>NC_051307.1:237608876-238323876 GCF_015220235.1 Choloepus didactylus
ACCGGAGACAGGAAAAAGATGGTTCACACAGCATGAGAAGGGAGAAATTGTATAGGCTCGCTCTGTTCTAAAGCATCTAGCCAATTGAAAGGAGGGAAGGTTAATGCCGAATTGCATTGTATTTAATTTGACAGAGGGAAAGGCTTTGGGTTAAGACAGACCTGGGTTCGAATTCAAGGTATTCCAATTCGCAGCTACATGGCTTTGCAAGATTGTTGACTCTTTCTAAAGCTCAGCATCTTCACATATAAAATGGAATAATAATATCTATGTATAAGATATGTGTGTCATAAATTATCAATCTAGCAAATAGTATATCAATTAAATGTTAATTTCCTTCCATTCCCCAAAAGGTCAAAAAGCTGAGCTTAAAAGTACACTTTAGTGTGACTGGTTGAGTACTTATGACTACTGTGTAGTTAAAGGCAGATGGATCTGATTTCCAAAAAGAAATATTGCCAGAGCATATTTGTACATCTGTTAATAATCTATACCTAGATTGATATTTCTATCTCTAATAGCTTTTTATTTCAGGACTCCTTTACAGAAAACCCTTACTCTGGAGACACGGCAATAACAGTTTTACGTTTATGTCTGTCCAAACATGGAGAGACATAAATTAACTACATATTGTCCTGAATCAATAAGAAGAAAATTCATTCAAAAATCTATATATATTGGGAAAAAAAAAAAAGACCAAATTAGAAATGTTGAATTTGGATAACTAACTCAATACTATGCTCAAGAAGTACAGGCTTTCAAATGACATTTCTTCTCTTGTTAAATTTTACTGATTAGGTCCAATCCTTATTGAAGCTGTTTGGAATAAGCTGTGGTTGCTAAAATGCTAATACTAAGACTAAGCACCAGCTAGCCTGTGAAGCAGGCACTATGCAGAATGCTTTGAAGGAGGCTCTCTTTGTAACTCTGTAGAAAGGGCATTCATGTTCTCATTTTCTGAAGAAACTGAAACTTAGAGAGATTAAGTGACATGCCCAAAGTCACACATCTAGCTACCAGCAGAGGTTGGACTAAAACCCAGGTCTGACTTCCAAAATAATGCTTTCCTTCTTTGTCATCTGTATCTTAGCAAATGAGAAGGATATACTGTGCAGAAATGACTCTTTGGCATCCTTGTTTGGTAAATAACTTGTACAAAGAGAATCTAATGATGTTTGGTGAAAGATTCTTTGGTGAAATATGTTACTGCTTGCTGTATTGCCGGCAAATAGAGAAGTAGCTCTAGATCAAAGAAGGCTGCCCAGGTAGAGGCCTTATCTTACTAAGTCAAAATATTTTATTAATTATGTAAATCACAATAATTCCATTTGGAATTTGTTATCTTTTCCTTGAGAAAGTTTTGTTGGTTTTCTTGTTGTTTTTATTGTTCTGGTGTCTACCTAAAGCCAAGAGAAACCATTCCAAAAAAGAAATAAAATAAAATAAAGCCTTGGTCTTACAGCCAGTCTAAAAAAAAAAAATATATATATATATATATATATATACATATATATATATATATATATATTTTTTTTTTTTTTCTAAAAGTTTAAGCTCTTTTGGTAATATGTAGACACTCTCTAAAACATCATAAAGTCTTTGACTAAGCTATATGCTGTATCACAGGAGGAGATTCACGTACCTCCTAACATTGGGGTTTCTGATGAACCAGTTCTCAAAGGTCCCAAAGGAGTTAAAAGACCTCATCCTCAAGAAAGCTGTTAATAGAACTTCCTGAATGGTGGAAATGTTCTATATTTGTGCTGTCGCAAAAGGTATCCATGAGCACACGTAGCTATTGAGCAGTTGAAATATGGCTACTCGCCTGAGGAAATACATTGTTAATTTTACTTAGATTTAAATAATTTAAATTTAAACAGCCACCCCTGCCTTGTGGCTGCTGTGTTAGGCAGCACAGCTCTAGAAAGCAGTGTATCTACAGAGGCAAGGATTTCACTCTGAGCCCACACTGGAAGTAGCTCCCAAAGTTTTAGTATTGGTGCTGATTTTGCATAGTCTACTTAAAAGGATAAAACACTTGATATGAGACCAAACTCCTTAGAACTAGTCATTTAAAATGACCCAAAAAGAAGACACTAATATGAAAACAGTGATACCATAGATAGAAATTACATTTGGATTACCAGTCCATGGCAGTGCTCAAACTTATGTATATGTGGACAAAGAGAAGTAGGGAAAAACTTGATTAATGCAAATGACAAGACCATTTGGATGCTAGGAAATATTATTGTATTCTATTTAATACCAGATGTTGCTCAAATAATTCAAAATTTCTAAATTTTTGTTAACACAGAGAAAGGAATTACTTTCTGAATTTAATCTGTCTGATTAACATCAAACAGATACACAGAGCATGAATGTATTTGGAAAAGGAATATGTCTTTCCAGTGGAAACCTTCTCCACACTATTCTCTGGGGGAAGGTGTCTGGGAGGAAGGAGAGTTTATAACAACAAGAGCTATGAAGAAAACAGTGGAATAGAAATGTCCCCTTTTTCATTGTTGCTCTCAAACACTTAGTCTCAATGTGTTTCAACCTTCAATGTTTCCATTTTTAACAACTCCGGTCCGTCATTGCAGTTTGCCATCTGCTGCATTCGTGCTTTTACTCATCCAGCTCCATACTGCAGCTACACGTCTGCATAAAAACAAATTTGCTTGTTGGCTTCATATGGGCCGAAATTAAAACTGCCCCAGCACTGCTTGATTTTTCTCCAATAAGTTCAGTTTTCCTCTTACGTGGCTTCTCCACTTAACATGCACTTATAGGAAAGACAAACTCCTTTCTAGATTGCATAAACAAAAAGTAAATCTCAAAAGTATAATATCACTGCATATTACTGACAAATTAGCTATTCATATTTGGGCCAGTACTTGCTGCTTGGTCTCTGCTCTCCGATTGAAATACAGCAGGCTCAGAGGGCATGGGGTATAGCTCAGCTGCTTACTGAATTTTTATTTATGCAAATAAAAATTCAGTTTCTAAAGCTTCAGAAAAAGCTAACCTAATTTGGATAGCTTTAGTTCTAACCAAGATGATGCCTTCTCAACATTCCTTTCCATGGAGAAGGGCACCTGAAACACTGGCTTTCCCACCTGCATCCTGAAGTTGAAACATTTCCCTGTACTTTCTGCTGCTCACTGGGCAGATGTTGTTCGTGGCAAATGTGTGGTGGTGCCTGGACCTTGGCTTATTGATGGCTACAATGATCATTTTCCAGTTGGATGGATGATATAAACTAAGAGGCAGCACAGCTTTACCAAGATGGGTGAATAAAAAATTGCAGCCTTCCTCACTTGGACCTGACAGAACCAGAAGATGCTCTGTGAATTATCCTCTGGTTACATGCTCTCTGTGTCATAGGATCACAGTGTATAATGCTAGGCTGCCCTAAACTACCTTTGTCCTAAGCTACCATCCATTTTCTAAACCAGCCCGTACCCACCCCAAGGCAGTGCAGAGACAGATCGCTAAGTAGCTGAGCTAGTTACAGATTATTAATCCTAGAAGGTCAGCAACAACTAGAGATGGCAGGCAGGTGGACAGCTCGGGGCACACCCCTCCTTGAATATGGGATGAGATATAAGCTTGTCATATACTATGTAAAAGATGGGTTTAAACCAGTGAAACACATTGTATGGTGAAGCACCATGTGTTAGAGGAATGACAATTTGCATCTAAGATATAAAGTCTAAAACAAGACATTTTAAATATAAATTTGTATTCTGGTGCTGTTTTCTCCTACCCTTTTGCATGTACTCTAAGGAAAATAAATAGCTTGTGTTCTCAAAGAAAGCAAGTATTATATAAACTAGTAGAACTGTCAATATGAAGAGGTACTTGATTTAAAAAAACTCAAAGACTGCTGGAAAATGGATGTGGACACCAAACCTGACACAATTAATAATGCCTAAAAAATTCTGGAACATGCTCGCGTGCTGTGTTAATTTGTTACAACTTTTCTGTTTCTGTTACAACTGTTTTGCTTCTTCATTTGTTTGGAGCCCTGGCATTCTCAACATTATGTTACTTGTTTCATCTTTCTGGACTAACCACTCTGGCTGGCCAGCATGACTGGACTAGGCTGGGAAAAAGGGATGACAGCAGGAAGAAAAGAACGCACTGTGAACACATAGATAAAATATTTCTGGGCTGGTTCCCTCAGCTGCTCCAACTCCAGCAAGTAGAACCCGACTGCCTTAACAAAGAGGCACCAGTAATCCCATGTTCAGAGGTACATGAATTGTGACCAACTGGTCATCAAAAGACCACAGAACCCACCGAACAAGTGGGCAAGATGACTGTGGTCTCTATCGCAGCCTCTTCTCCAAAAGGAAAAAAAAAAAAACAAATGAATTGAAAGGAATATTGTGTGCACATTTATTTTATACGTACCTATATATTTACTTTTCCTTAGACTGTGTACCACCAGTAAGAAAGAGTGTACAAAAGTCTGTTACTTGGTACACTATCCCACCAACAGTATAGCTTTTGCCTGCTTTCCAAAAGGTAAGACAACCATCTAATTTTTACTTATTTGTGTGTTCTTGTCTACAGTGAGAATGAGAAATGTTTGCGTGAAATCTGTGCATGATTACCTATAAATTTATCTGTAAGGAGGAACGCATTTTCAAGTATGCTGTCTTTGATACGTGTAGCGCCAGCATATATCACAGGCTATATCACATGCTGGGTTTATTTTCTGGAGAACCTGTTCATGGGTGTGTGCATGTTTGTGTTTCCCGACAAAGATAAGTAGCCATTAATAGCAGAATTGGCACTGATCACTCTGATACATGCTCTACTTAAAACTACCATGGCAAGAAGCTATCTTTAAATGTATGTTTTCACAATCTGGTTTTGGAAAAATGAAAGGGAGAGAAGAGGGATGTTTGACAAGCCTAACAAGTGCTCTTGTTTATTTTTATTGAATATATTCAAAGCAACGTATTCATTCAAACAAAAAATGAATGGCTCTACCATCTTAAGTGCAAAATTGTCTTGATTCCTTCTCTGGAGCAAAGAAATAGAAACAGGTTTGCTGACTGGGCTGTGTTGAAGATGATTTGTGGCTCATTATTTCTTTTTACAAAAGCAGGCGGGAGGGGTCAGTGAAAGCCCACAAGGGTCAAAGATGGTCTCCAATATTAGCCAAACCCAGGAAAGGGACTGGATGTTTTTTCCAAAGAATACCAAAGATGTTCAAGCTGATAGCTTAGAAGAAAACAGTGAAGTGTGTGATATGTGAACTGGACATGTGAATGGGCTGTCAGAAATCGATTCACCATTGATGCTGACATGTTACTTTCAGCTCTCACTAAAGAATATCTGCTCTAAAAGATTATTACCATATTATCATTATCACGTGGTCTGAGAATAAGCAGCATTATCAAACAGTGGAAAGAACCCCTGGCTTTGGCTAGCATCCTTGGGCAGCTGGAGCCAGGGCATTCCAAACCGGGAAAATAAACAGAGAACATCAAGTAGAGTCATTGAAATCATGCAGTGGCTTTGAATGAACAGTGCTTTTTTATTTCCTCAAAACCTCCTATTATGTTCATGGAGTAGACAGAGAGACATAGGCAGGAGATTCCAAAGGAGAGAGCAGAGATGTCATATATGGGAAGGTAAAAATAAAAAATATTGCTCAATAATGTGGGTTGGTCTTTCTCTTCCCTGTGCTGACAACATGGAACTTGTATCATTTCATTGCCATGCTTCTTCCCATATTTGTTTTTTGTGATGGCCTTCTGAATGCAAATAGTATCTGTCTGATTTCTTTTTACTATTTATCCATTTAGCACTGTAAGACCGGACAAGAGTACTTTCAAAGAGTAATTACATTTCCTATTGATTTTAGATGGATGCCAGCTATTCAGTCTTTAATTTGGGATGTATTGTTCACAGAGTTACTTCCCTTTCCAGATCAACATGATCTGTCCTAGTTTTTAAATAGGGCATTCTTTTCTCCCAGTGAATACATAACTGTATTCCAGTGAGATTTCAACTTTTTACACTACAAGAGCTTGTCAAAACACTGCAGCTCATCACTTTAATAGTCCTTTTACATGAGTCTGCCTGAGAATAAATGAGAAGGAATTTTCCCTGGGAAAAATATGATAGATTAAGTCTCAATCCATTAAAAATTCTTGTTTGCACCACCATAAGTCAATGCCTTGGTTTAAAGAGTGAAAGATGAAAATATTTTTAATTCAATCATTAAGTTAAAAAAATACCTTTAGTATGTGCTGATTAGAAATAAACTCAAATTCAATTTGAAGCAAGACAATCTAAAGGTTTTCAACAGGCACTCCCCTTCTCTGACCAATACTAAAGGTGACTTTATAAATTAAGGATGAACATCTTATAGAACTACTTAAAAAATAATTGGGAATGGAAGTTGGGCTAAGTTTCATTTGTTCTGAGAGCCAGCAATTTATTTTATTCAGGTGTACATTGAGCCTGGTGAGCCTGGAAGAATAATGACAGAAGTTGCTTAATGTTGTTTGTCTAAATCCATTTCTACGTGATTGGTTTCAGGCAGACAAACCATCCAAGGAAAAACTATTGATTCAAGAGTGAACTTTTAAAACTTCGATTTTCAGCCTCCTATGTCCCTACAACAAATCAAATACCTGCTTGTTGAGGGGTTTGAAGAAGCAAGTGCAAGTTCAGAGAGAATCAAATGTAACCTGGTTTTAAAATATGTTCCATGTAATGCCTCTGGTTGAAACAACTTTCCTATAGCCAACACTATAGGCTAGACATTGTCAAGCTAAGCAAGCTGCATGCATTTCTAGCTGAAGCTTTATAAATTTAGAAACTCAATCTAATGACATTTTACAACTTTTTTTAAACTGTGAAATAATTATAAATTCACAGGAAGTTGCAAAAAAAAAAAAAAAATAGTGTAGACAGGTCCCATATCCCTTCATCCAGTTTTCCCACAGAAACATCTTACATACCTATAGGACAGTATCAAAACCAGAAAACTCACTTTGGTAACAATTTACAGACCTTATTCAGATCTCCCCAGTTTTACATGCACTCATTTATGTGGGTGTGTATAATTCATTCTATGCATTTATCACACGTGCAGATTCCTGTATCCATCACGACAATCAAATCACAGAACTGTTCCATCTCCACAAGGATCCCTTATCCTACCCCTGGATAGCCACAAACACCCCTGGGCAACTACTATTCTCCTTCTCTATAATTTTGTCTTTTGAAGAATGTTATATAAAATGGAAACATACCAAAGGCGATATTTTCAGATTGGCTTTTTTGACTCAGCATAATTCCCTTCGGAACCATCTAAGTCATGTCTGTCAGTAGTTTTTCTCTTTCTATTCCTGAGTAGTATTCAGTGGCATGGATGCCCCACAGTTTATTTAGCCATTCACTCATTGAAGCACACTATTTCCAGTTTGGGGCTATCACAGATAAAGCTGTTATGAACATTTGTATGCAGATTTTTGTGTGAGTATAAGTTTTCATTTCTGTGGGATAAATGCCAAGAGCACAATTGTGGGGTCATATGGTGAGTGTGTGTTTAGTTATATGAGGAACTGCCAAACTATTTTCCATTGTACTGTACTGTAATTTATTTAACTATTCCTCTACTGACAGGCATTTACATAGTTTTTAATTTTTCCTTATTAACAGTGTTTTGCTATAAATATTTCTATGTACGTATTCCTGCACTTGCCCTATTATTTCCATAGGATAAATTTATAAAAGTGAGTTTCCAGGGTCAAAGGATATTCAGAATTAAAAATTTCTATGTATCACTAAACAGTATCCTTGGAAAGGTGAGACTTGACATGCCTGTGGGAGTGGAGGAGTGGGCGTGTCTCTACACACTCTCCACCATGCTGGGCACCATCATATTTCACGCTTTGCAAATCTAGTAGCGGAAAAAGCAAAGCTCATGCTCAGCTACTTGCCCTCCTCCTCCCCTTTCCATTACTCCTTCCTCATCCTCACTATAAGATTTTTTTTTTTAATTTGATTTTCAAAAGTCAGGTTCATAGAGGTATAATTTACATACAACACATTTCACCCTTTTGAAGAGTAGTTTCATATGTTTTGACCAATGCACACAGTCATGTACACATGTATAACACAATCAAGATATACATTTCCAGCACCCTGAAAAGTGGCCTTTGGCAGTGCAATACCTTTTCCCCTTGCATGCTGTGGCAACTACTGATCTGTACACTGGCCCTGTAGTTTTGACTTTTCTTAGATTGTCATATAAGTGGAATCATATGCTACATAGTGGTCTTTTATATCTGGCTTCTTTCACCTAGTGTGATGATTTTGAGATTCATCCATGTTGTCGCTTATATCAGTTCATACCTTTTTAGTGTTGAACAGTATTCCATTCTACAAATAGACCACAGTTTCATGGATATTTTCACCAGTTCATGGACATTTGTACAATTTCCACTTTTTGGCTACTGTGAGTAAAGCTGCTATACCCATTGTCATAAAGATCTTTGTGTATGCTATGTTTTTACTTTTCTTGGGGAGAAGTGGAATTGCTGGTAGTGTCTATTTAACTTTATAAGAAACTGCCAAACTGTTTTCAAAGTGGCTGTCCTATTTTACATTCCCTCCTGTAATGTATGAGATGTCCAGCAAAAGACATTTAGTTTAAAATGCAATTAAGTAAAAAAAAAAAAAAAAAGCTCAATTTATCTGACATCAGATCAGGAAACAGGTTTTTCTTTTTTTGTTGGGTAAATTCTTATACCATGTGATGGTGTCCTGGTTTAAAAAGTTGTAAAAGTTTAATTTGGCCTTGCAAATATGGACATTTAATGGCCCCAAGACATGTTTTTATAAGGTTATGTTCTTCCAAGAAAGTGTACTAGCTATATTATTGGCATTTCACTAATTTATTACATCTGCTAATTACCATCAGCAGGGATGGTATTTAGCAATTCTATGCTCCATTGAACTGTCAGAGCCCAGTTTTGTATCACACAAAGACTTTACATCTTCTTTAATGTTCTGTTACCTGAAGACCAGCTTGACTTTAAAATTCAGTTTGAAAACATCTCATAAGTATAGCATAGCAAAGAATATATATTAACTGACCTTTGACATCAAATCTTAAAAATAAATGCAGCTATAAATCTTTGGGACATATTTCTTTCTGCCAAAGAGGTCCATGAAACACCATCATTTCACTCATCAGAGTTTGAGATGGCAGCATCTTCAAAAACCAATTAAAATCTATATTCTGCTCTCCAGTGCAACTTCAAGAATGGGATAGACGTTCCCATGGCTAATATTTCTGTGAATTTTTAGCATAACAGAAACATAAGCATCATGCCCCAAAGTCATGAATACTACCATCAAGTTTTACATTTTAGCATTGCAGTGCTCTAAGAGTATGTGTAAGTTTGGTCAATCAAAGAAATGTTTGCTGAGCACCTCTTCTCGAGGTCAGCCCTGAGCTGACACAATGGAGGACAGAAGTAGACAATACCTTCAGGGAGGTCAGAGCTGGTGGACGACTCCCAGGAAAGCAATTATAATTCAGGGTGAAGGGGGCTCTAAAAAGGTACCAGATGGCTGTTGAGCTATATGTGGAGAGCAACACCCAGTGGGTTTTATTTGAGCTGATCTCAAAAGATGAAGGGCTCCAGGCAGCTCTGCAAAGAAAGGCACCCAAGGCAGGGAAAAGGAGGCACAAAGAACTTGGAATACAAAGTAGAAGGTGTGTTCTGGGACAAGAAAGCAGTTCTGCGAGACTGAAGAATTGTGTTTTGAGGCTGTTAGTTTCAGAGAAGGGATGCCGGGGAAGCAGCCAGGGGCTACAGGAACTGAGTCTCCTTTATCTTGGTTCCTATACCACAGTGATGGCAAATACTAGATTCCCAGAAAATGTGTGCGCAATGAACAGAGTCTAATGCCTCACCTACCTGGTCAACAACCTAGTAGCAATGCAGTAAATATTTCTTAAATAGCAAATAATTATTAACTAATAAGAAAATACCAAGTCTACAACTTCTGCACATGGAATTGTGTTCTTCCAGATAAAGCCTCTAAGATCACAAAGTCCATCCTGAAAAGGTAAATGTTGACCCTGATGTCACAGCTTTCAAAAATAGGATGCAGTTTTTATGTGCAACTGTTGAAACTGATAGGGCTTTATCTGCACTTAAATAATATCTCATTTGATGTCTCCTTTAATGAGCTAAATCCATGTATAAAACCAGCAAAATTGTGTGCCTATTTATTTTTACGGACTCCAGTTATCTATAACATCCCCCTCCCCACCGCCCCCATGAAAGAATTCACAAACTTGAAATTCTCAACTGGAAATGGGTCTTCAACATTTGCTTTAAATGACCATAGCTTCTAATTTGGTAAAAACAAAAACAGTCAATTTGGTAATTTTCTGATTATTGAGTGCATTTCCTTAAAGACTGTCCTTCAGTTCAGGTTTTGACTTTTAGGCCACAAATATCATTTGCATTTAAAAAGAAATGTGTGAAAGTCCTAAACCAAGGTCAGTTAATCTCTAAAATCTTTCTTCCCCCAATTACTGTGAATGTGCATCTTCTCAGTCCTCAAGTGAAGGTGACCTTCATTTCTGCCAACTAAAGACATGTCTCAACTTTGCAGATTTTTGTTGTTGGCTGTACAATCGAACTTCGATGCATTTTAAATTAACTTTCTCTAGGAATCAAAGGTAATCATTATTTCTCTCTATGATCTACATGTATATTCTCATCATATTTTTTCTTTTCAAGTTTAAGATTCGTTCTGAATTCCCTTTATATCTCTGCCCCCTTTCAGAGTAACTGCTAATTGACCCCAACTTACATGAAGATTGAGAAAACATCTCCAAATCCTGTTCTTGCAGAGCTGCACCAAACATTTAAAAGAACATGACATGAATCAGCAATCCTGCTTTCTGTAAGTGTTGATCCAACAATTGGTTGTGACCTTGCATGTGCTATTCTCTGTTGTGGCAAAAATAAGGAAAACTGGACCAGGGTCCTTCCCCTGGCTCTGGCACTTTGGTATGGCATGAGCTTCGCCACCTCGTATACCTCTCTAATCTTGGATAAGCCAAATTCTATCTGATCCTCACTTTCCTCTTCTGCAAGATGGAATATGTTCTTCCTTGATGAGAAGCCTTGGGAGCTGCACGGAATTATGTATATAGGAGTATAAGAGCCCTCATTTGTCAAGGGAAGGGCATAGATAAGGTAGAATTATTAGCAGCTACGCATCTCACTGCTTGTGTTTTATTTCTCTCTTTCTCTCTCTCTCTTGTTGCCTGCCACAGACCATTCAAGTTTTAAGGGATGGCATCTAGGTTGACAATGAGAGGATGCAAGCTTTTTTCCTAGGTACAACAAGTTCATTTTCAAGATGGGTCACTGTGGTCTTTTGATGGATCATTAATAGTCTTTTGGCTTCACGACATTGACAGTGAAGGCTGTCAGTCACTCAGTGAGGCTGCAGTAGGATGGATGGCTCATACCACCTTATATAGGCACCAGGCCACGTGATTAACTTGCTCAACTCCAGCCTGGCTGGCAAGCTGAAGAGCACGTTAAGTACAAATGATTCTTCTGGGGTCTATCTTGAGTTATGGAATAATAACCAAGTGGAACAAAGAGTCCCCTAATCTTTGCTTGTGAAAATACATTTGGTTTCCTTTCCAGGCCAGGATACCATAACAAAATCAATTAACAAAACCTCTCAGAAATCTTCATTAATACTTTGAAATTTTCTAATCATCAAACTTTTATCAAATATAGAACTGCCTGGCAGGGCCAGGCTCACTTAACTCAACCTTCCAAGGCCCTAGCATGGCACTTTATAGCAATTTAATAATAATAACAATAATATAATTATGGTGGATAATAATCCCACCACATTTTCCATATTGCTACGAAGTTTGCGAAATATTCAGCCATCCATCATGGCAGATCTAATTGTTTGCCCTTGATATATGAGGAAACCAAGGCTCAGAGCAGTGAAGTAACTTCTCAGTGACACACTGTATTGAGTGTCATAGTGGATGCTTCAACTCAGGCCTTATGGCCAGAGTTCTCTATGATACCCTTTTCTAAAATTGAATGGCACAGGGCAAAGCATTTCACTCTGCATATCTAATTAGTATTTATTGGCCTCACTGGTCCCTTCTAGAGGACATCAGCTTCGTGAAGATTAGATAGGCTCTCCAGGGCTTCCTGGTGGAAATCATAATCCAGCCTCAGGATGATTTTGGAATGAGATGTGTCCTCCTTTCCCTCTTTACAGTATTGCAAATGATAAGACCACTTGATGTGATTTCACCTACTTTTGGATTCTTTCGGTAGTCAGAAAAATTAAAGATCGTAATTCCTACTTGAGAGAACATAGACATTTAGAGCTGGAAATGTCTAGGTGCTGAGAATTCATTGAAATTCACTGAATAGCATACTGAGGGCCGCCAAGCATCCTGGACTGAGAGCAGGTCTGCTTCAACAGCCTGCCTAGGGTTAAACCATAGATTGTCCTATATTGATGGTGATAAACAGACTCCACCTCTGCATTAGGTGATCAGGTCCAGCATGGGAACAGGAGCAAAGAAATTAAACTCAGGAGAGGATTTCTAACATTGGAAAACATCACTTCCTTTGCTCAACACTGTGAAAAGTAAATTCCCACCACAGTTTCAGCACCTGATCCTTCTCTCCCTGCTTTTGCCACAGCAAAGCTCTATAAAGAAACTGGGCACCTACATCACTATCATCAGTGTTAACTGGAAATTTTTTTAAGCTTGCCTCCTAGGGTGAGCATGAAAAATACTAGATTTTTATTCTAGAAACTTAATTTCTCCTTCTTCCATCTTTGTCACGTTTGCAAATTTCATTTGCATTTCAATTTCCTGTGGTTTGCCGAAGTCCAGACTGAGACTTGAGCTGTTGTTTCTATCCAGGTGAAATATGCAACTGCAGCTGACCATCTGGGCTGGAGGGGAGTCATGCAATTGTTCAAGGCAAGTGTCTTTCTTTATCCTTCCTAAGTATCCTGAGTAAAGCATCAATATATTTTATGAATGGAAGAGACCTTATCCAGCTTATACATACTTAGTACTGGACGGTCTTCATTGTCTACCAACAAAGTCTTCTCAATATTCTAAAACAATTGGGAAAATTCTATTAAAAAAAATCTTGAGATCATGGCCCATTAGACCCTATTATTCTAGGGACTCTATTTTGGAAAGACACTGATCCCACCAAATGGGGGAAACCATTTGATCTATGGTGATACACCACTGAGAAAGCCAGTTTTTCCTGAGCCCACTGGATTCTCAATATATTCTGGATCTTGTCAGTAGGGAGAGTAGTATCACAGAAGTCTCCTCCTCCATCCCCATTGCAAGAAAATGGAAGGGAAGAAGAGAATCAGCATGGGAGGCTCTATCATTTAGGACAAGCAAGGCAAAATGCTGACTTTTCAGAAGAGATCAGCTCTCCATGCCTTGGCTTCAGAGATTGTAAAATATAATCTCATATGGTAGCTGTGAGCATCAAATAAAAGGAAAGCACTTAGAACAGACTTTGGCACAGTAAGTATTTGAATACCAACCATCAGTATGATTATTATGCTGCCTTAAAGTAACTAGATCTCCTGTTTTTATTTCCTCTAGGAAAGAATTTGGAGATTTCAATCTGATACCCCACCTTGTGACCCTTTGTACCCATTCTCTTTTTGTACCACACACAATAAACTTGGAGAGTGTCAAATACTCCATTTGCATCTGATTTTTGCCTGGAGAAACCTGGGGAGCTTTTGGATTGAAACATCAATACATCACCTATCTTCTCTTCCACCTATTCATTTGGGGCTCAAAAGTTCTTGGAGCCAAAATTACATGGCACTGTCAAATGAGCTACCTCAGAAACCATATTTAAACACACTTAGTTTTCATTCAATTTTCATCATATCCTGTGGTTTGCAAATATGTCCTGATTTTAGGTATAAATATGTTCAACAAGGTCAATGTTGTGGTGATATTTACATGATTACTTCCTGTTAGTGCCCAGATATTTAATGACACACCAAGGATCAGTTTTAAGATCCCATTTGTAATTGAAGATGTGTCAAGA
This sequence comes from Choloepus didactylus, assembly GCF_015220235.1. Lineage (NCBI taxonomy): Eukaryota > Metazoa > Chordata > Mammalia > Pilosa > Megalonychidae > Choloepus > Choloepus didactylus. The sequence continues at coordinate 237,623,030 of NC_051307.1, forward strand.
AGAAATCTTTTGAAACCTGGTGTTCATCAAAATGTCACCTATATTTTAACACACTTCTCAGGTGATTCTGCTGCACACCCAGGTTTGGGAACTTTTTTTTTACTGTTTTCTAATCCTGCCTGATAATCAACATGTACAGTATTGATGTGATAGTCATCCCTTATGCAACAAAGTGTTTTCCAGGATTTTCAAATGACTGATTAAACAAATATATTTGGGCATATTGCACAAGTGGCATCCATCACTTCCCTAGGAAGTTACTTCTACTTGCCTCCTAGCGCTGTGAGAATCTACTTCATGTTTTTCTCTCAAGTGATTCTCCAGACTGGTCAAGCTAAATAAAGATGAATTTAATTGCTGAGCTCTATTACTGGAGAATCTCCATGACAGCACCCAATAGTCAATATTTCTTTTCCTGCACTCAATGGGCCACAGATCATGGCCTTTTGTAGGCAAGTGGGATTCATACATCTTTATGCAATCGTTCCAAGCTCCTCAGTAGGGACACTCTGCGTTTATTTAGCCCTGAACTCCTCAAAGAGACTATATTTTTAAAATTCTTGTTTTGGCTTTTCATGCTTTTCTGCCCAATCAGGTGGTGGAAACAGGATATCCTTCAATAACAATTGCCCTTTAATAAGTTAGCCAAGAACTTATGAAGAGGCAGCTCAGAGCACAAGAACTTTTACTGTAAAAAGTGAAGAGGATGCTAGAGTACATCCTCCTGGATGCTAAATCTCACTTTGCCCTACTCTACATACATGAAGTGTGCACAATGGTTAATCCCAATGCATCAGTTTTCTCATCTGCAAACCAGGTATACTACTAGTATAACTACTTCATCTGGTTGTTATAAGGACTACTTAAGTGGTACATCAATGCATATTACATGCTTAGCACAGTGCTTGTCAGACAATATAGGGCTCAGTAATTAGCTGTTATTTTTATTATGATTATCACCAGTTAACCTATTTAGCTGCTCAATCCACATGGTAACCACTTGCCACACATGACTGTTTGAATTTAAATTAATTATAATTTAATAATTTGTTCCTCAGTTAACTAGCCACATTTCCAGTGTTCAATACACACTTGTTGCAAGCAGCTCCCATACTGGACAGCACAGATATAAAACATTTCCATCATCACAAAAGTTTTATCGGACACAGCTGAGCCACAGTCTACACAAAGTGAAAGGACGATAGGAACTTCTTTGTGGAAGAGGTACCTTTTGTTTTTAACGCTCTCTGTCACTTGTGAATATAGTCTCTAGGGCTCTCTCAGATCACCAGGGCCCATTCCTTTTGTAGTATCTAGTAAAGACTAGTTCACATTGTCAATTGTGCAATAACTATTTTGAACTAATGGGGAAAATATTTGCCAGTAATGGTTTTCTCACTGTTGGGAAGGTTCTCTCAATTCCTTTCACATTCTCTTTACAATACTCTGTATTTATTGATTCTAGAATTGAACATAATTTTTTAAAAGGAGGCAAGGTGGCAAGTTTGCATGCAACCATCATATGCCTTACAGTAAAGCCCTTGGTTAGTGTACAGGTCAGCTTTCTTGATTCAAATAGGGGCATCCTGCATAGTCACTTGCCATGCCACTAGCCCTCGGCAGCATAAAAGCCAAGTTAAAAATCCAAGCCTTCCTTCAGCCTCAAACAGTGAATTTCCAGATTTTTTTTTTTTTTTTTTTTTTTTACCTGTGATTGGCCAATTTTGAGATTCTGGACTGAGTTGGAAAATTCTTGATGCCTTTCATGAAAGAGCCAAGTTAACATGTCTCATTCATCCTATGTATGGTTAGTCCCTTGGCTGGCAGGTGTTTTGTAAATGTTTTGACAGTGAGAAAAAACTACAGGCAAAAAGCAGAAGATTCTATAGCTCTCAAGAAGCAGAAGTTTTATGTGATTCATGAACAGTTACTAATGTTATATACATCAGCTGGAGGAGTCTCTATTCATCAATTTATTTATTGGGAGAAATTTTATTGTAAGACTGTAAAACTAGTATGGAAAGCTAGGAACAAGAACCAGTATAAAATACTTAATTCCAGGCCAGCACTGTCTAACTAACTGAGTATACTGCAGATGAAAGAAACCTCTCCCAGTATTGTGGCTGTTCATTGCAGACCTCAACGTGGAAAATAACAAGATAACAGAGAGGGGAAGAAAGGAAGAACTGTCTGTCTCTTTCTGTGAACTTGCATACAAGCTACATATTTCTTAAAGGAAAAAAAAACGATCATACTCATCACTAAAGTCTTATCAGTAAAATAGTATTGGCAAGTCTATGTTCCAGATGTACAGAAAAAGTTAAACAAAAAAACCTACCCGATTTTTAAAAACTGCATCATCATTGATTAACTCTTACAACATCCACTTGCCCTTATACAGCATTTCATGTTGTTTTATCACATGATTATAGATAGATAGATAGATAGATAGATAGATAGATAGATAATAGATAGCTTGATCGATCGATCGATTGATCTCACTTGAAATTCAGGGCATCACTGTGAGATAGATGGTATTTTTCTCACTGATATATGTACAAACTAAGATTTACGAAAGTTAAGCAAATCATTCATGCTACTTAGTAACAGAAACTTCTTTAGAACCCATTGTCACTCCAATATACTGCCACAACTCTTCATTTATGGAGCTGCAATATTTTCCCATCAACAAGTTAACTTTTAAGTCAAGGGGAGGGGAAAAACAACCCTTCAATATGGTTGATTAAGATTTACAGTGCAGTTGGGAAAAAAAATTATTTTCTTCTACCTGTAGATGATCATCAGCAGTGAGTAGCCACTCTAACCTTATCTGGGGGATGGTACATAACCCAAACCAGCATGGAGAATACAGATAGACAGCTACAGAAAAAGGAGTGAATTATTAACAGCAGATAACAGCTAAGGCTGTATATCTCTCCAAGGCCAGCAGGCTGCCGTGGCTTGAGGCCAGCCTGTTCTGTCTGATGGAGAACAGCCTTCAGCCTTGCTCCTCCGTTTAGCCTTTGCCTTTTGAGGTCAACTATTTAAGAAGGTCCACCATCACTGCATGAGTAAGACACTGCCAAATGCTCAATCCAAAGCCAGGCTTCTTATTTTTAAACAAATAGCCTTGTGAGGGTTACTAAAGTGCTTAAACAAACACTGAAAACAATGTTTACAATTTCTTCTGCTCACTTGTCTTCTTAGCAATGGACAACACGAAGCTTGACCACAAACCCACCAACGTGAGTTTATGGGGTGCTGCCTAATGTTAGGGACTTGGCATATCAAGATGAGTGAGAACAATCTGCAGCTTCTCCAGGAATTTACAGTCCAAAGGAGAAGGAAGAACAAAGAACTCTGTCATCTATGATACAGGGATGCATAATAGAGGCACTTGAAGATGGCTCAAAGTGGCTATTTGTTTTTATGTGGCTTAAAGAATGAGGCAATATGGGAGAGAGGGTTCCAGACAAAGGACTCATCCTGAGGAAATTCAAAGTACGCAGAATGGTGGCAACACAATCAGCCACGGTTCTGGGTGGCACATACTGAGCACGCCAACACTACTCCCCAGTGCTTAACGTGTATTCGCTAAATTAATGGTAGCAACATTTTGAGAGAGGCTTCACTAGCCTCGTTTTTTACAAGGAGGAAAATGAGGCACAGACGCTTGAAGTAACTTTCCCAAAGTTACACAGCTAAAAAGTAGAGGATTGTGGATACAGCCCCAGGCTATTTGGCCCCAGAGGCCATTCTTCTAACTACTGCACTGCCTCAAAGCGACAAGGTACATGGTGTGTGTTTGAGAAAGATTCATTTTCCAGTATGGCTAGACCACAGAGTTTTTTTACCTCAGCAATATTGACATTTTGGGCTAGATAATTATTAACTGCAGGGGTGAGGGGAAGCCGTTCTGTGTATTGTAGGATGTTTCGTAGCATGCTTAACCTGTATACTCACTGGATGTCAGTAGCATCCCCTCCCCCCTGCCCCAACCCGCCCGAGCTGTGAGAATCAAAAATGTTTCCAGTCACTCAAATGTCTTCTAGAGGCACAAGTTGCACATCATATGGCTAGAGTATGATATGTAAGGCTAAAGAAGGACACAAAAATATACAAGAACAAAACTGGGAATAACCTCATATTCTATTCTGAATGTTCTGGGAATGTGCCCTATAAAGAGAAAAATTAACAATGAGGAGTAACAAAAAAGTTAACTTGCAGAAGCATTAGGGTAGGAGGTCCTATTAGAGCCAATACAGTATACATATACATCTGAAGTCTCGGCTCATAGGAAAATATATTCTCAGAATTAATCAAGCTATAGATGGCAAAGGATAATTTATAAGAACAATGCAAAAGTGAAGGCAACTGATTCACCCACTGGTACCACTACTTTGTGGTCAATCTATGACCTTAGAGCTCAAAATTCAAAGTCTTAGTTCAAGTAAGGATCCGAGGAAAAACTAAACACCCCAATTTTCTTAAAAAGCTCCAGTATCAGATTCCATGTTATTGTTTAAGTATGAACACAACTGTGTAAATAGTATAAGGTAGAGACACCATCTCTGCAGAAATATTTATTGGACACTTGGTGACAGTGGAAAAAATGCAAATCATCTTCTCCCAAGTCTCTATTTAAGCAAAATTTCAAGCCAAAGGAATCTGTGTTCAGAGATGCTCTTCTGTATAAATAGGGAAAAAGAATCTTTCCACCTTCTAAATACTCTACAATGAACATGTTACTTTGGGTTTAAAAACTATCCTATACAGAACTGTAGATTCAGGTTGTGACTAAACACAAGCATGATTATACAACTCAGTCTATTCTCTCTCAAAAATAAACTTTACTTTTCTCCTACTATTTTGGCTCCAGTGAGTTCTTTATAATATCCTTGGGAAGGAGAAGGGAGAAATTTTTTCTTAGCTCTCTTTCCAAGAGAGCCAAGATCATTTTGAATCTGGTGCACTCCAAGCTTCTAACCAACTTAAGAGTTCAGAAGATGGATTTCTCTTAAGATCAGCTAGACTGCCTGAGAAAAGTTATCTGATCCCAAAAGAAGTAAGTAATGTGTCTCTGACTGGAAAACCAGCCTAGGGTCAGAGATATGATATAACTCTGGAATGAGCATCTTCCCGCCTCTTCCCAGCTCAGCTTCCTCATCTGTCAACACGGGGATTTGAATACGCTCGGTGATCCAGTTGTTTCAAGGTGGGATCAGGATGAGAGCAATGAATGGTCAATACTCAGTCATGGGTATTATTCAGGATGTTTGGGAGATGAGAGCTGCCTTGGAACCTCCTGGAGACTTCTCCCTGTGCTCAGAAGACGGAAGCACACGCCTGCAACAAGACCACATGCCGGTCTCTTCCTGAATGTCTTTCAACTCAAGACAGCAGTGTGTCCTCCACAACCCATTTCTCTGGGGGTTTTGGACCCCAGTGACAGCTGGGATGACGCTGGGGCTAGAATTTTAGGATCCAAGCATCTTGGCACCAGCTATTCTCCTGACAAGAATATCAGGCCCTCAATTTACATTGCAGCAGGAAAGACACAAAATAGAGAAAATTGTCTTCAACTTCTTTCTCTTAAAAAATACTCACCTCAGCAACCACTGAGGTGGGGAAGCCCAATACTTCTCCATACTCCACCAGCTCCTCAAGGGGGCTCTGCATATTTTTTTCATTTTTTTTTCAATTAACTTTTTTTTTTTTATTTTATTTTGCTCACAGACATAGGGTACTGGTGATTTGATGGGCTGAGCCCTCTACCACAGGATTTGCCCTTGGGAAGACTGTTGCTGCAAAGGAGAGGCTAGGCCTCCCTATAATTGTGCCTAAGGGCCTCCTCCCGAATGCCTCTTTGTTGCTCAGATGTGGCCCTCTCTCTCTAGCTAAGCCAACTTCGCAGGTGAAATCACTGCCCTCCTCCCTACCTGGGATCTGACACCCAGGGGAGTAAATCCCCCTGGCAACGTGGAATATGACTCCCGGGAAGGAATCTAGACCTGACATCGTGGGGTGGAGAACATCTTCTTGACCAAAAGGGGGATGTGAAAATAAATGAAATAAGCTTCAGTGGCAGAGAGATTCCGAAAGGAGCTGAGAGGTCACTCTGGTGGGCACTCTTACGCACAATATAGACAACCCTTTTCAGGTTCTAGTGAATTGTAGTAGCTAGCATTAAATACCTGAAACTATCAAACTAAAACCCAGAACCCATGAATCTTGAAGACAATTGTATAAAAATATAGCTTATGAGGGGCGACAATGTGATTGGGAAAGCCACATGGACTACACTCCCCTTTTTCTAGTTTATGGATGGATGAGTAGAAAAATGGGGGAAGGAAACAAACAAACGAACAAACAAAAAGGCAACCAGTGTTCTTTTTTACTTTAATTGCTCTTTTTCATTTTAATTGCTCTTTTTCACTTAAATTTTTATTCTTGTTATTTTTGTGTGTGTGGTAATGAAGGTGTCAGGGATTGATTTTGGTGATGAATGCACTACTATGTGGTGCTACTATGAACAACTGAATGTATGCTTTGTTTTGTATGACTACATGGTTTGTGAATATATCTCAATAAAATGAATTAAAAAAATAGATACTCAAATAGAATGCTTAAGCCTAGATCAGACATTCAACTAACAATTTGAAATTTTAACAGCTGGCTTTTTTTGTTTGTGTGTTTGTTTTTGAAGCTTTATGCTTTGTCTTTGAAGAAGATTGCTTAGCTTTTAGGTTCTTCCTAAACAGTCAAGAGATTTAGTCATAAATATCCCGTAACGTGCTTTGTTCCCTTTATTCAGAGGCAAGTTGCAATTTCTGATCTAGCATGCTAAATCATTACGGAACATTCATTGTATGGGAATAACATCTGCCAAAAAGTGCAGCTTCCACACTGATGAACAGCAGGTAAAGACGTCAACTCCAAACATCTGTCACACATTGTTGGGAAAGAAGGACACTGAGCAGTGTCTTGTGGCATTTTAAGGACGACAAGCAGCTGGTATGAGTGGAAGTGGCTTTAAGAGGTAAGAAAGGAATTCGTATCACAGGATTACGTGATCAGCCCTCATCTCATAGGTGACTCCTTTTCTTTCAGAAATGAAAAAGCTTTCTTCTTCTTCAAGATAGGTATTAACAGAACAGAAAGCAAGTGAACAGAAAGTACAATAGAAAAAACGCCACGGGGGTATCTAAAATGAAGCCTTTCCTCTCTTCTCTCACCTTCCCTCCCTCTCTCCTTCCTTCTCTCTGTCTGTCTCTTTCCCCAAGGGAAAAGGAGCATGAAATTATTTAGACTATTGAGGGACTGTTGGTATCAGGAACAGGGGTTGGCACCAGCCTGAGATATGCTTGGGATTGGACCAGAGTGAGGGGCTTTGGCACAGCAGAAGCCGTGACCTTGGCTGGCATACCACCCAGCCTTTCCCAGAGATGCTTTTCTTGCTCAATGCCATTCATTCTTCCAGGCAATTGGAGTCCCAGCTCTGGGACTGCTGACAGAAAATACAATTAGTTGCTTTTTTTTTTTCATGCCACCCTTCTGCCCTCAATAAGAGTTGGAGAAGAACTGTAATTATGCTGGTAGTAGTAGCTTCACTCAGAAAATGCCCACATAGCCTAAGGAGAGGATAAACAGTTAACAGAAATTCCAGAACAGAACTGTTCATCAAGTGGATTCATCAGAAACCGAACACTAAGATGAACAGAACATTTGTAGACCAGCCTCTTCAATTAATACTTTTAGATTCTAAGCTCTATGAGGAAAGAGCTGTTTTCCCTCTTGCTCATGTCTTTTTGCTACCTAACAGAGTCCACAGGAAACAGATAATAACAATACATCTTTTGAGCTAACAGTGGAGTTGCAAAGCATGTATTTTCAACTAACATTTCAATCACATGAATTATAGAGGAGAAAAATAGGACAGGGGAGGAAGAGAAGAAACAAAAATTACTCTTTGTCCTTTCCTTCTTCAATCTAAAGCAACTGCTAAGGGGAAAGCGAAGCCTCAGCAAGAATGCAAAGAGTGTTTGATGCAGATCATGGTGGCAGAGTGAGACACTTCAGGGCTCCATGCTCCCACCCTCACAGAGGTTTTGAACAGCCAGCAATAACTGGCAGAAACAGCTTTCTCTATGTTCCAGTTAATAGTTAAAGGACTGAAATATGCTGATCCCTGGTCCCATTTACAGAGGGAGCAGAGTAACCCTCGTACATATACGGGGAGCATGTATGTCTGGCCCAGTCTGTCTGGAGGTGGCCTGAGGGACTTGCCATCCCAGAATGTGCCCTGTGTGTAGAAGGTGGCTCACCACGCTCTCCTTCTGAACACTGTGGAGGAGCAGTCAGGTCATGCTGCCGGGGCAAGGGATTGCTGGCTGTAGGACATACAGTGCAGTGCCTGGGAACACAAGGAAACTGTTTCCTAAAGAAGAGGGGACACTCGTACCCGCATAAAAGGGTAAATTCCTAGGGCCACATGTACATGTCCAAGACAAGACACATGCATAGAAAGGACCAGAAAGCACCTATACTTTGGCTTTGAGCTATTCTCTAAACTCATTGTCTGGGTGAGCCTGGAAGACAAGCATTGGCAGAGGTTACTCTGTAAAAACTGAGACAGGTTTTTTCTTTTTGTTCTTCCATTATTCGTTGTGGTGGTGGTGGTCGTTATTGTTAGCTGCTGGCATTCAAGGAAAGCTATGTCATAACACTGTCTGGATACAAGTTTAAGGAGCAGATGCCTCAGAGTCTAAATCCCAGCAATAAGACATTAAAATACCAAAATGTCCAGGTTTCAACAAAAGATTACAAAACATACAAAGAAACAGGCAGTGATAGCCCAGAAAAGAAGAATAAAACATTAAAAACCATCAACAAGAAGGATCAGACATGGGACATTCCAGAAATAGACTTTAAAAAAATGGTCCTAAATATGCTCAAAGAGCTAAAGGAAAGTATGGACAAAAAATTAAAGGAAATCAGGAAAATGATAGATGAACACAAAGAGAATATCAATAGAGTGAGTGAAATTATGAACATGAACCGGAAGAGCTAAGACCACAGTAACACAAATTAAAAATTTCCTTGAGGGATTAAACAGCAGACTGTAGCTGGCAGAAGAAGCAGTGAACTTGAAGATACAACAGTTGAAATAATCCCGTTTGAGTAGCAGAAAGAAGAAAGAATCAAGAAAAGTGAACAGAGCCTGAGAAACCTGTGGGACACAATCAAGTGTATGAACATATGTATTGTAAGAGTCCAGAAGGAGAAGAGAAAGAGAAAGAAGCAGAGAGAATAATCCAACAAATAATGGCTAAAAACATCCCAAATTTAACAAGAGACATGAATATACACATCCAAGATGAGCAACAAATACCAAACAGACCCACACTTGCCGTGTTATAATCACACTATTGAATGCTAAAGATAAAGAGAGATTCTGAAAGCCACAAGAGAGAAGCAACATGTCACATACAAGGGAGCCTCAGAAAGATTAAGTGATGATTTCTCATTGGAAACCATGGAGGCAAAAAAAATTGCCAGTCAAGATTTCTATATCCAATAAAGCTATCTTTCAAAAAATGATGGCGGGATTAGGACATTCTCAGATAAACAAAAGCTGAGGGGCTTCATCACCACCAGACTGGCCCTGCAACAAATGCTAAAGGGAGTTTTGCAGGTTGAAGGGAAAGGACAAGAGACAATTGACTGAAGCCACATGAAGTAATAAGTATCTCCAGTAAACATAATAACATGGGTAAATATAAATACCAATACTAATGTATGTTTGATTTGTAACTCCACTTTTTACTTCCTACAGGACGTAAAAGTCAAATGCATAAAAATGAAAAGATAATTCAATGGTTTTGGACTCATAATGTATAAATATGTATTTTGTGACAAGAACTATATTAAGGCAAGGGGTCAAGGGATATAGGAAAGTAGTTGTGTATGCTATTGAACTTAAGTTGGTATGAAGCAAACAAGAATGTTATAGCTTTAGGATATTAAATTTAAGCCTGTTGTAACCATAAAGAAAATATCAGAGAATATGCAAACGCATAGAGACAGTAAGTAGAGTGTGGGCTATCAGGGATGGGGAGAGGAACAGTGGGGAGTTAATGCAAAATGAGTGTAGGGATTCTGATAGGGGTGAAAGGAAAGTTCTAGTAATGGATGGTGGTGAGGGTACTGTAACATTGTGAGTGTGATTAATCCCACTGAATGGTATGCTTGGGAGGGGTTGTGATGGGGAGCTTTGTGTTGTATATATGTTCCCATGATAAAAAAAGAAAGAAAGAGAAAGTAAAGAGTTAATGACAATTAAATGCTATAAGTGACACTGGATGGGATCTAAGAATGGAAGAGAAAAGGCTCAAAAGGACATTATTGGAGCCTAAGAAAATAATTGGAATAAAAAATGTAAGCTTTATATCAATGTTCCATTTTTTGAAATTGATAACTGCACTTAAAGTGGTTACATAAGTGAATATCCTTGTTCATAGGAAATGCTCCTGGAAATATTATGTGTTCAAAGATTATAATGTGTGCAACCTTCTCTTGAATGTGCATAAAATACATAGATGATATCTGGATAACATGGACTAAAAACATTTTGATGGAAAAATTTGACCATGACCAGCTCCGTCATACATGCTGACTTTAGAACCCAAACCCCATGAAAGATGGAAGTCCACTAGAACCAAGCATTTTAAGCTAACCTCACAGAATTGTTGTGTGATTAAATGAAATAACAAATGTGAAACTGTAGTATAATTCACATGAAGCCCTACAGAAAAATCAGCTATTTTTCTTGTAAGGTGTTTCTTTCTTAACAGAAAACATGAAGATATGGCTAAGTTATCATTTTGCTTGCAAGGCGTATTATGTTATTGTTTTAAGTCCAGTGGTTCAAAATACCTAAAGTAATAAAAGATAAGAAATAAAATATTTAGACTCATTGGCACTGCCATATATCCTGATCTTAATTACAGACTACAGATTTTCATCTAATTGCAAACAGTAAGTCGGCTCTTGAATAATTAGGAAGAGGAGGGAATGCAATTTATCAAGTACAAAAACACTTTTGTTTTTGAAATGTCATTATGACATTTCAAAAAGAAATACAAAATAGAAAGTCAGTCCTTAAAAAAAACTAATGCAAATATTCATCCAATATTGAAATCTAGAAGCAAGGGGCACCAATGGACAATGAATGAAATACGGATGCTCTAATTCAGTGGTTCTCAAAATCTGACTGCCCGTTAGATTGCCTCGAGAGCTTTTATCCCATACTGATGCCTGAGCCCTACCACCAGGGAGGTGACTCTATGTAGTTGGGTTAGGGTGAGATCCAGACAGCCATGGTTTTAAAATCTTCCCTGCTGAATCTAATGGCAGCCGAGGCTGAGAACCATTGTTCTAACTCAGAGATCCTCAACTAGGGCTCCAGGACTAGCTGCATCAGCATCACCTACAAGCTTGTTAGAAATGCAAATTCTTGGGCCCCACCGCATACCTGCTGGATCACAAGCTCTGGGACTGGGGCCCAGCAATCTGTGTTCTAACAAGTCCTCCAGGTGAGTCTGATGCACACCAGTGGAAATCCTTTCCTGAGAAGGATGAGGTTCTTAGTGAATCTTCTTCCACAGGGATCCAGATGCTCTATTGTTTGGAAGATCTCACAATAAGACCTTATTTTACTTTTTCTCTTGATAGCCTAAGATTGGGGATATGGTGTTAATTCAAGATATGCCTCCGCTACCTCCAGCCTGGAAGTCTCAGGAATAGAAGGGATCATAAGGTCATTTAGAAAATGATTATGTCATGTATCATCCCAGTATGTGCTCATCTTTAATACACCTGAATACCTCTTAGGGACACTGCATTCTCTACCACATGGGCCAGTCTTTTCCATTTTCAGATACTTACTAGATACAGGATCTGTATTAAGTGTGTTTTATGCTTGAAATGAGATGGATATTATAATCTGCATTTGATTCCTGCAGAAACTTATTCTTTAGAGAAGTTTCACAATTCACAATCAGAATTTCAAATTCTTATGAAATTTACACTATGTTCTGTGACCTATAGACACGGCCACCTATAAGCTATTGTTAAGAAAACCAAACTATCCCTTTATATTCTTTTGTCTCCAAAATAAATATCCATTGCTCCTTAAGCCAGTATCCAGGGCCCTTAATCAGCCCTTCTGGGTCCTATGGCCACCACATAAAACAGCAATACTATTAATACATTACTTACACATTCAACCCATCCATTAAAACAGAGTTTTTTTCATGTCAATCTTTTTCATATCTTGGTGCATGTGAAAAATGATATCCTTGGTAAGAAACCCTGGATAAACTAGAGAAGATTTAGGAAAATCTATAAAGCTTGCTGAAGAAAAAGAAAAAAAAAAAAGCCAAAAAAGAAAAGAAACACACACACACACAAATATTCTTCATATATATATATATATACATATATATACATATATATATATATAAACATATATATACATATATATATATATAAAACAAAAGTTTCTAGGAAAAAATTGAATATTGAATTTGAATCATACTTCAAAACCCAGTATCTTTAAAAATTGTAATGAAAACTTGGGCTTGCTTGCATGAACAAATGTTTTCCTATCAGCTTATATGCATGCAATGGCTATAACCAATTGCTGGATAAGACTTTTGGGGGATGACCCCTTCAAATTCTTGACATAGAACATAAATGAAAAGCTTTGTAGATAATAAAAGAATAGATGATAAAAAAAGATTGAAAGCATTTTTTTTTACAATTCAGAAATTTACAACACCTGAATTTATAGCTAAACATTCAATCACTTATCCTTTATTGAAACATGTAATATTAAAATGTCTTGTGATAATGTAAATGGATTGTGAATCCAATTTAAGCTTTTTCCTGGCAAGTATTTTAAATAACGATGATGGTTTAATTTGCTGAGCACACATGCATTGTTAGAGCACTCACCATGCAGCTAGTCTAGCTAAGATGCCACCAGAAGTGTACCCTGGTTACAAACGGACAGAAGTATCACCAGTTGGACCTGGACTTGCGATGAGGACACAGGAGTTTTAAGCAACAGAAGTAAAAAGATAAAGAGCAATGTATCTGAGTTACATTTTTAAAAGAAATTACTGTAGCAGCCATATGGAGCAATAGCTATATATAATCACCCAGAATTCAGCATGGAGATATTACGTTAGTCAAGGGTGGGACATAATGTTGGCTTGGACAGCAGAGGTGGTGGTGGTGGAGATGGACAGAAGTGAAAGGAGGTAAATGGTACGTCACAGGTAAACACAGCCAAACTTGATAATGAACTCACTTTCAACTCTACCCTTCCAAAAGAAATCCCACTGACTCACTGCAATGTTTTCCCACACAATCAGCTTCACTCTTATGGCTTCAGACACAGAAATTCCAAGTACATTGGTTCCATCTCTACAGAGCTGGAATACCCAAATTCAGTTCATTCTCTTCTTGACCATTTTTCTGTACTGTAGAGTAGAGGGCAATTTCTCTAGTGCACAGGCCAATTATTTCGAGATTTTTACTCATATCTCTTTATTATACATATGACCCTTTGCATTCTTATATCATATATTGATGATGTAAGTGACTATCAGTAGAAATGGAGTTGAAGTCAACATCCTATTGAAATAAGATTATAGGCTTATAGAAATATGCTATTTTTTCTTATAAGAAGCAAATCAAATAAACCAAGGTTAGATTCCAACTTGTCTAGAACTAATTTTGTACCTCTTAGATAGAAAGCCTCTTCTACGAATTTCTCTATCTGTTCTCCCTTGCTAGCATCAAAAATCAAACTTCCTTTAGCCAATTTAGGAGGATACAATGCATTTTTAGAGAAGATTGTCTGAAAGGGAAGTTGGGCTTCTTTTCAAGCTTTAATACTTTCTCGAAATTCTCAAATTTCTTGGTTCAGTCATTTCTTGCCTACTGAGTCACAACTGAAGAAACGGGAGGGCAGGAGGACTTCCTGTTTAGCATAACCACTGCATATGCTTTCCTGTTTGATAAAAGTGAGTGGTCTCTATGGGGAATGACACTTGACATAATGCTTAAGTGATGGTGCAGTAATTGAGAGCACCATGTTAAGTTGGCATAGTCACTGATATGCATATATATTTTTTTTATTAAAACCATTGGTTTTAAAGGAAGAGGAAATTTTTATTTACAAGATGCCAACAGCTGTGGAGCCACTGAGGTCACCAGAAAATTCCCACATCACTCAGGCTAGCCAGATGCTTCCAAAGGGTTCCCAGGATCTAACTTAAATATTGCTGCCTCTGCCATAAAAATTCTGCCTTCCCTGTGTCTTTCCTGTTTCTGAAGGGCTCTTTATCCAAAGAGAGAACCACTGTATATGGCTTAGGACTGTGGACCATTTGCTTGTGGTTCGTTCCTCTCGCCACTTTCCATTGTTCTTAGCAGAGTTCATCTCTCTAGCACCAAGATAAAACACACTGCTGTAAAAGCTTCAATTTTCTTTATTTTCTATGCTCTGTAAATCAAGCTTTTTATTGACTTCTAAATTCAGAAAATTGAAGTCTGGGGTGTTTATAAAGTTGGGAAGATCATGGACATTCGCCTTGGGTAATTTCACATCATTATAGGGTTCCACAGGACATAGCAGCTTTCTTCTCTGTCATTTGATTTGCCTCACCAAATCTGAGATTTTTATACCTTCAAAATGCCAACGTATACCAAGTGTTTAAGTTCTGTTTTTGTTTTACACATTTAAGCACATGCTTTCATGAATATTGTTATCTAGAATGAGGTCTAGTATTTTTTTAAAAATTGAGTTGATTTACAGTTGATTTATAGAAAAAAACATTTAACAAATAATAGTACAGGTAAGAAGTAAATATGACAGAAAAATAAAAAAAGGTGGTACAATGGTTGGGTGTATGGAAAGCACATATGTATCAGGGCAGAAAGAGAAAAGGACCTAATTCTTCTGGGGCAAGTCAGGGAGGACTTCCTGGGAGAAGTGACAAGTGGTCTGAGTTCCAAAGGCCGACTGAGAGTTGACCGGACAGAAGGGCACAGTCTATGGGATAAGACCCGAAGTTAGGAGCTGAGAATAGCACATGTGAGTTTGCAGGTACAGAAAAGGAATTTGAGAGACTCTGGAAGGTCTGCTGAACTTTCATTCATAGGAGCAAAGCATTTAAGTGATGAAAGAGGGAGTGTGAGGCCAATATTGGAGATTAGAAACTGTTCATCCGTAACAGCCCAATGTCCTCTGGTTGGATAATATTACCCAGCTCACTCATCAGCCTGGTATGGAGCCAAGAAAGCACTTGGAGTGATGTGCAGGTTAGGTTGGTGTTTCTCAGTGTTTCTTTTCTTAAAAAAAATAAATGCAGCCTCAAACTCCTTCCACTGGTTTGGAAGAACTTAATTTTGGGGGCTAGAATAGCATTTCTCCCCATGATTCCTGGACCTCTTTGCTCCATAAGCTGCAAACCACAGAAGACAGTAAATTTGGCAGTGAAGTCCCATCAAGCCACTCTTGGGCTTAGCTTTGCTTTCCATATTCCAGCCTTTAGGGTGCTCATAGCTCCCTCCTGAGTTGAGGTTCCTCTTTCCCTGTGGCCTCTCAGCGCTCTAACAATTCAGACAGTCCCTGGGTGGGATGTACAGAATCTAAATGTGGTCCACTGTACTGTTCTATAAGGGTGATACTTTTGCTTTCATTCTAACTTGGATTTACATTTTTAAAAGAGGTTTCCCCTTTCTCCTCAAGAAGTACATTAAATATCCATATCAGCCTCCTTATTTGGGCAAAGTAATACATGAGGCCAAAGATCTATAGCTATTTCCATCTAAAAACAAACCAACTCAAACCTGCAAACCCCAAAGGACCCATCTTTGCTGCAGCAAAAGATTTTGCACAAAGTGCAACCCTGTCACTCACAAACATGGTAATTGCTGGCGATTACCAGACATTTTCATTATAGGTAATTTCAGGGTGCCTTGTTTTGCCCTGTCACTCAGGTTCCTGGGACCTTGCCAGACGACGCCACAGGAGTAAATCAGGAAGCCAAACAGAGCCCCAAACCCAGAGGATAACTCTGGGGCTTATCTGAATGTGCCAGGGCAGGCAGCTTCCAGCTAAGTAATGAGAGGACAGAAGAGAAGAAGGGCCTTGGTCAAGCCTAGATAAGCTACACATAGCAGAGATGCTCAACTCCCGCCTTCCCTTGGATCAGCTTTCTGGTCCATGTGTGGGGCTACTTGCCAAGCATGGGGGACAATACCCTTGAACAATCGTGCCCTAGTCTCCTCTCGCCCTGGGGCCCCCTGTCATCATCTGTGTTCCATGTATGCTGAACTGTACTTACATACTCAAATGTACCATGCTCTCTGTCAAGGACCTTTCCTCCTTCCTCACCTACTAACCTTACTTATGCTGGCGTCAGCCCTCTACTCACAGCTGCCTTTTTCTGGGCACTTGTCTGATCTTGACTGATGGAGATAGGCATGCCCACCCATTCCCTCCCATAGCCCTGATGCTACTTCTTTTCTGCTATCCTAAGGTTAACCTGTTTCATTACTCACCCAACCCATCTTGGGTGAGTGGCTCCTATGTGTGAGGCACAGTGATATCCATGAGAGAGCCTTACCCACGCATAGCTTATGTTTTGGTAGGAAAGAGAGGCAAATGAATGAGAGTGGAAGGGGATGAGGTCAGAGGGCCAGGAGTTAGACCACAAGGCAGAGGGGACTCCATGGGAAGAGTTCTGTCTCTCTTCTACAGTTCAGGGGAAGCCAACGGAGCTCTATAACCCAGGGTATGATGTCACCTGGACTACCTCTGACTCCCTATCTAAAAGAATATTTCTAAAAGGCACAATGCCTGGAACCCAGAAGCACTCAGGAAACACCCTTCTGAGCCAAGGAACAGAAGACCAACCCTTCTGGGTTCTTTCGGTTCTCTTGATGGCTTGCTCCTGCAGAATTACACATTCAG
Organism: Choloepus didactylus; assembly: GCF_015220235.1. Taxonomy (NCBI): domain Eukaryota; kingdom Metazoa; phylum Chordata; class Mammalia; order Pilosa; family Megalonychidae; genus Choloepus; species Choloepus didactylus. The sequence goes on from NC_051307.1 coordinate 237,640,080, forward strand.
TGCCATCACTGCCTTCATGGAGACTATAAATCTCACCTCTCTTCAAAGACTGACTCCTTCTAAATGGATATGTCTGTGAAAAGCATCAACTACCAAGTCATTCTAAGATGTTTACTATGTTCTATATCAGCAACAAAAAAAACAGCCAATGGGTCTCCTGCTCTTTCTGTACCAATGAGCTAAGTGATGGCTAAGGAACTCAACAGGCTCATAAGCCTCTTTCAAGACTTTGACAGTTAATGACTTTCTTAAAATGAGCTTTTCTGTTATAATGACATTTGACTGAGCCCCAGGAGCCTGTACTCCACTTGTAGGTCCCCTCTTCTAACTCCTGGGTTCTCCAAGTGTGGAACCCTCAGGCTTTCTTAAGCTCTGCTTCCCCGGTGGCCCAAGCCTCCTTTCCCACCTTGCTAGGCACAGTGGTGGGGAGTATACGACAATGTGACATTTGACTCCACCTTGTACCACCCGGGTGACCTTGGGGAAGTTATTTAACCTCTCTAGATTCAATTTTCCCATCTGTAAGATGAAAGAAAATAGCATCTCTCTCATTGTCTGTCTGTATGTCTTTGCATTATGAGACTATTCTTATGGATCATTTCACCTTGACACCAGTGACTGGATACATTGTTGGTGTGGGAGTGCAGCAGGTGCCAGAGCCCCAAACTGGTGACCCTCTGGGCTGAACTCAACACAAAGGCCCGTTTTGTTAAAACAACACAGTTTCTCTCTTTCTTTCTCTCTCTCTCTCTTTCTCTCTCTCTACCTCTCCCATTCTTTCCTTCCCTCTCCTATCCTTTTCTCTGCCTCCCTCTTTCCTTCTCCGTCCTCCTTTCTTGAATGCCAGTAGGATCAAGTATCCTTTCCCTTAATAACAGGCCCCACCAAGTCCTCATTTTCTTATATCTTAGCCCCAGTTCTGTATTTTTAATTTTCCTGGCCCCTGTGGAAAATCAAGGTGATAATTAAGAGTTTACAGCCCTGCAGTAGAATCCCAGCTCTACTTCTGATTTCTAGTGTGGCTTGAACAAGTTACTTGATCTGAACTGTAGTTTATTCATTTGTAAAACAGGGAAAATAATACCTATTTCATAGAACAATTTATGTGTTAGCGACAAATACAGATCTTAGAATAATGCCTGTTAAGGGCATAACGATTATTAAAATTGTTAAAGGTATCCAAATAGAATCTGTTCCTGAGCTGTGGACGCTGTTTCCTTAGCAGTGGTTTGAGTTGACCTTGAGCTATCCCTCCACGCACTGCCTGATCCCTGGCAAGTAGGGGAGCGTTTTTGGTAAAGAAGCTGATATGGACAAGAAGAACATTTCTAAACCGCAGTCATAGTGTTTCTTCTTCCCTGGAGGTAAGCAGAGAAAGCCACTGCTGAGGGTCTTTGTGATGCAGAATTGTAAAGGGAAACCAATCTCAGCTCAGCTTGCATTTCTGGTTCTTTTGAATCCCATTTCAATGAGTATGTATTGCTAAGGCTATCCAGTGAATAAAGCGGAAATGGTACACAAAACACTCTAGAGAACTATGCAGTCCAGAATGCTCAGAATTTTCCTAAATGATTTATTTAAAAATTAGACTTGAGGGGCACAGGTTCTCTTTATATGTGTGTAATAAAGAATAGAAAACTAAGACAATTATGTGGGTATCTCAAGCCAAAGAATGAAATCCAACCTGGGTCTATGTCTATTATTTCAACTTTTAGGATTTGAATTAGTCTCAGGAAAAATGTGAGTTCTCCTTTTAATTATATGTGCCAATGATGCCTGGAGTGATAAACAGAACTCGACAGTGCAAATTTCTAGAAATGTCCCTCACTACTTGCTATATTTGACTCTAGTCTCTGAACCAGCGGCATCAGCATCACCTTGGGCTTGTGAGAAATGCAGAAGTTCAGGCTCCATCCCAGACTGAGTCAGAATCTACAATCCAACAAGATCCCCAGAGGTGATTCATGTGCACAGTAGTCAGAAAAGTGCTCTTTGGCACCAGCCTGCTCCCCCACGTGCCTCCTGCTCACTTTCCTGTGCACACATTCACTCAGCAGCTGAGCTGTAACAGCCAAGAGCCCACCAATGCATAAACCCCGCTGTGCAGAAACGCCTCTGTTGAAGAGCTGGTTTGGTCCTCAAAGGCTGTGACTCAGTTCATCTACTCTTAAGTCCAAAATGACACCATGACAAGCTGCTGCTAACACCTTCCGTTGGTGGTGACAGTGTTAGATCGCCTAACTGGAGCATGGCTTTGTTCCCAATGAAGGTTTACAGGTGGAAAAATACTAAGTCAATCTTATTCCCAGGCCAATAGCAAATGAACAGTCACACAGCTGGTGGCTTCTCTTCCCAGCCAAATCTGTGGCTGAACCTAGATTCCTCCTTGCCAAAAATATGGCATCCAGGGCTCTCCCAGGACCACAAACATGCCTTTCCATTTGAGAGGCAAATGGCTCATTTCTCTCACCTTCTGCTTCTGTGGGTTTTAAAGGATTCTCACAGAATAGCCCCAGGGGAATTTTGTAAACTTAACTATCAATATCTGGCCTGGAAGCTTGAGCTGGTTATTCCTTTTCTTGTTTTCTTGTTTTCACTATATTCAATCTACTTACCGTCAGGTGAATGGGCACTTTTTCCATTGACCAAGCCACTACCCTTATTCCCACAGTTGTAGAACAATAGATAAATGTCCCTGCAAACATGGGACAACTAAAAATTAAAGGGAGACTGACTTCCACCATGAATTTCTCCAGTGAGAAAATAAATCATTTTGATCAAAACTGGTTTACAGTAAGTGAATGGATGCCAAATAATTTTCCCCAGACAAATTGCAGTATCCTGAATTTCATAAAGATTCTATCAGTAGGACATGACATTCATTATTTAAACTCTGATAGCCAGCTGAAACCTCTCTTTATCATTGAAAAGAACTAATACAATCCATTGGTTGCCTGTGCCTTTAAGGAGGAATCTGCTTTTTGTTTTTTTGTTGTCAATCCTGCTGTTTCCATTTTGTAATTTTCTTACTGATTTATGTCATATTTTTGAAAAAGAAAGTTAGCAAATTTAAAATGTTTATTAAAAGATTTCTTTAAAAAGGTGCTTTAAAGCAAAGGAAAAAAAAAAAGGGCAAAGACAAAGAAAAAGAAAAGAAACCAATAGTGAGAAAAAGTCATACAACAAACATCTCTACCTAAGGAAATTAGCAAAATATTGCATATCCTTTCTTGGAAATCCTTTGAGGAATGTCTAAGGAATCCTGAATATAGATGAATGGCCTCAGCTTTAAGTGTTACTTCTGACCATAATGCTCCATGTGACAGTAAATACTTCCCTAGGTATAAGAGTCTGCTGGAGAGCCATTATACAATTTACTGAAGTAGTTAAGCAGCTATATCTGCTGAGAGGTTACAACACATTAAATTGGTCAAGATCCATTTCCACTTAGTTATCTTAGAGTTCTCAGAGCCTGATCTGTTACATATTCAACCTAAGTATTACTTATACTAAAACATGCTATTGCTTGCCATTCAACTTAAGGGACTTGAACAAGAAAATACTATTTTCTCTGCAGGGATAATACTTAGTTGACCATGATTAAATAAGAATGATTAAAGATCACTGCTAGACCATAAAATCTTTTAGAGCAAGGAGAATATTTGTATTTTCATCTCTGAATTAAAATAGGTGATTGCTAATGAGAAAGATGAAAGCAACATGCTGATCAGCTGGGTTTCCTGGGAGGTCCCTAAGGGACATGTATTTGTATAGCTCACCAAAATAGCAGCAAAACATGATTATTTATTATTAACTGGGTCTCTATCACTAGGCATATGTGCAAAACTGAGATTAAACCATGAAGAAAATTCCTTTTGCCAAAGCTAGAGGTGAGGGCAGCAAAAGGGAGCGAGATGTTTCTTTCTGAGACCTGGGATAGAACTGGCTCTTGGACCCTGGCAGCAGTCCTTGGTCTGGGGTCTCTGGACTGCACAGAGGAAACATAAGAAGGCTTCAAAGAGAAAACAGAGAAAGCTGGCCCTGGCCTCCATTCTCAACACCTTGGGGAAGAGGAAAACCAGAAGGGCCACCTACTCAGGGAAGAGTGATCTTTATAATCATGCCTGAAATCCCATCCCGTGCATCTGTGGTTCCATACAATGCCCAGAAAAGGAACCAATCTTCCTTGGGAGGTGGGGGAAACGGAGACGTGGTGGAGAGGGGCCTTGAGAGTCTTGTAGACTTCCGTCTCAACAGTGAAGTGCTCAATTCATGTTTCCTGTTGAATAGGAATAAACACCTAAGAAACCCAAAGCAACTCTTTATATAGGGCAGGGTCTCACTTGTTGTTCTCCACCTGCCTGAAATAGCCGGTACCGTTTTGTGGCTTAACTGTTACAGTGAAACACCACCCACGGCAGAGTTGGGAATACAAGTGTACAACAGCCCAGAATTAAAAACACAGTTGCTCATTAAGCAAATCTGAACTCTGTAATCACCTGTGCCTCCAAATAAAGTTTACTTTACAAAGGAATTCATCACACAATCCTAAAAATGGGTAGCATCTCTTGTAATGAAAATAATTTTTATTCTGTACCTTGTCTTCTGTGTCTACAACACAGAGAAAGCAAGAAAGAAGAGAGAAGACAATACATAATGCGTTTCAGGAAAGACAGAATAATAATAGCAAGTTCCTGGTAAATGTTTCAGTGTTTACTAAGTACTTAACTTACACAATAGTCAAAACCACTCTAGAATAGGTTCTATTGCTATTCTTATTTAACAGTTAAGTAATCTCAAGTACAGGGAGGTTAAAAAGGCTGCCCAAGTTCACATAATAAGTGGCAGAGCAGGGATTTGAACTCTTGCAGTCTGGCTCCAGATTCTCACTTAATTACCCTGTACTCTACTGCCCAGAGAGAGAAAGATATGTAACGTAAAGGTTGCAAATTCAGCCTGTCTTCATTTATTTTTTCATCATCTGCCTCTCTCCTATTCCTTCTTCACCCAACACTACTTGTTTTCCTTGTCTCCTAACTCTGTCAGTCCAAAACTCCCATTATTTCCTGGGGAGGAACAGCTGGCCAAGGCCCTGGTTTTGCTCAGTTCTACCTCCTCCCAAAAAGAGGCTAAAGGAACTCAGCAGCCCTCATCTAAGCCAGAGTCCCCTCCCCTAAGCCAGAGTCCCCTCCCCAGTGTCACTCTGCCCCTCTCTGCTTCCTGACCAGTTTCCTCTGGTCTTCCCCATAGAAGGAAAGCATCTCAGTCCTGGAAACAGAGGTATCTGAGAAATCCAAAAGCCAGGTCAAAGGTCCCAAACCTTGGCCATTGGAGAGCTTTCTCCCATTCTGTGCCAGGAATGTTTTCCTGGTTCAGAGATACCAGGAGTGGACATATCCATGCCTATTTCTATCCTGCTAATGGCTCACAGCTATCTACTTCTTATGGCTCATTCTTAAATGCCCACTCCTTTGGCCAGCAGTTCTCCACACTCATTCCAAAACTGCTTAAGGGCTGGGATACATTTATTACCCTAATTTCCATTTCTTTCTACCTGGACAGAAAATAGTACTTTGTGGAATATGTATTAGAATCTGCAAATTGAACATTATCCAATACCATTTCCAGCCAAAGTGATACCAGTGTTCAGCACCTTACGTGACAACATCTCAAAGCCTGGGGCATATATTAAGGGGTGGGAAAGCATCTGTAGGCTTTTATGAAAAAGAAAATGTACGGCATGGACAGAAGTAGTGATTGCCGGAGTTTGCCCAAATAGTGTCACAGAGGACACAGAAATGGAAAGAAATGAACTGACTCAGTCCAACTTGAATATATAATATAGTTCATTTGGATATCTTAATCCCGTGAGTGAATGCTGCTGCTGATTGATTTTATTTTCATGGCTGACTCTTGTTACAGAAATTGACATTTAGGCTGTATTTACAGGACACTGAAGCAGCCAATTGAAAAGTAAGCTGATTCATTCAAACTGATTCCAGTTATACTCTGATATATTATGAGCCAGGCAATTCGGGTGCTCGAGGTTTATTGAATGTCCACATTGACTTGGGGTTACCTGATAACCTCTCTTTGTTTCATTCCTCACAGTTGAAATTTGTATTTTCAAAAATATATCTCTCTACTCTTGGGAAAGCATGTCGAACATACTTAATCATTTTTGTCCAAGTGGGAATTCTGAACGGAGCTCGGATTAATTTTTCTGATCATTAGTGTTAATTGTACAAAGACTGAAAGTGTGGCAGGGAAGAATATTGGATATCTTCCTGACATTGTCTTAATTTCCTGAAACTAGATTGTTCTTTCCCTTGCCTCTTTCAAAACAGTGATTTTGACCCATTTTCTCCTTTTCCATCTAAAAATGGTGGATTTTTAGATGTTCCCATTGAGTGGATAGAACACACTTCCAAAACTTAGATCTTTAAAAAAAAAAAAAAAATGAAATCAGACATATTTCTTTTGTGCGTGAACAGAGCCAAACGAAAACCGTCTTACTGAGTACAGTTTTGAAAGGTGAAATCAGGTGGATTGGAAAATTCTACAGGCTTAGTGGAAGGTTGGGAAACTGCTGGTGGATGTTTTGGTCCCTCAGAGAACAAAAAGAACCATCCACCCAGGTGCAGAATTTTCATATTATAGATGTCTTAAGCCATCATCTGTCCAAATTGGTCTTGAAAGACAACAGGTATACCGTTCAAATGCAGCAATATAGCAAGCTGAACAGAAACCTGGGTCCAAATATGAGACAGCCAAAAAGTAATCAAATGCTTGTACTGTTGACAGCTGATATGTTTCTGTTTCTGGACATCTAGTAGAAACTGAGGTTTGCCAGGTACAATTGCTCACCAGCAACAAGACCGGAGCCTCCAGTGCTGGACAGAGATGAGAGCTATGACCAGGTGTGAGTGCTTTCAGAGGAAGGAAAAACAGAAAACAATATTCAGAACAGGAATTTCTACAGAGAAGGGCAGCTGTGAGGCCCTGGGATGCTCAATAAGGACAGAACTCAATTCTCTGCTTTTCAAAGCCCACACTGCCTTTTCTCAGTTCTCACAAACTGTGACATCAGATGTGGGCTAGAACATGCAGCCAGGCAGGATCTTACATGCCACCAAACCCTGCTCCCTTATCTTCTCCACACCTGCTTTACAATGTTTCTATTTTCTAAGATGAAACGGAAGAGCAAGAGCAAGGCCTCCTATTAAAAGAAGAGCCAGTGTTCCTAGTGGTTCCGAACATGGGCACTGAAGTCAGATGGCTGGGCTGTCAGTTGTTTGGCATTTGGAGTTATACTTAACCTCTTTGTGCTTCAGTTTTACCATCAGGGTAACAACAGCCTCTCTTCAGAGGGTTGGTTAGAGGATTACAAGAGATATACTGTCTATAACGTCAGTACCATGTTTGGGAAAAGGAAGCACTCAATAAATGTAAGTAATGGTAGTAGTAGTAGTAGCAAGCTAACTCTCCTTAATTAGCCATTTCAAATAATCCCCTCAGTTGCCAATTTCTAACAGACCATGAGGATTGCCCAGCCCCATTCTGTACTTCCCTCTCCTGTACAAAAAAAAAACAACAAAAAAACAAAAAAAACAACTAACTGGTTGATCATGTATATGGAAGAAAATCCAAGAGAAGGCCTTGGGACAAGGCAATACCAAAAACAGTGGGGAAGAATTATCCCAAGTCTACAGAAAAGCTCAGGTCTGAAAATATGACAGTAATGGAATGTAGCCAATAAAGACTAAGCATAGTTAATTTAGACACCAGGGAGGTGAAAACTTAGCTCACCAATAGCACACCAGGAGTGGGATTTGGAATGAAAATTTAGGGTCAGGAGGGAGAACAGAAGCCAGAAGCCACTGAGGCAGAAGACCAGGCTGAACAGAAGAGAAGACATGGCCAGGGACTGATAGCCAACCTGGCCATCCGGACCTCCAAGTCAGGAGGTGGGTCATCTGCTGACATCCGCACCTGTTGCAAGGGCCAACTCCCTGGGCAGGAGGTCACAAAGGCCTGGCTTATCACCACTCACTGCCTTTGGAGCAGCAGAGCCTTTAGTGACAATCCAGCCCAATCTTCCCTGTGTTCACAGGCAAGAAACCGAGGCCCAGCATCACTACAATTCAGTAGCAGAGTCTGGATTGAAACCCAGATCTCCCTTGCAGTCCCACATCCCATTCAACCTCTCTCAGTGGCATCAAAAATTTAAAACAGGAGTACAGAGGCTTAGAGTTCTGTTTTACTATTATGGGCAAGAGATTTCCAAACACTTTAATTTCAGTGTAATTCTTTAGATCTTTGGGGCTTAGCTTATTATATAATATGTAGGGTGACTATATTTTCCAAAGGTGCAAAGAGATTTTGCACAAGCCCCTAACAAACAAATGCCCCTTACGAACTCCTGCAGTCCATTGAAGGCTTTTCACACATCAGGTTATAAAGTTGATAGTCTTGACATGGACGTAAGTGTTTTAGGTCTTTTACTGGGTTAGAAGCTCTTTTAGGGCTGGAGTGATGTCTTATTTGTTTGTGTGCCTATCACAGTCCTAGAGCCTAGAGGATTTGGTAAATATTTATTGGCTGATTTCTGTTTACTTCTCCCTCCCAGTGACACTGGTGATTGTGGTAGGGGGAATGCTATGATTTTTATGATGTTTTTAGATTACATACCTAGTATGCAATAATTTTCCCAGGAAATAATAACTGTTTGGAAGTACTCATCAGATAAAGAGAGTGGCATTCTCCATAGTGACAGTGCAACCCAGATTTTCTAGGACAGTCCTGATATTAAGAGTTCTATGTTGCTATCACCAAAAATGATGAAAATTTCCCAGAAACTAAAATATTCCTTCAACCAAACTCTTTCATCTAGAGACCCATTCTTATTCTCTGAAGTGATATGAAAACCTAATGTCTAACTGTGCTCCCCTTTTTAGTTTGCAAAAATGCAGTCACCTTATTATACACTAAACAGTTTCATGTAAAGCTACTCCCCAAAAGCCTAAGAGATTGCATTGAAGATCCAGTTAAGAGTTTAGAACTCTGGTACATTGAAGCAAAACTGCCCATTCCAAGTCTTATATCAATTTCCTATTTAAGATAAGATTATAAACACCCTACAGAGCAGTAGCTGCTAGATGAATTTTGATATGATCATTCTTAGGAATTCCATTGTGTTATAGAGATGACAAGTCTTTAGCTGATGATAATATGATGATAATTGGGGGGTGATTGAGTGGTGACGAAGACAGAAACGAAGGTGGTGGTGGTAGTGGTGGTGATGATGTCAAGCACATTTGAGCCTCCCAGCATCTGTAGGAGCTGGTGTTATCATTCTGATTTTGTAGGAATTTTAAAGGCAAGGAAAATTAGGCTTAGAGGGCTTGCCCAAGATCCCAGCTAGTGGAGTTGGAGGTGGGATTTGAATCCAGGCGGTCTGCCCAGAGACCTCTCCTTAACCTCAATCTGATACTGCTTTCCACATCAGTGACCCAGGCAAGACAATCAGCTTCTTCTTTGGGGAAATGTGAAGACTGGACAATTTTCATTTTTTTTTCCCCAGTCATGGACTTTTCTCTCAAGTTAATTGGTGGCCTAAGGATCCCATTGCCTATTTCAGAACTCCCCTCAAAGTCCAAACACTGCATGGTTTCTTTAAAGTGTCTGCCCTGTACTGGCTCCCCTGGGGAGAAGGAGGGAGATGCTGAACAACTGAAGTTTATCACCAGGCTTTGCTGGGATGTGGCTCAATATGGGGGTGCTTCTTAGCCTCCTGGACTTTAAATACCCACCCTGCCAATGCAACCACCGATACTTCCTGAGCACTTCACCAGATTCACTGCCTCCTCCCAACAAGCTGAACATCCACAGGAGTAGGGGGAGATGAAATCCCAGGGAAAATATTAAGAGGTGATAGTTGCTAAAGATAAAAAGATGTGAACAACAGGGATGTAGTTCATTGCCTCCGAATCTGCCCTCTCGCCCTGCCTGGCATATTGCAGACACTTGCAAAACATTTGCTGAATGAGAAGTATCTGGCCCCTGATGTCAGCCTTACCTCATTTAGCCCTCTCTTGCTTTACCAAAACCAGAGTATGGAAAAAGGTATGAACGTTTGAAATGATATGGGATATGTTCCTCAACCTCTCAAAGTCTCAGATTTCTTTTCATAAAATAGGGAGGATAATGGTATCTAACTCATAGGGCTTTCTGGAAGGAATAAAAGGGTCCATGGATATAAAGTGCTTAGCATACTTTCTAGAATATTTTAAGTGCAAACAAATGCTACTACAATCAGAGGCCAAATATTTGTACTCTGTGACACCTCTGCCAGGATCCATACTTTTCTTAACTTCTGGAAAACAGGAATTATCAAGAGAAATATTTTTTTCCCATTATCTCAGCAATGTTGATGATTCCATAAAGATTTACCCTGTACAGTGTTTAATCAAGTTCTGTCAGTTAGACTCTACTTTGAGATCTCAGTTTGTTCTGCATGTTGGGTCCATAAAAATGTTCTTGGAAATGTGAAATTGTGAGCAATCAGTGCTGAGTCTGTTTGATAACCAGTGTTGGTAATATGGACTCAATACACATATACATACATACCTCATAGGCATGCCTGGGTAGGAATGACTTCTGCTACAGTCTTTTCGGTAGAATCAGCTTGGTGCTTGCCCCAGTTCTTCACTTTGCTTTATCAATACAGACAAAGCTCAACTCTTAATTGCAAAATTGAGTAGTGGATAACTAGAGGAAAACTTATTTAGCTAATCTAACTGACATTCTCCTGTCATTAATCTGTTGATATCCACTCTATTAACGCAAAATGGATAAAAGCAATACATAAATAAATGCACATTTACAATCTGCAGCTATTGATTTTGCAAATAACAGAAGAGTGCTACAAGAGTTCCTGGGACCAATGATTACCATTCCAATACTGCACAAAGATGACAGGGATTATAGGTAGGTGTGGCAGTGGCATTGATTATGTGTAGAAGACAATTCTGTACAGTAGGAAACTGTCATTTTTGCCATAATAGAGACTGCCAACCCCCTGATTCTCCCTTTGGCTCCAAGTTGACTAAGAAAACCTCTTGAAGTGCAAGATTCCAGTATTACACTTTCACAGAGATGGGATGGGGCTAATTGGGATAGCACAACAGGGAAGAAGCAGAAACATGTTGACAATGATTTGGCATTCCTTCTTCAGTGAACAGATGAAACACAGTAGGTGCTCTGGCATGTCCTTAAACCTCATGGAGGACAGTTGTTGGCATCCTGACTGTGTCCAAAAATGAAACCACTAGTTTAGTTTCCTTTTTAAGGCAGCCTGACATTTTGCTTTGGAAGGACCCTTTCTGCCAAAGGAAAAGCATATGTACACACAATGAGTCAGTGTTAACATGTGAGAGGAATTCTTTAAATGCATCCAGAGAGAACACTAATTAAAGCTAAAATATATTGAGTACAGATTATACCAGGTCCTGTTCTAAGTACTTTATATATGTTAACTCCTTTCATGCTTCCAACAATCCCAAGAGCTTGGTACTATTTTATCCGTATTTCAGATGAGGAAACTGAGGCAAGAAGAGGTAAAGTAACTTGCCTGAGATCAGACAGCTAGTGAGTGAGGATAGCTTTATGTTTCAGTCTATCTTTTCCCACTGCTCTGCCTTTCCCTGTGGTGGCTATTTTAATGATCACTCTTGAATTAGGACCATGAGATGTCTACAACAAGATATAGAACCTTTTGTTCTCTTCTCTGAGGTGCACAGAAAAGACTGCCTTAGAGAAGATTATTTCTTCTTGGCAGATGTTTTGAGACAAAGGTGGGGTAAGATCCCAGCAAAGTTGTGAAGCATAAATTTTGCTTTGGGAGAGGGGTAGGTCTCCCACTTCTTATCATGAAACTTTTTAAAGTTCAGAAAAGTAGAAAGAGTAGTGTAATCCACCACAAGGATTTGACGACTGTTTACATTCTGCTATATTTGCTTCATCTATATCTATGTATGTTCTTCTTGAGCCACTTTGAAGTTAACTACAGACATCATGACATTTGACCGCAAAATATTTTAGCTAGTCTCAAAATACACATTCCCCTAAATAACCAGGTAGAGGCTTTTAAGGAGTATCAGAAAGAGAAGTCAATTGGGGACTATGTCCTTCTCATCAACTCCAACAAATCCAAACGAAGAACCTATCGTCTTTGACTCCACAGCCTCTTTCCCACTCCTTTGTGTATTTCGAGCATGGGATTTATGGACAAGTAACTCTCTCTGTATCACCCCTGGAGCTTGACTCAGAATTCTTTCCTTGTGTCTTCCTTCTATTTCTACACTTTCTCAATATTTAGAAGTAATCCTTTGAATAAATTACACACAGACATAAAGAACCCAGCTAGAACAAACAGGAGAGGTGGTTGGCACTGATTATCCTACTGCCCCAGGGCATGGTATTTATGTTTCCACTTCCACACATCACTGCATACCAGCGATAACTCTTTGAGGGAAGCCAAGTCTGTAGACTGGTGTGCCCAGCTGGCTTCCATCCATGGATTAAGCAGGCTACTCATCAGACAAGATGAAGTGTGTTAAGAGCCTGATGCAGACCAGATCAGCCAATTACCTAGCAGGCACCATGCACATCCTACTTTAAACAGACATTAGCAATCTATCCTAGCACTCTCTCCCTCTGTGGCCTGACAGGCCGATTTACAAATTTTAAAAGCCAAACTCACAAAACAGATGCATAGAGATATTTTGTTTTTAAAGCCCCCACCCCTCCACTCCACATTGTTTGTAAAAGGCTTCTCATAGGCTTCCGGAATCGGAATGTTTCAGGAAATGTTTTGGGAGACCATTTATTGCATGACATAGGAATCATATGAGTGAAAGAATCAAAGACTAAACAAAAATCTCAGTTCTTTGTCCAGTTTAGAGCCTGGGAGAAATTGTCATCTTATAATTAATAATAGGGCCAGAATTTATTCTGTGCTAGGTCATGTTAACAGATGGCACAACCACAAAATAACATAAGAAAAAATGTGGGGAGTAGATTTTGTAAAAGCCACTTACCATTTGGAGACTTCTTCATGCATTAGTTCACAGGAGCTCATGGGCAAAACAGGCAAAATAAGTGGTTCCCTCCATCCCAGAGAAGCCCTGAAAGAGAAGAAAAGAGATGAGGTTATTCAGGGCTGAAGGATGCTTACTGACTGGTACCTGCCCATGCCTTGTCAAGTGGCTATTCATTTAAAAAAAAAAAAAGTATATTAATTTCCTTTCAATATAAACATATAACATTATAGAAAATTGAGTCATAAAAAGATAATTGACTATAATTCTATCAACCTAATAAAGTTTTTTGAATCATTTCCCATGATACTTTGCTCTGGAAAGTTTCAAACCTACAAAGATCTTGAAACAATGACTATCTCTATAAATATATCTTTATCTATCTATATATATATATGTAGAGAGAGAAATGTTTGTGTATATCTATATATACATACATACACACAAACACATTTTTCCCTGAACCATTTAAATGTAATTTTCAGACATAATGACACTTAACCTTAAACACTTCAGCATGCATTTCTTAAGAACAAGGACTCAGTCCTACAAAACCTCAATGCCATTTACACACCCAGTAAATGTAACACTGATGCAATATTATCATTGAACATAAAGTTGAAATTCCAACTTCACCAACATTATACTTTCTTTCTTTAAAATCCATGTTCCAGCCAAGAATCATGCATTGCATTTAGAGTCCTTTTCTCTTTAGTCAGCTTTAATCTAAAACATTCAGTGCCAACTATTTTTTTGGTGTTGTTCATCTTTTATGATATTGGCATATTAAGCCCAGGCCAGTTTTCCTTGAGGCTTTTAACATTTGACTCATTAATTTTGTAAACTGTCCTTTGTACCAAGCATTAACAATAATATAGTATAAGCATTTTTCATGTTCTCCATAGTCTTAATAACCATTATCTTTGTTAGAATTAAAAATATTCTATCAAAATAATGTCTCTTAGAATTTATTTTACCACCCTCTAATGCTACACATTTAGGTTCTTTACAATTGTAAATAATATTGTTCATCTTCAAGAATATTTTCATGCATATTGCTTCACACTTTTTTTAATGTTTTAAATAAATATTGCTTTCCAAAAGGGTCATATTAATTCGCACATACTTATTTTATTGAGAAAAGGTTTTCGCTCACTTAAAAAAAAAAAAAAAACCTTGAAATTCACTGTCTTAATTTGCATTTATCAAAAAGATGTGTTATTGTTAAATAAATTAATTAATATACAGAAAAAAGAAAAAGAACAAATTTACTCTCCATCATCACAAACTTACTGAGTTGAGACTGACATTAGGTTCACATCTGTGTATGAGCTGGTCACTTTCACAGTGACAGCCTGTATAGGGCACCTGACACTTACCTTCTCAAGCTTTATTTATACTCAGTGTCTGATTTAACCACAGGGGTATGTGGTCTATTAGATCAAGAACTCCTTAAGGGCAGAAACATGTCGTATTCCTTTTGTACCCTCAGCAACCAGTGTTTAACACTCAGTAGACATTTGCTGTATGTTGGTGGAGCTCTGCCTGCCTTCTACTATCTGCAGCAGATCCCAAACTCTCCATCTTCCATGGTGAGGATCCCAAAGCATAAGCCTGTGGGACACTCCCGCCATCATCACTCACGACAGACCTTCAGCCTTGGGGCCCAGGCTGTTGCCCACCACAGAAAGGTGAGTTGGATTCCAAGAAAGAAAGGAAACCTAAGGTTCCCTTGATCCTTTCTCTTTCTCTGGCTTCCTTCCCTGTAAGCTCACCTGGTATCCTGTGACTGGCATTCACAACAAGGGTAAATGTTACTGAACTTAACAGATGTTAAGAGTCAGGGTCCCAAGGGAACATGGTGTTGGTAGAGGCAATGATGTTCCTGTGAGAAGTTTTGACTCAGATTTTCACTTACTGCAAACAAAGTCCTCATTATCCCATCAACTCCTCACAGGTCTACTTTCCTGCAGTTGCCATCCCCTGCCCTACCCTCACTTCCAATCCATCCTCCATGCTATACTGAAACTTGGAGTGTCTCTCTCCCTGATTTTAAACATTGGAAAACTCGCCACAGTTCATCCTAATTTCCAAAACTCTATCTATTGCATAAAACACCCTTGGCAATTTGAGGTTCATCTTCTTAGCTGGTTCTTCTCCCAACATTGTTTCTTTTCCACATGATCCATAATCTCCAAATTCTCCAGACTTTTTGCTATTTTCTCCAAACTCTAAGCTTTTTTCACACAATGTTCGTTTGCCAATCTGGGATCCCCTGCCTGGAATGTTCCCCAATGCCTGTCCCTCCAATGCATAGTCTGCCTGGAAAAATGCCTACAATTCACCGCTTAAGACACAGTTCACACAGTCCATCCTCTATGAAACCTCCTCTGAGGCCCTCAGGCAAAAATTTACCTCGCTTGCCCCGTGCACATGTCTATCATGATACCTTCTGCCAGGTAAGTCTCTGCTCAAACATCTTCATCTCTGAACCTTAACTGTCCCCCATCTACCATAGCTACTTAGCCTTCTCCTTTTCATAGTGTTTAGGATTATCTGTCATCATCATGTCTCCTTTTTATTTTTGTAATGCTCTGTCTTCACCATTGGAATGGATGCTCCATAAGAGCAGGGACCATCCCTGAACTGTTCATGGCTACATCCCTAGTGCCAGTAACAGTGTCTGACACATAGTAGAGGCCCAATAAATGTGTGTTGAATCAAACTGAACTAAGAGTTGTTCACAGATGGAGCTATTTTGTCCCTACCTTTATCCCACTATTTTTTTTTTAGCCAAACTGCTAGCGCACTGTGAACTCCTTGTGAAATTAAATAAATGAATAAAGAAATGAATGATGTGAATCTCCTACCCCAAAATAGCAAAGCCTGCATTTTAGCTAGAGCCTTTGATCCAGTAACACTAAGTGCTTCTCTGCTACTATTTTATCACTATTGCCTTCTTTGTAAAATTATCCTTAAGATAGACTTTGATGCTCAGCTTCAATCTTTGATGTGTTATTGAACTGCCTCCATAATCTGCTCTGGCAGCTTGTATCCATAATATATTGAAATTGCAAAACACACAAAAGATTTTAAATGCCCAGGCAAAGTGCATAACAAGTAAAAGTAGAAATCTGTGATGCAGTAATTTAGTGCATCTTTCTTTTTTTTTCCCCCTCAAGGCAAAACATATACAGCTTCAAATTACCCAGGGTTTAATTTAGCCAAGCTTAAAGATGTTACAAAACAGAGACCCTATTTTCTTCTACTACATCTTCTAGGGACCATATAAACCTCTGTTTGCTGCTTTAAAGTACAAAGTAGACTATTTTTTTATAGAAACAATAGAACGTTCATTTACTCTTTTCGTGGCAGAATTGAAAATTGATTTCTCAGTTTCTGCCAGACTGTTTCAGCCCCTACTTGGGTGCTAAAAAGGGACAAAGGAATTTTGTGGTTTAAAAGTAACAAATGAAATCTGAAGAGTTATAACAATGGTTGCCTTTTTATAAACAGCACCAAGGTGAACACTTTAAAAAAAAAAAGATGCAAAACCATGAAATTGCAACATATTTTGCATGCTCTGTCTGCCTCGCCTAAGAGCCTCCTGTTGCTGAACATGACTTCAGAAGGCCAAAGTCTCCTATCATCATATGTTCAGTAAATATTGAATACCTCCCATGTACCGCACACTTCCTAGGCACTGGAAAAACAACTGCATCTACCATTCTGAAACTGAGTTCTAATGTTAGAGACATGCATTAAACAAGTGATAAGAGAAATCATCATTTCATGCTAGTTGTGTTATGTAAGATGAAAGAAAAGCAGAGGCCACGAGAGCGCAGCATAGTACAATCTGTCTTTAGAGATTAGGGAAGGCCTTCTAGAGCAAATGACTACAACTAAACCTGGAATATGAGCAGGTGGAAACCAACAAGGAGAAAAGGTAGAGGAGAACATTTTAGAGAGTCAACAGTGGGTGTGAAGAATCTGCTTCAAAAGCACCAGTGGCTCCCCTAGGGCTTCTCAACGACCACTGTCTCAAATTAGTGTTCAAGATCTTTTTAGCACGCTTCTATCAGGTAGCTAACTAACCGCAGAAATTTATATTCATCAACTCCATTTCCAGCACCTTGAATTTAGAATGGTAAGTGTGCTGGTTTGAAGCTCTTACGTGCCCCAGAAAATGCCATGTTCTTTTAATCCATTCCTGTGTCTGCAGACCTGTTGTGAGTGAACCTTCTGATTAGGTTATTTCAATTGAGATATGACCCAGCCCATTCAAGGTGGGTCTTAATCCTTTTTACTGGAGTCCTTTATGAGAGAATAAAGGACAGAAAAAGCTAAGAGAGCTGAGAGGGAAAAGCCCTGGAGAAGGTAAGAGAGGACCCAGAGAAGCTCAGAGGAACCAGAAGCTGAAACCAGAAGCTGAAAGCAACGAAAAAACAGGGAGTGAAGGACCAGTAGACTCCAGCCATGTGCCTTCCCATGTGATACAGATGTGCCAGATGCCAGGAGACTGTCTTCAGAGTCCAGGTATCATCCTGTTGATGCCTTAATTGGGACATTTTCACAGCCTAAGAATTGTAAATTGTAAGTTAATAAACCCCATTGTAAAAGCCAATCCATTTCTGGTATATTGCATTCTAGCAGCTTTAGCAAACCAAAACAGCAAGGCCGCATGAATATTTATTGAAGTAATTTATCTGTATCCTGGCCACACACTCACTTTTGAGTGCCACCACTCTCTGACTCCCCTGCTCTTGCACCCTGTCCTGGAAACAAATGCTTTTATATTGCTTTGTCTTCCTCTTACATTTTCTCATTCTTCATGGACCACATCAAATGTCCCTGTCCCTGAGAAATCTTCCTATATTTAATACAGTACATGCCCACCCAAGACAAAGTTAATCAGCCCTTGTAACATATCTTTGCTACTGAGCATAACATGTTAAAATCATTTTTCCCTCTACAAACAAGTTCCATAACAACAAGGACTATCTCTCAATCCCTTCCTAACTCCCTGGCAAAAATGGGGAGGCACTTGGTACATATTTTCTGAGATTTCCTATACTGCTGTGTCTCCTCTCCTTGACATGGGTTACTCTTGTGTGTGAATACAGCAGACAGGTCCAGCAGCTTTGCTGCCCTACCAATCCACTAACACCTCCCTCAAACCGCAGCCCCTTCTGTTAGCCTTCACCTGAGAGGTTGAACAGTGCCAGTTCTCTTCGGGGCTCCCTCTTAATATGAGTCTGGTCTATGGTTTCATCCCCTAAACTCATCACATTGATTAGCAAAAACAAAGGAAATGCCAACCCCTTGCCAATAGCATATGGCTGCCCTGTATAAATGTGCATTAACAACTCTGAATAAACAAGGAGCAGGAAGCAAACAAACAGCTTGCAGGCTCTGGGTCTGTTTTGTATGGTTAGCATGCATTAGAATGACAACCACTTAATAGGCGTTCAATAACTATCTGTTGGATGGATGGGTTGGGTGGATGGACAGAGATTCATACTGTGGGGTTTCTACAACTGGATTAAAACTGATAGAGATTTGGAATGCTGAGTTGTTCTGCTGATTGATTACACTTTCACCCCTGCCAAGTTGCTGTGTCAAGAAGTCCAGCTAACTGACGTAAGGACAAATAGCCTAATAGTCTCCTGGCAGATTGTTGTGGAATAGAGGGAGGGGAAAGTGTGGGGGGATGCGATAAAGTCTCTGTTTTTAGTCCACTGTTGTACTGGTGTAATTGCAAATGCCTCATTGTTTTTTAGTCATCATTTTCTTCATTCTTGTTCAGTTTTGCATCTTTTTGGCTGCATAATGTGCAACTCTTAGGAGTCAATTAAAAAAAGGATCTAGGGGAAATCATTACAAAATGAATGACTTTTTCTTTACAAAATACATGAAGTTTGTTAGCTTTCTTGAAATCCCAAATGAGACTTAGCAGTTGAAGGTAACATCTACTCTTTCACCTATCATCAAGTGATGTGCTCAGGGCACTTTTCTGTTGAAACAAATAGAGGAAACAGGTCATTGACCACAAAAGTAATTACTAAAAAGTCGGTCTTTTTGCTTTAGTAATTATAAACCATAATATAAAGAGTCCTTCACATTTAAAATAGTTATAAGTAAATAACAACTGTGAATCATGGCTGATAGAGTAGTAGTCAGGTAAGGGGGAGAGGGAGAGAGAGAGAGAGGCCCACACAGTATTTAAAATGGGTTCATGAAAAAGTTAACACCAAGTGTCATTAGGGAATAAATAACTTAAAAAATGACTAAAGTCACTGACAAGATCAAGATTTAAGAAATATGCCAATTTATTTCCAAAAGTATGTTGTTTTTTTTTAAATACTGTAAAGTGATCAGCTAAAGTTGATGGGTGCTATGCAATTAAAGAAATCTGGGGTGACAGTGCAGACAGTATCAGAGTTGCACACTGGCAATCTAGAGACTCTGTCTGCCTGGCCCTTGAGCTCTTTTCTTTGACTTGTAAAATATTTGAATATGATTTTGAACCTGCTACCAAAAACTAAGGTGTTCATAATGCTTAGATCACAGTCCAAAACTTAATAGGTTCTCAATAAATACTGGCTGAATGGATGGAATGAAAAGTGTGATTTTAATAAAAATACAGAAGTCCAGATTTTCTTAAAAAAAAAAAAAAATAAATAAATAAATAAATAAACTGGACTGTTCTGCCAAATCTGGGGTAACATCCCACATGGCAACCATTGCCTGGACCTGGACAGTGAGTCTGCCTTTAGACAGAGCAGCTGCTTTCTAATTCATCATGGTCCATACTGTTCCTTAACATCTTACACTTGGTCAACTTCATTCATTTACATTACCTGCACAGCCCCTATAGGAGAATTCTCTTTTGGAGAATCATGAAGCGCACTATTATATTAAAGGCTCTGAGAAGTCCCACGCATTTCCATATGTACATGTAAGAAAATGTCCCAGGTATATATCTAGAAGGAAAACTCCTGAGCCAATAGTATGCATATCTTCACTTTCCTAAATATTGCCAAATAGTCTCTGTGATCAATGACCTGTTTCCTCTATATTTGTTTTATCAGAAAATTACCCTGAGCATATCATTTGAGGGCAAAAGAGTTGTGGGGTCAGAGAAGATGAAAACTGAGGAGGCTAGTTTCTCCTCTATTTCCCCTCCTAAATACCTTATTTGAGGGTCAAAAGAAATAAAGAAATGTTGTTCCTTATTTTGGCATGCACATGGGCCCTTTAATCCTCTTTTCTAGATTTCCCGTCACTAATGCAGGTTCTCAGCTTTAGCTCCATATGGCTTTATCCCATGCAATTTATTTCAAGTATTCATTGTTTAAATTAAAAAAAAAAAAAAAATGGCCTTCCAATTTCATACAATTTTGTACTAGATTATCAATCTAGTATAAAATTTATAGCATAAACTGTATAGACTAAATTTCCCAATTCTCAGTGCTCTCACCAATACTTGTTATCAGTAGACTTGTTTTATTTTGCAATGGTATGGACACAAAATGCTATCCTATTATTGTTTTAATTATATTTCTCTCATTGATGAGGTTGACCATTTTTCATTTGTTTATATTTCCTCATCTGCCAATTACCTTTCTATAACCTTGACCCAGTTTTTAATAATTATGTTGTCTTTTATTAATTCATTTGAATAAATTAAAACAGTTCTAGAGATGAACGCTTTGTCATTTAAAAATGTTGCAAATATTTTCTCTTGGTTTACAACTTGTCAGTCAACTTTGTAAATGATGCTTTCCCAATATCATCTACTCCAGCAATGTTTGTTATTGAAATGAAAAGGAAAACTAGTGACCATGAATAGAAGAATTATAGAAACTTTGTTACGTTAATGCAAGAAATCTATATAACTATGATTACCAAATTAACATAATCTTAAAACTACAATGTTACAGTAAGAGCAGCTTGCAAATGGATATACACAGAATGAAACCATTTTTGAAAAATGTAAAACATACAAAGCAATACTTCCTATAGTTTATAGGCAACTACTCCCGTAGTAGAAGTATAAAACAAGATTGGAAAGGATACATGCCAACTTCCGGATAGTAGCTATGGTAGGGGAGATGGGGAGGGGGAAAAGAGGGTTTCAACTATGTTTTATTTCTTGGATGGGGGCACCTGATGCAAAGATGTTAATTTATTAACATGTTATACTCGATCATGATGTATCATTGTTTGTACCCTTGTGGGTGTTTATTTTATACATATACTTTATACATATGCATCTATATATACATGTTTTTTAAAAAGAGCTCAGAATAGCACATAGTATATAGTTAACATACTATAAAAAATTCCTTATCGTATAAAATATGGAGAGGAGGAATGGGTCCTGTTTCACTTTATTCATTCAGTGATTCACCGACACAACGTCTATGAGACTCTTTTTCTTCTCCATTTTTTTCTTTTTTCTTAACTTCCTTTCAACTGGGTTAGAACTGTTCCACAAAACACATTTGGAGAAATGAATTTTTTGTGAGACTAAAGGGCTCAGCAAAAATTATAGAGAAAACAAGGAGCTCACTTGAACTAGATGTCAAAATGGGTGCTGGTCTTGACAAGACACCAAGAGTAAGCAGGAATATCTGGCCTTTATTAAGTAGCAAAGGTCCATTAGCAATTCATTCCAAAACCAATGTCCTTAACACTACCTCACTGTAAACATCAGCGCTTCAGGATAATTTGCTTTGAGAACTACTGATCGAGGTTAATTCAAAATATTTAGTAGGGACCATACCATATACTCCTATTCCTTATTAAAACCTATAACTTTAGAAGAGAAAAAATACTAGTTATTTTAAAATTAAAAGTGTATTTCCTTTGCAAGTGTTTCTTAGAACTGTTTTGAGCTAAACAATTTTCTTTCTTAGATCTTAAACTTCACTGTTATTCAAATAAATGGAATTATCAGATTCCATGGACACTCATTTACTCATAAGACTAGGAGAGTTTAAAAACAAATATTATAATACATTGGACACTGCTCTGAAAAGGTCATATATTGCCCCTCCAGGACTAGCACAAGCTCCGTGCTAATTTTGCTGCAATGTTCCTAACCTATACTGCACAGGAAGCATGCACTGATTCTAATCATTTTTACAGAACACTGTCATTTAAAAATACATTCATACACTATGTTCTCAGATGAGAATCTAGGATATTTAATCCCTTATGCCATCCAACAGCCCACAGGGTGACAATTATTCTCCCCATTTTACAAAGGCTTAGAGAAGTTCACTGTCATGGATTGATCTAGGTCACGACTCTTGGAAGTGATGGAGCTGTATCAGAACCCAGGTAAGGCAAGTGCAAACCCAGCATGATCTTCCTACATGGAAAGGAAAAGTGTAAGTTCAAATATAGCGCAGCCTAGTTTTGAAACGCTGGTTTTTGTGATCCCCCGATTCTTCCTGTGTAAAATTGGGATCATAAATCAGGCTACTTGAGAACAGAACATAACTTAACATCTGATATAGCGTGAACGGCCATTATTTACTGTCATCTCTATTTTTTAAATTAAACCTAACCTCATATTGATCATGCTTTTACCCTAACCAATGCTCAGATTTAACAAAACATTGAGTATAGTATTCGAACTGACTTATTCTCTCAGTGAAGACCCTTCCTGAGTAATCAGTGTTTTAAAGTAACCCGTTTGGAGAATGTCAAACATGCTTTTATGAAAAACAGTCTTAACTAATCACACAATAGAGGTGGTCTCAGATATTTATGTCAGTAAAAGCAACTGGGTTTTTTTTGCCTCCCTTGTCCTGAGGATAATTAGTGGGTTGGCATTTTCCAAAGCATGCTGTGACCATTATTTGCAACTGTTAGCTGCAGTTTTCTAGCTAAGACATTGTAAATAGGCTTTGGAGTAAAGAAACATCTTCAGAAAGGTTTTCTCCATGTTCCCGAACAAAGCGTATTGTTGAAGACATTGAATACCATGACAACAACTGGAACCTCCTTAGATGAGGGGAATTATTGAGGTCACGAGTTTACCAAATGGGGACTCATCAGGACCAAGGTCTCACAGCCACAGCTTCTCGGAGACCCTCAAATTCAAATAATTCTATTTCGTCCTATAATTTTAATTAATAAGTGCAATATGATTTAATAGAGAAAAGAGTTAATAAGTGCAATATGATTTAATAGAGGAGTTTTCAAATCAGAATTTATCAAAGGGAGAGTCCCAATTTTCCGTAGTGAACATAAGATCAGTCTTTTTTTTTTTTTTTTAATACTGTGCATGTGCATAAATGTGTATATAACATCCTGGGGTCACTATTTATAGTTCAGAGACACACTCTCTCTCAATATGTTATTGTAGCTTCTATTTCCTCTAAATTCACATATGAAACCCATTCTTAAGAGTTCAGGGAGAATTCCTATTACTTCCTCATGTTGAATGAGCAATACTAAATTTAGACCCAAAGAAGACTATAAGAAGAGTAAGTAAAACAAACCATCAGAAAATGCTAAAGTAACCAGTTACTTTTTCTCCAACAAAAGATGATGCAGAACTATGAAGGTTTACTGAATACAGAACATGTCACATCACAGCCGTTGTATTACCTGGAGTTGATATTACGGAGAACTAGAACACAAATCAGAGTCACATTTGGGGATCTTGGTGTTTTTGTTTCCAGCATAAAGACAGGAAAGTGTCTGCTTCGCTCATCAACTACTCACTCACTTTCCTTATCGCTGGGCTAGTTTCTAGCCCTGCATCTGGCATATGGTAGGCAATTGATACATATTTACTGAATGAATGAGTGAATGAATGAGAGAGAGAGAGAGAAAGTGAAGGCAAGATCTGAAATCACTGTACCAAAAGGAAAAATAATTTATTCTGCATTTAGGGAAAGCAAATAAAGGCTGTGCATATTGAGACACATGGCAGATTTCCGCGAGTTTCAAATCTTAATGGAATCTAGTTCTGCAAATTACCACTTACAACCTACAGATAATAATACCATAAAAGTCAATCTATAATAATCTGATCATATGAGCCAGAATGGGAGAAGCCACTCTGGCTGACCTAATCTGCAGTCAAACCTAAATTAATTCCATTCACCCAGGACAGACCTTTCCCAAGCGAAGGCCGTTTGTTATCAGAAGGTCTGGGAGAAGATCACACACAACAAAATATCCTGCAATGTGGGTAGGCCCTTTAAGCTTAGCATTTGCAATCAGGAAGCCTGAAAACCACTGATGAGTGGTCTGTAATGTCTAACCATAAAAGAGGAAAGTTGCAAACATCTCAGAATGGAGAACCCAGACCATCTGAGAATCGCTGGGTGCTGCTGAATTTACAAAGTCGTAGACATAATCCCAGAAATCCAAAGTTATTTGCTGTGTTGGAACCCCAGCAAGCGATAATGATTGTGAATTCCATGCTCCCGCAAGGTGCGATGTTCCCATCTTGACCTTGTACCCCACGTCATTACAGCCCTGATTCTACTTCTCCCTTTGCTAACAGCATCAATGCTGCAACTGACCCTCGTTATTTTTCTTTCAGGCCCTGCTGCAAAAAAGAAGTATGTCAGTTATAATAACCTGGTTATCTAACCTGTTCCACTCCATGGAACAACGGGGGAGGAAGACCTTCAGCGATTCCGTCACCCAACCTGGCAAAGGACTCTTCTGGTCCCGCCCGCTTACCATCACTGGAGGAGCTTCCCCGGCCGGCCAGTTACTGGAGACCAGTGTTAGAGGATCTAAGCATCCTACACAGCTGCTTTACAAAATATCCTTACTTTATCTTGGCTTAATAAGTCACTGGCATCAGCACTGCCAAATAGGCTGCAATTGTGGACCTTCCCTTACCGAAGGGAGTGTTGAGACTCAAGTCCCACCCAGGCTCTTTAGGGTGAACCACAGAGAGCCACAGTGACCGTTTTGGGGCTGACCCATCTTTCTACGTATGTACTTCCAAGCTGCAAGGTTTTGAAAATTTTCTGTACAGTTTGTGAGGACTTTTGCACTTTGCCATCTGATGTCGTACCTCGGTTCACTGTTTGTTTTCGAATGCCCTGTTTTCATAGAGCCCTATTCTCTCAGAAGGTGGAATATTTGGGGAAATTTGAAAAAATAAATTAAAATTAAGATCTTGGCAGACTAAAAAACAAAAGAAAAAAGACACAGACACATCTGTACATGACTGTATAAGTATGATTACGTACCACTACAAATCACGTTATATTTTTTAAGACAAAAAAGATATTTAAAGACCAAAAACTGTGCTGAGCAAGTTTGCCTCACCTATCTTTGGTATATGATAGGCTACAGGAAAGGAAAGTACTGGCTGAACTGAATAGTGGTCTTGATCTTTGGGATGCATGCCAGTGTTGTATTTTACAGTATATGTTAATAATTTATGTTCAATATTTGTATTTGTGTTCTCTTTTGTTACTTTAATTAGGGTATATGGATATTTTGCAATAATTTTAATGATTATTAAGCTATTTGAAGAAAAGAATACGGATTTTTCATGTCTTGAGGTTTTGTTCATGCCCCTCTATGACTGAACAGTGTGATAAGGACTTTAAAAAAAGCATGTATGTTTTTTACTGTTTGTATTAAGTATTTTCGTTAATCTTGCTGCTTATGTGCCAATTTAGTGGAAAACAACTCTTGCTGAAAAATTCCCCCTTTCCATTCTCTTTCGATTCTGTGATATATTGTCCAAGAATGTATCAATAAAACACTTTGGTTAACTTTTTTATTTTCTTCTATAAAAATATTTTTAGTTGTTTTTCCCCTTTTAGTTACAGTTTTTTATTTCATGAAGTCCTAAGTTAGGGAACAATGTGGAAACTCGAACTCATTAAAATAACATGCTTTAATTCACAACTAAAGCCTTATAAGCCCAAAAGTGCTCAAGTTCTCATGTACAGAAAGAGCCTTCACAACACTGATACACTTTTTTCACAAGTTCAGACCTGACACCCTCAGGCATTTGCCCAGTAAGTGGCCTACCAAAAATAGCAAAAATGACAGAGAAAGGTGAAAATAGAGAATGAATATTAGCTTAAATCAACAGCAGTCTGGGGGAATGTAGGGAAACAATAAACATCTATGTAAAACAAAACCAAAAGACACAAGCAAAGATAACCACCATATTGCCTTTGCCTGAATTTGCAAACGATGGCCATGTGGTTGATGGCATAATTGAGACTTGTACTTCCCAAAGCTCAACAGTAGTAAACACTTTCACGCATCAATTTATGGTCAAATTTACAGTCCAAAATTTGGGTGTCAATACTACAAACCAATGTCTATTTGCAGAGGGTAACTGGTCCTTAGCACTCAAGGCTGGGCCCCTACACTCAAAACATATTTAAATGGCTCATTGTGTATCTTACTGTGGCTAAAGAAAAACCTACACCTGTTTCCCACCAGTGTCATCTGCCTGTCTCTTTCTGACATCCCTCAACTCTCCCAACCCAGAGAGTGCTCGTACAAAGACTAGAAAACATTTCCATAATAGAATGAAGTACTACAAATATATTCCTGTTTCTCCTACCGCTTAAATACCCTTCAAACATTAGACCATGAAAGAAAATGCAGATCAGAGCAGAAGTAAGCTTGAGATTATCCATGATTTCAAGCTATGGAGCCAGACAACCTGTTGTGCAGCCTGGCTTCCCATCCTGCTAGCTGTCCTTGGGAAGGTAACAGAAACACTTTGAATCCTCCATTTTCTCAACCAGAAAATGAGTTAATACTACTGCTGACCTCATAGGATTATCAGCGTTAAGAGAAAATCCATGCAATGTATTTGCAACAGTTCTCAGCACACAGTTGACTTTCCATATGTCAGCTGTTACGACCCCCACTATCATCACCACCAGCATCAACATCATGGTTGTCCTATTTACTCTTAAAGATATAATTAAGTGTGCAGTGCTTTCACATTCCTGACACAGAAACAGAATCTGTGAAATAGTGCATGGGCAAAAATTAAGAAAGCTGTAAGTTTTAAATGTAGGAAAAAAAAGTGAGCTACAGGGAGTACCCACATTGCTGATTTGAATACTGAGTGGTACCCCCACTTGTGCATATAGTTTCCCTTTTCATAAAATTGAACATTCATGCCCCTTATCCCAACAGCTTTACTTCTTGGCATCAACCCAAGAGGCACTTTGCTACAAGTGCCCCAGGAGACACACGTGAGAATGCTGGTAGCTGTACTGTTCACAATTACAAAACCTGGAAACCTCCCAATGCCCAGTGACAGGGAAACAGACAAGTACCAAGTATGATGACTGCAGCAAATGCCGTTGAGGCTACACACAAGATATCTACGTCATAATCTACACTAACATTCCCTCTTCCTACTGTACACCTGGAAGTGAGACAATTACTGTGCTTCTTGGGTTATTTACTAAGCCACAGTTTTGTAAATGACTTCAGAGTTAGTAAATTGTCTCATTTATATAAATTGCATCGTATAAATTATCTCATTTAACCAGCTCAGCAACCCTGTTAGATGAGGGGTTCTAGTCTCATTGGACAGACGAGGAAACTGTGGAGCAATGGAGTGAAGTCAATTGCTCTAGTGTTACTACTAGTAAGCGTCAGAGCCGGACTGGACTCCATGTCTTTAAGTCAATATAAAGCTCTTTCAAGGTCATCCAAGGAGCTGCATGGAAGGCTTGGAGGGAAGGCTGTGTGCTTCTGAAAGAGAACCAGCCCACCAGGTGCACGGAGTGCAGGCTGCCTGAGTCCCTTCTGCTTCAGATGTTATTGCCACTCTTATGTTTATGAAGCCATTAGTAATTCCAGCCAAAGCTTTTATTCATGGAAGAGAGAAAGTTATGCCCATTTTCAAACCTCAGACCTTGGTTTCATCAGTCAAGTTCTGCCAGGTCCCACTTGCCACTTAGAAACATGAATCCTGTTCTTCTGTCTGGTGATGCCTAAAAAAGTTAAGATTAGAAATCCTGGCCGCTGGGAGGTAGCGGGGGACCTCATGTGCACAGCGAGAATGCATCACAGAGAAATAGAAGATTCTTATGCAGAATGCATCACAGAGAAATAGAAGATTCTTATGCAGATCAAGTCCTATATGTGACTCTCATGAGGGTAAACAACTGCCCCTTTTTGCTTGGGACTTCCCTGGTTTCAAATCTGGGATATTGGTTGTTCTAGTTTGCTAATGCTGCCAGAATGCAAAACACCAGAAATGGATTGGCTTTTATAAAAGGGGGTTTATTTGGTTACATAGTTACAGTCTTAAGGCCATAAAGTGTCCAAGGTAAGGCTTCAACAATCGGGTACTTTCACTGGAGGATGGCCAACGGTGTCCAGAAAACCTCTCAGCTGGGAAGGCATGTGCCCGGTGTCTGCTCCAGAGTTCTGGTTTCAAAATGGCTTTCTCCCAGGATGTTCCTCTCTAGGCTGCAGCTCCTCAAAAATGTCACTCTTAGTTGCTCTTGGGGGCATTTGTCCTCTCTTAGCTTCTCTGGAGCAAAAGTCTGCTTTCAAAGGCTGTTTCCAAAATGTCTCTGTAAGCTGCAGCTCCGCTCTCAGTTCTTGTGCATTTTTCCAAACGTCCCTCTTAGCTGTAGCAAGCTTGCTCCTTCTGTCTGAGCTTATATAGTGTCCCAGTAATTTAATTCAGACCCACCCTCAATGGGTGGGGCAACACCACCATGGAAATTATCCAACCAAAGGTCTTGTCCACAGCTGACTGAATCACATCTCCATGGAAATACCCAAAGGATTCCAAAATCTAATCAACACTAATATATCTGCCCACACAAGACTGCATCAAAAATAATGGTGTTTTGGGGGACATAATACATCGAACTGGCACATTGGTCAAAATAAAGTTCAGGAGCTTCATATTGGACAAGTCCATGTCTACCTCCGCGGAGGGAGCTTGGCAGAGGTGGGCATAAATCTTTCTACAAGATTCTTTAATACTTACTTCTCATTTTCCACCTCTCAGCTATATGTCCTCCTCCTAAAGATTCTCATCTCACACCAGGAATGACATATATGATTTACTGGGATGTATACACACATATCTTAAACACAGAACTACCAATCCTTTGGATTGGAATACAAATATTATCAAATCCTAGAATTACACAGAGTATATTTCCTCACTCTTTCTGGGGAGAGATTCAAAACTGAGAAAAGACAAATTATATGTAAGCAAGAATTCCCCTAAATTGTCATATTGGGAGAGGAACACCACGCCTGTCTCCAGCTCATCAGCAATTTAAAGGGAGCAGTTTAAATATTAATTTGCCAAGTCTGTTGCTTTGCATTTTATCTAGACAACCAGATCAATTACACTAATGAAGGTAATCAACATTCAAGAAGACCTGACAGCAGAGGCGTTTGTGGTCCCCAATAGATACACAGGCAGGGAAGCAACGAATGCTAATGTGATGGCATTTTTTTTTTTTCATATTGTGGCAACAAGTAGTCCAATGCAATGGTGTTTTAGAAAAAAAAAAAATGCATGTGGTATATTGCAAAGAAAATTAATTATAAGAAGGAATGTGTAATATAAGCCGTCTACCTATACCATGTGACATTGTGCAGTCTAAAATACTGGTTCTAATATTTTAAGGAACATCAGAATCACCTGGGAGGACTTGTTTCAAGGCAGGATGCAGAGCTCTCTCCCTGAGTATCTAATTTAGTAACACTAAATGAAATGCAACCTGAGGCGTGCATGGCCAGCCAAGTTCCCAATGCTGACTCTGCTTAGCTGGGGATCACACTTTGAGAACACTGCCCCCGAACAAAAGGTGAGGTAGGAAGTAGGTAGTAACCTCCATCCACAAGCTCAGGGATCTCACGTCTAGACAGGTCCCTGTCTGTCTCCCTGGAGGAAATGTTGCAGAGCTGCACATACATTTTTTAAAATATCCCTAAATATTTTATTTTATTTGTATTTTATGTATCCCTTAATATTCAACTTACTCCGGTGATTTGAAGCTCTATGTATCCCCCAAAAATATGTTCTTAAAGTTAGTCCGTTCCTCTGGTTATGAACCTATTGTAGGTAGAAACTTTTTTTTTCTTGTCCAAGGTTAATCATTTTATTAGTGAACCCACAGCTTTGGAACATATCATTCAACATCCTTAGGCATTCCAACTACCAGGTATCTTCACTAACAGTTCAATTCAAAGTAGAAACAATTATATGTAAAGATATTTACCTGGAGGAACCAGCTAAACTTATATATGGGGCATACAAATGAGTCTTCCATGAAGCAGACGTATGCAAGAGCAGAGCAATCCTAAACCTTGAGTCTAAGGCTGCAAGACTTTACTGGATTCCCAGGTCTCTTGAATGCAAGGCAGACAGGTACCACACAGTGTTTAAACTAATAACCTAAAGCACCAATAATTTTGCAGATGAAAAAAATATTTTGAACATTCTCTTAGCTAAATAAATCTTCAGGTATAGATTTTAAAAAAATTATTTGGCATACTAAGAAACTACTTATGAAATGTTGATTTTTTTTTTTTATTTTTCAATTACAAAAGTTTTAGGTTAATAGAAACATCCCATAAAAAAAATACAGCATTCCCATATACCTCCCAGATTATTAACACTTTGCATTAGTGTGGTACCTTCGTTACAACGGATGAAAGAATATTATAATTGTACTATTAACTATGGGCCATAGTTTACATCACTATATATTTTTCCCATATACCACCTGTACTGGTTTGGATGTATTATGTTCCCCCAAATGGCATGTTCTTTAATGCAACCTTGTAGGGACAGACTTACTAGTGTTAATTAGGTTGGAATCTTTGGATTAGGTTGTTTCCATGGAGATGTGACCCACCCAGCTTTGGGTAATACCTTTGATTAGATTATTTCCATGGAGATGTGGCCTTGCCCATTCAGAGTGGGTCTTGATTGGTTTACTGAAGCCCTATAAGAGCTCAGACAGAAGGAGCTCAGTGCTGCAGGTTAGAGAGACATTTTGGAGACAGCAGTTGAAACAAGACTTTTGCTAGTCCAGAGTTTGCATGGGAGGAACTAAGAGAACACCCAAGGGTTGCTGGGCATGCATCTTGACTGAGTAAACAGTATCTATCAAACTAATGTTCCAGCTGATGTTATACAGACTTTTTCTACTTCTGGCAACTCCTTTCACCTGAAAGGTGACAACTATTAAGGTCACAAAATCACTCCCATCAAAAAGACAAGCTCCCAGAGACTCCCAAATAACTCATCAATTCTGGAAAACCTGCCCAAAATGTACAAACTGAGGGTAAAGAGAGACTCACACAAGGGGCTCTGAGGAAAATTCCTCACTGAGAATTCGGACAAGTGGTAGAAGTGGGGCAGGCTGAATTTGACAGGGCTGTCGTCAGAAAGCCACTCAAATGTATACCATTCCAAAAGTTAACTAAAACTCACCACAGGAAAATATCAGGGCTGGCAAGGACCACTACAATCCATTTTGCACAGATCATTAGGCTGTTTTAGAAGCCTGTTTGTTCTCTGGGTAGCAGCAATGGCCCCATTCTGGATTGTACTTGAAAGCAAATTATCTAATCAGCCTCTGTTGCTAACGCAAAGAATAGCAATGAGCGGCTCCATTTCAGGATATGAACTCTGTGCCAAACTGTCTTGGAAGGTCTAATTCTGCCACTCCTTGCTTTATTCCACTTTCATTTGCTTTATACCAAAAATACAATTAGGTGTGGTTCCAAATTCTGGCAATACATTTCCATCCAGAATAGAAGAAGAATTAATCAAACATCTGATAAAGTTAGTGTATTTTCATCCCTATCAAATCGTTTTCCTACACCTTATCTATCTATCTTTGCAAGGATCACTAACTAATGGAAAATATTTTCATTACTTTTACAGCTCTCTGTTCTCTATTCCCTTTTATTCTATACTTTACTAGAGTTTCTGACAGCCCTTAAAAATCAAAACAGAAGCCATGCAGTCACTTCCCCAGGTGAGCCCACTATACAAACTATAGAAGTATTATAAAAATATAAATTTATCATGATGCTTTTGTTTATTGCCAAAGTCAAAGCCCAGGCTTATATCCATCCACCTACCCCCTCCAAGTTGCATGCTGCATTCTGAAAACCCTGTGACTTGCGCTATATAATGATAAAAGAGGGAAAGTGTCACAGCACTGCCAATTCATATGATTTTGTATGTTGGATACTGTGAAATGCCTCTTTTGATTACTTCACACATATCTAACTAGAGAGGTGGAAATGCTGCAAAATACATTTCTCAGATAACTTTTTAGACAAGGCTATGGATGCAAATTAGGTTTCACCACTTAAAAACACACATATGAGACACAGATGGGAAAGTGCAATGGATAATAAAAAATATTGTACTCATCCAGCAGAAGGCAAGAGAGGAAACAAAGAAAATAAAATGGTAAGACAAATGGAAAATAACTAGTAAGACAGTGGTTTAAACCTACATAAATAAATAATTTTATTAACTGTAAATGAGCTAAATATGCCACGAAAAAGAAAAAGATTGTGACATGTTAAAGAAGAAACAGGAAAAACAACTTAAAACTGCCTACAAGAGACACTCCTTACATACAGGGCAAGAAAGATTAAAAGGAAAAGAATGGTGTAGTGGGCTGTATAGTGGCCCACAAAAGATCAGGTTCTAATCCCTAAATCTGTGAATGTCACCTTATTGTGAAAAAGGGTCTTCACAGATTCAACTAAGTTCAGGATCTTGAGATGGGACATTAACCTGGATCATCCTGGTGCAATAACACATGTAAGAGGGAGGCAGAGGGAGATTTGATACACACAGACAAGGAGGAGGTAGTGTCACAATGGAAGAGATTGGAGTGATGTGGCTGAATCAAGGATTTCCAACAGCCACCAGAAGCTGGAAGAGGCAAGGAACAGGCTTTCACCTAGAACCTCATGAAGGAGTGCAACACTGCTTTTAACCCAACAAAAATGATTTCAAATCCCTGGCTTTTGGAACTCTGAGAGAGAATAAATATCTGTTGTTCTAAGCAGCCAAGTTTGTGGTAATGTGTTACATTCATAGGAAAGTAATACAGGAGAATGATACACTTTGCAAAGCCAACCAAAATAAAGCTGGTGTAACTACACTAATAACTCTAGTAATGCTTCTTGCCTTAGAGGGGGGCATTTTAGAGTAACAAAAAATAAAGAGAGTATAACTATTTTTATGCTCCTTCTGCCATTTCTCCCGTAAAGCAAGGTCATGAAATCATGAAATTTTCTTTAAGGATTTTTTTGGGGATCCATTCTTCTCCTTCCTGGGTGCCAGGGGTCAATTTTAATAGTGGCAAAAAAACACTATGCAATTCTGGAGACTTCATTCCTGTATTATAGTTATATGGGCGAAATCTTAAGCTCCTAACTACAGTGGGTGGCACCATACAAAGTAGCTGGGAGCAAGGACCAATCCATGCTTTGTTGGGCTGGTACTTTTATAAATCAAAAGAATTTATCAACAAAATAAATACATATTTTGAGTATAAAATAGCAAAATCTCCTTCCAGAGCCAAGGAGGTATCCCATGGACGCAGGCAGCCCTGAAGCATCCCTGTCCTTAGCTCCCTGTAAGGGAGCCATTCCTGGGGCATGGTCTAGAACCACTTCTCCAGACTGTCCAATGAGTTTGTAAGCACCTAAGACCCTGTACTAAACATCTTCCTGCTAAAATACCTAGAGGGATTTCTGCCCTGAAGGTGGACTGGACCATCCTACAAAAGCCACTTTCTGTCCTCCGCCCACACCTTTTTTTTTTTTTTTTCCACCAAAGAACACTCTAATTTTTAACTTTCTAGGAACCTAAAGATTAACAATTTTGTTGTGTTTTGTTTATCTGAGGCAAAGTGTCTATGTTCCATTTCGGTTTGTCATTTCACCTTAGCACACCACTTCAATCCAAAGTATTTCAAATATCTTCCTCTGTAAATTGTGTTGTCAAGAGGCTACACAGTGGCATGTTTCCTAACTGGGAGATTTCGTCCCAAGGAAACAAGTAATTTTCTACTCCATTAATATTTCCACAGTTCCTGCACCAATGCAACTTCCTGAGATGACACTGTCAAGACTAATGGAAACTTTATCCACCTGCAGGCCCTGTGAATGCTAATATTATTGATAATGCTACAGTGGGAATGCATGATCATGAAATAGCCACAGAGCAGAGTAAAAACAGGGCAGCAAACACTGAGAAATCTTAGCAGCAAGGTCTTAATTCCATGTTTCATCAGGCAAGAAAAGGGGGGTCTGGATGCACATCTATAACGAGCAACCTCTAAGATCACTGTCATGGTTATTTTACCTGTTATTGTGACCACGCTACAGTATCCAGTTACTTAATCAAACATTAATCAAGGTATTGCTGTGAAGATATTTTGTATATGTGGCTGCAGTCAGTTTGTTCCCTCCCCCGCCCCCCCACGGGACAGCATGAATGCAATGCCTCCCCCACCCCCCACCACCACAAATTATGCAGTTGAGTTTCCCACATTTGGGTAAAGTGCAGGGTTGAGCACATCTGAGTGCAATGGATAAGCCTTGCCCTGGAAAAACCACCTTCTTGATCCTGGTGTCTCCCCTACCAGGTAAGTAATAATCAGTTGGCTTTGAATAAAGGAGATTACCCTTAATAATGGGTGTAGCCCTCATCCAATAACTTGAAAGGGCTGAAGAACAAAAACTCAAAAACTCAGGTTTCTTGGAGAAGAAGAAATTCTACCATAAAACTGCAGCATAGGGAAGGCTGCAGGAGCTCATCTATCTCCTTTACCTTCCCAGCTCCTGGAGGCCACACACAGTCCTCAGCTTGTGGCCCTCTTCTTCCATCTTAAAAGCCAGCAGTGGTGAGTCAAGTCCTTCTCACAGTTGCATCACTATAACCTCTTCTGCATCCCCCTTCCTCTTTTAAGGGCCATTGTGATTTCACTGGACCCATAGTCTCCCTTCTTGAGGTCATTAATTTGAACACATCTGCAAAGACCCTTTTGCCATGTAAGGTGACATATTCAGAGGTACAGGAAATTAGGAAATAGCTTGGAAAGGGACTGTTATTCTGCTTACCATAGGGCAGAAAAAAATACTTGAAGAAGTAGTGGCCTAAACTTTTTCAAATTTAATGAAAAAACATAAATTTATGGATAACTAAGTTCAGCATACCCCAAAAAGGGTTAATACAGAGAGGAAGATACCTAAACACATCATAATCAAACATCTTAAAACCAGAGATAAAGGAAATATATAAAAAAGTGGCCGGAGAAAAATGGCACATACATTCACGCAAACGGGAAAGATAGAAATGGTAGCCGACATCTCAGAGATGAACGAAGTCAGTGGACAGTGGAATGATATTTTTGATGTGGTGGTGGAAAACAAGCAAATAAATGAAAAACACACACATCTAGAATTATATTTCAAGCAAAAAATAGCCTTCAAGAATGGAGGTGAGATTAGGACATTTTTAGATACACAAAAACTGAGAGAATTTAGTATTAGGAGACGTGCACTTCAGGAAAACTGAAGGAAATTCTTCAGGCTAAAGAAAAATGACACCAGATGGAAACTCAGATCTCCACAAAGGCAAGGAGAGCAGCAGAAAAGCTACATATGTGGATAAACATAATAGACTATCTTTTTTTTTTCTTTTAGCTTCTAAAAACTACATATGACTTTTAAAACAAATACTTTAACAGTTCATTTTGGAGGTTATAACATATGACCACCATAGCATAAAAAACACGGGGTGTTAACAGTAAATGGAACCCTATGGGCTCAATGTCCTTATACTTTACAGAAGTGGCACAGTATTAACTGTAAGTATACTGCAAAACATTAAGGTTAAATATTGTAGTCCCTATAGCTACCAGTAAAAAATGCAACAGGTATAATTAAAAAGCTATAGACTAAAAGAATGAAAAGACAAGCCACAAACAGGGAGAAAATATTTGTTAAGACACCTATCTGTTAAAGGACTTGTATCCAAACTAAACAAAGAACTATTAAAACTCAACAATAGAAAACAAACAATGCACATACAAAATGGGCAAAAGATATTAACAGACACCCAACCAAAGAAAATATACAGACAGCAAAAAAGGTATGAAAAGATGTTCAATATCATATGTCATTAGGGAATTGGAAACTAAAACAACAAGGAGATATCACTACACACCTATTAGAATTGCTAAAATCCAAAACACTGACAACACAAACTGCAGGTAAGGATGTAGAGCAATAGGAAATTTTATTCATTGCTGGCAGTAATGCCAGCACTTTGGAAGACAGTCTGGCAGTTTCTTAAAGCTAAACCTAGGCTTACCAAATGATCTAGTAATCATACTCCAAATGAGTTGAAAACTTATGTCCACACAAAAATCTGCACATGAATGTTTAGAGCAGCTTCATTTATAATTGCCAAAAACTGGAAGCAACCAAGATGTCCTTCAGTAGGTGAATGGATAAACAAACTGTGGTACATCCATACTATGGAGTTATTATTCAGTGATAATATTAGGTGATCTATCAAGCTATGAAAAACATGGAGGAACCTTAAATGCATATTGCTAAGTAAAAGGAGCCAGTTTGAAAAAGCTACATACCATGTGATTCAAACCAGATGACACTCTGGAAAAGGAAAAATTATAGAGGCAGTAAAAAGATTAGTTGTTGCCAGGCATTCAGGGAAAGTGGGGGCAGGATACAAAGGTAGATCAAAGAACATTTTATGTCAGTGAAACTATTTTGCATGATATTATGATGGTGGATACAAGGTATCATGCATTTGTCAAAACCCATAGAACTGTACAACACAAACGCATACAATGTAAACTATGGACTTTAGTAACTACAAATGTATCAATATTGGTTCATCAATTGTAACAAAGGTACCATGCCAATATAAGACAGCAATAATATGGGAAATTATGTGTGGTGGGGTATATGGGAACACTGTACTTCCTGTGCAATTCTTCTGTAAATCAAAAACTGCTCTTAAAAATAAAGCTTATTATTCAGGAAAAAAGTCTATAAATTGAAACTAGGAAATTTTGGGGGATGATGGACTGTTCATTATTTTTATTATGGTGAGCGCTTAAGTTATATATATATATATATATATATATATATATGACAAAACTCATCAAACTGTATACTTTTTAAATATGTTTGGTTTAATACAGCTAATTATGTCTAGCAAAGTTGTAAAAAAACAACCCAAAAACTACTCATAGGGCCCAACCCCAATCAAAATGGTGGAGTGAGACATTTCTGGGCTGTCTCCCCATAGAAGCTCTGAACAACCAGCAAGGACTGACAGAAACACCTTTCTCAGGGTTCCAGAAAACAGATTAAGGGCTAACATGGTGAACATCAAAATAAGGAAAAGGTATCTAAAAACCTGTAGAATCTTGCAGCACCCTGAATGGCTCCTCCTCCACGCCTCCCATGTTTGGAGTGGAGCTGGCCCACATTCCCAGTGCAGATCCCTGGTCCCAGTTCTGGAGGGAACAAAGTAACCCTTGTGTACACGTATGAAGCATGCATTCCTGGCCCAATTATCTGGTGGTAGCCTGACCTGAGGGACTTGCCATCCCAGAACTTGCACTGCAGGTAGAAGGCAGCTCTCAGAGCTCTCTTGCAGAATGCTGTGGGAGAACAGTCACGATGTGCTACCTGGGACAAGGGATTGGTGGCTGTAGGGCATACAGTGCAATGCCTGGTACCATGAGGAAATTGTTTCTTAGGGAAGAGAGGACATTTGTACCTATGTAAAAGGGGAATTTCTAGGAAGACACACACATGTCCAAGACAAGATGCATGATACTTAAATTCTGGCAAAATGTTAAAATTGGTGGATCTGCATATCTGGGGAGGTTAGTAAGGGTATGTTGGAGTTCTCTGTATGGGATTTGCATTACTTTTGTAACTGTAGGTAGGTTTGAATGTATTTTGAAATAAAAAATTTGAAAGGAACTCGCGGTATAAAGTCCTGCCTGATTTTCAAGTCTACCAGTCTGCTCTACGGATTCTGGACTTGCTAGTCCCTGTAATCTTGTGAGCCAATTTCTTAAAATAAATACGACACACACGCACATGCACACACACATACATACACACATATCTCCTCGTGCTTCTGTTTCTCTGGAGAACCCCGACTGATAAAATCACATAGGCCTATCTCTTTTTTTTTTCCTTAGTGGAATAAACTTTTTTTGTTTTAATTAGAGAAGTTTAGGGTTAGAGAAAACTCATGCATAAAAAACTACTCTATTATTATATTACTACCACACTGCATTAATTCTTTCATCAATTTGTTACAATTAATGAAAGAACATTTTTACAATTGGACTTTTAACCACATAGGCCTAGTCTCTTCCATGTAGTAAGTTGAGGTATCCACTAAGTTCCTTTTTCCTGCAAATATCCACCACGGGTCTTCCAGAAATGCCACAGAATATGGCATCATGATTATTTCCAGCAGGATGCTGTGTTATCTTGTTTTACTTGGTATTTCACCCTTGGCACCATGAATGGAATATAAGAAGGTACCACAAAGACCTGTGGAATGAATAATTCAAATCAACAAAACAGTGGCCCCTGCCAAAATTGCTTTTTGATTCACACCAAGCAATTATCAGCCATTGATAGCTTAATACTAATTAGACATTAATAGTCTATCAAAACTAGTGGGCATTTTGGTCCCACCCTATAATGGAAGCTTGAAGCACAACAGACCAATTCCAGAAGGGTTGTTATCCCATCTACAAACGTTTCCAATCATGGCACAAGGGATTTGGGACTTCCTAAGTTAGCTCCGTTCATTCTTACAGAATTTGACGTGTAAATGTAGTGGGGTAAAACAATGGGTTAGCTTAATAGCTAGCACTAGACATTCTGCTAGGATGTTAACAGTCTTTGTTCAGTCACATCCTGGCAAAGCCTTACCTGAAGAAGGCCAGATCTTATGGGTAGGAATTAGCGGGAAGCAAGACAAGAAAAGATACAGCTAAGTAGCTCTAAGTAGAAAACAGAGCCAAGAGAGAAAGTGGGAGTGCGTCGGTTTGAACATATTATGTCCCCCAGAAAAGCCATGTTATTTAATACAATCTTGTGGGGCCAGACTTATTAGCCTTGACTAGGATGTGACCTTCTGATTGGATGTTTCCATGGAGAGGTGACCCACTCAACTGTGGGTGAGAATTCTGATTATATTATTTCCGTGGAGGTTGGCCCCACCCATTCGGGGTGTGTGTGTCTTGATGAGTTCACTGGATTACTTAAGAGAATTCCAGAGCTGACCCAGATGCTTGTTGACGCTTGGAGACACTTGGAAATGCAGACAGAAGGACTTTTGGAGATCTTAAGCTAAGAGATGAAGCCCCGCGTGTGTCCTGGAGAAGCTGAGAGAGGACCCCAGATACTTAGAGAGAAATGCCCTGGCAGAAAGCAGCAAGGATACAGAGGAGCTGAGAGAGAGGAGCTAAGACAGAAGCCCAGAGACATTTTGGAGAAAGCCATTTTGAAACACAACCCAGGGGCAAAGGACCAGCAGACACCAGCCACACGCCTTCCCAGCTGACAAGGGTGTTCCCTACACCATAGGCCTTTCTTCAGTGAAAGCATCCTCTTATTGATGCCTTAGCTTGGACACTTTTATGGCCTTAGAACTGTAAATTTGTAACCTAATAAATCCTCTTTATAAAAGCCAATCCATTTCTGGTATTTTGCATAATGGCAGTATTAGCAAATCCAAACAGGGAGTAAGGAAGAAAACAAAACTACAGAAACAGGTTGGGTACTGGACCCCGAGTTGTAAAACTGCCTGAGGGATAGTTAGAAACATGAATATCTACCAAAATGCTATGATGTACATCTCTTCATCTTCCCAGGTCTCCATTCAAGTCTTTTATAAACAGAAATGCCTAGTAATCAAATTGTCTGCGGCCATGCAAATCTTGTGGGAGAACATTTTGTTTCCACAGGCAGAGGAAGGGGTTTCCAATAACCTGAACTGATGCTGAAGGAGAGGAAAATCTCCGCTATACAGGTTGCATTTAAAAATTATCCTGCAACCTAAAAACCTACCTTTATATCATCTGTGACATGGCCTAGTTCTACCCTTTGAAGCCTCACCAAACCAAAAGTTTCCCTCTGAACTCAGTGTCCATCACATCATGTTTTCTTCTCTAGCCTCATCTACTCTTTCCCAGAAAAGACTCATTTTGTCCCTCTCTCACTCAGCTTGCTCTCTATTAAACAAGCTCCAGCTTTTCAACTTTTCCCTTAAAGTACTATAAAAAGAACTGAACAAATCATTCCAGAAGTGGCTAATTGGTTAGTTCGATGAGTAACAGGACTGTCTATGATTACATTTACATTCATGCTGCTGTCACACTGATGAATAAATGTTTTTGGACCAACAGTGAATTTGAAAACCGACATCACTGTCTACGGGCTGCTTTTAAAGGAGGTCTTACACCCTCATTCATGAACTTGGCAGTTAAGTTTTTTTTTGGGGGGAGGGACCTCCACTTAAGGCCTTACACTTATCCCTATTAAATTTAATCATCATGGTCCAGCCAGATGAAATAATTTCAGAACCTGATTCTAGCATCTAAAACTTTTACAATTCATTTAAGATGTGTCATCCATAAATTTATGATTCACAAAGTCTTTCACATTACCCAAGAGCCTATGGGTAAGGAATGTCCCTTTGAGTTAAATATTAAGTCTTAAGATGCAATGGTGCACTTGATTTTACTATCGCCCTCCTATCTCGTGCTGCATTGAGTTAACTAGCCTGACCAGTAGCTACGCTGGTCTGTAGTCTCTGATTTCCACAGCAACTAGAACAGTGCCATGCACAAAGAAAACACTCAAGCAACCACCAAATTAGATGCTCCATAGATGCCTCTTATTTCTAGCCACCTGGAAAATTAGTGGGAGTGATACATGAATCATGCTCAGGATGAATTCAAGCCCAGGATAATTCACTCTCATATGTGAGAGACAAAATAAGTATGATTTTTCCCAACATGAACTTCCCCTCTGCTTTTTCAAGAGGCTTGTGGTTTTTGACCACAAGGAGGGTTCTACCACTGTCAGACAGATTGCATCTTTGAGAATTTATGATGGAGAATCTGAAGAATCAAAACAAAGTGACAAATGTGGAAGGCAGGGAGGAAGGTACAGGAGGCAACTTGCCAGCCCCTGGGGAGAAGGGAATTGTGGAGGTTAGCTGAGAAAGGAGCAGAGGTACTTGGGGAATGAGAGAAGTAAGTGAAAACAAATGTAAATTCTAAAAAATGATACAACGGACTAGTTGTCTCCTTCATGGCCATTTTGAAACTAAGGTAAATAACTTAAATTATTTTGAAAGTATCTTTTGGTTGCTGGACCACATTTATTTGACCATGTCAGCACTCAATCTGTCTCACAGGAGCCCCTGGCTTTTCATACCTCCCCATTTCAGAATGCCTATATTGAATAAATTTACAGAGAAAATTGCTGAAGATGACAGAGGTGGGCTTGCAATTCAATAGTTACAGTGTTCTACATTAATGAGATAAAAGAGAGAAGTAACTGGGAGAACCTAAGATGGTGTCTAGGTGAGACAGGGCAAAAAAACACCTCCGTGAAAAATACTACATAAAAACCAGAAGGTCGAGGCGGGGCAAGATGGCAGAGTGGTGAGGAGCAGAATTTCGTCTCTCCCTTAGAGCAGCTGGCAATTACCCAAGAACTATATGAAACAGTGTTTTCGGGGTCTCCAGTAACCAGTCACACATTGGACACAAGTTTGGAATTGGAGGAAAAGCTGAGATCGCAGCGAACACTGTAAGTTCCCCGGACCAGGGGTCTGGCGCCCCTCCCCACCCAGACCTCACAGACTGTCTTGCTGCCGGCTCCCTGAAAGGGGGGAAAAGAGAAACCAAGAAACAGCAATCTGCTGAGGGCAAGAAGGGAGGCTCGGCCCAGCCTCAACTGCAGAATTGATTAACAGATTAATTAACTAACTTTGGGAGCTGGGGTGCTAAAGAAGGGCTGGGCTCCAAGAGGTGGGGGCATGTAAAAGCAGGCACCCATTCCCAGACTCCAAAAATGCCATTTTTTTTTTCCCTTACATTTTGTCCCTTCTGGCTTCTCACTGATCCCTTATCTTTTTGCATTTCAATAGCCCCCGGCAGGGGTGGAACTGAAGCAGTTAGAGAGTAATTATCAGACAATAGCCCAAAGCATATCTTTAAATGCTCTATTCTGACACTGACAAAACTTCCAGGCTGGGGAAAGACTTTTAAAAGAGACTCTTTTTTTTTTCCCCCCTTTTTTCTTTTTCTTGATTTCTTTTCTACTTTTTTTTTTTTTTTTTTTTTAATCTAAAAGTAACATATGTGGTTATTTTCTATCGGAAAGCCCAGGTTGAGGGACTAGGCTGGGCTTGAGGGGAGACAGAGTACCCACAGTGTCTTTGAATTCCATATTCACTACTGAAGGCCTCCACCCCCGTCTTTAATTGGCAACTCAGGCTGACCAAGGAATCTACCTGGAGAGGCCCCAAAGAGGAGAGGGGAGAAGGGAATAGTGCCGCTGAGAGACAACTGGAGTTCTGAGGATTGGGAGAGAGGAGGGAGGCCCAGCTCAACTGGCAGTCCTCTTTCTGGGAATTCAGACCCCAGGGGCTGGAATTCAGATTCCAGCTTCAGTCAGCCACGCCCCTGACAGGATCAGAGTCACCAGGAGAACTAAAGGCTCCACACCTCCTTACACTGGTGGGGGAGTTGCAGGCTGGCCAGCACCACCTGCTGGACAGGAGAGGAAAAGCACCAATTCTAAAGGCCTCATAGGAGGGTCTCATTCTCAGGAAAACTCCATACCCTCCCAATGAGACCGGGGCCTCACTAGACTGGGAAAATCTGACTAAGGTCGACCATATCTGAGGAGACCCACTCACAAAAAGGTTACATAGAGGCAGAGCAAGAAACAGAAAAAACAAGAGGGGAAAAATTCTGATCAACTAAATAGAAGCTAAGTTAGAGGTCTAGAATAAGTTGAACTGAATAACAGAGGCCAGAGAACAAAGCCAACCAACAAGAAAACCACTAGGTAAAAGACAGAAAACAAGCTCCAAAATAAACTAATCAAGAGAATCAGATGCCTAGACAACTTAAGATAACAAGCCATACCAGGAAACACGAAAACACGGACCAGCCAAAGGAACAAACTAATAGCTCAGCTGAGACACAGGAGTGGAGGCAACTAATGCTAAACAAATTTGATGAAATGAAGGAAGATATAGCAAAAGAGCTGAAGGATATAAAGAAGACACTGGCTGACCATAAAGAAGAATTCATAAACTTAAAAAAACAAATGGCAGAACTCATGGGAATGAAGGCCACAATGGAGGAGATGAAAAACACAATGGAGGGACACAACAGTAGATTTGAACAGGCAGAAGAAAGGATCAGTGAACTGGAAGACAGGTCATTCGAATTCATGCACACAAAAGAGCAGATGGTGAAAAAAATGGAAAAATATGAGCAGGGTCTTAGGGAGCTGAGCGACAACATGAAACGCACAAATATACGTGTTATGGGTATCCCAGAAGGAGAAGAGAGGGGAAAGGGGCAGAAAGAGTAATAGAAGACATATTCACTGAAAATTTCCCAACTCTTATAAAAGAGAGAAAATTAGAGATTCAAGAAGTACAACGTACCCCAAATAGAATAGATCCCAACAGACCTACTCCAAGACACTTACCGGTCAGATTGTCCAATGTCAAAGACAAAGAGAGGATTCTGAAAGCAGCAAGAGAAAAGCAATCCCTCACATACAAGGGAAAGTCAATAAGACTATGTACAGATTTCTCTGCAGAAACCATGGAGGCAAGAAGACAGTGGCATGATATATTTAAGATACTGAAAGAGAAAAACTGCCAACCAAGAATTCTATATCCAGCAAAACTTTCCTTCAAAAATGAGGGAGAGATTAAAACATTTTCAGACAAACAGACACTGAGAGAGTTTGTGAATAAGAGACCGGCACTACAAGAAATACTAAAGGGAGTGCTACAGGCTGATAGGAAAAGACAGGAGAGAGAGAGTTGGAGAAGAGTGCAGAAATGAAGATTATCAGGAAAGGTAAAAGGAGAGGAAAAAATAAGATATGACATATAAATTCCAAAAAACAAAATGGTAGTAGAAAGTACTGCCCTTACAGTAATAACACTAAATGTAAATGGATTAAACTCCCCAATAAAAAGACACAGACTGGCAGAATGGATTAAAAAACAGGACCCATCTATATGCTGTCTACAAGAAACTCACTTTAGACACAAGGACAAACATAGACTGAAAGTGAAAGGTTGGAAAAAGATATTTCATGCAAACAACAACCAGAAAAAAGCGGGAGTAGCTATATTAATATCAGACAAGTTAGACTTCAAAAGCAAAACAATTAAAAGAGACAAAGAAGGACACTATATATTAATAAAAGGGTCAATTCATCAAGAAAACATAACAGTCATAAATATTTATGCACCAAACCAGAATGCCCCAAAATTCATGATGCAAACACTGCGATCACTGAAAG
Source organism: Choloepus didactylus (assembly GCF_015220235.1). Lineage (NCBI taxonomy): Eukaryota > Metazoa > Chordata > Mammalia > Pilosa > Megalonychidae > Choloepus > Choloepus didactylus. Next base: position 237,684,824 of record NC_051307.1, read on the forward strand.
GAGAAATAGATACCTCTACAATAATAGTTGGAGACTTCAATACACCACTCTCATCAATGGATAGAACATCTAGACAGAGGATCACTAAAGAAACAGAGATGTTGAATTGTATGATAAATGAACTAGACTTGACAGACATTTATAGAACACTGCATCCAACAACAGCAGGATACACTTTTTTCTCAAGTGCTCATGGAACATTCTCAGGATAGACCACATGTTGGGTCACAAAGCAAGTCTCAACAAATTTAAAAATATTGATATTGTACAAAACACTTTCTCAGACCACAAGGGAATGAAGTTGGAAATAAATAAAAGGCAGGAGGTCATAAAATTCACAAACATATGGAGACTAAACAACACCCTCTTAGAAAACCAGTGGGTAAAGGAAGAAATTACAAGAGAAATTAGTAAATACCTCGAGGCAAATGACAATGAAAACACAACTTATTAAAACTTATGGGATGCAGCAAAGGCGGTGCTGAGAGGGAAATTTATTGCCCTAAATGCCTATATTAAAAGAGAAGAGAGAGCAAAAATTGAAGAGTTAACTGCTCACCTGGAGGAATTAGAGAAAGAACAGCAAACTAACCCCAAAGCAAGCAGAAGGGAAGAAATAACAAAGATTAGAGCAGAAATAAATGCAATTGAGAACAGGAAAACAATAGAGAGGATCAACAAAACCAGAAGCTGGTTCTTTGAGAAAATCAATAAAATCAATGGACCACTGGTTAGGCTAACAAAAAAAAAGAGAGAGCAGATGCAAATAAATGCAATCAGAAGTGGGAAAGGAAATATAACTACCGACCCTGCAGAAATTAAGGAGATAATGAGAAGATACTATGAGCAACTATATGCAAATAAACCAGACAACTTAGATGAAATGGACAACTTCCTAGAAAAGCATAAACAACAAACATTAACTCAAGAAGAAATAGATGACCTCAACAAACCAATCACAAGTAAAGAGATTGAGTCAGTCATCAAAAAGCTCCCAAAAAGGACCAGATGGTTTCACATGTGAATTCTACCAAGCATTCAAGAACGAATTAGTACCAATCCTGCTCAATCTCTTCAAAAAAATTGAAGAAGAGGGAAAGCTACCATCATCACCCTAATACCAAAACCAGGCAAAGATACTACAAAAAAAGAAAATTATAGACCAATTTCTTTAATGAATATAGACACAAAAATCCTCAACAAAATACTCGCAAATCGAATCCAGCAGCACATTAAAAGAATTATACACCACGACCAGGTGGGATTTATTCCAGGTATGCAAGGCTGGTTCAACACAAGAAAATCAATTAATGTAATACACCACATCAATAAATCAAAGCAGAAGAACCACATGATCATCTCGATTGATGCAGAAAAGGCATTTGACAAAATTCAACATCCTTTCCTGATGAAAACACTTCAAAGGATGGGAATAGAAGGGAACTTTTTCAATATGATAAAGGCAATATATGAAAAACCCACAGCTAACATCACACTCAATGGGGAGAGACTGAAAACTTTTCCTCTAAGATCAGGAACAAGACAGGGATGCCCACTATCACCATTGCTATTCAACATTGTGCTGGAAGTTCTAGCTAGAGCAATTAGGCAAGAAAAAGAAATAAAAGGCATCCAAATTGGAGAGGAAGAAGTAAAACTTTCACTATTTGCAGATGACATGATTCTATATATAGGAAATCCAGAAAAATCTACAGCAAAGCTACTAGAACTAGTCAATGAATACAGCCAAGTAGCAGGCTACAAGATCAACACGCAAAAATCTGTAGTGTTCCTATACACAAGTAATGTGCAACAAGAGGAGGAAATCAAGAAAACAATCCCATTTACAATAGCAACCAAAAGAATCAAGTATTTAGGAATAAACTTAACCAAGGACACAAAAGACCTTTACATAGAAAACTATAAGAAACTGCTAAAAGAAATTGAACAAGACCTGAAAAAATGGAAGAACAAACCATGTTCATGGATTGGAAGACTAAATATAGTTAAGATGGCAATTTTACCTAAACTGATTTACAGATTCAATGCAATACCAATTAAAATCCCAACAACTTACTTTGCAGAAATAGAAAAACCAATAACTAAATTTATTTGGAAGGGTAAGTTGCCCCGAATAGCCAAAAATGTCTTGAGAAAGAGGAGTGAAGTGGGAGGTCTCACACTACCTGACTTTGAAGCATATTACAAAGCTACAGTGCTCAAAACAGCATGGTACTGGCATAAGGACAGATATACTGATCAATGGAATTGAATTGAGTGTTCAGAAGTAGACCCTCACATCTACGGACAACTGATCTTTGATAAGGCAGTGAAGCCGAAGCAACTGGGTAAGAGCAGCCTGTTCAATAAATGGTGTTTGGAGAACTGGATATCCATTTCCAAAAGAATGAAAGAGGATGTCCATCTCACACCTTATACCAAAATTAACTCAAAGTAGATCAAAGACCTAAACATTAGCACCAAGACCATAAAACTCTTAGAAGAAAATGTAGGGCAATATCTTAAAGATCTTGTGAAAGGAGGTGGTTTTTTAGACCTCACACCCAAGGCACGAGCAACCAAAGAACAAATAGACAAATGGGATCTCCTCAAAATTAAACACTTTTGTACATCAAAGGACTTTGTCAGAAAAGTCAAAAGGCAACCTACACAATGGGAGATGATATTTGGAAACCACATATCAGATAAGGGTTTACTATCCCGAATATATAAAGGAATCCTGCATCTCAATACCAGAAAGACAAACAATCCAATTAAAAAATGGGCAAAAGACATGAACAGACATTTTTCTGAAGAGGAAATACAAATGGCTCAAAAGCATATGAAAAAATGCTCAACTTCACTGGCTATTAAGGAAATGCAAATCAAAACCACAATGAGATATCATCTCACACCTACCAGAATGGCCATTATGCAAAAAACAGAAAATGACAAGTGCTGGAGAGGATGGGGAGAAAGAGGCACACTTATTCATTGTTGGTGGGAATGTAGAATGGTGCAACCACTCTGGAAGACAGTATGGAGGTTCCTCAGGAAGCTAAATATAGATTTGCCATATGACCCAGCTATTCCATTGCTGGGTATATACTCAGAGGAACTGAAACTTAAGACACAAACAGACATTTGTAAACCAATGTTTATTGCAGCATTATTCACAATTGCCAAGAGATGGAAACAGCCCAAATGTCCATCAAAGGCCGAGTGGATAAACAAACTGTGGTATATACACATGATGGACTATTATGCAGCTGTAAGACAGAACAAAGACATGGATCATGTAATAATGTGGATGAACCTTGAGGACATTATGTTGAGTGAAGTTAGCCAGAAACAAAAGGACAGATTCTGTATGGTCTCACTAATATGAACAGACATTAATGAACAAACTTTGGGAGATAAAAGCTGACAACACAGGCCACCAGGAGATAGAAAGAGGGCAGAGATCAGCCATTTGATGCTGAAGGACTACAGAATGTTTAGGATTGATTGCATAGATCCAGAAATAGATAGCATAATACTGTGTGATGGTAGCACGGTATTGTAAGTACACTGAACAAAGATGTCTGTGAGTAAAGCTGAAAGAGGTGGGATAGGAGAATGTATAACACCAGAGGTAACGACAGATGATAAAGACTGGGACTGTATAACGTGGCAAAAACTGGAGTGGCCAATGACTGTTACTAAATATACAAATATAAAAATGTTTTTGCATGTGGGAAAGCAAATGAATGTCAACCATGTAGAAATTTGAAAAAGGGATGGTATTCAGGAGAAAACATAAAGCAAACTGGAGTCTATGGTCAACAATAACATTGTAATATACCTCCATTAAACGTAACAAAGGCAATATGCCAATGCTAAATGTATATGAGAGGGGGATATAGGGGAGGAGTATGGGATTCTTGGTAGTGGTGTTATTTGCTGTCCTTAGTAGTATATTGTATTGTATGACATGTTATTTTTCTTTTTATCATTTTTTCTTATTGCTAAAAAAAAAAAAAAAACAATTTTTCTTGTAGTAATCAGTATGTTCAAATGCTGATTGTGGTGATAAATGTACAACTTTATGATGATACCATGAACAACTGATTGTACACTGTGGATAAATGTATGGTATGTGAATATAACTCTATAAAATTGTAGGAAAATATATATATAGGAGTAAAAGTGTTGGAGAAAACATGGTGAGAGGGATGATGCCTCACCAATATGGACTAACTACAATGTGTAAACTCAGAATTGAATCTTAGAACATAGCCTAACGTGGACACAATAATTGTAATAGTCCCTAGATTGTAAGCTCTTACACCAGTTAACTCTATCCCTGAATTGTAAGGCCTATCTCTAAACTTTGAGATGCTGATCCCCTAGCGTATGTTGTCACAAACATTGGGACTGGCAGTTTGATGTGCTGAGCCCTCGAGCATGGGACTTGCCCTTATGAAGCTCATTACCACAAAGGAGAGTCTAAACTTGTATGTAATGGTGCCTAAGAGTCTCCCCCTGAGTACCTCTTTGTTGCTCAGATGTGGCCCTCTCTCTCTCTAACTGAGCCATCTCGACAGGTGAACTCGCTGCCCTCCCCACTACGTGGGACCCAACTCCCAGGGGTGTAAATCTCCCTGGCAACGCAGAGTATGACTCCCGGGGATGAATGTGGACCCGGCATCGTGGGACTGAGAGTATCTTCTTGACCAAAAGGGGAATGCAAAATGAGACGAAATGGTTTCAGTGGCTGAGAGATTCCAAATGGAGTGGAAAGGTCACTCTGGTGGACATTCTTATGCACTATATAGATAACACCTCTTAGGCTTTAATTTATTGGAATAGCTAGAAGTAAATACCTGAAACTACCAAACTCCAACCCAGCAGTCTGGACTCCTGAAGACAATTATATAATAATGTAGATTACAAGGGGTGACAGTGTGATTGTGAAGACCTTGTGGATCACACCCCCTTTATCTAGTGTATGGATGAGTGGAGGAATGGGGATAAAAACTAAAGGACAAATGGGGTGGGATGGGGGGATGATTTGGGTGTTTTTTTTTCACTTTTATTTTTTATTCTTGTTCTGGTTCTTTCTGATGTAAGGAAAATGTTCAGAGATAGATTGTGGTGATGAACGCATAACTATGTTATCATACTGTGGACAGTGGATTGTATACCATGGATGATTGTATGGTGTGTGAATGTATTTCAATAAAACTGAATTTAATAAAAAAAAATAAATAAATGTACAATGATGAGAGATGTTATTAATAGCAATCAGAGTTTGCTGTGTTGGGTATGAGAGAATTACCGAGGGTGGTAACTGTCGCACTAGAAGAAAGAAGTATTTTTCAACTCCACCCTCCAGAAGCCTTTGAAGGCCAGCTACATGTTCATCACTCTCCTGGGGCATTGGGGATAGAGAGAGCAATATTAAAATGGACCCTGTATTCCTGAACTCACTATAGAGTGAGTTTTTTTCCCTACATTTTCATCTGATCAACATATGGATCATTAGGGAAGGATATAATTTACTTCCTTATCAACATAACTAGCAATTTAACCACCCATATCATATAAAATCAGCATCATTATACTCTGTGATGGTTAGGTTCATGTGTCAACTTGGCCAGGTGATGGTACCGAGGTGTCTGGTCAAGCAAGCACTGGCCTAACCATTACTGCAAGGACATTTGTGGCTGGTTTATTAAATCATCAGTCAATTGGCCGCAGCTGTGACTGATGACTCAACGAAGGGCATATCTTCCACAATGAGAGAATGCAATGGGCTGGATTTAATCCAATCAGTTGAAGACTTTAAATGAGACAGATAGAGGACCTTCACTTCTTCTTCGGCTGACCAGAGAAGCGTTTCCTAAGGATTTCATCGAATACGTTCATTGGAGTTGCCAGTTTGCTGCCTGCCCTACAGAATTTGGACTCATGCATACTCGCAGTTGTGTGAGACACTTTTATAAATCTTATATTTATAGATATCTCTTGTTGATTCTGTTTCCCTAGAGAACCCTAACTAATACATATTTAATAAAACAGCATTACTGAAATTCAAAAAAAAAAAAAAAACAGAAGGTGACCCCGAATACCAGTTTCAGCAATGCACCAGCTGGACAAGATCTGCTAGAACCAGAGGGGCCATACACTTGGTGAAACCGGGAGTCTGCATTCTGAAACCAGTGAGTAAGCCAGCTGAAAGACCCGTGGCCGTGCTGGGTGTGGGGAAGCCGGGGGTTGGCATCTGGAAATGGACTGGTTCTTTTTTTTTAAAAAAAAAAAAAAAAAAGTGGGGGGGGAACCCAGGAGCGGCTGCAGTTGCAACGGTGGGAACTGTGCAGTGAAGCATGGCAGGAGCGGGCTGAGCTGGCCTCTCAGTGTCTGGCATGGAGGATAGCCTGCTGCAGTTTCCCTAAGGGCCAGGGGAGTGGAGGGGAGAGCCGGAAGGAGAAAGAAACCCCATTGCTTGCAGCTGGCTCCCCAGCAGGCTGGAGACACTCCTGCCTGGGATCGTGCCCATAGCCCAGAGCCGCACCAGTTGTCCCAGAGCTGGGAAGGAGGAACTGTGCGAGGAGGGGGGTGGGGTTGAGACGCCCCATTCAGCCATCTTTGCATCAGGCTGAGAGCACCCCTGCACAGCCCGGCGGCCCAGGGCTTCCCTTGAGGGATGGCGCACACTTGTGATGTAGCACAGCATTCCCTCAGCAGAGGTCCTGGAAGATTACAGCTGAGAATGGGGTCCCGCTCAGAAAACCCAGAGATGCTACGTCAATGCCGGTGGTTTGTGGGTCAGCAACAGAGAGGGTCTGGGGCAGAACTGAAATGAAGGCTTAGACTCTTGCAACAGCCTTGAATCTCCGGGAACACCTGAGAGGTTTGAATATTAAAGCTGCCCTGCCTCCCTAGTAACAAACCCAAACTGAGTTCACCAACTGAACCCCACAAGAAACATTTCCCTACACACCACAAGGACAAAGTTGAAGAGAACTGACTTGAGAGGAATAGGTGACTCACAGATGCCATCGGCTAGTTAGTTAGAGAAAGTGCCCCAAGTTGTTGATCTGAAAAATCAGATTGGTATTTTTTTTTACAACTAGAAAGAACCCTATCAAGCAAAGCAAATGCCAAGAGGCCAAAAACAACAGAAAATCTTAATGCATATGATAAAACCAGACGATATGGAGAACCCGATCCCAAACACCCAAATCAAAATATCAGAAGAGACACAGTACTTGGCACAATTAATCAAAGAACTACAATCGAGGAATGAAAACATGGCAAAGGATATAAAGGACATGAAGAAGACCATGGCCCAGGATATAAGGGACATAAAGAAGACCCTAGAAGAGCATAAAGAAGACATAGCAAGAGTAAATAAAAAAATAGAAGATCTTATGGAAATAAAAGAAACTGTTGGCCAAATTAAAAAGACTATGGATACTCATAATACAAGACTAGAGGAAGTTGAACAACCATTCAGTGTCCTAGAGGACCAGAGAAAAGAAAATGAAAGAACAAAAGAAAGAATGGAGAAAAAAATTGAAAAAATCGAAACAGATCTCAGGAATATGATAGATAAAATGAAACATCCAAACTTAAGACTCATTGGTGTCCCAGAAGGGGAAGAGAAGGGTAAAGGTCTAGAAAGAGTATTCAAAGAAATTGTTGGGGAAAACTTCCCAAACCTTCTACACAATATAAATATACAAAGCATAAATGCCCAGCAAACTCCAAATAGAATAAATCCAAATAAACCCACTCCGAGACATATTCTGATCAGACTTGTCAAATACTGAAGAGAAGGAGCAAGTTCTGAAAGCAGCAAGAGAAAAGCAATTCACCACATACAAAGGAAACAACATAAGACTAAGTAGTGACTACTCAGCGGCCACCGTGGAGGTGAGAAGACAGTGGCAGGACATATTCAAAATTCTGAGAGAGAAAAATTTCCAACCAAGAATACTTTATCCAGCAAAACTCTCCTTGAAATTTGAGGGAGAGCTTGAATTTTTCACAAACAAATGCTGAGAGAGTTTGCCAATAAAAGACCTGCCCTACTTCAGATACTACAGGAAGCCCTACCAACAGAAAAACAAAGAAAGGAGAAAGAGATACAGAGAATTTTAACAGACATATATAGAACCTTACATCCCAAATCACCAGAACACTCATTTTTCTCTAGTGATCACGGATCTTTCTCCAGAATGGACCATATGCTGAGACATAAAACAAGCCTCAATAAAGTAAAAAACAAACTGAATATATTCAAAGCACATTCTCTGACCACAATGGAATACAAATAGAAGTCAATAATTTTTGAATTGTAACTCCACTATTTAAGTCCTACATGATATAAAATACACAAACTCTAATGACAAATCAGTGGTTTTGAACTCAATGTAAAATATGTAATTTTTGACAAGAACTATATAAAGGTGGGGGAATGGAGGACTATAGGAACATAGTTTATGTGTCCTATTGAAGTTAAGTTGGTATCAAAGAAAAACAAGATTGTTATGGATTTAAGAGGTTAATTTTAAGCCCCATAGTAAACACAAAGAAATCATCAGAGAATATGACCATAGAGATGAAAAGTAGAGTATGGGTTAAGAGAAATGGGGGAAGGGGCAATGGGGAGTTAAGAAATGAGTGTAGGGTTGCTGTTTGAGGTGAAGGGAAATTTCTAGTAATGGACGGTGGGAAGGTGATAGCATTACAACATTCTAAATGTGATTAATGCCACTAATGGAATGCTAGGGAGGGGGTGGAGTGGTAAGACTTAGGCTGTCCATATGTTTCCACAATTGAGAAAAAAAAAAAAAAGACAGTCTAAATAGATGACAATTGAATGCCAAGGATGATCCTGAATGGGATCTGAGGATGGAGGATAGGAGGCTCAAAGGGACACAGTTGAGACATAAGGGGGAAAAAAAAAAAAAAAGGAAATATCAAATGTAAGCTTTGTATCAATGTTGAATCTCTTGTACTTCTTAGCTGCATTTAATGGGATTGCATAAAAGAATGTTCTTGTTCATGGGAATTATATATGTGAATTATAGTGTTTGTTCAAGGATGTGAGCAGCTAGCTCTCATATGTTCAGAAGACAGAGCAATAGATGATGAATGATAGGGAGGGAGGGAGGTGGGGAGAGAAAGAAATAGAGGTGTGACAGGATGTTAAAGTGTGGTGCATCGGGGTATCAGGGGAGGGGGGTCAGAGTATGCTGGAGTTCTGTGTATGGGGTTTGTATTGTTTTTGCAACTGTTCCTATAACTTTGAATTTATTTCAAAATAAATAAAACAAAATAAAATAAATAAAATAAAATAAAATAATAAAATAAAATAATATAAAATAAAATAAAATAAAATAAAAAGAGAGAAGTAACAGTTTGTTACTTCTAAACCAATCCATATGCCATAGGCCTTCCTGGTCTAATTACATCTTAAGGGGATCAAAAATGGCTCGGCATCCAAAAATGTTTCCCCATAGGCCAGCCACTTTGCTTGCAATTTGTACCTTTTGAGTATCTATTTTGGAATAGGGCATTATTTCTTAAAATTAACTTACTCAGGAAAATTAGCATTTGCTGGGGTCTACTTCACGCTAGATACTTTCCACTCAAACTTCATGTCCTCCTCATAACAACCCCATAGATACTTGTTTTAAGAGGCCACATACTATAGCAACCAAGAGCTCATGTTCCAAGACATGGACAGAGCTGTTTTAATCCCAGCTTTGTCATTATTTGAGTGACCTTGTATAAATTACTTCAAGCTAAGTAAACTGCAAGCTTCCTCATCTGCAAAATGGTTTCTACTACTACATAAATATTTTTTAATAAATTAAATGAAAATCTCTATATATTGTGATTATGGATTGAGCCATGTCCCCTACACAGACAAGTCCAAACCCTAACCCCCCCTGTGGATTTGAAGCCATTTGTAAATACAACCTCTGAAGATCCTATTAGGTAAGATGAGGACAAACTGAGTGAGAGTGGGACTTATCCTATGTGGCTGAAGTCCTTATGAGCAAAGGAAATTGGAACCAATTTAGAACCCAGAGAAGGGAACAAGTATCACCATGTGACAAAGGTGGACACCAACCATCACCAGAATGCTACAGACTCCAGAAGAAGGCATGGCCTGGCAGTACTGTGATTTTGGACTTTTAGCTTCCAAACCGTGATACCATAAATTCCTGCTGTTTAAGCTGCCCAGCCTGGGTTCTTTGTTACAGCAGCTGCAGCAGACTAATGCAATTGCTTACCACAATTCCTCGCTTCATGTAAGCATCTAATAAATGGCACCTTCTGCTTTCATCATCACGATCACTATCTTTTCCTCCTTACAGATGGAGACATTAGGAATTAGATTTTAAACCATGCCCAATAGTGTGGCAGAGATGAAATTAAAAATCAGTTCTGTCTGATTTTGAAGAATATACCAGATTCCACTATACCTATTAGGAGAGAGATTAAGCTTGCTTAAGCATTTGGAGGTGATCTGAGGAGGTGGAGAGCGAGCAATAAAATCTTGAATGTGAGGGAAGAAGAGGAAGGGAGTTGCAATAGAGTACACAGGGTGAGATCGACATGGGAGCCTCTACGAGGCAATAGGGGGAGTCAGAATGCCAAGGTCACAGCTTTGTTCTCTCGGCTACAGCCAGCGCTGCCCTTTGGGTTATTCTTCTCCACCCCACCTCCTACCCTGCCTCTGAATTCATGTTAGCATCTGCCCTTTCTTTTAAGAGATCATGTCTCTTCTTTTCAGTATGACCGACTCCCTGGAAGGTATCCCCTCCACAAAAGCTCCCTCCTCCTTGGGAAGGCAGCAGGCTCACTGCTTTTCATGTGCTCCCATACAGTCCTAGCCTGTCGCAGTGCCCTCGGCAGTATCAGAGGATACTCTCAGGGCCAACGAGAATCTGGGAACCTGGCCACATTCTTTCAGTCAGTGGCCACCTTCTCATGCAAAAGCAATCTCCATTCCTGAGCCAGAAGTACCAATAACACAGGGCAATTACAGAAGTGGGAAATGATTCTTAAACCTTTAAAAAGCTAGACAATTGGGTTTAATGAAAATCACTGCAAAGAATCTGGGTGTATTTCATATATTATGAACTGTGGATAGATTAAAAGAAAAGATTAAAGACAGGGAAATAACAGATTGCTACAATAAATATTTAAAAGCCCTGATTTCGTACAACTCCACTTCACACATTTTACATATAAGGACAGTGAGGTTTAGACAGAGGTCTAGTTCTGGCTCTGTCACTAACAAGTTGTGTATCCCTAACTTGAGGCCCTACACAACTAGTTAGTGACAAAGCAGATCTAAGTATCAGTCACCTGCTTCCCACTTCAGTGTATTCTTATTCTTCCTTAATAGAGGATTGCATATAAAGATGAGCACATGCAACAAAAAGGAAAGTAATTCCAAAATTGCATCTGTAAGCATGGAATTTACAGATGCCTTGTCTCTGTTCTCTCCCTAATCCCAGTTTAGTCAATGGGATTTTGTGTTTACTTGGGAGAACACTTTACTTTTGTGAATACTTCATCCCTTTAATTGCACTCATTGCAAAGTTATACACACTGGTTTAAAAAAAATAGAATAATTTAATCCCTCCCTTTAATGCCATAAACACCAGTTAATGCAATCTCCAAGGCAAATTTTAATTATTACATCCCACGTACCTTGATGCAGGAAGTACCAATAGGCTATGAGAGTGAGAGAGCAACATTGCATTCGCACATCCCCAAATAGTGTGAAAGTTGGGGGCCCTACAGATCATGACATGCCATGAAAATATAATAGGATGATGAATAAATTAGCATATAAATTCATGAACAGGTTCACCCAATGTTTAAAAAATAGCTTAAAAATCTGACAACTTCTTACTTACATAAAAGAGAAGAAAAAACAACTTCTCCAAGTTGCCTATCACCGAGAAGGTTTGGAATTTAAATGAGAATAAATCTTTTATGACACACCCAAGGCATAGTTCTCTTTCTAGACTCCAACACAAGCTTACTGCTTCATGTCTTAAGGCAAAGTTTTCTCCCTTGTCTAATTTTATTCTAGTCCTTTTTTCTTCCCCCTCCCTTGGCAACTTCTATTCTGTCTACAGAATGCTCTAAGTCATATCCAGGGCTTCTCTAAGGAGACCTAGAAGGCCTCTACTTGGATTGCATGGCATGCTTCTCTCTTCTGGCAAACTCTGCCTTAGCATCTGTGATTTCTAATGCAACTCGATGAACCCTATCTGACGGGCTGCGGTGCAGATGCAACGGCCCAGGCATGCATGGAAGTCCGCACAGGTTGGGAGGTGGTAGGACCCGAGTTAATGAATCCAGGAGTCATGAGCCACAGAAGGGGTGAGAGGACAGGAAGCATCACCGAACTTCACATTTGCCTGACACAGTGACAAAGATGACATAAAGCACACCAGAGGGGCATCTTTTAAGGTAGAGATAAAATGGCAAAAATAATGAGTTGGGGTAATATGGATAGAAAGTGAGCCATGGTCCTAGAAACCTGGGGGCTTGTTTCAGAGGGGCCATTCTCCCACCTACTGACCATCACATCCTTTCAGATTAGCTCCTTACCACTCTGTGATTCAGTTTCCTTATCTAAAATGAGGATAAAGGTCATACCTAGCACAAGAATTTGTTAAAAGGATTAACTTAAATATTTCGAATAAGAAAACAAGCAGAGCTTACTTAACAGAAGTTTGCCGATTCCAGTTCTCTATCATTGAATTATAGGGAGTTTGGAATGGTCTCAAAAACAGGACTGAAAATAATCTAAGATGGAAATTCAACGCTTTGATTCATTTCTTCTGTGAGTGTGGACAAAGGCATTTTCACATTCTAAAAGGATTTGGAGAAATAGGAAGGAGACAGATGGAAAAGAGACGGTGAAGTAGGCAGGTGAAGAGGTAAGAGGTCATTACAATGAGATATTCTAGCATATGGGTTCCTCCTACATGTTCATTCAAACCAGCTGAGCACCCACTGCATATGCCAGGCCCCATACTTAGCAATGGAGAATCATAGGCAAATAAGTCAGCGTCTCACTCCCCAAAACATCTGTAGTCTTGAGGTGGAGACAAATGCACCAACAGCAATAATGAAATTTGATAAAACTGAGATATGGCCAAAGGCTTGGGGTACAAAGAAAGGTCCTTCCTGGGTCTGAGGCCATCAGTAGAATGTACAAGAAGAAGTGACATTTGTGTTTGAACTTAAAGTAGGAACATATCAGGGAAGAAAGAGGAAGAAAGGCAAGCAGAATACTGCCTTCCTCTTCCCCTCACAAGATGCCCACACCCCAACTCTAGAACCTGTGAATGTTACCTTTTTTGTCAAAGGGACTCTGCAAATGTTATTAAGGTTGTATATCTTAAGATAGTCTATCTCGGATTATCTGGGTAGGCCAACTCTAATCACAAGAGCCCTGAAACACAGAGAACTTTCTCCAGCTAGACAATAAGACATGCAGGAGAAGAAGAAATCAGATAGTCGCAAAGTGTAAGAGGGGCTCAACCTCATCTTCATCAAAGCCTGGTTTAGAGACCTCTCCTCAGTCTTAAATTCTATATCCCAAACTTACATTATCCATTATCATCGATTTACAAATATTCATATGTCTGATTTGGGTTCCCTCAGAAGCAAACCCTGAGAAAATAATAAGAGGGCAAGTTGTTTATTTTAGAGGGGATCCCAAGAAACACTAGATGTGGACGTGAGAGAGAGAAGAGCAGACAGACAACAAAAGGTGTGTCAATAAGAAAGTTACCACTGGGAGAAACTAGAGCATAACCTTACTGAGAAATTCTAGGAACCAGTAGAGAATCATGCCTTAAAAGGAGTCCCCACTGGTCATCTGTTGGGGGCTGCTCTCAGGGGAGTGTTAATTCTCTGGCACTTCTGTTTGCTATGCACAGATGCACAATTATGGAAAAGTCCCGTAATCTGAGATGCAAATGCTGGCAGTTGAAGGCAACCAGAGCATTCTACAATGGCAGGACCCAAAGCCTTATGGGCAGAATACTAACACCTTCTGCAACAGGGCATTTACTTATATGCTTTTCCCCGCCATCATCTTAGCTGGTTTGCAGAGACAAATATATACTGTAACTGTATATGTTGTACTACCACAAATAATTTCTTGCTTTTTAAGAGACACATTCAACAATCCAGAAAAATGCAAAATGAAGCAAGGCAATTGTTGTGGGTAGTAAAAATAAAATATAACAGAAAGAAACTGGGAGAGAGGGCTTTAAAAGTTGGGCTCTCTCCTCCAAATACAACCCTATTACACCCACCCTTCCATGATACCCGTGGTGGTTTTAAGTTGTTATGTACCCCAGAAAAGACCATTTTATTTTAATCTACTCCTGTGGGTGCAGATCTATTGTGGGTGGGTCCTTATGGTTGGGCTATTTCAATTGAAATGTGACCCAGCCCATTCAAGGTGGGTCTGTTATAAGAAGATAAGGGTCATAAAGAAAAAAAAAAGAGAGAGAGAGCGCAGAGAAGCTAAGAGATGAAAATAAGAGACGCTGATAGAAAAACAGTCCCAAGAAGCCAAGCAGGACCCACAGAAACTCAGAGAGGAAGCCACTAGAACCAGAAGCTGAGAGCAATGAAACCCAGTGTTATGGTTTGCTAATGCTTCCAGAATGCAAAACATCAGAAATGGATTGCCTTTTATAAAGGGGGTTTATTTGGCTACATAGTTACAGTCTTAAGGCCATAAAGTGTCCAAGTAACGCATCAACAATAGGGTACCTTCACTGGAGCATGGCCAACGGCATCCAGAAAACCTCTGTTAGCTGAGAAGGCACATGGCTGGCGTCTGCTCCAAGTTCTGGTTTCAGAATGGCTTTCTCCCAGGACGTTCCTCCCTAGGCTGCAGCTCCTCTTCAAAATGTCACTCTCAGTTGCTCTTGGGGTGTTTGTCCTCTCATAGCTTCTCCTGATCAAAAGTCTGCTTTCAATGGCCATCCTCAAACTCTCTCTCATCTGCAGCTACTCTCTCAGCTTCTGTGCTTTCTTCAAAGTGCCCCTCTTGGCTGTAGCAAGCTCGCTCCTTCTCTCTGAGCTTATATAGTGCTCCAATGAACTAACCAAGGCACACGCTGAATGGGTGGGGCCACACCTCCATGGAAATCATCCAGAGTTATCAACCACAGTTGGGTGGGTAGCATCTCCATGGAAACACTCAAAGAATTACAATCTAATCAACACTAATATGTCCACTCACACAAGACTGCATCAAAGATAATGGCATTTTGGGGGACATAATACATTCAAACTGGCACACCCAGGAAAGAAGGACCAACAGATGTCAGCCATGTGCCTTCCCATGTGACAGAGGTGTCCTGGATGCCAGCAGCCTGTCTTCAGAGTCCAGGTATCATCCTGTTGATGCCTTGAGTTGGATATTTTCATGGCCTAAGAACTATAAATTGTTAAGTTAATCAATCCCCATTGTAAAAGCCAACCTATTTCTGTTACACTGCATTCCAGCACCTTTAGCAAACCAAAACAATACCCTTGAGGCTATAAAATAAAAATATTCTCATTTTTTTCATCTATATATCAGCCATTCACACTCTGAGTTTTGTGATATATGTTTACAGGATCAGAGATTTACCCAAGTCTTACTGGCTTTGGATTTACTGATACAAGTCAACACCAAAAATGCCTGAGTCAAGCAGGATTGTTCAGTGAATGACCCCAGTTCCTTCTCTGGGTTTCTTGACAAGCTCCCTGGGACACTCATTTCCCTCCGTCACATGGAAGCACCACAAATTCACATGGGATCGCTGTTGCTTGAGCATCCATCTTGCTTTAAGGATAATTTGGTCCAGGTCTCTAGGTACTAAGACGCTGGTGTTTCCTCGTGCTCACCCACACATCGGGTAACTGAATTTACCTAGGGCCTGCAAAATTTGGGTGTCTCTGACCATATGAGACCCCACGCATTCTTGGTCCAGGAAAGCAGTGGGGAGCAGGGTCCTTCTGCTTTTGGCCAGCCAGATGATGCATTCATCTGCAGTCTAGCACAACCACACCTCCCTGAAGGATGCTAAGGAGACCAGAAGGGCTGTGCAAACCATCAACCTTCTGCACATGCACCCAGCCTCCACTGAGTACCTCCTGCTGATTGGTGTTCACACCAAGCTCCAAGGCCTTGGGCACAACAAGGAAAAACAAAATGTTATAAATAAAATGCCAGGTGAGTTCATACAATATTGCATTAAGAAAAACTATAATGATACAGAACTCCACAATCAATTAGCAGGGAAGGCAAGAGCACCTAAATGAAACTGCATCTCAATCTGTTCTTCCAATATATACCACGTAGGTGGGAAAGGCAAAGTTAAAAAAAAAAAGAAAGAA
Organism: Choloepus didactylus; assembly: GCF_015220235.1. Taxonomy (NCBI): domain Eukaryota; kingdom Metazoa; phylum Chordata; class Mammalia; order Pilosa; family Megalonychidae; genus Choloepus; species Choloepus didactylus. Next base: position 237,701,261 of record NC_051307.1, read on the forward strand.
AAAAGAAAAAGATAAATCAAAATAATTCTTGAATTTTGAATTTGACACCTGCAAGCACTGTGAGTTTGTTCTGACTTCACTGTTTCTTTAGTGGCAAGGAGGGCACTGAGCCACTCTGTGACTAATGGGGATGGGGCACAGATTTGTCCTTGACATTCCCCCAGAAAAACAACTCACAGTAGAATTGGCCTTGTGCCCTGGCACCATCAACCCGGATAGACAGAGGACCACATCGGCCATGATGTTTTCTCCATACAATGTCCCCCACACCTAAAGGACAATTTTGCAGCTGCATTTTCTATTTAAATACTTCCCTCCTCAGGCAGGTCAGGATAAATAAGAAGGGTAGAAAGAATAATTCATTCAGCAAATATCTACCAAACCCCTGGTCTTTGCCAGGAACAGGGGATATGACAGTGACAGTGGTATGTTGCTTGCATATGGGGATCTCAGAGTGGGGTAGGAGAGATGGGGAGGAGGGAAAGCTATCAAAAAACAGAGGAAAAGCGAAAACAACAAAGATTTATAGAGGGACTTTTCTTTAGCACAGTGCCAGGTGCTTACATGTTCATCTGTTTCATCCTTTCAACAAGCCTGCATGTAGGCAATATTCCCATTCCACAGATGAAAAAACTGAGGCTTGGATAAGAAACACTTATTTTTGGAAAATAATTGTAACCAAATATGGCCAACACTTTAATGGAGGTGTTAAAGGAGTATAGTAAGGTATACATGCTAGGACAGACAGATTACAATATGTAGGTGCTCCCTGAAGAAGTCTGAAAAACTTAACAGAGCAGATGAAATAGGAGTTGGAGGGGTGTCTTAGTTTAGCCTGGGATGCTATGACAAATAGCACAGTTTGGTTGGCTTAAACAACAGGAATTTATTATCTCAGTTTGGGAGGCTGGAAGTCCAAGATCAAAGTACGGTGAGGCCATACCTTCTCCAGGAATCTGTATCATTCTGGCATTGGTTTGAGCTCTGCCTCAGTCATGTGATATCTGTCTCCTTCTCTGACTTCCACCTCTGCAAATAACTTCCCTTGCTTCTAAGGACTTTAGCTATATTGTATTAAGGCTCACCCTCATTCTGTTTGGCCACACCTTAACTGATAACATCTTCAAAGGCCCTACTTACAAATAGATTCACACCCGCAGGACCAGGGGTTAAGACTTGAACATGTCTTTATGGGGGTCATGTTTCAAACCCCAACAAGAGGCCATGGTGAGAAGACATGCATTAGATAAAAAGCAGAGAAGTGAATTAAAGGAAGAGAAAGTACCACGTGCCAAGTCATGGAGTCATGAGAGGACATGATACATTCTAGGAACAAGGAAAAAATTTGGCAATACTGACTTCCAGGCAGCAGAGAGGGAAGTAAGTTGGGGCTGGAACACAGAAGGGTTTTTGTATTACACAGCTACAGAAATGAGGTAATTTTCTGCAGACAGTGGGGATGTAAAGAGACTTGTAATCAGGAGTGTGACAAGTCAAAGCAAGCTATCAGGATATCATTTTGATTACACAGGACTTAGGTGGCAGAATCATCAACAACAGGGAAAAAATATCAACCATCGAGAAGTGAAGGAACGATGCCCTCCTGAATTTGAAATTAGCATACACATGATATTATCACGGAGCATCTGTTATGTACTGAGCTTTGCTGTGTATGTAGAGATCATCTTCTCTTGATGTGGTGACCTTAAAACCCCCTAAAGAGATTTTACTGCAACTTGATAGCAGAAGTTTAGCTTTTTGAAATCCTCCGCTCCAAGGAATAGTGGGCAGACGATGTGAGATTAAGACGCTTAGTGGTTGAGGCTGCTATTTTGTCTCTACTTGTCCATAACACCTGACTGAGTCCCCTGCACATCGTGATATTTGACAACATTCATACAAGGTTAAATATTACTAACTTAGACCATTTTTTGGATGGACTGTGCAAATAAATAAAAACACCAAATTGTGAAGACAGAAATACATTACTGAAATTCAGATTCTCTCAAAGTGAGTGGCATAGAAGACCAGTCCTGGGAGATTCTCTGCAAAATGATAATGATGATGAGAATGAGGATTGTTCCAATGAGCTACCGCTGTGTAACAAACTACCCCCAAACGTAGTAGTCTAAAATGCCAACATTTTATTATATCTCATGACTGTGTGTGTCTACTCAGGGCTCAGCTGGGCCAATTACTCTGCTCTATGGGGCATCAGCAAGGGTCATTTAGTCATATTATGTGGGCATTGGGCTGTCTGTAGGGCTCTGCTCACACACGTGGTACTTTGATGGGCACAACTGGGAGTTAGGCTTGCCTGGGCCCCTCTTCCTCTCCAAGAAGCCTTAGAGCCTTTCCATGTGATCTCTCCAGCAGGATAGTTGGATTTTTCACATTGACACAGGATTCCTAGAGCCTAAGGCTGAAACTGCATAGAACAGCCATAGCATTAAACCCGCCATGTTCTATTGGTCAAAGAAATTATAAGCCAGCCCAAGTTCGAGGGTTGGGAGGATGGACACCACCTCTCAATGGGAGATTGGCATCCATGGGCAAGAGGGGAAGGGATTGATGATGGCCCCCTTGCAGGAGCGCCGCCACAATGTTGGCAATTATGATGATTATGATGCTGTTTGAGGGCAGCATTCAGTAATCTTTTCATATTAAAGGCCAGAGGTAAGTATTTTAGGCCTTGCAGGCATATGGTCTGTCATGTACTCTTCTAGGTTTTTCTTTGTTGGTTTGTTTTTTACAACACTTAAAAAAACATGAAATGCATTCATAGCTCATGGGATAAATGAATTCAGGCCACAGGCAGGTTTTGGCTCATGGGCTGCAGTTTGCCAAACCTTGTTCTGGAGAGTTCCATGGTAAAATAATCTTTTGAGGCTATATACTTTATTTCCTTTCAGATATTCACAGTCCATATTAACAAATTAAAGGCTCTGAAAAGTGTTAAGGTAAAGACCCTGTTTAGTACCACATGTCACAAAGTTTTAGTGATTGATTTTTCCACCTAAAAACTATTCTAGCCAGCCTTTTAGAAAACACAGCTCTACCACATATGTCAATAGACTGACAAAGAAGTAGCCTTAGGCCCTAGTTAAATATTGTTTAAAATATTAAAAAAATGACTCCTTAAAATATTAGTTGGATATAGGCAACGAGTTTCCTAAAATATCCAAACACATGTTGTCTTTCTAGCTCAAATCTCCCCTTTACAGTATTACTTTAAACCTCTATGCATCTTAAGAATGCCTACTATCCTAAGTTGTAAAATTCTACTCCAGCATATACAACAAAAGTCACAGACTACAAGTTAGAGAAATTCAAATTAATAAGCCAATGTTAGTATATCTGTTAGCACTGGTAGAAGAGTCCAGGATTTGGATTTGGGATCTTCAGATTGATGTCAAAGCTATGGCACTTACTAGCTGGGTGATTTAAAGTAAGTGGCTAAGTTTCTCCAACCCTCAGTTTCCTGTATACTGGAAAACAGGAGACCACTTGCCCCCCAAGACTGTTGCAATGACTGGAGTTAATGTGATTGTGCATGTGGAAAAATGTCACACACTGGAGTCTGGTGCAAAGGTAAGTTGCCAGCATTCTACACAAGTAGCATCATCAGTAAGAGTGGTCTCTTGTGTTATGTGACTTCTACCTTATTATATTTTGTTTTCTTTATGGGTAGTCAGAGGTAGAATTAGGGGGGAATATTGGGTCAGATTCCTATGTTCAAATCTTGGCATACTATCTTTGCAAGCTTGGGCATAATTCTTAACCCATCTGAGCCACAGATGTCTTGTATATAAAAGACCAACAACAATACTGCAAATCTCAAGTAGTTGTGGCAAGGACTAAAGGAGTAGGAATGTGCAGTATTTTAACATTCAGCCTACTATGGAGTAAGGAGCCAGCAGATGTAATTATTATCAGATTTAAAATGTATAATTATTAATGACCTCACCATAGGAATCCACTAATCAAGTTTTAAGTTCCAAGGTTGATTTTTCCATTATAGCTAAAATTATTCTCTAGGAATAAGACTGATGACGTATGCTGATAATAATATCAGTCACTGATATTCATATAGTGCTTACTATATTCCCAGGCTCTGCTCTAAGAGATTTACATGCATTAATTCTTACAGTAGCCCTACAAGGTGGGTACTATCATTAGCTGACGAAGCACAGAAATGGCAAGTGAAGTACTCAAGGTCTCACAGGTGGTGAAGCAGACGAGTCTTAGGTCAACTCAGGAAGTGTGCATCCGAAGTCCAGATTCTCAACCACTGTGTATATGATACTGCTTCCAGAAGAACAAAGACTGGGAAGAAAAGATGACAGAGTAGGCTACTCCAAAGAAGAGACAAACCATCAGGCACCTTCATTAGGCAGAAAAGGACAGAATCAGGCCTGGGCTTTTAATGTGCTTGCCTAGGAAAAGTCAGACCAAGGGATTTCCTCCTCAATGCACAGGAAGAAAATGACATCTCCCATGGGCAGAGTGCTACAGAGAATTGATTTCTCGGAAATTACAAAGATCTGTCTAAAAAGATTTAATATCTTTAAAACATCTCCCAACCATGAAAGTATGTAATAGCCGCCAATGCAGCAGAAAGGACTTGGGACTAAAACAAAATGTGACATGACCCACTTGGGATACCAGGTACCCAGTTATCAGGCAACTAGGTGGCAGTTATCATGATGTGCTTTGTGGAGATAGCCTATTTAATCTCCCAAGCTGGCATTTCCCTGCGATCCATTAAACTCACTAGATACAACCATATCCTACTAGTTTCCTTATACTCCCCTGAGAGTAAATTTTAACATAAGCCTTAGGAATATAGAATTAGGAAGCTAAATCTACAAGGAATGTTATATACAAGTATATAGATTGATTCAATAAATATTTACTAAATGTCTACCTGAAAGGCACAACTTGAGGCCCTGCAAATTCATCAGTAAATGAGATAGAAAAATACAATCTTCAATGAGTTTGCAATTTTATGGAGGAAGTTAGATAACAAAGAGAAAAGATAATTTCAGACAGCTGAAAAGAAAATAGGAAACTATATACAAAAGTGTGATGTAATGAGGCAAGGACCTTTGAAAAGATGGTTGTATCAGTTAGTTTTGCTGTATAACAAAACATTCCAAAATACAGTGTCTTAAAATAACAATATTTATGATTTCTCATGAGTCTAGGGGTAAACTGAGCACTTCTGCTGATCTGGGCCAGGCTTGACAGATATTGGTTGGGCTCACTCACTTATGCATCTCTTATCATCTGACATGTCAGCTAGTGGCAGCTGGGATAGGATGGCCCCAACTCTCATACCTGATGATTGGCTGACAGATGGGATGATGAGATGACTAGACATGGTGTCTCATCATTCAGCAGGCTAGTTTGGGCTTGTTTATGTGGTGGGAACAGGGTTTCAAGAGTACAAGAGAAGCATGCAAGGCCTTTTGTGGCCTGGATATATATAACTAATACACTAGAACTCTGTCCACCTAATATTGGCCAAAGTACGTTTACAGGATTATCCCAGATAAAAGGGGAGAGCAAACAGACATGGCTTACTGATGAAAAAATTGGTGAAAGGGCATTTGAACTGAGATTGAATGATAAAAAGAGCCAGATATACAAAGAATTTGGATAAGTGCATTCTAGGCAGAGGGAGGTCAAGCACAAATGTATGAGTGCATTTATGCTTGACCAAATGAAATATATGCATGTCTGTGCATGTACATGCATGGATAAGTAAACATGTATATACACACAGGTAACATGATAAATATGAATGTGATAAATATAAATATGAATGGATAAATATGCCTGCTGAATTACCTGACTGGGTACCTCTTCTTTGGAATATGTGGCTCTTTTCCCTATCTTCTCTTTTTAACATGGGAAAATTCACATGCCAGTAAACACATATGACTTAATATACTCCATTCTCATATTTTAGTGTGCATGAGAACCACCTATATAGCATTTAAAAACATATAAATCCCTGGTCCTCCTTCCAAGAAATTCTGACCTCAGTACATCCAGGGTAGGACCCAAGAATCTGAAATTAAGCGAGGGCTCTGGTGGCAAATTCTGAAACAGTTGTTCTTCTAATAAGTTAAGATACATTTTAACATTTCTTGGGTTTGGGATAATCCATATCTCTCCCTCACCAGAAAACTGAATCCTAATTATGTCTATATTTTCTGAAGATAACCAAGTCAGTATAGACCAGCTGATAAAGGAAAATAAAAATGGATGTACAGAGTTGTGGGGAAAAGCTTCATGGTAACAAATGCAATATCCTTGTTGCTCATTCAAGTAAGAAAATTTTAACTTTGCTGCCTTGGGGACCATACTCAGGGGTGCACATTTTCAAATATCAAAAGTCATTGTTAAAAGCATTCTTCAAGAGTTTCTCAACACTGACTGTGCACTGGATAATCTTATAAAAAATTAAAAATAAACTAGTTTGAATCTCTGGGGGTTGGAGACCAGCTAAGGTATTTGATTTTTAAGGGCCCTTGTATGATTCTGATGCATAGTAAAGATTGAGATCCACTGAGTTAAAGGATTGCACTAGACATGTTAAAACACAAAGCAAAACACCTGGCAGAGTAAAACATTTAGGGTAATTAGGACCACATACATAGATGTGGCTCCTGAGAAGAGTCCAGGCTTCTGGGATCATGTTCCTGCTTAGCAATCAATTTTTCATTGCCCACCAGTCAAGGCTCAGGTGTCCCACAAAAACTCAGGGAAAATAAAAGCCACATTGTTGGTAGGATAATAATTTCATTAGTAATAGAAAATTATAAAGCATATGAAGAAACTAGAAGATAAGGATAACCCAAATATCCAAACTAAAAGGCCAAAGGAGACTTAGAACTTGGAGCAATTAATCAAAGTAGTATACACAAACACCAGTGTTATGGCTCAGGATACAAAGGACATCAAGAAGACCCTAGAAGAGCATAAAGAAGAATTTGCAAGAGTAAAAAATAAAATAGTGGCTCTTATGGAAATAAAAGATATTGTTGATCAAATTAAAATATTCTTGAAACACATAACAGATTTGAAGAGGTAGAGAAACAAATTAGCAAACTCGAGGACAGGGCAATGGAACATGAAAGCACAAAAGAACGAATGGTGAAAAAAATCAAAAAAATTGAAACAGATCTCAGGGAAATGAAGGACAACATGTAGTGCACAAATATATGAATCGTTGGTGTCCCAGAAGGTGAAGAGAAGAGTAAAGGGCTAGGAAGAGTATTCGAAGACACTGTTGGGCAAAATTTCCCAACCCTTCTAAATGACATAAAGATGCAAATAAAAGATGCCCAATGAACACCAAATAAAATAAATCCAAACAAACCCAATCAGAGACATATTCTGATCAGATTATCAAATGCTGAAGAGATGGAGAAAGTTCTGAAAACAATGAGAAGCAATTCACCACATACACTGGACACAACGTAAGACTAAGCACTGACTACTCAGCAGGCACAATGGAGGCAAATGACATACTTAAAATTCTGATAGAGAAAAACTGCCAGCCAAGAATTCTTTATCCAGCAAAGCTCTCCTTCAAAATTGAGGGAGAGCTAAAAATTTTCAAAGACAAAGTAATTCTGAATTTGTTAATGAGAGACCTACCCTACAAGAAATACTAAAGGGGGCTCTACCAACTGAGAAAAAAAGAAAAGAGAAAGAGGTGTGGAGAAGGGCACAGAACTGAAGAGTTTTAGTAAGGGTACCTTAAAGGAAATAAAGACAAAGAGGGAAAAAAATAGATCTGACAACTAAAAACTGAAGGATACAATGGCTGATTCAAGAAATACCATCATAGTGATAATATTGAATGTGAATGGATTACACTCCCCAATTAAAAGGATTAGAACATATTAATCCTCAATATGTTGTTTACAAGGACTCATCTTAGACCCAGGGACACAAAAAGATTGAAAGTGAAAGGATGGAAAAAAAAAAAAATACTCCATGAAAGCTACAGCGAAAAGAAAGCAGGGGTAGCAATACAAATCTCAGATAAAATAGACTTTAAATGCAAGGATATCATAAGAGATAAAGTACAGTAAACACTAATAAAAGGGATAATTTGTCAATAAGAAATAGCAATCATAAATGTCTATGCACTCAATCAAGGTGCTCCAAAGTACCTCAGACAACTATTGGCAAGGAAGCAATAGATGTTTCTACAGTAATCCTGGGAGACTTCAGTACACCACTTTGTATGCCAACAACAATTTAGAGGAAATGGATAAATTCCTGAGAACACATGAACAACCTACACTGACCAGAGAAGAAATAGAGGACCTCAAGAAACCAATCACAAGTAAAGAGACCCAATCAATCATCCAAAAGCTTCCCACAAATAAAAGCCCGGGGCCAGATGGCATCACAGGGGAATTTTACCAGACTTCCCAAAAAGAATTGACACCATTCCTACTCACACATTTTCAAAAAATTGAAGAAAATGCTACACTACCTACCTCATTTTATGAAGCCAACATCACTCTAATACCAAAGCCAGATAAAGATGGTACAAGAAAGGAAAATTACAGGCCAATCTCCCTACTGAATATAGATACAGAAATTCTCAACAAAACACCTGCAAATCAAACCCAAAGATACATTAAAAAAATCATACACCATAACCAAGTGGGGTTCATTCCATACATGCAAGGATGGTTCAACATAAGAAAATCAAATGTAATAAAACATACATTAACAAATCAAAAGGGAAAAATCAAATGATCATCTCAATTCTCGCTGAAAAAGCATTCAACAAAATTCAGATCCTTTTTTGATAAAAACACTTCAAAAGGTAGGAATTGAAGGAAACTTCCTCAATATGATAAAGGGTATATATGATAAACCCATAGCCAGCATAGTACTGAATGGTGAGAGACTGAAAGACTTCCCTTTAATATCAGGAATGAGACAAGGATGCTGTTCTGGTTTCTAAATGGCTTTCTCCCAGGACATTCCTCTCTAGGCCACAGCTCCTCTTCAAAATGTCACTCTCAGTTGCTCTTGGGGCATTTGTCCTTTCTTAGCTTCTCCAGAGCAAGAGTCTGCTTTCAATGGCCATCTTCAACTGTCTCTCATCTGTAGCTCCTCTCTCAGCTCATGTGCATTCTTCAAAGTGTCCCTTTTGGCTGTAACAAGCTTGCTCCTTCTGTCTGAGCTTATATACTGCTCTAGTAAACTAATCAAGGCCCATGCTAAATGGGTGGGGCCACACCTCCATGGAAATTATCTAATCAGAGTCATCACCCACAGTTGGGTGGGGCATATCTCCATGGAAACAACCTAATCCAAACATTCCAACTTAATCCCCACTAATAATGTCTGCCCCCACAAGACTGCATCAAAGAATATGGCTTTTTCTGGGGGTCATAATATATACAAACCAGTACAGATGACCATTGTCACCACTGTTATTTGACATTGTGCTAGAAGTTTTAGCCAGAGCAATCTGGCAAGACAAAGAAATAAAAGATATCCATATTAGAAAGGAAGAAGTAAAACTGTCATTATTTGTAGATGATATGATCTTATATTCGGAAAACCCTGAGAAATTGATGACACAGCTACTCGAGCTAATAAACAAATACAGCAAAGTGGCAGGATACAAAGTTAATGCAAATAAGCCAGTAATGTTCCTATACACTAGAAATGACACAACTGAAGGGACACTCGGGAAAAAGATTCAACTAAAAAAATCCAGTAGCTAGGAATAAACTTAACCAAGGATGTAAAATACTGAAAACTACACCAACTGTACTAACAGAAATAACAGGGGACCTAAAGAGATGGAAAGGTATTCTGTATTCATGGATAGGAAGGCTAAAGGTCGTTAAGATGTCAATCCTACCCAAACTGATCTACAGATTCAATGCAATTCCAATCAAAATTCCAACAACCTACTTTGCAGACTTGGAAAGGCTAGTTAAGTATATTTGGGAGGGAAAAGGGCCTCAAATTGCTAAAAACATTCTAAAAAAGTAAAATGAAGTTGGAGGACTTACACTTCCTGATTTTGAAGCCTACTATAAAGCCACAGTAGTCAAAAGAGCATGGTGTTGGCACAAAGATAAACATATTGATCAATGGAATCAAATCGAGAATTTAGAAATAGACCCCCAGGTCTATGGTCAACTGATTTTTGTTAAGGCCCCCAAATCCACTGACCTGGGACAGAACAGTGTCTTCAACAAATGAATATTAATATCCAAAACAATGAAAGAGGACCCCTACCTCACACCCTATATAAAAATTAACTCAAAATGGATCAAAGACCCCAATATAAGAGATATGGATAGTTTCCATGGAGGTGTGGGCCCCACCCATTTAGCATGGGCCTTGATTAGTTTAGTTTTAGAAGCTAAAATAGGGAAACATTTTCAAGACCTAGTATTAGGAGGTCGCTTCTTAGACCACATCCAAAGCACAAAGAATGAAAGAAAAAATAGATAAATGAGAACTCCTCTAAATTAAAAGCTTCTGTACCTCAAACGAATTTGGCAAAAAGGTGAAGAGGCAGCCAGTGCAACGGAAGAAAATATTTGGAAATCATGTATCTATTGAGACTGATACTTGCATATATTAAGAAACCCTACAACTCAGTAAAAATAATACAAACAGCCCAATTATATATAAAATGAGCAACAGCTATGAAAAGACATTTTTCTGAAGTGGAAATAAAAATGGCTAAAGCATGCCTCTTTTCTCCAGCTGCCCTCTTAAATGGCCTTTCCATCAACTCACCCATCATCACTTGCAACATGCCCCAAACCAACCCATGCATCTTTGTCAAAACCTACTCATCCTCCCATCCTGTTTTCAGCCATAACCCCACCATTGTTCTGTGTCCTCTTGGCTCCCTGCTCCTTCCTTCCTCTCCATCACCCTCCACATTCAATCAGCCATCTGGTCCGGAGGCTTTTTCTCTCATAACTTCACTTGTAATTACCCCCTTCCTTCCAATCCCACTGCTATCACTCTAATTCTGGCCTATAATTACTCCACACCTTCACTCTTATAATTAGCCTCCTCACTGTTCTGTTGACTTTCAGTTTTCTCTTTTGTAATTATCCTCTCTTCATTCCACTGGGCACCCTACCTCTTAACAAGCCTCACTTAATAGAGCACTTTCACCATGTCACACCCCTCTTCTTATGCATTTTAAGTAAAGCCACAGGATCAAGAATCTCTCTGCTCGCATTCCAAGTTCCCTAAAAGACTTGCCCTTTACAGTTAGAAGCCTCAATGGTGGTTTCCTAGGCTTTTTTTTATCTTATATTTGACTTTGCTTGTGATAGATTCTTGTGGGTCTCTCTCACCATTTTCCTCATTGCATCTTGAGCATCAGAGCCAACTGGAGAATCCTGTCTTACCATCGTATTTCTCTAACCTCCTTAGACACTCAACTCTCATAAAGTTCCCCCTCTTCCGCAGCTTCATTCCAATCAATTATTAGTTCTTATCAGCCATAAACTCAAAAATTCACATATCCATCCCCATTTCCATTCCCCCTTTTCAAGACACAACCACCACCATTCATGAAGATTACTGCAACAGCCTCCTATTTCCTTCTTCGCTTATTGTTCTTCATCCAGTCCGTTCTCTCACTACAGCCAGGGTGATTTTAAAAACAAAAATCCAATCAATTCATGACTTCGGTTAAAACCTCACATTGACTTTCCATTGCCTTCCATAGTTTTTCTCAATTCTGGATCAACATTACAAGCACCTGGGGAACTTAGAAAACTATAACACCCCAGGTCCACCTCCACTCCAATCGATTCAGCATCTCTAGAAGGAGGATTTGCCTGTGGAACTTTTTTAGAAGGTCTTCAGCAGTGCCGTTGCCCCATAAGGGCTGACAGGGACCTTCCCAAATTGGCTTCAACACTTTCCCCCTGCCTGTTCTCCAGTTGCAAAAGCTTTACTCTCAGTATCTTCAATATGCTAACTTCTTGCTGTTGGACCTTTAAGATACTCTTCTCTCTGCCGCAACATTCTCCTCCTCTCTACTCCCACCAATAATCACCAAGCTCAGTGGGTCTCATACTTCAGTGAGAATTAGTATCAGCTGAAAAGCCAGAAAGGCACACACAGGCCCAAGATCTTTGGAATAGGACAGGCCTATTTTTAGAATGATTTTCCTTTAACTGGGGTAATTATAGATTCATATAAAATTGTAAGAAATAATACAGAGAGACAGATCCCTTGTATACGTTGCCCAAATTTCCCCAATGGTAACATCTTGTAATCTATAGTATAGTATCACAAACAAGATAGTTATACTGGACAATCTACCATGTTATTCAGATTTCCCAAGTTTTACTTGTACTTGTGTGTGTGTTTATTAGTGTACTACATTCTATACAACTTTACCACCTGTGTAGGCTTGTGTACCCACCACCACAGTTAAGGTACTGACTAGATCCAACACCATAATGATCCTGTTTTCCTTATCAATTAGTTGGTGGTTGCTAGAGGTTCAGCACTGGGGTGGGAGTACAGGAGGGCCAGGTCTGTGCATTTGTAACAAGTACCCCAGGAGATTCCGATACTCACTCACCAAAGGAACAGAGGCACTGACCCAGCTAATCCCCACTCTTCTTCAATATATATTCCACTCAGTTTTAAGTCACTTCCAGACTCCATATATTCACTTCCCTTGATACAATTCCAAAGCACCTACTTATTCAAAAATCACTCTGCACACTTATAATTCTTGTCCCAGCCTCTGTATTTCGCGGATATGCTCTCTCAAGCATATCACTTTGCCTGACGTGTAAATGCTTCATGATATTTTTTAATGTGTTCAATAAATGGTGATGACCCAATAATGAAACTTCTATCCTAAAAACGTTGTGCTAGTCCTATTTTACAAAAGAGGATGTACAAACCTGCCAAGTTTCATGTATTTAGGGGAGAACCCGCGATGTAAACCCAGGGTTGTATGAATCCAAAGCATGTGTAGTCACCAACTATGCAGTGCCACACCCCCAGCCTGTTAGCAGCAGTTTGGGGTTGAATTGTGTCCCCCCAAAAACACGGTTAAGTCCTAAACTCTGGTCTTGGAACGTGAACATATTTATAAACATAATCTTTGAAGATGTTATTAGATAAAATGAGGCCAAAGTCAATTAGGTGGACTCGTAGTCCCATATGACTGGTATCCCTAGAAACAGAGGAAATTTGGACATAGTAAGACAGAGAATGAGAGAGAGAGAGAGAATGACAGAGAGACAGAGAGACACAGAGAGAGAGAGAGAGAGACAGAGACAGAGACAGAGAGAGACAGAGAGAGAGAGAGAGTATGCCATGTGATGAAGGCAGAGGTTGAGTTATCTCACCACAAGCCAAGGAAAGCCATGGATTGGTAGCTATCATACCGGAAGTCAGGGGAGAGGCATGGAATTGACCGTCTCCTTAGCAGGAAGCATGGCCCCTGATGACACCTTGATTTGGACTTCCAGCCTCCAGAACCATGAGACAATAAATTACTGCTACTTAAGCCAACAGTCTGTGGTACTTTATTTCTGCAGCCCTAGCTAACTAATACAAGCAGTCAATGGCACTATTTTTTTTCTTTTGGCTTTTGTCAGCACTCCTCATTCTATACTCTGAAGCCTTTTCTGGCTTCAGGATTTTACATCAACTGCTCATAGTTCTTATGGTAAATGCCACATGTTCTTGCCATGTCCCCCACATTTTACATATACCATATGTGAATAGCACCGTGTATGTGTTCTGTTTAACCTGGGGAATGAACATGCTGAAACTACCGAGTGTGGAGTATGCAGCTCCATGTCACTTTCCATTTTACTATTTTCCTACTGAGCTTATAAGAATGCCTTTCCATGGCTCATTTCCTTCTTAGCATAAATAATCTTTTCTTCTCTAACCATAGTCACACTGCTTCCCTTCCCTTTGTGGTTGAAATAGCTTAAAAGATAAGGGGTTTCATAAAGATCCTGCACTGGGCTGATTTAATGGGCTTATCGTGATGCCAACAGCAGAGGTGGGACCTGAACAAATTAAAGTGCCATCACTTCAGCACAGCTTTCCCTGACTTAGACTCCAAAAAGCTTTTGAAGGAAGGCTCTATTTCTTGTGCAACTGCATATTTCTAGATTCATAACTGAGTTGAATCTTGATGTTACAATTGCCTTTTGCTGTTGCTGTTGTTTTCTCTTCTCTCCCATTGGTCCCCTCTGTTACTATGGTTGACAAAATGATCTAATCCAGTGATTCTCAAACTTGAATGTGCATTAGAATCCCCTGCAGGGCTGGTGAAATCCCAGATTGCTGGGTCACACTCTCAGAATGTCTGATTCAGTAGCTTTGGGCTGAATTTGCATTCTTAATATAGTCCCAGGTATCTTCATTTGCCAGAGGGGCTACGATGACTAATACACACAACAGGGTTGGCTTAAACATCAGAAATGTATTGCCTCATGGTTTTTGAAGCTAGGAGTCCAACATCAAGATTAAGGCAGGACTTCCTTTCTCCTGGAGTCTGTAGCGTCCAGGCAATCTTGCATCAGCTGGTGCTCTCTCTTCCTTGCATCTGCCCCTTCCTCTGCTGCCTTCTGGCTTCTTCTCCTGTCTCCAATTCCCCTTGCTTATAAGGACTCCAGTGATATGGATTAAGGCCCATCCTGATTCAATTTAGACTCATCTGAATAGTAACTTCCAAAATCCTATTCACAAATAAGACCACACCTCAATTAATGACAACATCTTCAAAGACCTTTTTACGAATGGGTTCTGACCCACAGGAAGGCACATTAAGACTTGAACTCGTCCTTTGTGGGTGACATGATTCCATTCCCAAGCACCAAGTGATGCCGATGCTCCTGGCTGGGTACCACACTTTGAGACTGGTCTGATGTTATCAAGGAGCCAACAAGCAACACTCTGGTCTCTCCGACTTGATTCCAAACATGCTTGTTCTAGTTTGCTAATGCTGCTGTTAAGCAAAATACCAGAAATGGATTGCCTTTTATAAAGGGGGTTTATCTGGTTACAAAGTTAGTCTTAAGGCCATAAAGTGTCCAAGATAAGGTGTCAACAATCGGGTACCTTCACTGGAGAATGGCCAATGGTGTCAGGAAAACCTCTGTTAGCTGGGAAGTCACGTGACTGATATCTGCTCCAAAGTTCTGGTCTCAAAATGGCTTTCTCCCAGGATATTCCTCTCTAGTCTTCAGCTTCTCTCCAAAATGTCACTCTCAGTTGCTCTTGCGGTATTTGTCCTCTCTTAGCTTCTCAGGAGCAAAAGTCTGCTTTCAAAAGCCATCTCCAAAATGTCTCTGTAAACTGAAGCTCCTCTCTCAGCTTCTGTGCATTCTTCAAAGTGTCCCTCTTGAATGTAGCAAAGCTTGTTCCTTCTGCCTGAGCATATATAGTGCTCCAGTGAACTAATTCAGACCCACCCTGAATGGGTGGGGTCACACCTCCATGGAAACTATCCAATCAGAGTCATCACGCACAGTTCAGTGGGTCACATCTCCATGGAAACACTCAAAGAATTACAATCTAATCAATACTGATAGGTCTGCCCACACAAGATTACATCAAAGATAATGGCGTTTTGGGGGGACATAATACATTCAAACTGCCACATTCTACCCCCTGGACCCCAAAATGACATGATCTTTCCATATACAAAATATATTCATCCCATCACAATATCACAGAAACTTAAATCATTTCAGTAACAATAGTTAAGTACAATATCCCCTTAAATCTGTTATAGGCATGGTCTGTACTAACGTAAAATTCCGCTCTAGTTGTGGACACGTGAAACTCAGAACAAGTTATGTACTTCCAATATAAAAAGGAGGTACAGTCACAGGGCAAACATTCCCATTGCCATAAGGAGAAACTGAAAGGACAACAGGGTTTAAGGGAACAAAACAATTCCTAAAACCTGCAGGACAAACTCCATTAGATTTCAAAGTCTGAGAGTCATTAACAGAACTACCTTGTATCGTTTGGTCTTGAGAGAGCGGGAGTCTAACCCTTCCTAAGGGCCTTTGCTGCAGCCCTTTCCTCTCCAGATGCTGGGGTAAGTGCTCCAACATATCCATGCATTGGTGAGACCACCTTCTCAGCCCCACCCTCCTCAAACATTGGGGCAGCACCCAGATTCTCTTCCATCTCTGGGGTACACACTCAACCCCTTCAGAACAGTGGGGTGGCAGCCAGGATCTCCCCAGTCCCCGGGAATGTGTTCCACCCACTTTGAGGTCAGAGGTGGCAACACCTTACATCAAGGTAGAAGGCCCACCCTTGACCTTCGGGACAAACTCCCCCTTTCCATGTGTGTGGGCTGCTCCGCTCTCCCAGCCTGAGACCTCTTGACAACTGATCTCAACTTCCATGGCTCTGTCTTTGAAGAAACCTTTTCTTCAATTTGTTCCTTGTCTGTCTCATCCAGTCCAGAGTGGCAGTGGCTCCATCTATAAAGAACTTGCAAAAATTCTGTTGGCTTTGCATGAAGCACACAGGGGTACAAGCCATCAGACAATAGGACTTTCCACAAATCCTTTCTGGATAGTTCCATCTCCAATCCTATCTTGTACTGAAACGAGGCCTGGGTTCCATGTTTGGTTAAATCCTCATGTTGGGCAGTAGCTTCTGGGGTCTCACTTTTTGGAAGCCCAGAACTCTTGAAATTATCAGTTTCTGGTTTCTTTGTACCCAAGAGTTCAGTTCTAAGTTTATCTCTGTCCTGCTGCATTTTACTATAAGCTGTAAGTAGATGCCAGGCTAGTTCTTCTATATTTTTCTTGGAGATCTCATCAGCTAAATATTCCAGGTTGTCGCTTTCAAATTCCGCCTTCCATCCAACACCAGGACTCAATTTTGCCAAATTCTCTGCCACTTTAAAACAAGGATCGCCAGTCTTCCAGTTTGCAAAGAGACATTCAACATTTCTGCTCAAGGCCTCATCAGAAGTACCTTCAGAATCCATATTTCTACTAACAGTCTCTTCAAAGCAATTTAGGCCTTTTCTATCAAGCTCCTCACAATTCTTCCAGAATATTCCCCTTATCCATTTAAAAAGCCGTTCCAACATGTTTGGTATTTGCAAGTGCAGCAGTGTTAGACCCCACTTCTCTGGTACCAAAATCTGTTCTAGTTTGCTAATGCTGCTGTTAAGCGAAATACTAGAAATGGATTGGTTTTATAAAGGGGGTTTATTTGGTTACACAGTTACAGTCTTAAGGCCATAAAGTATACAAGGAAACAACATCAGCAGTCGGGTACCTTCACTGGAGGATGGCCAATGGTGTCCGGAAAACCTCTGTTAGCTAGGAAGGCACGTGGCTAGCATCAACTCCAGAGTGCTGGTTTTAAAATGGCTTTCTCCCAAGACATTCCTCTCTTAGGCTTCAGCTTCTCTCCAAACTGTCACTCTCTGTTGCTCTTTAATTCAGGCCCACCCTGAATGGGCAGGGCCACACCTTTATGGAAACTATCCAATCAGAGTCATCACCCATAGTTGGGTGGGGCACATCTCTGTGGAAACACTCAAAGAATTACAATCTAATCAACACTGATATGTCTGCCCACACAAGGGTACATAAAGATAATGGTGTTTGAGGGGACATAATACATTCAAACCGGCACAATGCTGATTACAAAGTATAAGTTAAATATTAAGGCCACAGAAGCATATGCATGTTTAAAAGATATTCAAGACAACACTGAATTAGGAAATTTCATACTGTAACTCAAATTTCCCACTTCTTTTGTGGAAGACACAAAGCTCTGGAAATACTGGATCCTTCCTTCCTCATGGCACTAGTGGCATGGAACTGATCAGTATGCCCTTTAAAGTTGTGTTTCTCAATCTGAGCTTCACATCTTAGTTTCCTGAAAAGCATTAAAAAATTACAATGTGTACACTGCATCTTGGACCAGTTATGTCAGAGTCTGAGGAGGCACCTCCTTCTTCTGTAAAATGGAATGAGGGAAACTTTTTCCTGGAGTCATGGTGAAGAATAAATGATACAAACAGAAACCATTCCTACTGCTTACTGAGAACTCACTCTGTGTTAGGTTCTGCACTAAGTGCTTCATAAACATTATATTTAGTGCTAACCTTGAAAATATTAGGTATTCAATAGGCACTAATGATCAAGAGAGGAATTCATAGGGTGAAATCTATTATATAGAAAGAAGGGCATGTATTAAGTTGACTTAGTTAAAGAAAATGTGTTTGATTAATTTAAAACCTGGTTCTGCCACTGACTAGCTCTGTCACTGTGGACAAATCAACTATCGTAGTTTCCTAAGGCTGCCAAAACAAGATACTACAGAATGGATGGCTTAAAACAACAGAAACTTATTCTCTCACAGTTCTAGAGGTGTGAAGTCTAAAACTGAAGTATCAGCAGCGAAGCACTCCCTCTGAGCTTCAAGAAGGAACCTGCCCATGCCTCTCCCCAGCTTGCGGAGGCTTCTAGCGATTCTTGGCATTCCTTGGTGTACAATATCATCACTCCAGCTTTTTCCTCTGCTTTCACATTGCCTTCTCCCTGTGTCTCTATGTCTCTCTGCCCAAATTTACCTCTTCTTATTAGGAAATCAGTCATTGGATTGGGACCTACCCTAATCCAGTATGACTTTACCTTAATTTAATTACATTTGCAAAGACCCTACTTCCATATAGGATGATATGCACAGCTTGGGGGTAGACATTAATTGGGGGGTGGGTACTATTCAACCCAGTACCCTAACAATCTCTGCGCTTCAGTTTCTTGGTTGTAAAATACAAAAATACTACTATTTACCTTACTGGGTAAGGAGGAGTAAATGATATATGTCGGCTTCTGGTTTTGGCTCTGGCATGTAAGTACTTGGAAGCCATTACTCCCCTCTTTGCCACAGGAAAAATCTGGATACACTAAAAAGCAGTGACTTTTCCAGGACCCATCAGAGAACTGAGGGTTCTAGGCAAGTCATCATCCTGAAACCTGGATGATCAGATGCATTTAGAAGGTCACAGTCACGATCTGCCCACCAGGAAGGGAGCCACAGGAGCCAATTTCTTTACTTAAGTCTATTCGGATTTTTTTTTTTCTTGAGACATTTTTGATTATTTATTGCTAGCATTTGTTTATTTTGTCTAGTTGTCTAATTTGTTAACATCAAATTTTTCATAAAATTTGCTTATCATCCTTTTAATTTCTGTAGGGCTCGACGTATATGCCAGATACCATTCTTAATTTTGGTGATTTTCGTACCCATTCTCCTTTTTCCTGAGGAAGAAAGGAAGCATCTAGAAGTGATCGCAATAATATTGGCAAGAAACAATGAGATCCTTAAGTCAAGCATTGGAGAAGAAATGGAGAAAGACCTTGGATTTGGAAAGGTGGGGAGGGTGTTTGGCACTTAGGAAGGGATCACAGGATGAGGGGGGAGAAGCAGAAAGGGTCAAAGATGTTTCCCAGGTTACTGCGTGGGTTCCATGGGCTGATGGTAATGCCCATTTTTGAACAAATCTTTGGATGCTGTGCGAGGAAGTGGATGTGAGAGTGAGGTTTTGTATTCATAATGCCAAAATCTGGGAGAGGTCACAAATTAACACAAAACTGGAGATTAAACCATTAGTTTTCGTTCTTGGAGCAAGAGAACGTAGACAATGGACAGTAATTCTGGATGACACCTTGGAGGGTGAGCAGGCCTGTAGGACAGAGAGAGGAGCCAGGGCATTTGCCTACCTCTAGTACCCATTCCTCTGTCTCCATTGCTCACACTCAATCTTTGATATTTTACACTATTCTTTTGCTGACCTGTTATTTAAGTTTCTCTGGGCTGCTCAGGCAAATACCATCAATGGACTGGCTTAAACAATGGGAATTTATTAGCTCACGGTTTTGAGGCAGTGAGAAAGTCCAAATCAAGGCATCATCAAGGTGATGCTTCTTCCTGAAGACTGTGGCACCCTGGGGCTGGCTGCTGGTAACCCCTGGCCCTTGGCTTGACACATGGTGAGGAACATGGCAACCTCTTCTGACCTCTCCTCTTGTGGGTTCTATTGATTTTAGCTTCTGGTTGCTCCTTCTGTGGCTTTCTCTCTCCCCATCTGGGTTTCACTCTGCTTGTATAGGACTCCAGTAATAGGATTAAAATCCATCCTGGACCACATATTAAATGAAGTAACCTCATTCAAAGTTTCCTCTCAGAATGGGTTCACATCCCTAGCAGTGGATTGAGTTTAAAAACATGTTTTTTCTGGGGTACATAACAGCTCCAAAACCACCACACAATTTACCATGAAACACCGTAAGAGGATATGTGGGACTGAGACACACCTAGAAAAATATCGCCACGGAGAATGTCATAAGCAATCTCTCTTACACCAAGAGAACAGAGTAGGGCTATGAGTGCCTGGAGCACAGAGTAATACACCCGTGCACATTAGAGTGACTCTTTCCACCATTACTACCTCCCCACCGAGGTTGTATCCTGGAGCTGTTAACCAAAATGGTCCCCACAACAACAGGGTGAAAATTACCTTTGGAAAGGTATTTGCGGACCTAATCATTTTGGTCAAATCCCAAAAAAATTGTGAGGAGGTTTGATTAGAGAAAAGCCAACCTGTTGCCATGTTTGCTGTGTTCACTCTCGTCCTTCCCTCTCCATGGAACAAAGAGAGTGTGGGTAGGGCGAAGTAATCCTGCACCGTATGGGCCCCTGTTGCTCTGCTGACCACCTGCCTCCTCCAAGTATTGTTTAACATGTTCCATGAGGTCACATCATACAGCACATCAACTAGCGAGGGAGGGAGGTTCAGGGGGATAGGGAGAAGCGGAAGGAAAAGAGATGAAGGGGGAGCACTTTCAGTAGTGGAGGTCTTTCTTTCTGATCCAGTCAATGAGTATAAATGTTTCCATATCAAGAGGAAGTGAGAGTGTTTGCTGTATCCACTGTCAGTTAAGTTTCGTACATGCCCCTCTAAATAGGAATACATGTATCTCACCATGCTAAGTGAAAGGCATTTAAAAGATACAGCATATATTTAGCACACATCAAAGCCCATCGACTTTAGCTGTGGATCCATCAGAGAAGTATCAATTAGGTCCAAGGCTGCAGGAAAAAACTGACTTAAGTATGATATTTAGAGACAGCATATTACAAGCAATTAAAAAAAATTAAAGGGAATTTTGACTGTCCTGGATTTTCACCTTTCAAACTGACACTAGAACCTAAACTTCAAGCAAGACCAAACTTAGCTACACTGGCATGCACCATGGGCCAGAAACAAGGCTAAGCACTACAGAAATACAAAGGAGTGTGTGGGCTGGGTACCTGCTGAGTCCATTTGCTCACTTGGGAAGAGACATGAACAAGGAAAATAAAAATAGTCAAAATCTGGAGTTAATGCCAAATGAGAGGAATATACAATGTATGTTACTTCAGTAGAATCTTGGGAAACAGAATGAGTTTCCATAGGAGAGAAAAAAGGGAACCATAGGCTTGGAAAATTTGACAGAAGAGAGAAGGAATGGTCTGAGAGAGATCTCTCTTACCACCTACTCTAAATGGGAGACTGAACTGATAAACCGAGGGAGACATTTAGCAGTGTCCATGAACATTGAAAATATATAGGCTCTAAGACCTTGCAGAGCCATTTCTGGGCACACTAACAAACTACTTGCAAGGGTGCATGAAAAATCACGTCAACTTTCTCAGCATTTCTCTGCAGTTTTGCAAAACTGTGGAAACAGCTCTAATACCTACCAGTAGGTGAACCAATAAATGGAACTTACAATGAATTAGAACTACTTGGAACGACACAACTAGGTATCCAAAAGCACTGTTGAGTGAAAAAAGCACATTATGGAATGATGCACACAGTATGACACTGTATGTGTGAACTAAAACAAACATAGAATAATACTATATGTTATTAAGTCTAAAGCAAACTGGAACTATCTGTAACAAAACCAAAATAGGGTTAATTCTGGGGAGGGTGAGAGGGAATCAGGATTGGCAAGGGTAATTAAAAGAAACTTAGTTCTATCTGTAATATCCTCTCTTTTTAGAGTATGTTTTTCCCCTATCACTTTAATAATTTTTAAAAAGTTATGAACATAGAAATGATACATTGACTTATTTATTTTAAACATCCAGAAGCAATAGGACAAACTACCAACAAAGATTAATTCCTACCAGTAGAACTGGAAATGCCATTTTCTGTTTTGTACTTTTCAGTTTTCTTCTCCATCAACCAAAACTCTATCCTTCCTGACTAAACACTGTAAATAAATTTTAAAAGCATAAGGCATAGCTGGAAGCCAGTGGGGAAAAAAAACTGGAGTGGGACCTCGTGGAAGGAATACGAGAAGATGAAGTCGAAAAGATAAATCGGTGCTTGGCACAGATGTCCTTACACGCAAGGTTAAGGAGTTTGAAATTCATTTTCAACCCAGTGGGAAGCATTATTTGTTTCTGAGCTAGAAGATGTCATGGATCAGAAGGATAAATCAATATCCATTCTTCACCCCTACCTCTCCAAGGGTATCTTTTCAGCATTACCTCCTATTTGATAGAACTCTGAAGAGTTTCAGATCCTGGGTAGGAATTTAAAAGCCATGCTCTCTTCTCTCCAGGAGAGAAGGATTTAGATTCTTAAGACATGACAAAATGTACTACAAATGTACTGCAAACGCACCCCTTCCTTTCCTCACTCACCTTATCCAGTAGAATGGAAAGTACTGAAAGGCTCTTAAAGATGACGATGCTTTATCAACTCTAAGCGGTGAGCATGTTCATTTGCCATCAGGGGAAAGGCTGATACTTCTTTCATCTCTATGGCCTCTTAGATCCTTTCAAAGCAGAAGTAAATAATAAACCCTGTGGTGGAAGCACAAAGCAATTAATGCTATGACTGAAAAAAAAAAAAAATCTGTTAACATCTTTCCTAAAAAACCAGTGTGCTGCTTAATTAAGGCACCCTGAGCAGTAGAAAGTCAGGAGGCAGACCCAATTTGAGTTCCAGGATTCTACCTGTGTGCATTATGCAGCCCCCACAGCACATAATGGAGGGTAATAAAGGGATGGTGTATGGAAAAGGGGTAACCATGAAATATCATCAACCAGAAGGTTGTGCTAATAGTCTCCTTGTCTTCCAGACCTGAAAACCGCTTCCTCCTTGACTCTTCCCTCTCTATGAATCTTTGAGACTCTTCCCAACTTTTGCTCAAAACGGCCAAAGAAAACACAGCAAGGAACACAGCCCAGAGAAATAAGGCTAACAGAGACAGCGTAAAAAGCAAGAAAGAACAGCCACAGAAGGAAGGACACCATCATGCGGTCAAGCACCCACTAGGGATTTTCAAATCCGATGGCTTTCAATCTTCACAATCATTATTGCTCATTCATTCCTTCATCATATTTGTTGAGTGTTGCTATGTGCCAGGTAATGGTCTGTGCGCTGGGCAGCAGTGGTGAACCAAGCAAAATCCCTGCCCTCAGAAAGCTTACGTTCTTGTGTGGGTAATAGACAAGTAAATGCATAATATCCTGGTAAACCCGTTTCAGAGATGAGGAGATTATAACCTGAGAGTTAGGGTCCGGGGCTGTTACCTCCCCACAATCCCCAGTGAAGACTCTTCTCATCTCAGAAGTCTAGAAGTGACCTCACCAACCCCAAAAACAAGACACTTCCCAGAGGTCAGCATTCTCTACTCCTTTGACAGAGCATTATCTGCACAGTGGACTTCTGACTTATAGAAAGAAAATTACATGGTTAGAGGAGCCAGCAGGCAGCTGGTTTTCAGAACCTGAGTGAAATACTAAATATTGTCACTAGAGGGCAAGTTGACAAATGCTTTTAGATAGATAGATAGATAGATAGACAGATAATACATTACATAGTATATATGTATAAATTATTATATATTCATATATATATTTATATATGTAAGTTAATACTACATTCTTGAACATGGAAAGACTTTGAACTTTGTTTTCTATAAAGTAAATAAAGCCTACGTTTACTATACAATTCCCATTTTTACAAAAATAGCATGTAAAAATGTGACTGATAAGTGGTAACTTAACACATCTATCTAGCACGATGCAAAAATTAGATGCCATGTTATAGTGTGGAGCCTCTTTCCATGGAAACCATAAGCACGTTTGTCCTTCACACTTATTTTTTCATAACAAGAACTCCAATGCATTAGGCCTAATGAAAATTGAATTTTTATCAATCTCCTTGTCTGCCTGAGGAACACCCACTGTTCTTTTAAGTTTCCCCTGAACCTCCTCTTCATAGCCTTTCCCAACCCCCTTTCCCTGGGGAGCCTTGCTGTCCCTTGCCCTCCTCTGTGTGCAGCTGTTGAGGCCAGCACTGTTCGTAACTACCAAGGATTGAGCTTGTACCTGCACCAGGCACTTATCTGTTTAGTCTGCTCATCTTCACAACCATGTGAGGAGGAAATGATGACTTTCCTTGCAAGCCTAAGGTGAGGATAAAATGATGTGATATGAGAGAAGTACCTGGTTGTGTGCATGGTTCAGGGTAGGTGCTTAAAAATCCAAGTTCACATTAGTGTATGCGTTTATGATAGATGCCAGCTATTCATCTAAGTTAAAATTCAAATGTCTCTCCGTGCCCTACAAGATCTGGCCCCCGTTTCCTGCCTCACCCCAGCTCCCAAACCACACTAGCCACCTTTTTGCTCCTCAAACTTGCCAAGCTAGTCCCTGCCTCAGGGCCTGAGCACTTACTATTCTTTTGGCCCAGGAGACCCTTTTCTAGCTTTCTGTGGACATCACTTCTCATCTTTTAAGTCTTATTTCAGCTGTAACCTCTTTAAAGAAGCCTTGCCTGCCTACTCTCCAGGCCTGCCTCAACTGCTTGCTTCTCTCCTTCATGACACTAACTACAATTCGTGATTCTTTCACCCACTTATTTACTTGTTTTTCCCTCTCTTTCCTTCCAACAGAAAATAAGTAAGGGCTGGGACCCCATCTACTTGTATGCACCATTATAGGCTCAGTGTCTTACACACAGTAGACCCTCACTAAATGTTATTTTGATTTAAAGGATGGATAGGCAGATCAGAGAACAAATAGTTATCAAATGCTAAAACATGAAGCATGGAAAAGAAAAGAAAGCCCGAGATAAGAATGGATGGCTAGAATGTTTCAGGGAGAAGAATACAGGCTCTGGGATCAAACACACCAGGTTTGAGCCACAGCTCTGATGACAGAAGATGTCTTCTGCTGTTGTATATGCATGATATCACGCTCTCCTGGAAAATGAAAATCTTACATTTGTTTCCCTGCTCCCAAACTGTAATTAAACAGGCAACAGAGCTCTATGAGCCTAGACAATAGTGGCCTTTCCTTCCACCACAATGGTAACATTTCTGACCTCCGTACTTATGGCCTGGTGTGGTGAGGACTCAGGCTATTGCCCACCTCACTCTCTGCAACCTGGGACTGGTTCCCTGGAGTTCTCCAGCTAGCCGGCCAACTCTGCTAAAGCTTTCTGGACTCCCCTCACAGCCCCTCCCCATGCCAGGCCCTCCTCTTTCTTGGTCCAGGGGTATTTAAATCCTTAAGAAGCTGTAGGTCAACTCTTACATATCTTTGCATCAAATCCTGCTCTTTCACTACAGCTCTGATTCCATCACCTTCACCTTATATCTGCAATCAAGCCTTACTCTATGACATGGGTTCAGTTACTGGAGGCTCTTCTTACTCTTTAGTCTCTACTCACTACACTGTTATTTTATCTGGAATCTACTATGCCATAGCACCTGTGCTCCTTTGAATCTATTATGTACTCCACAAAGGCCATGTTATTTTAATCCAATCTTGTGGGTGCAGACTTATTGTGGGTGGGATCTTTTGATTTTTTTAGGTTGTTTCCATGGAAATGTGACCCATCCAACTGTGGGTGGGACATTTGATTACATTATTTCCATGGTGACGTGACCCCACCCATTTAAGGTAGGTCTTATTTAGTTTACTGGCACTCTCTATGAGAGGATAAAAGGCAAAGACATTTTGAGGAGGGCTCAGAGCTGACACAGACCCAGACATTTGGAGATTCTAAGCTAAGATATGAAGCCCAGAGTTTGCCCCAGAGAAGCTAAGTGAGAACCCACAGATGCTTAAGGAGAAAGCTACTGGAATCAGAAGCTGGAAGCAACGCAACCTGGGAGCAAAGGATCAGCAGATGCCAGCCATGTGCCTTCCCAGCTGACAGAAGTGTTTTGGATGCTATCGGCCTTTTCCTCAGAGACAGTATCCACCTCTTGATGCCTTAATTGGGACATTTTCATGGCCTTAGAACTTTTAATTTTTGAAGTAATAAACCCCCATTGTAAAAGGCAATCCATTTCTGGTATACTGCATTTTCGGCAGCTTTAACAAACCAGAACGCACCCTATGAGCAGGAAGCAGCAGAGCTGGGAGTCACATTTTGAAGTCAGACAAACCAGAATTCAAACCTAAGCTGTGCTCAGTAAACCTCGTTGGGCCATATGTTACCATCTGTTCCCTGGACTAAACATCCACTTCACAGAATTGTCATGAAGATTAGGCAAATGAGGCAGCCAATAAGCGCTCACCAAATGGGAGCGTGTGTTACTATGACTCAAAACCAAGATCTTCTGAGAATGGCATTTGATTATGCTCTCACCAGTCTTCCTAAAACCCCCAAAACTTCCACCTGAGAGCTCAGAAGTATTTATTTTCAAGTTCCATTTGAGTAGACATCAAGTGTTGAAGAAGGGGCATTAGCATAGATGAGATATGGCTGAATAGAGTTAAACAAGTACTCCTCTGAAGAAATATCTTCTCAAGTACCCCTCTGAACTCACCCATATTCAAACATGAATTGTGCTCTCTACAAACCACCTGAACCTTAAAAGAAAGAAAGAAAGAAAAAAAAAAAAAAAGAATAGAACTCTCAAACCTGAAATTTGGCAAATACATGTCAACCTTTGGCAGAGGATGGACACAGGATTTGGAATCAGAGCATCCGGGTGTCCTTTCTCGACCTGGTCTTTCACAGCAGAACACCAAGCAGTGGTAACAACTATGGGCCACACTGACTGAGCAGGTCACTGCTCTTAGTACTTTACTCAAATGATCTCATTTAATCCTCCTAATGACACTATCAGATTGATAATGCTCTTGTACCAATTGTAGAGATGAGGAAAGTGAGGCACAATCTGACATGATTCCAGAATCCTAGCTCTTAACCACGACCCAACACTCACTAATAGCAATAAGAATAAGGGTAGCTGCAAAGTTTTGAGCATCTGCATTGTGCTCGCTTTCATCCTTACTTCCCCGAGGTAAACCAATATGACAAGGTTGGGGTGACAGTCATATAATTTAAAGTACTTTGTAAGCCCTAAAATCTCTTACAAATGCTATTAATGAAAGGAACTTTGGAAATGGCAAAATAGTGTGCTGGGTGCCCACAGTGGAAAACTATGCAATATTTACAGCACAACCTTCTCCATTCTCTGATGCTAGCTTTTATTGCCCTTGAGCTATTTTATGACTTCTTAAATTGTAAAATAACTGATGGAAACGCAAAACAAATCTTGTCTATAGACATGCAAATAAATTCTGTGTGGTGGGAGTTCAATGGACTCCATCCCTTTTCCCTTTGAAAAAGACAGTTTTACATTCATATGCACATTTATTTCAACCTTCCTTTACTCCATGTAGATTTTGTGGGGTTTTGTTTTTTTTTGGTTTGAGTAATCTTTTACTCAAGTGTAATATAAACACAAAAAATGCACAAATCACAAGTTTCCTACTCAATGAATTTTCATGTACCAGCACTCAGATCTAGATACAGAACATTATTTCCAGCACTGAGAAGGCCCGTTAGTGGCTCCTTCCAGGTTCTACCTCCCCTCACTAAGTGTGGTGGTTTGGAGCTATTGATCCCCCAAAACCTGCTCTTAAACTTAATTTATTCACATGGGTGTGAACCCTTGTAATTATGTTCTTTTGATGAGGTTACTTCAGTTTCGGTGTGGTCCAGTTCAGTCAGGATGGGCCTCAGTCCTGTTATCATGATAAGCAGAATGAAATTCAGACAGACAGAGAAAGCCACAGGGGGAGCAGCCCCAAGTTGAAAGTCTACTGAACCCAGAAGAAAAGGGACAGACCAGGAGAGGCTGTCATGTGCATTGCCATGTGGAGAGGAGTCCAGGAGCAAGACTCACTGGCAGCCAACCCTAGAATGCCAGTCTTCGGGAAGAAAGCACTGGCTGGATGAGGCCTTGATTTGGACTTCTCCTAGCCTCAAAACCGTGGGCCAATAAATTCCCATTGTGGAAGCCAATCCATTGCATGACTTGATTTAGCAGCCAAGGAAACTAAAACAGTCAGTATGCACTATTCTTAATTCTATCACAGATTAGTTTCATGTAACATTTCTATCATTTTAAAACTGTAGTTTACCCCAATGACATTTACTTTCCAAATTTCAAATTTGGTAGCTCTGTTTTGTGTGTGTGTGTGTGTGTGTGTGTGTGTGTGTGTGTGTGTGTGTGTGTGTGTGTGTGTTTTTAAGGTTCAGGTGCTTTGTACACTGCAGAATCTGGAGCCAGGGGACTTGGGTTGGATCCACGTTTCCTGGCAGGTTAATCTTGGACAAATCATTTCATTTCCTTGAGACTAGTCCATATAAATGTAGGTTTCTTTAACTTCTCTTTTGGACCTGTTAGAACATCTGTGTTGTTCCCTCACTGAAAATGAGTTAAATAGAATCTAATAAGTGTTCATGTTATATATGAATGATAGTCATGACTTTGGTTTTTTGATGTGTGAAAATTATCCTTCAATACTACATATTATTATGAAGAAATAGAAAGCCAACTTCTTTTCTTCCTTTTTTCTTTTTTTTTTCCTTAGTGTTAAGTAAAATAAAATGGCCCCATGCACTGGGTGTTACTAGGAGGGACCCCTTTCTAAGAACAGATTTTCAGAAGACAAAAACAATTAACCTGAAGGAACTTCCCAAGAAAATGAAACAACAGACTACACCCTACTACAGAACTGCAGATTCTGGTGACATACCAGTTTCTGTCCAGTAGAGACAGCGTATCAGAACAGACATATCAAATCAGTCACTGTGTATCTGTGTCCCACTCTGTAATTTCCTCCCTATGTAAAATGAAAACTTAGCACCAACCAATTAAAACATTTCTTCTTTTCTTCCACATCCTTCCTACATAAGCTTCCCCTTTCCCCTCCCTTTGCAGAACTCCTTACAACTTTAGGTTTGGTATTACCCAATTTGCAAATCATTTGTTGCCCAAATAAACTATAACAAATTTTTTTAACTGCCTCAGTTTGTCTTTAGTAGTGCAAAAAGAAGATCCTCTTTTCTTTTTGCACTACAATTAGATACCTTTATTTTAGGGGAAGAAAACTTCTCAAACACATGCTTTGATTTCTTTTCTTATGCAAGTGACATGCATTTGATGACTCTCAGGAATTGTAGCATCCTGGGTTTCAAAAAAAAAAGGGGGGGGAGGGGAGACCATCTGCAAAGACTTGGAGATTTCTGTGAGAATGTAGGAAGATGTTAACTGTAAACAGACTTTGTACTACACATCTAAACAGAAAGAAACCCGGTATAACTGT
This sequence comes from Choloepus didactylus, assembly GCF_015220235.1. Lineage (NCBI taxonomy): Eukaryota > Metazoa > Chordata > Mammalia > Pilosa > Megalonychidae > Choloepus > Choloepus didactylus. The sequence goes on from NC_051307.1 coordinate 237,730,970, forward strand.
CAGGACAGATGCACAGAAACAGTCTTCAGAGCTGGCATCTCAGGAAATATGTACTGAGTGACTGGAGAAAAAAAAATCTGAGAGAACAAAGACTCAACTCCAAACATAGATGGGTCAGAGGAGATATGGAAAGCAAATTGTTTAATAAAACACAGCTTGAAATAGAAGAATGAGGTATGTGAAATGAATGAATCTGAGCTACCAGCAGATAGCTGATAAAACCCACAGAGAGAAGAGCAAAAATCTGAAGAGATGTTCCACAGAAAAGCAACTTAGAAATGAAACGTAAAATTGAAAGCTACAGTGGTAATAATCTGGGCTAGCAAGATAGAACAAATAGGTGGCAGAGATGAGAGGCACTATGCTGAAAAACAAACAAACAAATAAAAATAACAAAACCCTGAGGAGAGAGTTGCAATATGCTCTATTTTACTTGTAAGGAATATTCAAGCCCAAAACTATTTTCGCAAGACTTTTTAGAATATCAGCGTGATCTATCCCTTTCATTGCTTTGAAAATGGAGATCTAATAAAGGCGCAAAAATTAGGCACACCACCAAAACAAATCCAGATTGTGGGCCCTTCTACAAGAAAAAAGGCCTGGACTTTCCAAAGTCAATGTCCTTAACTAAAAGGAGAAGAGGAGAGTTCTAGGTTTAAAGGACACTGAAGTGGGGATTCTTAGTCTTGGCTACACAGAGGAATCACCTGGAACACTTTCTGAATTTCATTCCCAGAAAGTCTAACTTCACTGGTCCACTGGTTACTGGGTCCTCTTAAAATCTCCCCCAGTGATTCTATTATGCAACCAAGTCCCAGGGCTAAGCAGTTTTTCAAATGTTAGTGTGCATCAGAATTACCTGATGCCAGACCCCATCCCAGGAATTTTGATTCTGTGGATCTGGAATAGGGTCCAAGAATTTTTTATTTTTCACAAGTACGCAGGTGATGCTGATGGTCCAGGGATTATTCTGGACTAAAGAGACATTACTACCAAATATAATGTATGTAATTTGATCTGATGATTACTAAAAACAAACAAACAGAGAGACAAAAAACTATAAAAGACTTTACAGGGACTACTAGGGAAATATGACTATAAATTGGAAACTAAATGTTTTTATGAAATTGTTCATTTTCTTAGGTTTGATAATGATTGGGGTTATAGGGAAGTATGTCCATATTATTATGAGTTGAATGCTAAGTTATGTATCTAGTGTTTTCTTCCATGGTACTCAATTGGGGCACCATTACATTGCATTATTTAGTCCTTCTTTCATTTACCTTATAGATATTTTGCCTTATATTCTCCCCAAAGACAGTAAATTCCTGACACTGGAGACATGCCTAGCAAGTTCATCCTTGTAATTCACAAACATCTTCCACAGATACACAGTAAAGAGTTAAATGGTCTTGAATATATCTCATCATCCAGCAGAAAGAGGAACTAAATTATTAACTGGCATACAATTCTTTAACTCTAAAAACTGCAATTAATATAGAAAACAAATCTGTTCAAATTAGAGTAGAAAGAGGAAATCAATGAGACAGATTTTTTCCCCCTAAAACCTCATATGAAAAATTTCCAATTTTGTATCATTAATGAGAACATAAAGCTGTATGGGCTTTCATAAATCATGAACGACATCGTCAGAAAAAGCTGTCGTATCCTGGAAACAACAAATCAAAAACTTATCCTACAAAAAACGTGCCCAGGGAAAGTCATGCTTTTATTTTTTTACCCGAGGACTCAAAAACCATCAAAAGATTCATTCCAACCCTACATATTTTGTCTATCCCTGTCAAGTCCTATCAATTCTACTTTCGCTTTTGATTTCTCATCCCACATCCCTAGTCCAACTATTTATTTGCTTTCATCTAAATTCCTTCATCCTAACTGGGCTCCCTGTCTCCCATCTCCTCTCCATCCTAAACGCTAATGCCTGAATTATGTTTTTAAAGCAGAGGCTTGCAAACTATGGCTTGTGGACCACATCCGGCCTTCTGCCTATTTCTGTAAATAAAGTGTTCCTGGAACACAGCCACATTCATTCATTTATATATCATCTGTGGCTGCTTTCATGCCACAAAGCAGAATTGAGTAGTAGCCACAGAGACTGTATGATCCACAAAGACAAAAATGTTTACTCTCTGGCCCCTTACAGAAAAAAAGTTTTGCTGATCCCGGTTCTAAACCCTTGCTGTTCAAGCCTGGTCCAGGGACGAACAGCATTGGCATCACTGGAAACTTCACTAAAAATTGCAGGATATCAGACCCTACCGCATGACTGCTGAGTTGATTCTGCATTTTAATAAAATCTCCAGCAGACTGAGACGGGTCTTAAAGAGGCAAAGTACTGTCCTGAACTATACATCAGGTCTTATCACTCTCCTGTTCAAAAATCCTTCTAGCAACGTTGTGAACATATTTAACAGCACTGAGTTATATATTTGAATGAGGTTACAAGGGGGAATATTGGGTTGTATATGTGTTAACAAAATAAAAATAAAAAAAAATCACATAGGACTATCCAACACAAACAGGGAACCCTAATGTAAACCAGGCACTATAGTAATAGTACAATTATATTATTATTATTTCATCAATTGTCACAAATATACCATAATAATTCAAGGTGTTCATAATCGGCAAAGGGTATACAGAAACTCTGTATTTTCTGCATGATTTTTATGTAAACCTTCAAGTCTTCTAATAAAAAAAAATCCTATGAAACTTCTGTTAACAGATGTCAGTACAAAACACAATGTAGATAGAAGTGTAAGAATTAACATTCTCTGCCCTACAGACAGACGGACAACATTTGAAGGGCCCTAACCAGGAATCCACACTCCAGGGAGAGTTGTGGAAAGTGCTTCAAATACCTATCTAGACTGGCAACAATGGTTTGCTAAGTCACACAGAAATGGCAGCATGAAGTTTTCTAGGTGAAATGAGTCCTGCCTGAGACATACAGTTGGATAGACAGATTGATCCAGGATTTCTGCCCTCGGTGAGCAACATTTAAAATCTGACAAGGCCAGGAGCCTAATACTTCGGAGTAGCATCCAAGGATAAGATGAACTGTTTGGTCCTGGGTGCTCCTCCCTTCCACAGGGAAATCTTGTCACCTGATCCAACCAGAAGGTCAGATGACACAGCCAAGAGAAGAATGGTGCATCTGTCTCAAAGTCAAGTTCTTTGCAAGGTATAAGACCAAGTGCCTAAAAGGACAGAGAGTGGGTACTTCAGTGAATATTCAAGAATAGACTTCTTCTTGTGTCTGGTTTACCAACAGTGTTTATAAAAGTGGCATTATCTGTCTGAGATTCTTGACCCTGTACCATGCTCTGTGGTAGCAAGACAGGGGAAGGGAGACTAGTGTCCCTGCTGCATTTAATTGTTGGAGACAATTACATGTTTACCAAAAGAAAATGACAATCAAGTGGTTCAAGTACTTGCAACAGGCTCCCTGTGGGCCACCACCCAGATGTGCTAACTGTATCATGTCACCATGTTGTTAAAGGATAATTTTCAAATAAATGTAGAATCCTGGCTTTACCATTTATATAGATATAAAATGAATGGGGTAAAGTTTTCACTTAATCCATTATTAATGAGGGAATTGCTAAGAAGTTACAAGTTCAAAGTAGAAGTCAATGAAGCACACATTTATATAGAGTAAAGAAATGTTAAAATGAATTTACAGATAGACACAATGGGTGGGGACTGAAGTCAATTGATCTTCTAATGGGTGGAATTTATTTGCATGTATATAGATAAGGATTATTTTGGAGTGCTATTAGTTACCTACAATTTATTGAGTTGTAAAATAGTTTAAGGGCAGCAAGAGGCTGGAAAAAGATAACCTGGAAGAGTATGTTCTAAACAACACAGAGTTGTCCATTGAAGAGACTCAGCATCCTTTTTGGCTTATTCCAGATTTCCTTTATCTGGGTATTCTGCTTGTTGTGCCCAGCTGTGGGTCAGAAGTGATACCTATTACCACCTCCAGGGAGAGGTCTCATGACAGGGAGGGTAGCAAACAGCACAACAATGGCCACCACCAGGAACGGCAGTCCTAGGGTCCCAGCCCACCCCAGGGTTTTCAGGTGTCAGGGATGCCAACAAAAGCTTGGCTCACACAGGCAGTGGATGGAACATTTACTCACATAGAGAAGAGACTGGTAGGCGTTGGTTCCTGTGGTGGTTTGAAGCTATATGTACCCCAGAGAAATGTGTTCTTAAACCTAATCTATTCCTGTGGGTGTGAACCCATTGTAAGTTGGACTTTTGATGAGATACCTTCAGTTAAGGTGTGACCCACCTCCATCAGTTTGGGTCTTAATCCTGTTACTGGAGTCCTTCATAAATGGAAGCAAGAAGCTGAAAGCAGCGAAACTCAGAAGAGAAGGGAGAGCACAGCAGATGCTGCCCTGTGCCTTGTCATGAGACAGAGGAGCCAAGGACCACCAGCAGCTGGGCTTCAGGAAGAAAGCATTGCCTTGGTGATGCCTCGACTGGGGCATTTTCTCAGCCTCAAAATGCTATTAAATTCCCAATGTTTAAGCCAACCCATTTCGTGGTCCGTTTTCTAAGCAGCCTAGGAAACTGAAACAGTCCCCCATGGCCAGGAGGTCTCAATGCACCGGCCAACACAAGGAGTTGGTCTACACACAGCACTCCTCTTGTGCTTGTATCATTGTAGGAGGACTTGGCTCATTCCCTGCCAGGAATGGATATTCCAGTGGGGGTTAGCCCAGTGCCATGAGGTCTTCATGCTGCAGCAAGACTGTCTCCAGGGTATGTTAACATATACCCAGTGCAAAAGGGGAGGCATGTGCCATCAGGCAGGCCACCCTCTCCGAGGTGATGTGTTTTACCTGAAGGTACTCCCAAGAAGGGAATCAGTCCACATCTATCATCCATGCTAGGAGGCAGCTAACGTAGACCCGAGCACAGGGTTTATTTGTGGGTGACAGGGTAAGGCAGCAGGATGCATCTAGACCAACCCCCACCACACTTTATATTGCAGAGACCTGTTCCTACTCCCATAGCAATATTGGGGTGCAAGTCATGGGCCCACAGGGCTCACATGCTCTGCAGACCTCTTTCTCTCCTCTCTGCTTGGCAGCACCTCCTTGATCACACATAGTCTTTTCAAGTACTTTGCCTTAGGAAAACAAACTCCAGCTAGAAAAGACTGGCAGGTAACTGATTCTATTGTTTCAGTATCCTTGAAGCTAGCAGAATTGTACAAAGGCTGCTTTCTGAGAAGAAATGGAGGTGAAACAGGGAAAGAAAACACACATTAGCACCACAGTAAATTATATAGCTACACATGTCTGTGGAAGAAAAGCTGTTGGGAGCAGGTTATTACCATAAACCTCCCCTAACGTCTTTATCCCTCGGCCCCGTTAAGCAAAATGAAATGGCTGCCTGCACTGGGCCTTGCCAGGAGGAGACCCTTTCTGACAAAAGATTTTCCAGAGGTCAAAAACAATTGACCTGTGGGGCCTTTCTGAGGAAATGGAACAATAAAAATCATACCACAGAACTGCAGATAAGCAACACCTAATTGACAAATCAGTTTCTGTGCAGTAGAGATAGCTTATCAGAATTGGCATGCCATACCAACCAATATATATTTGCTCCTCATTTTGTAAGACCTTCCTATGTAAAATGGAAACTTAGCATCAATCAACCAGCACAATTCCTCACTTGTTTCCACGTTCATTCTATAGAAGCTTCTCCTTTCCACTCCCGCCACAGAGCTCCTTTCTTCTTTCCGAATGGGATGCTAATCGATTCATGAATTGCTGAATAAAGCTGTGGGATCCTTAATTGCAAAGAAAATTTTTCTTTCAATACCCCTTAGTCCCTATTGACCGATATGATCATAGCCAAGGAAGGGTTTAAGGAATTCAGTGACTCACCATCATCTATTCATTCTGGGAAGCCAAGAATGAACATCTACCATTTTCCATGAACATAAGCCTCATCCTGAACCTTAACTCTAGTGATAAGTCTCTGCTCTTTGTTCTACACCTTATGCCCTACAAATGCCTTCCCAGAATCAAATGTCCCTATTGGGGAGAAATGGAAGGGAGCTTGCCTACCTCTTGCTATCTATTCCTCTCCAAATAAAGTGCATTCTTGTGGTGGGGTCCTGGGTTCTGCTGTAGCCTTACTTGATACTGCTTTCCCAGTAAGACTGAACTACTCCCCTATGCTCTCCACCGCCCACCCCCCAAAGTTGCCCTTTTGTGTAGAGCTCCACTTTCTACACCTCTGCAAATCATTCTCATCTTCCCTCCGCAGCAGCACGTTGCAACTACCATCCACAGCCATCAGAGCGTGGTGCTCTCTCTGGAGTCACGTCTGACCCACCAACCACTCCCTCCTACCCAGGACCCTGCCCCTGCTTCTTCTGCCACAGAGACCTAGTTCCTTAGGGTTAACTCCCTCTCAGGCAGCATTTCCAGTTTCAGTACTGCTGTTGAGAACTGATATAAGTCAATGTGTACACAATTCTTATTTGACAGTTGACACTACTGTCAAAAAGTTTGAGGTGGGTGAGCATAAACACCTACACCCTTATGACACAACACCCTCAAAACACCTATACCTTCACAAGCATAACAAAACTAAACCTCTGGCCAAATCCTGCCATATCCAGACACTTTAAAACACTTATTAGCAAACAGGTCAAGCTGGTTTGTGTAACCTTTCTATAAGCTCTTGAAGTCCCAGCCTCTGTTCTTTAGAGACTCTTTCTACCAGGTCATAGGAAAGCTTACTAGAAGCAGATGTGAGTTTTCTGGAAGATTGTTCAGTCATCCAGCAAGTGTAAACAAATTGCACAAGCAAAGGTGCAACTCACAAAGGAGGATGCTAATGTTTACTGAGCTGCAGCTATGGGCTAGGCACTGTTTATAAACATTCCATGAACAGTCACATTCAACTTCTACAACAGCCCTGTTGGAGAGACATTATTTTCAGATGGGAATTCCTCTCCCCACTTTACAGATGATGAACCAATGCCTGGAAGTTAGGTAGCTCATCACACTCACCTAGCTAACAGGTGGTTAAACGGATTTTAGGTTATTGAAAGAAAGCACCTGTTCTGGTTTGCGAATGCTACTATTATGCAAAATAGCAGAAATGGATTGGCTTTTATAAAGGGGATTTATTAAGTTACAAGTTTACAGTTCTAAGTGTCCAAACTAAGGCATCAACAAGATGATGCCTTCACTGAAGAATGGCCGATGGCATCTGTAACACCTCTGTCAGCTGGGGAGGCACATGGTTGGTGTCTGCTGTTCCTTTGCTCCTGAGTTGCATTTCAAAATGATGTTGTCCAAAATATCTCTGAGCTAGTCTTTCTTAGCTTCTCCAGAACAAACTCTGGGCTAGCATCTCTTAGCTAAGCATCTCCGAACGTCCTTCTTTCTGCATGTCCAAGTCTCTTAAGCATCAGCATCAGCAAGCGCCTAGGCCTGGAGCTCTCTTAAGTAGTCCAGAGAACTAATTAAGACCTACCCTGAATGGGTGGGGCCAAATCTCCATGGAAACATTCAATCAAGAGGTCACACGCTAATCAGAAAGATTAATAAGTCTGCCCCCACAAGATTGCATTAAAGAATATGGCTTTTAGGGGGACACAGTAGATCCAAACTGGCACAGCACCCAACTCATTTCTTTTTCCTGAACCTCATAATAGATGGAGTCTAGATGCACTAGCAGCAGAGAATGCTCCCCAAACCACATGAGTGGGTCCTCTGAGGTGCGTGCCCTATCCTTGATTACAAACTCATTCTTCTTTTCAGCAGACTCCTTTGACTATCACAGAAACCCTTGAAGGTTCTGAACCTACATCAGGTATCAGATTCACTCTCATGCCTGGGTTAATCTTATTTATACTGATAACTCCTGTCCACCACTCCACACCACCCCCACTCCCAACTGCATTGGCTAGCAGGCACAGGCAGCATTTTAGCTATTCCAACCAATAATCTGGGACCCAAAAGAGCATGTAACAACTGTTTCTTGACAGAGCCATGTTCTTTTTGAGGACATGAAAATTATCATCAAAAAAGCAAGCTAATCTGCGGGATTTTTCTTGAAGAGGTAATAATGGGTGTTGTTTGTCTCCCCCAAGGTGTATAACGATTGCGTCAATAATTAATTACAAGAGAAAAAGGCTCACATACCACTCTGCAATAATTTTATAGAGCTGATTTCCCTATATTAACATGGTACTGGTGTTAGAAGTAGTAGCAAAAGACTTACACACCTCCCCACCATTATTGTAATTACTTCTGTTCAATGATGCTGTACCTCTAAAATGTATTAGAAGGCTGCTTCTTAAGAAGGTTGAATCTCTGGCCAAACTCTGAGAAAGAGCAACTGGAACTGTCTAGACATTTATTCATATATGAACATGTGCCCATTATCTGCCAGGCTCTGTTATGTGTATTTAGGGTTACAAGGGTGAACTAGGAAAAGTCTTTAACCTCAGGGAACTTGTATTCTAAGAGACTAAGAAGGCACACGATAAGCATATAAAGAAATAAGAACTTCAGCCAGTGAAGGTTAATGGGTTGAGGAATAAATGGCTGGAGCAGGAGGGAGGGTTTGTTCAGGCAAAGCAGGGGTGGATGTGGTGAGCAAGGAGAGCCAATCCTGTCCTGCTTAGTTCCAGAAAACAGTTAAAATCAGTTACAGAAAAATCTTGCTTTCTGAAAGAGCTCATCTAAAAAGGTTGACCACAAGGTATGAATCTTCTGTTACTGTCTACTGGGTTACATTTTTGCCATTCATTTCCATTATAAAATCATAGTTGGGCTCATAGAAGGATCTATGAGGACCATGATAAGTTACATACATCTGGGAGAAACTTGAAGTCAGAATGATGGTGCAGATAAAGCAAAGGTACTAAAAACTCTCAAGCAGCCTTCTCTTTTCTATCAATTCACCCCAGTCCCAATGCACCCCAGCCCAGTAATTCTCAAATGTTCATGGGCATATGAGTCACTGAGGATCTTGTTAAAACGAACATTCTAATCCCACAGGTCTGAGGCAGGGTCTGGGATTCTGCATTTCTAATAAGCTCCCAAGGGATGCCGACGGCTACAGGTCTGAGAACTAAAGTCTTGATTAGAGAAGCCCTAGCCCAGTGCTGCCCAAGAGAAATGCAGTGTGAGTCACAAATGCAAGCCACATAGGTAATTTTAAACTTTCTAGTAACCACTTTTTAAAAAAATAGTAAAAAGAATATGTTGAAATAAGAAAATACAAATATTTCACTTAGCCCAATGTATTCAAATACTATCATTTCAACATCAACATAAAATATTAATTTAGATTCTTGTTTTCATACTAAGTCTACAAAATCCAATGTGCATTTTACACTTACATCTCTGTTTGAACTAGCCACATTTCAGATGCTCAGTAACCATCTATGGCTAGTGGCTACCAGATTGGACAGTGCAGCTGTATTAGATAATACAGCTCCAAACGGGGAACTTACAAAATCCTAGCCTGGGGCTGCTCCTGTTGAAGCAATTCAATTTGAGTGTTGTCTTAATTATAAACAACCTTTAGAATCAGCAACAATTATACTCGTTTTCCTAGCATCTTTTTCTTAGTTGATATCTACCCTATACTTCCCCCTATGTATCAGAACAGCAGATGTTATTCAAAGGATAGTTATCATAGTTTCTTCCTGGTTCAAACTAGGAATGTTCACAGGTTATATCTTCTAATCAAGTTAGGTTGGACCAGGAAATGGATATTTTTCTCCAACTGAATTCTCCTGATCACAGACATACTTGAACAGAAGTCAGCAGGTGATCACTCAAATGATCTGGTCTCCCCAGTAATGCTATTAGCATCTTTCATCCAAATTCCCCCAGCACATTAGGAACACAGCTAACGCTCTGCAATGCCCTTGAACTCAAATAGCCTCAATTTACAAACAAACTGATAAGGCAGCCATTGGCCAAATGATTTGTTTCTGATCCCAATGTCCCCTCCAGCAGATGGTAATCAGAAGCCATCGCTTTGGACAGCATCTGCCATTACTCTGCCCACATATGGACACAGCATTTTCTCCCTGGAATTGATTTTTCCAAGTCACCTAAAGCAATTGTCTGGTGAAGAATGATGTTGGGAAAAAGGAAGAAAATGAGCTGTTATGATCATTAAAATAATGATTTTTTGGACAAAGTCAAAGTTTTAAGTAGGTATCTTTCCACATTGGAATTATTGATTACTCCAACAAGACAAAATAAGGTTACAATCCATGGTAATTAGAACTGAACCAAAATAATAATAATGCACCTTTTATAGACAGAAGGGAAAGCAGGTTTTTGCTGAACTGCTAGGGGCAATTGTAACAGGGTGGGAGAAAATCTCCAAGGGCACAGACAGTTGTCATTTACCCAGGAAGCACTTAAGCACTAGTATTGTTTACTGCCTGGTATTGCACTGAGTGTGCACTGCTTACAAAGGCCTTTCATCAGTTTCAGGAATGTAGATTTTATTTTTGTTATTAACAACTAATCATTATTTTGCACTTAACCTTGCCAGTCACTGTAATAAAAATTTCCATATATGTTATTATGGAGTCCTCCTAACAATACCACAAGATACAAACTTTCATTAGTCCTACTTTATAGATGAGGGAAGGGAAGGTAATCAACTTATCTGATATCACACAGTAGGAAGCATAAGAGTTGGTTATCCAGCCCAGGTCACTCTGGCTTCAGACTGGTCAAGCTGATAACCACTAACTGATATCTCCCTTTGCAGCTCTGAGAATCCTTAATTGTTTAAAATAGATTCTCCTGTATGACAAACCAAAATCTGACTCTTGTTATTTCCACTTGCTGGTAATAGCTCAGCATTTAGAGTCAAATAAAAACAATTTACTCCTTGACTAATTTATGACTAGGTTACCTGTAGTTTCCCTGAGTTCTCTTTTCCCTGGAATATCAGTTCCCAGTTTCCCTCAACTGCCTTTCACATCTAATGAGTTCCAATCCTTTTGCCATGTCAAGAACTCATCCTTTATAGGGTTCCCCTTACATTTTGAGCCAGTTCTTTTATTTCTCTTGTTATCCACTCTGGTGGGTTGGAGGAGGAGGCTGAAATTCACTTGATAGAATTTATTATAGGTATCATGCAGTCACAGATGTCATTAGGCAGCAAGACAATGAGGAAAGGCCTGCCTGTTTAGGGAACTGCAGCCTTTGTGTTTCTCAACCACCAACCATCTCCCCAGAAATCTGATGATAGAAATCTGGGAGAATAAACCCATGAATGGTACACAGAAGGAACAGGAAAAAGGAATTATCGGTTCACAGGACGGATGGCCAGCCAAATGTGGTAGTTTGCAAAAAAAAAAAAAAAAAAAAAGGCCATTGCCCCCATGCCCCCCAGTTCCCTCCCTCTCTGAAATGTGCATTTGCAGCTCTTCCAATCAAAATGAGAAGTCTATTTACATTACACCTCAGTAGGAGCTGGCACTGTGACTTGTTTTCACCAATATGATGTGGCAGAAATGACACTGTCCCAGTTCAAAGTCTAAACCTCAAGATACTTGCAAGCTTCTGCTCAATGTCTTAGAAACCTATCCAGCTGCCATGTAAAAACTACAGTTAAGAGAATATGGAGAATATGAAAGGCCTCATGTAACAGAAATGAGCTGTCTCAGTTGAGACTATCTGAGACCAGCCAGTCCCCAGTCAACCCAGCAGTGGGCCACAAGTACATCAATCGGCTAAGCTGAGTCCAGGATAGCTACCCAGCTAAGGTTAGCACAAACTGCCAACCAGGGAAGTCATGAAATAAAGAAACTGGTGTTGTTTTAAAGCCACTAAGTTTTGGGGATGGTTCGATATACAGCAAAAGGTAACTGATGATGCACCACGTACAGCTAATATATAGTAACCCCAAGAAATCATACACATGATTAATAAATAGAAAAAATACAAAACTGAAAAAAAAAATCCTCATTTTAATAATGCATTACTGGCATTATTACTTTTGTTTCCAGATGTAGAAGACAGCAGAATCAGCAGGCCACGTGGACCTGGGCATATGTGGGGTTTTGAAGGAAAAAAAAAAAAAAAATCTCCTTTTTGGTCCACGTGGCCTGCTGATATGCCCACAGACCAATACTTTATCTCAGTGAATCATGCCAGTTTATGAACACTCTAATGTTCAAAAGGGTTCGTACAGTGGCCATTTCAATAATATTTATTGACACAAACACATCCTATTCTGCTGTATTCTCACTCGGCTCTGTTGCTTCATTAGTTGCTTAAAACCAAGAAGTTCCTAACAACAATAACAACAAAAAACTAACATTAAAACTCTTACAATAAACTGTACATTCCCCTTCATCCTTATTAATGGAGGCTGAGCTTTGACATTTATCACCCTTGGAAATTTTTTGGTGTAGCCTCAAGATTTGTGTTCTAACTCTTCTGAAGCCTGTTATAACTCCCTTTTGCCTGTAATCTTCATTCTACTGCTCTTTCAAACTGAAAAATGTAAAACAGAGCATAATGAAAATGGAGCTGGTTATTTTACATTAATCACTGGTGAAGACAGAACATTTTCCATCATATTATGCGTTCAGAGGAACTCAATTCCCAGTTAAATATTCTGAGACTCAATTAGTATCTCATGCACTTTTCAATTGTTCACACCCTTAACATGACATGGTGGCAGTGTGTGTCAAGAATGGCATGGGGAGATTACTCAGAAATCAAGCAAATTCAGTATGTCCTTTGCTAAGCCATAATAATTTGGTACTAACTACTGGCACATTTTAATTTGTACATTGTTAACTTTAGGATTAATGTCAACATTGCTGTAGCATAGTTAGAGCATGAACTCTCATGCTGGGGGTTGGACTCCTGACTCCTCACTTATTAGTTCTTTGCTCTTGGGAATGTCCATTCATATTTCTATGCCTACATTTCCTCATCTCAAAAAGAATAATAATAATACTTCTCAAAGAGTTAATATCATGACTATGAATTAAAGAATTTCTTTGAATCTTATATGCTAGAGGCATTGCTAATTTAAATACCAGTAGGCCAGATAAAACTATCGAATCTGGTACCAATTTCAAAGTGGTTAACAGTAGGAAAAATGTGCATCTCAGAAGTGATGAGATACTATATATTTTGCAACTATTACCATAAATACTGTATGAATGTTTTAAAAATAAACATACAAATATATACAGTACCTCTCCTATTTGATCAATATTCATAGCTTACTTAAAAAGAAAACAATTCCATGGAATGCCCCCCACCCCTCGACTGGGAAATGGTTTTGTATAAAGTGACATAAATTTGAATAAAGATAAGATTATGTAACCTTATGTTCCCAGCACCTCTCCAACCATAGAAACCAATTTACAAATAGAAATATAAAGTTACAAATCACGAACATTCAGAATGACATTATTCTGTTGTTCTGCTCTTTTGCTGAAAATAATCTGAGCTCAAAAAGCGATTGGTACTTGCTGCAGGGACACAGGCTCTCGAGGGTCCGCGTGCCTCACAGTGGGAACTGCTTGCAGATGTGAGCTGCCCACCACTCTTTCCTGTTCAAAAACTCCTGGGAATTCCTTGTTCCAAAACCTAGTAATATATCATTTGGCCTACACTGGGATGAAAAATACAATTTTCTAACTAAGTCCCACTCTGTTATATATATTGTTTTTAATCTCACCACAACAGTTTAAAAATGAAATTGGTGGGACCTGACACCAGTATCATCTCTGATAAAGCTCAAGCATGGGCTCTGAAACGTCTCAGCAGCCTGGTTAGGAAGTTGAAACTGAGACAACCAAGAATATGCTTACTTTTTAAAGATCATAACAGCAACTGAAAAACAAATTTTTGAAAAAATTAACAGAATTTCTAGACCCCCAAGTACATACCATGCCACTTCACAAAAGTGGATTTGAAAAACATAGATATCACAGAAAGACAATGGACTTTGTACTCAAACCACGGGATGACAGCTTAAAACCAGTGCCAGTGACAAGCTACTTAATTGTCTCAGACTCAGCTTTCCTTTCTGTAAAAGGGGGATAAACTAAGATGCATATTGACAATTTGAGGAGAGCAGTGTTCAACAACCCCTGAGAACTCAGAAATACAATAACATTGGGCTTTAAGTGATAAACTGAAAAATGTGTTTAAAATAGACAAATGCAGATAAATGAAAACTCACCCTAAAGAGACAGCAGACCAGTAAGATTGAGTGAAACCTGAGGGAGAAATGCATAACATTATTTGCACATTCAACTAATCATTCATTTCTCAGATTCCAGGAGAAAAGAGAAAGGCAAGTACTTCAATAGTCATCGTGTAGTAATTCTCTACCTAGCAATTCACTGAATGCACACACGCCACTGAACGCGAGTCCGATCACAGGCCCCAAATTAGCCCTTCTGAGGTTAGTGTCAGATTCTGCGCAGTTTTCAAACAAAATGACCCTCAAAATCAAATCAGTAACTTTATCTGGAGAACCACAGTCGGTTCCAATACCACTGGCAAAATGAGCTTTTGGGCTGATTGAAAGATGCTTTGTAATTTTTAACACGGTACATATATACTATGGTTTATGAGAAACTTAAGGGATATTCAAGGGGAATTTTGGCAACACCTGATTTAATCATACATTGCCTTTAAACCTATGCTTGCTTGAAGATACGGTCCTATTATAGCTAATGAAAGGACACGTCTGTTAGAAGAAAGTAGTCAGCATTTAAAGTGGAGAGCAAGGAAGGTTCAGGGAGGTGCATGGTGCCTTTTACTGTCCAGGGGGACTGGTTCTCAACCTGACCTGCCTGGTAGTGGGTCCACTTCTCTTAAGGAGAGGAGGTGTCCGGCTATGTCAATCAATGCCATGAGTCTTTCCAACCTCATGAGTCGCTCCTCTTACTGGGAGTTCATTCTTCACCACACAACTTTCCAGACACTTTGGTTTCACAAGTGGGCATCGACAGGGAAAAGATAATGGGCCAGAAGACACTCATGCCTTAAGGGGTGACAGTGTGACTGTGAAAACCCTGTGGATCACACTCCCTTTACCTAGTGTATGGATGGATGAGTAGAAAAATGGGGACAAAAACTAAATGACAAATAGGGTGGGATGGGGGGGATGGTTTGGGTGTTCTTTTTTTACTTTTATTTTTTATTCTTATTCTGATTCTTTCTGATGTAAGGAAAATGTTCAGAAATAGATTGTGGTGATGAATGCATAACTATATGATCGTACTGTGAACAGTTGATCGTATACCATGGATGACTGTATGGTGTGTGAATATATTTCAATAAAACTGAATTTAAAAAAAAAAAAGAAAGAAGATACCCATGCCTTGTGTCCTCTCATGAGTTCATTTATGAGAGGAAACTAATAACAGGAAATTTTTTTAACAAATCATTCTTGTATTGTTAAAATTGAGACTACATCATGAGAGATGGAGTCCCTCCAAGGGTAAACAGAATTCACTGCCTAAGCTCCTAAGACTGAGGACCTGATGCTGGACTGGGCAATAAAGGGTCAAAATAACGAATGTCATCTATCAAGAACTCTTACGAGGCAGCTGACCTATGGGTCCAATTCCTGGCTCCAACGCTAAGCTATCAGCATGACACTGGGCAACTGCCCTTAGTCTCCTCACTGTAAATTATGGGTCATAATAGGAAATACTCAGGCTATGGTATATATTAAATGGAATAAACCTTGCGGGGTGCATATTGTAATGTGTATCATGCAGTGAGCACTCAAATATCAGGAGATGGTACTGCTGGATTATGAACCCCTTCCTACCAACCCTATGTTTATGTCTTGTCCTAAAAGGATCTTTCTTTCCTATTTAAATTTCTACAATGCCACTGGGAGTGATAATTACAATATAATAGTTTCTAGAACAGTGCCTGGAACATGGTAGCTGCTCAATCTATTTTAGCTGTTCTGCACATGGTAGTGCAGTGCTCTGGCAATCAGTCTTCTAAGCTAAAAGTCTATTCCTCCTCCTCCTCTTCTCACTGAGAATAAGCCTGACTGAGCTGAGGATGGATTTTACAATCATCATAACATAATTACAAGTTAAATGCAACATCATCAATTCCATCCAGGATTCTCTCCAGTCATAGTCTTTCAATTAGCATTGAAGATGCTGCACTTGGACTCAAAAATTATTTGAAATCAAAAGTAACTCAATTTACTCTGGGAGCAGAGGTGCCTTCAAGGTAAGTGTCGCCAAGAGAGAAACAAATAACTGTTGAGCATTTCTTAAGCATCTGATGTTGCATTGCCTCATTTATTCCTCCCTGCACAAACTGAGATAGATAATCTAATTTTTCCAATTTTACAGATAAGGAAACTGAGGTATAAGAAATCAAGCCACCGGCCTGAGGACACATATAAAGGGCCAATATTCGAAACCAAGACTCTCTGAATTAAAGACCCATGCAGGTATGACTGTTAGGATACACTATATTTTCCTTATATAAATGGTCACATTTACCTTGTTTGAACTTCAGTTTCTCCTCTATAATTACGGAAATGTGAAGGATGAGAGCACGGATCTTTCAGCCTGATGGTTCTATGAGGCTTGAAAAAATACAGCATGCATAATTATCCAATATCACATGCATTCCTCATTGCCATAAGCCAAACAACCTATAAAGAATTGAAATATCTGTAAAGCACTAAACTGAAATGGTCAAGAAGTTCTGGAGCCTGTCCTTGGGAGAGGTTAAAGAGATTACAATCATAAAGCATTATGATATTCTAAATCCTGGAGTACTTGTTGCAGACAGTCTATACATGCTAATCAGGGGTGGTTTTAGAGAATGAAGTGTCCACTTTGCACTGTGGAAAGTAAATGCAAGATGCATCTCAAGAACTTGAAGACACATGGCTAATCCTGCAAGTACTGAATGCCTGTTATGTGTTGCTCATGCCAGGTGCTTTGTGTAGACTGCTTTATTAGTCCCCACAGAATGTGAAGATGTGCTGTTCATGTTATGGATAAGAAAAATGAGGTTCATGAATGGTTAAAAAGTTCCTAAGATTACAGAAAAAATAAGTGGTGAGGTCTAGATTTGAGCCCAGGTTTCAGGTTTCCAGTGTTTAAATCCACACTATCTGCTTGATGAGGAATACATCAGTACTTCCCAGACTTTGTTCCTATTATTATAGGTTAGGTTATTTTTTTTCAGTTTGGGAAATGCTGGGTTAATAAAATTAGATCAGTTTTTACATTGCAGCATTAATCAGGGGCTTTAAATTTCACAGACAGATATAGCATATATACTTCCCCAGATGGAATCTGTTTTACTAGAGAAATTTCTTTGGACTATTGTTCTGAATTACAAGTTTGGGGGTGCACCAGCTATATATCCCCAGGTAAAATATTTATTATGGCCACATAGAGAAACTGTGCAATCTTGGAGGAACGAAGGCCTGAAACATCTAGCCATTGGTCCAACCATGAGCTATGGCATTGCTTTACCAACCTGGTACGTGTGCTTGAGTGAAGGAGTTGTCTTTTCCATAATATTTATCCATGAAAATATATGTCCTTGTTTTTCACAGACCTTTATTTAGAATTATACCAAGTGTGCCCTGTGCTGTGTTCTAGAGATTCAAAGGAGAGCATGAGAAAGTCGGTCCCTTCCCTTCCAGAGCTTAGGGTCTAGAGAAGGAGATAGATGATAAATAGATACCCATGACATACATGCACAGACAAACACACCTGCAAAATGAGATAACTAAGAATGAATCAAATAGCATGTTTTGGCCAGCAATGCTCACCAACATTTATACACTGAAGCATGTATACATAATAACATTTATGCAGCACACTAGGATCAACAGGAGGGGATTTAGAGCCCTGGGTGAGGGGCTTTGTGGCAATGGCCCAGGGGGTCGCCTCAGAGTGGGCCTGGCCTCCCCATGGACTAAGGCCATTACCACCTTTTGGAACACAGGTCAGGGCACTCAGGCAAGTCCAGGAGTCAACCTACTTTGAAGTCTGCTTAGAGAAGACCACAGCGAAATTTGAACATTTCAGCTGACACTGGGATTATAAGGACATGTGCATGTACAGAACATGGGGGAGAGCATTTCAGAAAGGGATGAGCATGTGAGAAAGACCCAAGGTAAGAAGGAGTGTGGTGTGTTTAAGGACCTGAGGATGCAGGCCAGCGGAGTAGAAGCACAGTGAGAGATGGAGGGACAGACTGCAGATGCTGTGGGGCAAGAAGATGGTTCCCTGACCAAGAGCTTGGATTTCATTCTGACTAAAAGGAGAACTACCAAATAACCAAAAAAAAAAAAAAAAAATAGCAGCCTATTTAATTTGTATTTTAAGTATATCACTCTGCTTAATGATCATGGGGCAGTGTCTGGGAAGCTTGCTTATAAAAAATCCTAGATAATACCAGGTGTTGGTAACAATGTGGGGAAGTGAGAAATCACACATAGCAGTGTGAGTATAAACTGATTCAACCACTTCAGAGAGCAAGGTGGCAGTTTCAAATTGAAACACACTTCTAGGTGGATTGTCTGGAAAACTCCTACAAATACGCATAGGAGACCCATGCAAGTATATTCATTACTCAATGTTTGAAATGGCAAAAAATTGGACACAATCTAATTGTCCATAATTAGGGGAAAGCAAAATAAATTGGTTTATTCATAAATGAAATATTATATGACAATAAATTAATGAGGTACAAGTATGCACGTAGGTCAATCTCAAAAATCTAACATTAAACAAAGAAAAAGTGAATTGCATATAGCATCATACCACTCATATAACTTTTAAATTATGCAAAATAATCCTGTGTGTTGTGCACAAATATCCACCTGTGGTGCTGTAGGCAGAATTGTGTTCCCCAGAAAGATATGTTCAAGTCCTAACCTCCGGTCCCATGGATGTGACCTTATTTGGAAATAGGGTATTTGAAGATGTTTTTAAAGTGATGCTGAACTGCATCAGAGTGAGCTCTAAGCCAATATGAGTGGCATCCTTATGGGAAAAGGAGAGGACACAGAGAGAGGAGCGTGTCATGAAAAAGTGGAGACAAGAAAGCAGCTCACATGGAGGCAGAGGCAGAGAGTAGAGTGATGCAGTTACGAGCTCAGGAGACCATGGGGTACTGGCAAATGCCAGAACCTGTAAGAGCCAAGGAAGGATTGTCCCCTATGGGTTCAGAGGGAGCACAGCCCCCTGACACCTTGATTTCAGGCTTCTAGCTTCCAGAGCTGTGAGGCAATAAATTTCTGTTGTGTTTAGCTAGCCAGTCTATGGCATTTTGTTAAGACATCCCTAGGAAACTAAACCATTTTTGGTACTGGGAAGTGGGGTACTGATGTAATGACTCCTAAAAATATGGAGGTGGCTTTGGAATTGGGTAATCAGTAGAAGTTAGAAAATGTAGAGGTGCTTGATGGTGAAACACTAGGCTGTTCTGAAAAGACTGTTGGTAGAAATATTAACGTTAAAGGCAATTCTTCTCACAACGAGGTGGGAGACACGTGAAGAATGTTTCCATCATCTTAGAGAATACAGAGACCATCGTGAACTGAATCATGCAAGAAATATGAAACATTAAAGGTGTTTCTGGTGAGGCTTTAGAAAGAAATAATGACTGCATTATTGGAAACTGGAGGAAAGGTTATCCTTGTTATAAAGTGACAGAGAACCTGGCAGAATCATTCTGACGTTGGTGGAAGGTAAAACATGTATGCAGTGAACATGGATATTAACCTGAGAAGATTTCTAAGCAAAATGTGGAAGGTGCAATCAGGTTTCTCCCTGTTGCTTATAGTAAAATTCATGAGGAAAGAGATAAATCAAGGAGCAAAGTGTTAAACACAAAGGAACCTAACCTTGATGACTTGGAAATTTCTCAGACTATCCAGGTAACGTGGTTCTGGAAACAGGGCCAAAGGTATGGCTGGACAGCTGTTTGCTAAAGAACTTAGGCACATGACTCATGGATTCAGTCGACCATCTCAGCAGAACCCAGGAATGGAGATGTGGCCATCCAGGAAAGACCTGCAGAGGATCCTCATGTCTGATGGCTTGGACCTATATGAATTATACCCAGCACTGAAAAGCTTTTAGGGAATTTTATATCAGCAGAAACACTGACACCCAAGTGGACATGGGGAATAGAACATCAAGCCACAAATGATTATTTTCAGGTATTGGAATCTAATAGATGTGCACTGCTGGGTTTTGGATTTGCTTTGGACCCATGGCCCTTTTGTCTTCCAATTTCTCCCTTTTAGAACGGGAATGCCTACCCTACGCCTGTTCCATCCTTGTATTTTGAAAGCAGTTAATGCGTTTTCTGGATTCATAAAGCAGATGTTTTCTGGATTCATAAAGGAGATGATGTGTTTTCTGGATTCATAAAGCAGATAATGTGTTTTCTGGATTCAAAGGTAGACAGATAGAGAAGAATTTTGCCCTGAAACAGACCGTACCCCAAGTCTTATCAACAACTGATTTATATGAGATTTTGGAGTCAGAACTGAGATCATGGGTGATGTTTGTATGGGGTAATTGTATTTTGTGTAGGGGAAGGACATGAATTTGGGAGGGTCAGACGGAAGAGAGTAAGGGGGTGATTTGTGCTCCTCAAAAGATATGTTCATGTCCTGACCTCCCGCGCTGTGGATGTGAACTTATTTGGAAACAGGATCTTTGACAACAAGATTACTTAACCTGAGGCTGAACTGGAGTAGGGTGAACCCTAATCCAATAGGACCGATGTCCTTATACGAATGGAAAAGGAGGCTCAGAGAGGAGAATGTCCGGAGAAGATGGAGATAGGAAAGAAAAACGTGTGGAGATGGAGGCAGAGATTGAAAGATGCAGTGACAAGCCAAGGAGTACCAAGAAAGCCAGCAAACACCACACGCTAGAAGAGGTGGAGACGGCTTCTCCCTTACACGTTGGAGAGAGCACAAACCTACCAATACCTTGATTTCTGACTTCCAGCCTCCAGGACTGTGAAACAATACATTTCTGTTATTTTAAGCCACCTTGTAATTGGTACTTCATTACAGCAGCCCTAGGAAACTAAGACATGTAGTAAAAGTATGAAAGTATATTCTTAGGTAATTTTATGTAGAATTTATTGTCACTAACTTTAAATAGGTTATGCACAGGGAAGGAGAGAAGGATACAGGATAGATGGGATATACTCTTGCTGCATCATTAAAGTTTCACTTTTTTAGAAAAAAAAGCTCTAAAGCAAATGTGGTAAATATTAATATAATTGCTTATGGGTGAGTGATGCATCTTTCCTTTTATGTACCTTGATGGATGTTTGAGTTAATATTTTGATATACAAATATATACACATTTAAAATAAAAATACTTCTTGAGCTTAAAAATCCTGCCAATATAACTGACCTAATTCATGAAAAGAATTAAAATGATTTTTTTTAAAAGGAACTAAACCTTTCCTCTTACTCTTATAAACTGGTTTATTCCCCAGTTGGGGCAGGATTTATTTAGCACCAATTATTTCTAGAAAATTATAAAAGATACACACACATACTTATTTAAGAGAAGACAAAACATGAAAAACATATGCACCTTAGCATAGATAAGATTTGGTAAATTTGACAACTTAGACCATTTTAAATAGTTTTTAGTTCTAAGGAACTATTCAGAAATTGTCCCAAGATTATATTTTGATTGCTGCTACTGGAGCCTAATAACATAACTATGCCATATACAGGCTTGTGTTTTTCTTTTCATCCCAGACACTTACAAAGTTTGTTATAAATACCTTACATGGCAAGAATACCTTGAGAATTTATTCATTCTTACCAGTGACGCTCTTTTTGTCATTTTACATAGATAGTTCCATTTCCTAACCTGTTGGCTTTGGGTCCTACTCTCTTCCCAGCAATTTCATATTTATGTGGGTTTGCATTGAAGTTATAGCACAAGATATATCTTCCCTAGCTTCAAAAACAAAAAATTGATAACAGCTCAGCTGTCAGCAACATTGTTAAAATTGTCCCGTCTGTAAGACTGCAGTATATAGCAGCAGACTATGTAATTAGAATTCTTCATATCTCTACAAACTTTCTCTGACATCAACATGATTATTTCCTGGGAAGCGATAAGTTTAAGCAATTCCCTGAACTTCAAACTGTATGAATCAGCACCTTGGATTCAAGATTTGAAGTGTCAGCAAATCATCTCTTAAAAATCGATATTACCCTGAACACTTGGTTCAAAACAAGTCATGTTCTCCAAAAAATTCACAAGCCTGTGTGGATCTTTTTAGGGCAGTCTTTCCACTCACTTAAAAACTTCTTAAAATTTAAATGGCACCAAGGAGAACAGCCCGAGAAATAACAGATGTGCCTCACTTAAAGAAAACCTAAATTCTCATGATTCATAAAAAAGAGGATGCTCAATTGCAGATGGAATTTTCATATTATAAAAGACATTTAAATTACGTGTTTTAATTTTTAAAAAAATCATTTCTAATGAATTTACATGCAATGTGACTTTCTTTGAATGCTTTTAACTCATTTTGGGCTTTCTTCTACATCTCAAATTTAACCAACCTTACGATCTTTTATAAAATGATAATCTGATAACATCACAGAAAGCAATGGCTTAAACCTCTCTACAAGACTGTAGTATACATATCTGCTTCCAGCTTTAGCTGACTAGCTGAGAGTAGACTAATTCTCCAAGTGAAAACAAGGAGAAAAACTGAATAAAATATTTTAACACACACTTTGAAGGTATTAACAGCAACGAAGGGGCAGTGAGCACTGCAGTGCCAACATCTGGAGAAAAGCAAAGTATGGAGGTGATCCTGACCTTGGGGAAAGCTTTTTGCCGCGGGCACTTGCCAATTCAACTTGGCAGCCAATAGGCCAAGAATGTGAGTGGTAGAGAAGCTGGATGTAAAGCAATATCAGAGGTTGAAGCAGAATTTTAGGTACTCTTAAGGGAATGGGGAAGGTAAGCAAAAATGGGGGTGCAGGGGACACAATGACAAGACTCCTTGTAAACATATCAGGCTTCAGTAGGGTATCAGAAGGGCCACACAAATGTGGAAGGGCTAAGCAGAAACACACTAGCACTTACAAAGACTAATGCCCAGCTTCAAGGCAGCTAAACCCTGGACTACATTAAGGTGGTAGGGTCATAGCCCTACTGACATTGGTAAGCAAAATTAACCCTTATCTCAAAGAGGAAAACATCATCCAGACCCCTGAATTATCTCTGCAGTTCTTCACATGCAATGTCTGACATTCAAGAAAAAGTTTTAAAATGCAATTCAACCTAGTAGGAGTCAAGAACAACAGGAAAGAAAGCATACATTTAAGGAAAAAAGACTCACAGGAGACTCGGATATTGGAACTATTAGACAGGGAGATTAAAGTAACTGTGATGAATATGGCCCAGAAAGTTAGAAGCAATTTCAGCAGAAAATAGTAACATATTGAAAAGAACCAAATGGGTATCACAGAACTGAAAAATACAATAACTGAATTTAGATAGGTTTAATAAAACTGAGGAGAGAATTTGTAAACTGAGAGATTGATCAGTAGAAAAATACTCAGATAAAAGCACAGAGAGATTTGTAAAAGATGGAAAAAAAAAAGAAAGAATAAAAGATGTCTGGGATTCAGTAAAAAGATACAATATACAGTCAATCCTCATTCTTCATGGATTCCATATTCGTGAATTCACTTACTTGTTGAAATTTATTTGTAATCTCAAAATCAAAAATCACAACATATTCGTGGTCACTCACTGATCTGCAGAGTGGCAAAAACTTTGAGTTGCCTGACGTACACATTCCTAGCTGAGGTCAATAAGATGATGCTACGCCTTCTTGTTTCAGCTCTCGCTCTGTAGACAAGTGTTCTTTTTGCAGTATATTTAGTGCCACATTTTTCAAAATTTTATGCATTTTGTTGGTGATTTCACTGTTTAAGATGGTCCCTCAGTGTAGTGCTGAATGCTGTTTAATGTTCCTAAATGCAGGCAGGCTGTGGCAAGCCTTATGCAGAAAACACACCGTTACATAAACTTCATTCAGACATGAATTATGGCACCACTGGCTGTGAGTTCAATGTTAATGAATAAACAACATACATTAAATCAGGGGTCTCTAAACAGAAACACTGAAAGAAAAGGTTTCCAGCCCCCTACCTGCCATGCACAAAAACACATCAACTTCAAATCAGCAACAATAAAAACGATACTTGAAACTCCAAAAGAAATAAGAGAAGTCAGAAGACAATGGAATATGTCCGAACTTACAAAAGAAAATATCTGCGAAACTAAAAATCCACACCCCACAAAGGCATGCAACAAAAATGGAGGCGAAATAAAGATATTTTCATACAATCAAAATGAGGGAATTTCTTGCTAGGAAACCAACTAAGATAAATACTTGAAGGAGTTCTTATAATGGGAAAAAGACCAGAAATAAAAATATGTGGATGAAGCTAAAATGAAGACTCACTGAATAAAATAATTACAATAACCTACTGTGCCATTTCATATATGTATATATACATATTTGAAATAGTAACACAAAGAGTACGAGGGGGTTAAATGACTTTTAAAGTATTCTAAGGTCCTCACATTTTCCATGAATCGAAAACATACTAATTTACATACTTTAATTAGACAGGTATGCATGTTTATTCTCTAGGGCTCCCACTAAGAGAAAAGCAAAGAAAATATACTTACAACAAAATAGTAAAAACAGATTTGAATAATACAAATAAAAAAAAAAAAAAAAAAGAAAGAAACAGAATATACACCAGGTTGTAAGCATAAAAAACAAATAGGAAAATGGCAGGACTACATTAAGGTGGTAGGGTCATAGCCCTACTGACATTGGTAAGCAAAATTAACCCTTATCTCAAAGAGGAAAACATCATCCAGACCCCTGAATTATCTCTGCAATTCTTCATATGCAATGTCTGACATTCAAGAAAAAGTTTTAAAATGCAATTCAACCTAGTAGGAGTCAAGAACAACAGGAAAGAAAGCATACACTTAAGGAAAAAAGACTCACAGGAGACTCGGATATTGGAACTATTAGACAGGGAGTTTAAAGTAACTGTGATGAATATGACCCAGAAAGTTAGAAGCAATTTCAGCAGAAAATAGTAACATATTGAAAAGAACCAAATGGGTATCACAGAACTGAAAAATACAATAACTGAATTCAGATAGGTTTAATAAAACTGAGGAGAGAATTTGTAAACTGAGAGATTGATCAGTAGAAAAACATTGGACACTCATAGTACAAGACTAGATGAAGTTGAACAACGAATCAGTGACCTGGAAGATGACAGAATGGAAAATGAAAGCATAAAAGAAAGAATGGGGAAAAAAATTGAAAAAATCAAAATGGACCTCAGGGATATCATAGATAATATGAAACGTCCGAATATAAGACTCACTGGTGTTCCAGAAGGGGAAGAAAAGGGTAAAGGTCTAGGAAAAGTATCCAGAGAAATTGTTGGGGAAAACTTCCCAGATCTTCTAAACAACATAAATACACAAATCATAAATGCTCAGTGAACTCCAAATAGAATAAATCCAAATAAACTCACTCCGAGACATATTCTGATCACACTGTCAAACACGGAAGAGAAGGAGCAAGTTCTGAAAGCAGCAAGAGAAAAGCAATTCACCACATACAAAGGAAACAGCATAAGACTAACTAGTGACTACTCAGCAGCCACCATGGAGGCAAGAAGGCAGTGGCACGATATATTTAGAATTCTGAGTGAGAAAAATTTCCAACCAAGGATACTTTATCCAGCAAAGCTCTCCTCCAAATTTGAGAGAGAGCTTAAATTTTTCACAGACAAACAAATGCTGAGAGAATTTGCTAACAAGAGACCTGCCCTACTGGAGATACTCAAGGGAGCCCTACAGACAGAGAAACAAAGAAAGGACAGAGAGACTTGGAGAAAGGTTCAGTACTAAAGAGATTCGGTATGTGCACAATAAAGGATATTAATAGAGAGAGGGGAAAAATATATATGACAAACATAAACCAAAGGAAGATGGCTGATTCAAGAAATGCCTTCACGGTTATAACATTGAATGTAAATGGATTAAACTCCCCAATTAAAAGATACAGATTCGCAGAATGGATCAAAAAAAATGAACCATCAATATGTTGCATACAAGAGACTCATCTGAGACACACGCACACAAAGAAATTGAAAGTGAAAGGATGGAAAAAAATATTTCATTCAACCTACAACCAAAAGAAAGCAGGTGTAGCAATATTAATCTCAGATAAAATAGACTTTAAATGCAGGGATGTTTTGAGAGACAAAGAAGGCCACTACATACTAATAAAAGGGGCAATTCAACAAGAAGAAATAACAATCATAAATGTCTATGCACCCAATGAAGGTGCCACAAAATACATGAAAGAAACACTGGCAAAAATGAAGGAACCAATTGATGTTTCCACAAGAACTGTGGGAGACTTTAACACATCACTCTCTCCTATAGATAGATCAACCAGACAGAAGACCAATAAGGAAATTGAAAACCTAAACAATCTGATAATTGAATTAGATTTAACAGACATATACAGAACATTACATCCCAAATCACCAGGATACACATACTTTTGTAGTGCTCACAAAACTTTCTCCAGAATAGATCATATGCTGGGACATAAAACAAGCCTCAATAAATTTAAAAAGATTGAAATTATTCAAAGCACATCCTCTGACCACAGTGGAATACAATTAGAAGTCAATAATCATCAGAGACTTAGAAAATTCACAAATACCTGGAGGTTAAACAACACACTCCTAAACCATCAGTGGGTTAAAGAAGAAATAGCAAGAGAAATTGCTAAATATATAGAGACGAATGAAAATGAGAACACAACATACCAAAACCTATGGGATGCAGCAAAAGCAGTACTGAGGGGGAAATTGATAGCACTAAACACATATATTAAAAAGGAAGAAAGAGCCAAAATCAAAGAACTAATGGATCAACTCAAGAAGCTAGAAAATGAACAGCAAACCAATCCTAAACCAAGTAGAAGAAAAGAAATAACAAGGATTAAAGCAGAAATAAATGACATAGAGAACAAAAAAACAATAGGATAAATATCACCAAAAGTTGGTTCTTTGAGAAGATCAACAAGATTGACAAGCCCCTAGCTAGACTGACAAAATCAAAGAGACAAGACCCATATAAACAAAATAATGAATGAAAAAGGTGACATAACTGCAGATCCTGAAGAAATTAAAAAAATTATAAGAGGATACTATGAACAACTGTATGGCAACAAACTGGATAATGTAGAGGAAATGGACAATTTCCTGGAAACATATGAACAACCTAGACTGACCAGAGAAGAAACAGAAGACCTCAACCAACCCATCACAAGCAAAGAGATCCAGTCAGTCATCAAAAATCTTCCCACAAATAAATGCCCAGGGCCAGATGACTTCACAGGGGAATTCTACCAAACTTTCCAGAAAGAACTGACACCAATCTTACTCAAACTCTTTCAAAACATTGAAGAAAATGGAACACTACCTAACTCATTTTATGAAGCTAACATCAATCTAATACCAAAACCAGGCAAAGATGCTACAAAAAAGGAAAACTACCGGCCAATCTCTCTAATGAATATAGATGTAAAAATCCTCAACAAAATACTTGCAAATCGAATCCAAAGACACATTAAAAAAATCATACAGCATGACCAAGTGGGGTTCATTCCAGGCATACAAGGATGGTTCAACATAAGAAAAATCAATGTATTACAACACATTAAAAATTCAAAAGGGAAAAATCAAATGACCTTCTCAATAGATGCTGAAAAAGCATTTGACAAAATCCAACATCCCTTTTTGATACAACACTTCAAAAGGTAGGAATTGAAGGAAACGTCCTCAATATGATAAAGAACATATATGAAAAACCCACAGCCAGCATAGTACTCAATGGTGAGAGACTGAAAGCCTTCCCTCTAAGATCAGGAACAAGACAAGGATGCCCGCTGTCACCACTGTTATTCAACATTGTGCTGGAAGTGCTAGCCAGGGCAATCCGGCAAGACAAAGAAATAAAAGGCATCCAAATTGGAAAAGAAGTAAAACTGTCATTGTTTGCAGATGATATGATCTTATATCTGGAAAACCCTGAGAAATCGACGATACAGCTACTAGAGCTAGTCAACAAATTTAGCAAAGTAGCGTGATACAAGATTAATGCACATAAGTCAGTAATGTTTCTATATGCTAGAAATGAACAAACTGAAGAGACACTCAAGAAAAAGATACCATTTTCAATAGTAACTAAAAAAATCGAAAAAGATACCATTTTCAATAGCAACTAAAAAAATCAAGTACCTAGGAATAAACTTAACCAAAGATGTAAAAGACCTATACAAAGAAAACTACATAACTCTACTAAAAGAAATAGAAGGGGACCTTAAAAGATGGAAAAATATTCCATGTTCATGGATAGGAAGGCTAAATGTCATTAAGATGTCAATTCTACCCAAACTCATCTACAGATTCAATGCAATCCCAATCAAAATTCCAACAACCTACTTTGCAGACTTGGAAAAGCTAGTTATCAAATTTATTTGGAAAGGGAAGATGCCTCAAATTGCTAAAGACACTCGAAAAAAGAAAAACGAAGTGGAAGGACTTACACTCCCTGACTTTGAAGCTTATTATAAAGCCACAGTTGTCAAAACAGCATGGTACTGGCACATATAAGACATATAGATCAATGGAATCAAATTGAGAATTTGGAGATAGACCCTCAGATCTATGGCTGAGTGATCTTTGATAAGGCCCCCAAAGTCACTGAACTGAGTCATAATGGTCTTTTCAACAAATGGGGCTGGGAAAGTTGGATATCCATATCCAAAAGAATGAAAGAGGACCCCTACCTCACCCCCTACACAAAAATTAACTCAACATGGATCAAAGATCTCAATATAAAAGTACCATAAAACTCCTAGAAGATAATGTAGGAAAACATCTTCAAGACCTTGTATTAGGCGGACACTTCCTAGACTTTACACCCAAAGCACAAGCAACAAAAGAGAAAATAGACAAATGGGAACTCCTAGAGCTTAGAAATTTCTGCACCTCAAAGGAATTTCTCAAAAAAGGTAAAAAGAGGCAGCCAACTCAATGGCAAAAAGCTTTTGGAAACCATGTATCTGACAAAAGACTGATATCTTGCATATATAAAGAAATCCTACAACTCAATGACAATAGTACAGACAGCCCAATTATAAAATGGGCAAAAGATATGAAAAGACAGTTCTCAGAAGAGGATATACAAATGGCCAAGAAACACATGAAAAAATGTTCAGCTTCACTAGCTGCGGTCGCAGTTGACTCGTCTGGGGGGGGGGTGGCGGCCGGTTGCTAAATCCTAGGCTCTCGGGGTTGCTCGGAGGGTACCGGCGGCGGGGGCTCTTTCCCGGAGGCGAGGGCGAGGCGGGGGACTGGGCCCGGTCCCCGGCGGAGGCGTGCAAGGTGTGGAGGGCGGCGAGAAGGAACAGGCGGGACACGTTTCTTTTAGGGTGAAGAAGCCAAGAGAGTTTATTAGGGGTGAGCACAGGTTATATAGGCTGGCATAGAGGGCGGGGGTTGTTACAAGTCAATGCTGAGGGGATAAAGGCTAGGATTGGTTCTGAGAGGGTGCGGAGGTTAGGATTGGTTCTAAGACAGCACGGAGTTTGTTTGAAAAGGGGCGGGAGTTGCTCTGGCAACGGTGTCTGGCAACAATGTATGCGCACTGGTGGTGATGGGAGTTGCACTGGCAACGGGGAGCGTCCGGGCAAGATAAGGGGGTGGGGAAAAGGCGGTTCCCTCCGGCAAGCCTCCCCTAACGGTGGTATTTTGGGTGAGGAAATGGGGCCTGCCTCCGGCCTCACTTTCCCAGGCCTGGGGGGCTGTGGAGGGCGCTGTCGCCCGTGCCCACTACCCTCCCCAGGGGCGGATCCGGTCCCCTGGCCCAGGCCCGCCAAGTTGAAGCACGTAATCAGTGTCCCGCAACTAGCTATTAGAGAGATGCAAATTAAGACCACAATGAGATACCATCTAACACCGATTAGAATGGCTGCCATTAAACAAACAGGAAACTACAAATGCTGGGCGGGATGTGGAGGAATTGGAACTCTTATTCATTGTTGGTGGGACTGTGTAATGGTTCAGCCACTCTGGAAGTCAGTCTGGCAGTTCCTTAGAAAACTAGATATAGAGTTACCATTCGATCCAGCGATTGCACTTCTCGGTATATACCCGGAAGATCGGAAAGCAGTGACACGAACAGATATCTGCACGCCAATGTTCATAGCAGCATTATTCACAATTGCCAAGAGATGGAAACAACCCAAATGTCCTTCAACAGATGAGTGGATAAATAAAATGTGGTATATACACACGATGGAATACTACATGGCAGTAATAAGGAACGATCTCGTGAAACATAGGACAACATGGATGAACCTTGAAGACATAATGCTGAGCGAAATAAGCCAGGCACAAAAAGAGAAATATTATATGCTACCACTAATGTGAACTTTGAAAAATGTAAAACAAATGGTTTATAATGTAGAATGTAGGCAAACTAGCAGTAGAGAGCAACTAAGGAAGGGGGAACAATAATCCAAGAAGAACATATAAGCTATTTAATGTTCTGGGGATGCCCAGGAATGACTATGGTCTGTTAATTTCTGATGGATATAGTAGGAACAAGTTCACAGAAATGTTGCTATATTAGGTAACTTTCTTGGGGTAAAGTAGGAACATGTTGGAAGTAAAGCAGTTATCTTAGGTTAGTTGTCTTTTTCTTACTCCCTTGTTATGGTCTCTTGAAATGTTTGCCCTTGCAAAGACTGTTGTTCCAAAAGAGAGGCTAGGCCTCCCCATAATTGTGCCTAAGAGCCTCCTCCTGAATGCCTCTTTGTTGCTCAGATGTGGCCCTCTCTCTCTAGTTAAGCCAACTTGAAAGGTGAAATGACTGCCCACCCCCCAACGTGGGATCAGACACCCAGGGAAGTGAATCTCCCTGGCAACATGGAATATGACTCCCGGGGAGGAATGTAGACCTGGCATTGTGGGACGGAGAACATCTTCTGGACCAAAAGGGGGATGTGAAAGGAAAAGAAATAAGCCTCAGTGGCAGAGAGATTCCAAAAAGAGCCAAGAGGTCCCTCTGGTGGGCACTCTTACGCACAATTTAGACCGCCCTTTTTAGGTTCTAAAGAATTGGGGTAGCTGGTGGTGGATACCTGAAACTATCAAACTACAACCCAGAACCCATGAATCTCGAAGACAATTGTATAAAAATGTAGCTTATGAGGGGTGACAATGGGATTGGGAAAGCCATAAGGACCACACTCCATTTTGTCTAGCTTATGGATGGATGAGTAGAAAAATAGGGGAAGAAAACAAACAAACATATAGACAAAGGTACCCAGTGTTCTTTTTTACTTCAATTGCTCTTTTTCACTTTAATTATTATTCTTGTTATTTTTGTGTGTGTGCTAATGAAGGTGTCAGGGATTGATTTAGGTGATGAATGTACAACTATGTAATGGTACCGTGAACAATCGAATGTACGATTTGTTTTGTATGACTGCGTGGTATGTGAATATATTTCAATAAAATGAAGACTAAAAAAAAATAAAATAAAATCATAACCCATTACTTCAAAAAAAAAAAAAAATGTAACCTTCAAAGCTAAAAACCGGCTATAATGGAAGCCCTTTTCTCACAAAGGTGCAATATGTAAATGTAAAATCTGAAACAGTATGTAAATGTCGAGTTTGCACCTTTCACAGGTGTCACCTAGTTCCTGAAGAAAACAGGAAATAACTAAATTACTGAAGTTATCCAAACCTGTTACATGTTAACTAAAATAGTTAACTCCCTTTGTCTCTAATGGGTTTAGCCAATGAAAGAACCACTGGGAGATTGCCCCAAACCTCCCAGATATAGATAAGCCTTTTGTCTATCACTCTTTTTACATGTTAATTAAATGATTATCTCTCTTTGTCTCTGAACCTGGGTATAAAACCCAATTGAAGAAACACTTTGGGGAGGCAGATTTGGGAAAACTTCCCATCTTTTCGCTGGTGTAAATAAAACTTTTTTCCTTCTCAAAAAAAAAAAAAAAAAAAAAAGACACACATCATAGATATAAGGATATCAAAAAAGTGGAAAATACAAGTATGGAAATAGGTATATTAGCCAAATGCCAGCCAAAAAAAGGTTGATTCATTTTTATTATTATCAGATAAATGAGAGTTTAAAACAAGAACTATTACTAGAACAAATAAGGGATGTTGCATGATGATAAAAGGATCCATCCACCAGGAAGATTAAACAATTCTAATTTTCTTAAACAGGGATGAAATAACTCAAAAATACATAAAAGAAAAACTGACAAAAAAAAAAAAGGGAGAAATGGGCAAATCTGCACTCATAGTAGCCTACCTTAATTCATCTGAGTAAATGACATTGTATGGGGACAAAAAATACAATAATATATACTTGAACAACACAATAGAATTTACTAATTGGCAAATACAAATTCTGCATTAAACCATTGCAGGCTATATATTTTTTCCCAAATACACATGAAATATTTACCAAAATTGATCATATATTATGTCAAAAGGAAAATTAAGACAAATTTTAAAGGATTAAAATCATACAGAATAGGTTTATTAACCACCATAGAATTGAGTTAGAAAACAATATTAAAAAGATAACTGGAGTGTCCTGAAATGTTTGGAAGTTAATCAAAACACTTTAATTTTATTGGTTAAATGAGAAATCACAATGGAAATTTGAGAATATTTTGAATTGAATGATAATAAAATGACTTACCAGAACTTGTGGGATTCAGCTAAAGACATGCACTAAGGAATATTTATAGCTGCAAGTATGTATATTGGAAAAGAAGAAAGACTGAAAATTTGGGAACATTCATTTCAAGAAGTAATGAAAATAGCAAGTGAAGACCAAGTAATAAGAAGGAAGGATATAGCAGATTTGAGAACAAGAAATAAAAATAGAATGAAAGAGAAAATAAAAGTACATTAGAGAACATCAACAAAGTCATATCTTGATTCTCTGAAAAGTCTGATAAAACTGACAAATGATGGGAAGACTGACGAAGAAAAAAGATCAGAAATTAAAAGGGTGCTGTCACTACATTCTACAGACATTAGTTAAAAGTGATGCTCAACAACTTAAAGCATTTTGAACACAATTGATATTTTGATTTACAGAAAAATCTTACAATAAATTGAATGTACTAAAATGGGCACAAGAAGAAACTGACAATCAGAATAGTCCTATATATAGAAAAGAGATTGAATCAGGAAATTTTAAAAACTTTGCCAGAAAGAAAAAACCCCAGAGCTCAAATAGCCGCTTCACTGATGACCTCTTTCTGAACTTATAAGAAAAAAGTAATCTTGGGGAACTTCTGGGAAGATGGAGGAGTAGGTGAGGGGAGGTGGCTTCTCCTCCATGAAAGAAACTAGAGAAGGGGCCAGAAGATATTCAGGACCACAGTTTCAGGGTGTGACTGGCCATAGATGGACCCCTACAGTACATGGTGGAAATGTGGACAAAAATGCAGAGAGACTGTGCCTCAAGGGATGGGGTGAGTTTGTTTGGCCAGGACTGTCTCGCAGGCCCAGCAACAAGATGGCCACTGAGCAAGGTAGTGAGCAGCAGTTCTCCACTCCTGTGCACTCACCTTGGCAGTTAGCAGGGGAGGTGATGCACCACAGCCATATGGCCAGGAGTGCACATGAGGGAACCCAGGAGGCAGCATTTACTCTCCCCTCATGGAAGTCTGGGTTATGCACTGGCAAGAAGCAGGGTAGGAGAAGGTGCCATACAGAAACACGAGTAGCCCTTCCCACACCCCAGAGGCTCATGGGCACATGGCAGGCAGGGAGTGGGGCATGTCTGAGCTGGTACCCTTGAGTGGACTCCCTGCCGAACTGCACAGGGGCCACCTTGTACCCCCACCAAGGGCAGGCAATTCCCAGTGCACATGGAGAACTGGTGCACTGATGTGTTCCCCACCAGTTTGGACTCCACCCAGCACACAGGAGAATTATGGGGAATCCTGGCTTGAGAGTAAGAGGAGGCTCCAAAGTGCCAACTGCTGGTAACATAGGGAAACAGCACTCCAGCAACCTGTAGCTCTGCTAAACTATATAAATGCTCAGATAATCCCACATTTCTCAAAATAACCTTATCAAGACAAGCAAATGCCCTGAAGCCAACCTAAAATCATAAAGCAATTGAAGAATCTAAAAGGTATGGACAAGCCAAAGGAACAAATTTAAAAGCCAGAGGGTACAAAAAATTTGGAGCAATTAATTAATAACTATACATAAAACTGTGAAACAACTTCACTGAGATGGCTAAAGACTTAAAGGACATCAAGAAGACTCTAGAAGAGCATAAAGAAGGATGTGAAATAGTAAATAAAAAAAGAGCAGATATTATGGAAATAAAAGACACAGTTGATCAAATTAAAACTATATTAGAGACACACAACAGCAGATTTAAAGAGGCAGAAGAAAGAACAGGTGAACTAGAGGACAGTACAATTAAATGCAAAAGCACAAAAGAACAAGCAGTGAAAAAAATAAAAAATTTGAAACGGATCTCAGAGAAATGATGGACAACATGAAACAAACAAATATAAGAATCACTGGTGTCCCAGAAGGAGAAGAGAATAGTAAAAGCCTACGAAGAGTGTTTCAAGACCTAGTTGGGGAAAACTTCCCAATGCTTCTAAATGACATAAATATACAAATCAAAGACTCCCAATGAACTCCAAATAGAATAAATCCAAATAAACCCACACTGAGAAATATACTGATCAGATTCCCAAATGCTGAAGAGAAGGAGAAAGTTCTGAAAGCAGCAAGAGAGAAGCGATTCACCACATACAAGGGAAAACACATAAGACCAAGTACTGACATCTCACCATGGAGGTGAGAAGCCAGTGTTATGACATATTAAAGATTCAAGAAGAGAAAAATTGCCAGCCAGGAATTCTTTATCCAGCAAAGCTCTCCTTCAAAATTGAGGGAGAGTTTAAAATTTTCACAGACAAACAAATGCTGAGAGAATTTGTTAACAAGAGACCTGCCCTGTAAGAAATACTAAAAGGAGCTCTACTAGAAGAAGAAAAAAGAAAGGAGAGGTCTGGAGAAGGGCACAGAACTGAAGAGTATTAGTAAGGGTATCCTAAAGGATAAAAAAGAGAGAAAGGGAAAAAATAGATCTGACAACTAAATACCAAAGATAAGATGGCTGGTTCAAGGACTCCCTTCACCATAATAAACTTAAATGCGAATGGAGGAAACTCTCCAATTAAAAGATACAGACTGGTAGAATGGATTAAAAAGTATGACCCATTATGTTGTTTACAAAAGACTCGTCTTAGACCCTGTGACACAAAGAGACTGAAAGTGTAACGATGGAAAAAATATTCTATGTAAGATGCAGCCAAAAAAAAGCAGGATAGCTATATTATCAGATAAAATGGACTTTAAATGCAAAGATACTATAATAGACAAGGGAGGACACTATATATTAATAAAAGGGACAATTCACCAGGAAATAAAAATTATAAATGTTTACATACCCAGTCAACGAGCTTCTCAGTACATGAGACAAACTTTGGCTAAACTGAAGGGAGCAATACACATGTCTACAATAATAGTGGGAGACTTCAATACATCAGTCTCTTCTATATATAGAACAAGACAGAAGACCAATAAGGAAATTGAGAACCTAAACAATATGATAAATGAATTAGACTTAACAGACACATATAGATCACTATATCTCAAAGTATCAGGATATACATTCTTTTCTGGCACCCCTGGGATGTTCTCCAGGATAGATCATATGATGGGGCAAAAAACAAGTCTTAATAAATTTTTAAAGTGGAAATTATTCAAAGCACATTCTCTGACCATAATGGAATGCAACTAGAAATAACAACCATGAAAGAACCAGATCTTTCACAAATATAATTAGGTTAAACAACACACCCTTAAACAACCAGTGACTCAAAGAAGAAATTGCAAGAGAAATAGGTAAATATCTAGAGATGAATGAAAACGAGAACACAACATATCAAAACCTATGGGAGGAAGCAAAGGTGGTACTGAGAGGGAAATTTATATCTCTAAATATATATATTGAAAAGCAATAAAGAGCTAAAATCAAATAGCTAACTGAACTGAAGAGGCTAGAGAATGACCAGCAAACTAACCCTAAAGCAAGTATAGATTCAAGAAATAACAAAAATTGAAGCAGAAATAAATGAGCTGGAGAACAACAAAAACAACAACAACAAAAAATAGAATAAGAAAAACGGAAAGTCGGTTCTTTGAGAAGCTCAACAAGATTGTGAGACCCTTAGCTAGGCTGACAAATTCAAAAAGAGAGAAAAACCAAATAAATGAAACCAGAAAAGAGATGGGGATACTTACTACGGATCCCAAAGGAATTTAAAAAAAAAAAAAAAACATAAGAGGATACTATAAACTATGCCAACAAACTAGACAACTGAGAGGATATGCACAATTTCCTGGAAACACATGAACAACATAGACTGACCCAAGAAGAGACAGAAGACCTAAACAAACCAATCACAAGCAAAGAGATCCAATCAGTCATCAAAAATCTACCTACAAATAAATGCTCAGGGCCAGAAGGCTTCAGCAGGTAATTTTACATAACTTTCCAAAAAGAACTGACACCATTCTTGCTCAAACTCTTTCATAAAACTGAAGAAAAAGGAACACAACCTAACTAATTTAATGAAGCTAATATCACTCTGATACCAAAACCAGATAAAGATACTACAAAAAAACGAAAACTATAGACCAATCTCCTTAATGAATACAGATGCAAAAATTCTCAACAAAATACTTGCAAACTAAATCCAAAGGTACATTAAAAGAATTATACACCATGACCAAATGGGGTTCATTCCTGGCATTCAAGGGTGGTTCAACGTAAGAAAATCAAGGAAATACAACACATTAACAAATCGAAGAGGAAAAATCAAATGATCATTTTGATAGATGATGAAAAAGCATTTGAGAAAATTAAGCATCTATTTTTGATAAAACATTTCATAAGGTAGGAATTGAAAGAAATGTCTCAATATGATAAAAGGCATATATGAAAAATCCAGAGCCAACATAGTACTCAAAAGTGAGAGGATGAATGCCCTCCCTCGAAGACTGGGAATGAAACAAGGATGCCCACTGTCACCACTGTTATTCAACACTGTGCTAGAAGTTCTAGCCAGAGCAATTTGCCAAGACAAAGGGAAAATGTATCCAAATTGGAAAGGAAGAAATAAAAATGTCATTATTTGCAGATGATATGATCTTACATTTGGAAAATCCTGAGATGTTGATGACAAAGCTCCTTGAGCTAATAAATTCAGCAGAGTTGCAGGCTACAAGATTAATGCATGTGAGTCAGTAATGTTCCCATACACCAGTAATGACCTAACTGAAGAGGCAATCAAAAAAAATTCCATTCACAATAGCAAGTAAAAAATTAAGTACCTAGTAATAAACTTAGCCAAGGATGTAAAAAGACCTCTAAAATTACAAAACTTCACTAAAAAAATTTAAAAAGATCTCAATAGGTAGACAGATATTCCATGCTCATGGATAGGAAGGCTAAATGTCCTTAAGATGTCAATTCTACCCAAACCAATCAAAAGATTCAATGCAGTTCTGATCAAAATTCCAACAACCTCCTTTGCAGATTTGGAAAAGCTAGTTATCAAATTTATTTGGAAGGAAAAGGGGCCTTGAAATGACAAAAACATCCTAAAAAAGAACAACAAAGTGGGACGCCTTACACTTCTAGACTTTAAAGCCTACAAAAAAGCCACAGTGGTCAAAACAGGAGGGAACTGGC
Source organism: Choloepus didactylus (assembly GCF_015220235.1). Lineage (NCBI taxonomy): Eukaryota > Metazoa > Chordata > Mammalia > Pilosa > Megalonychidae > Choloepus > Choloepus didactylus. Next base: position 237,769,049 of record NC_051307.1, read on the forward strand.
ACAAAGACAGACGTATTGATCAACAGAATTGAATCGAGAGTTCGGCAGTAGACCCCTAGATCTATGGTCGACTGATTTTTGATAAGGCCCCCAAATCCACTGAACTGGGACAGAATAGTTTCTTCAACAAAAGGGGCTGGGAAAACTGGATATCCGTTACTCAAAGAAAGAAAAAGGACCCCTACCTCACACCCTATGCAAAAATTAACTCAATGTGGATCAAAGACCTTAATATAAGAGACAGCACAATAAAACTCTTAGGAGATAAAAAAGGGAGAAGTCTGGAGAAGGGTACAGAACTGAAGAGTCTTAGTAAGGGCACTTCAAGGGAAATAAAGAGAGAGAGGGAAAAAATAGATCTGACAAATAAAAACCAAAGGGTAAGATGGCTGATTCAACAACCCCCTTCACAGTAGTAACATTGAATGTGAATGGGTTAAACTCCACAATTAAAAGACGTAAACAGGCAGAATGGATTAAAAAATATGAACCATCAATATGTTGTTTACAGGAGATTTATCTTAGACCTAGTGACACAAAGAAATTGAAAGTAAAAGGATGGAAAAAATATTTCATGCAAGCTAGAGCCAAAAGAAAGCAAGGGTAGCAATACTAACTTCAGATAAAATAGACTTTAAATCCAAGGATGTTATCAGAGACAAAGAAGGACACTATATGGTAATAAAAGGAACAATTCACCAAGAAGAAATAACAATCATAAACGTTTATGCACCCAATCAAGGTGCTCTAAAGTACATGAAACAAACATTGACAAAACTGAAGGAAGCAATAGATGTTTCCACAATAATTGTGGGAGACTTCAATACTATACTCTCTCCTACAGATAGATCATCCAGATAGAAGACCAGTAAGGAAACTGAGAACCCAAGCAATGTGATAAACAAATTTGACTTAACAGACATATACAGAACATTCCATCCCAAATTACCAGGACATACATTTTTCTCTAGTGCTCATGGAACTTTCTCCAGGATAGATCATATGCTGTGGCATAAAACAAGCCTCAATAAATTTAAAACAATTGAAATTATTCAAAACACATTCTCTGACCATAATGGAATGCAACTAGAAGTTAATAACTATGAGAGATCCAGAACAACCACAAATATCTGTATGTTAAACAACAGACTACTAAAAATCAGTGGGTCAAAGAAGAAATTGCAAGAGAAATTTCTAAATATGCAGAAAAAAATGAAAATGAGAGCACAACATAGCAAAACATATGGGATACAGCAAAGGTGGTAATGAGGGGGAAATTTATAGCTCTAAATGCATACATTAAAAAGGAAGAAAGAGATAAAATCAAAGAACTAATGGAACACTGAAGAAGCTAGAAAATTATCAGCAAACTAATCCTAAAGCAAGTAGAAGAAAAGAAATAACAAGGATTAAAGCTGAAATTATATGGAAAGAAAAACAATAGAATAAATAAAACCAAAATTTGGTTCTTTGAGAAGATCAACAAGACTGACAAATCCTTAGATAGACTAACAAAGTAAAAAAGAGGGAAGACCTATATAAATAAAATAATAAATGAGGGGGGTGTGCCAGTTTGGATGTATCATGTCCCCCAAAAGGCCATGTTCTTTGATGTAATCTTGCAGGGCAGACATATTTAGTCTTGATTAGGTTGGAACCTTTGGATTGCGTTGTCTCTATGGAGATGCGACCCACCTAACTTTAGGTGATAACTCTGATTAGATTATTTCCACGGAGGTTTGGCCATACCCATTCAGCATGGGTCTTGATTTAATCACTGGAGTCCTTTAAAAATACTGGCACAGACCCAGATGCTAGCTGGCTTAGCTCAGAGATGCTTGGAGTTGTGAATCCCTGACATTGCCTGCAGCTTAGAGAGACATTTTGAAGACGGCCATTGAAAGTAGACTTTTGCTACTCCAGAAGTTTGCCTGGGAGAAACTAAAAGAATATCCTCAGACACCTAGAGAGAAACATCTTGGGAGAAAGCCATTTTGAAACACACTCTGGGAGCAGAGAAAGAAAATGCCAGTCATATGCCTTCCCAGACAACACAGGTGTTCCAGATGCCACTGGCCATTATTCTGTGAAGGTACCCAGTTGTTGATGCCTTAGCTTGGACACTTTCATGGCCTTAAGACTGTAACTCTGTAATTAAATAAACCACCTTTAAAAAAGCCAATTCATGTCTGGTATTTTGCAAAACAGCAGCATTAGCAAACCAGAACAGGGGCAGATATTACTACGGATCCTAAAGAAATTTAAAAAAAATCATAAGAGGATAATACAAACAACTCTATGCCAACAAACCAGATAATTTAGAGGAAATGGATAATTTCCTGGAAACATACCAACAACCTAGATTGAATAGAGAATAAATAGAAGACTCCAACCAACCAATTAGCAGTAAAGAGATCCAGTCTGTTATTAAAAAGCTTCCAACCAATAAAACCCCAGGGCCAGATGGTTTTACAAGGGAATTCTACTAAACTGTCTGAAAAGAACTGACACCATTCCTACTAAAACTCTTTCAAAACATGGAAGAAAATGGAACATTACCTAACTTATTTTATGAAGCCAACATGACTCTAATATCAAAACCATATAAAGATGTTACAAGAAAGGAAAACTATAGGCCAATCTCTCTAATGAATAAAGATCCAAAAATTCTCAACAAATTACTTGCAAATTGAATCTAAAGACACATTAGAAAATCATACAGCATGACCAAGTGGGGTTCATCCCAAGCATGGAAGGGTGTTTCAACATAAGAAAATCAATGTAATACATCACATTAACAAATCAAAAGTGAAAAATCAAATGATCATCTCAATAGATGCTTAAAAAGCATTCGACAAAATTCAGCATCCTTTTTTTGATAAAAAAGAAACACTTCAAAAGGTAGGAATTGAAGGAAACTTTCTCAATATGATAAAGGTCATATATAAAACACCCACAGAGACTGAAAGCCTTGCCTCTATGATCCCACTGTCACCATTATCAACACTGTGGTAGAAGTTCTAGCCAGAGCAATCTGGCAAGTCAAAGAAATAAAAGGCATCCAAATTGGAAGGGAAGAAGCAAAACTCTCATTATTTTCAGATAATATGATCTTATACTGGGAAAACCCTGAGAAATTGATGACACACCTACTTGAGCTAATGAATTCAGCAACGTGCTGGGATATAAGATGAATGCACATAAGTCAGTAATACTCCTATACAGTAGAAATGACATAACTGAAGAAACACTCAAGAAAAAGATTCTATTCTCAATAGCAAGTAAAAAAATCAAGTACCTAGGAATAAACTTAACCAAAGATATAAAAGACCTCTACATAGAAAATTATATAACTCTACTAAAAGGATCTATAAAACGGGTCCTAATGAGATGGAGAGTCATTCTCTGTTCATGGACAGGAAGGCTAAACGTCATTAAGATGTCAATCCTACCCAAACTGACACTCTCCTGGAGGTTACTCATATACAAGCAGCTAGACATGGCACAGGGCCACAGTATGATAAGCCCAAGTCAACAGTAGTCCCCTGAAGAATTCTTGGATTCCTATCTCAGACCCTATAAATATTTTACTAAGTTTATTCTTCAGAAACTTAAATACTCCAAAGAGTTACTAAGCCAGGTAAGTTCCAAAACCCAGAGACACTAGTCTCTTCAAAAACATCAACCATATCCATCTCCCTTTCCTATAATTTCAACACCTCTTTTCAACATGAATAAGTTAGGGTGGTCACTGCCTAGACATCCCTGAAGATCAGGAAAATGATTCAACTAGAAGAAAGGGTAGCAACAGACAAAATAGAATTTAACCAAGGATTATGAATACTGAATCCCTATGTAATTTTCTCTTTCTTAGTTGCAGGGGTATTGGAATAGCTATAAGGAAAAAAAGGAAATGGTAGAACTGAAATCCATAGCATTCTTTGAAATTTGCTCTATAGCTACTTGTTAAATTGTAATTTGAAAGTTATCACCTTTTTTTATATGTTATATTTCACAATAAGGAAATAATTGAAACTGTGGAAATGTGACCTGTAACATTCTTTGAAATTGGCTATCTAATTGTTAAATTGTACTTAGAAAGTTATAACTTCTATGCATACATGTTATATTTCACAAAAATATGATTTAAAAAAGAAATTGCAACCTCACACAAATTTTCCAGAAAATGGACAAAGGGAAATACTTCCAACTCATTTTATGAGGACATCATTCAATATTCCAGCAACAGAAACAAAAAAGAAAAATCTTTCAATAGTACAAAAAAGCCCCTCATCAAAAAAGGGGCAAGGAGGGTCTGCCAGTTTACATATATTATACCCCCCAGAAAAAGCCATATTCCTTGATGCCACCTTGTGGGGACAGATGTATTAGTGTTGATTAGCTTGGAACCTATTGGTTCACTGTTTCCATGGAGATGTGACTCAGTCAACTGTGGGTGAGACTTTTCATTGGATTATTTCCATGGAGGTGTTGCCCCACCCATTCAGGGTAGGTCTTTATTGGATCACTGGAGTACTTTAAAAAGAGCCACACAGGCCCAGATGCAGAGCAGCTGCAGCTAAGACAGGAAAAAATGCCCCAAGAGTGACACTGGAGAATGTCATTTTGAAACACAACCTAGGAGGAAACAGACGCCAGCCACGTGCCTTCCCAGCTAACAGAGGTTTTCCAGATGCCAATAGCCTTTCTCCAGTGAAGGTACCCTATTGTCGATACCTTACCTTGGACATTTTATGGCCTTAAGACTGTAACTGTGTAACCAAATAAACCCCCTTTATAAAAGCCAATCCATTTCTGGTATTTTGCAAAAGGGCAACATTAGCAAACAGGAACACAGGGATTCTTCCCTGAGGCCTTCAGAGGAGCATGACCCTGCCAGCACCTTTATTTTATACTTCTAGCATCTGGAACCAGGAGAGAATAAACTTCTGTTTTAAGCCACAAAACTTGTGTTAATTTGTTATGGCAGCCCTAGAACGCTAATACATTGGGTTAATTGAATATTCCTATGAAAAAATAATCTTGGTCCATTCCTTGATATCTCCATACACGAAAATCAATTCAAGGTAAGTTGGAATATAGGAGAATATTTTCATGATAGGGTTTGCAAAGATTTCTTACACAGGAATGCTCTCCCACTCCCACTCTGTTATCTGGCTAAATCCTACACAGAGTTCTTTAAGACTTAGTACAGATAATACAATGTGTGTGTGCCAGTTTGAATGTATTATGTCCCCCCAAATTACATTATCTATGATGTAATCTTATGTGGGCAGACCTATCAGTGTTAATTAGATTGTAATTCTTTGCACCCCACCCAACTGTGGGTGACAACTCTGATTGGATAATTTCCATGGAGGTGCTGCCCTGCCCATTCAGGGTGGGTCTGAATTAAATTACTGGAGCACTATGTAAGATCAGACAGAAGGAGCAAGCTGCTACAGCCAAGACGGACACTTTGAAGAAAGCACAGGAGCTACAAAGAGACATTTTGAAGATGGCCATTGAAAGCAGACTCTTGCTCTGGAGAAGCTAAGAGAGGACAAATATCCCAAGTGCAATTAAGAGTGACATTTTTGAGGAACTGCAGCCTAGAGAGGAATGTCCTGGGAGAAAGCCATTTTGAAACCAGAACTTTGGAGCAGACGCCAGCCACATGCCTTCCCAGCTAACAGAGGTTTTCCGGACACCACTGGCCGTCCTCCAGTGAAGGTACCCGATTATTAATGCATTACCTCGGACACTTCATGGCCTTAAGACTGTAACTGTGTAACCAAATAAATCCCCTTTTATAAAAGCCAATCCATCTCTGGTGTTTTGCATTCTGGCAGCATTAGCAAACTAGAAAAGTGTGATATTCACATTATCTGAAATTTGACATGGCATGGGCAGAGATGCACCATCCCAGATGCATTTGTAAATAACAGGTAAACCTAATGCTGTGTAACAAATATCATTTCTGGGCTTCATGTCATCAATATGAAACCTCCTTTGACCACTTAAGAATGAGTTAGGTGCCCCAACTCTAGATATAACCTGTGCATACTTCTGTCATTGCACATACCTTAGTGCTCTATCATTTCTGTTAACAAGCTTGCCACCCCCACTAGACTATCTGCCACTTAAGCCTAAGGATGTTTCACTATACATTATTTCTCCACAACATAATAGGTGCTCAGTGAGTATTGATTAAATTACTGCACGTTTCAACTTGCAATTGATTTTGGGAAAAATGTAACATTTGAAGGCAAAGGTGAGTACTGTAACCATAATATTATCATCAATTATTTTATTTCTATTAATTTTTTCACTTTTATAAAGCATCATTCTTTTAAATTCCAGCTATTTTCTACTAGGTTTTAGATCTAGCAGACATACAATCTGTGAAAATGCATAGAAATCCACCATGCACAAATTAATGGACTAAATTTATATTCTTGGAACATAGAAGGCAGTTGCTTAGGAAATACGGTGTTAAGACACAGAAATGTCTCATCAGTTTAGCTATTAGTTCCCTCTGTGCATAGGTGCTAAGACAAATCACCCTCCTGGGAATATTCAAAGGAGATAACACAGTGTGTGGCTATTACAAGACACTGAGTATTAAACGGATGACAAATGACCAATATAAATGTTTATCTCAACTCTCCTTTGAGAGTTAATAGTGAATCATTTTACGTTTCTCAATATATCTTTCCAGTTTTGTCCCTTAAGACAGAGAAATGATCTTTGGAAAAATACCACTGCACATATCCTGATGAAGGCATTAAAACACATTTGTCACAGCCACCCCAAGTACTCAGTGTGACTTTTTAAAGTAGTTCTGATAAAAACTAATGGGTAGGAAAGTGTCTTTGGTTGTCTCCTGTGACACCAGCCCTGGAAATGCCTGCTGATGCTCACTTCTGAGAAATGGAGACACTTCTCACTTTCTTGTCTCAATGCCTTTTTTTTAAGTTTTATTTTGAAATAAATTCAAACTTACAGGAACAGTTGCAAAGGCAATACAAACCCCATACACAGAACTCCAGCATAACCCGACCCCCCTCCCCCAATACCCCGATCCACCAACTTTAACATCCTGTCACACCACCATTTCTTTCTTTCCCTCCCTCTCTCCCTATCATCCATCATCTATTGCTCTGTATTCTGAACATATGAGAGCTAGCTGCACACATCCTTGAACAAACACTATAATTCACATATACATTTCCCATGTACAAGAACATTCTTTTATGCAATCCCATTAAGCGCAGCTAAGAAGTTCAAGAACTTCAACATTGATACAAGCTTACATTCTATATTTCCTTTTTTTTTTTTTTTCTTTCTTTTGTCCCAACTGTGTCCCTTTGAGACCCTCTTTTCCATCCTCAGATCCCATCCAGAGCATCCTTGGCATTTAATTGTCATTATCTATTTAGACTTTTTTTTTTTTTCAATTGTGGAAACATATATACAGCCTAAATCTTACCACTCCACCCCCTCCCTAGCATTCCATTAGTGGGATTAATCACATTTAGAATGTTGTAATGCTATCTCCTTCCCACCATCCATTACTAGAAATTTCCCTTCACCCCAAACAGAAACCCTACACTCATTTCTCAATTCCCCATTGCCCCTTCCCCCACTTCTTGTAACCCATACCCTACTTTTCATCTCTATGGTCATATTCTCTGATAATTTCTTTGTATTTACCATGGGGCTTAAATTTAACCTCTTAAATCTATAGCAATCTTATTTTTCTTTGTTATCAACTTAACTTCAATAGGACACATAAACTATGTTCCTATACTCCTCCATTCCCCCACCTTTACGTAGTTCTTGTCAAAAATTATACATTTTACATTGAGTCCAAAACCACTGATTAATCATTACAATTTATGTATTTTAGATCCTGTAGGAAGTAAATAGTGGAGTTATAAATCAAAAATACAGTAGTATTGGTATTTATATTTACCATGTGATCTTTACTGGAAATCTTTATTTCTTCATGTGGTTTCAGTCAATTGTTTAGTGTCCTTTCCTTTCAGCCTGCTCAATTTCCTTTAGCATTTCTTATAGGACTGATCTACTGTTGATGAAGTCCCTCAGCTTTTGATTATCTGGGAATGTTTTCATCTCCCCCTCATATTTTACCCTCCATCCATTTGTGAATTTTCTAAGTCTCTGAAGGTTATTGATTTCTATTTGTATTCTATTGTGGTCAGAGAATGTGCTTTGAATAAATTCAATTTTTTAAAAATTTATTGAGGCTTGTCTTACGTCCCAGCATATGGTCTATTCTGGAGAAAGATCCATGATCACTAGAGAAGAATGTGTGTCCTGGTGATTTGGGGTGCAATGTTCTATATACGTCTGTTAAATTTCTCTATATCTCTCTCTCCTTTCTTTGTTTCTCTGTCTGTAGGGCTCCCTTTAGTATCTGAAGAAGGGCAATCTTTCATTAGCAAAATCTCTCAGCATTTGTCTGTGAAAAATTTAAGCTCTCCCTCAAATTTGAAGGAGAGTTTTGCTGGATAAAGCATTCTTGGTTGGAAATTTTTCTCTCTCAGTATTTTAAATATGACATGCCACTGCCTTCTCACCTCCATGGTGGTCGCTGAGTAGTCACTACTTAGTCTTATGCTGTTTCCTTTGTGTGTGGTGAATTGCTTTTTTCTTGCTGCTTTCAGAACTTGCTCCTTTTCTTCAGTATTTGACAGTCTGATCAGAATATGTCTCGGAGTGGGTTTATTTGGATTTATTCCATTTGGAGTTCACTAGGCATTTATGCTTTGTGTATTTATATTGTGTAGAAGGTTTGGGAAGTTTTCCCCAACAATTTCTTTGAATACTCTTTCTAGACCTTTACCCTTCTCTTCCCCTTCTGGGACACCAATGAGTCTTAAATTTGGACATTTTATTTTATCTATCATATCCCTGAGATCCATTTAGGTTTTTTCAATTTTTTTCCCTATTCTTTCTTTTGTTCTTTCATTTTCTGTTCTGTGGTCCTCGAGGACACTGAGTGGTTGTTCAGCTTCCTCTAATCTTGTATTATGAGTATCCAGAGTCTTTTTAATTTGGCCAGCAGTTTCTTTAATTTCCATAAAATCTTCTATTTTTTTTATTTACTCTTGCTATGTCTTCTTTATGCTCTTCTAGGGTCTTCTTTATGTCCTTTACATCCTGTACCATGCTCTTCTTCATGTCCTTTATGTCCTGTGCCTTGCTCTCATTGTTTGACTTTAGTTCTTTGATTAATTGCACCAAGTACTGTGTCTCTTCTGATCTTTTGATTTGGGTGTTTGGGTTTGGGTTCTCCATGTTGTCTGGTTTTATCATATGCTTTAAGATTTTCTGCTGTTTTTGGCCTCTTGGCATTTGCTTTACTTGATAAGGTTCTTTCTGGATATAAAAAGTACCGATCTCTGATTTGTCAGATCTACAGCTTGGTGGCATACACTTTAACTAACCAGCAGATGGCATCTGCGAGTCATCTATTCCCCTCAAGTCAGTTCTCCCCAACTTTGTTTTTGTGGTGTGTGAGGATCTGATTCTTGTGGGGTTCAACTGGTGCACTAAGTTTGGGTGTGTTGTTGGTGCCGTCCCCCCTGAATGTGGGGCGTGTGTCTGGGTGGTTAGGGAGGCAGGACCGCTTTAATAATCAAACCTCCCAGGTGTTCCCGGAGATTTAAGGCTGTTGCAAAAGTCTAAGCTTTCATTTCAGTCTTGCCACAGATTGTCTCTGCCGCTGACCCACAAGTCCTTGGTATTGGTGTAGGGTCCCTGGGATTTCCAAGCGGGTCCCCCTTCTCAGCCATGTTCTTCCAGGACCTCTGCTGAGGGAAGGTTGTGCCACATCACAAGTGGGCACTGGCCCTCCAGAGAAGCAGTGGGCTATTGGGCCGTGCAGGGGCATTCCCAGCCTGCTTTAAAGATGGCTGAATGGAGCGTGTTAATTTCCCCCTTTTCGCACAGCTCCGCCTTCCCACCTCTGGGACAATTAGCTGTGGGTGCACTAAAGGCCACTATCCATGGCCGATATTGTTGCGTGTGTGTGGTGCTGTAGGAAAAACTTCCTGTCACACTGGGACCTTTGGCGTGGCTCTGGGCTGTAGCTACGGCCCCGGGCTGCAAGGAGTGTGGTTTCTTTCTCCTTTTGGCTCTCCCCTCTGCCCCCTGGCCCTGAGACAATCAGCAGCAGGCTATCTTCCATGTCAGACAGCGAGATGTTGGTACATCCCGCTCCTGTCATGCTTCACTGTGTGGTTCTCACCATTGTAACCACAGCCGCTCCCTGGTTGTTGTTTTTTTTTTTAAAAGAACTAGTCTGTCTCCAAATGCCAACCCCTGGTTTCCCCACACTGCAGCACAGCTGCCGGACTTTCAGCTGGCTCACTCACTCATGTCAGAATGCAGACTCCCGGTTTCACCAAATGCATGGTCCCTGTGGATTTAGCAGTCCTTGTCCAGCTGGTGCATCACTGGAACTGGTGTTCTGGGTCACTTTCTGGCTTTTATCTAGTATTTTTCATAGAGGTGTTTTTTTTGCCCTGTCTCACCTAGCTGTCCTCTTAGGATTTCCTCAATGCCTTCTTTAAGAAATAACTGTGACTTGTGTCACCTTGCCCTATTGGCTCAATCATTCTACCATCTTCACTGTAAAGCAATTTATGTAATGATCCTATTTATTTGCTTAGGTATCACTTAATAAACATATTATCATAAGATTTTCATCTTCCCTTCAATCTGATTTTTCTCAACTAATTTCCTTGAGGTCTAAAGATGCTTTAGGGTCAAAATGATCAGTGACAATGTCAACAACAACAGGAACCAATACCTAGTGCTTTCTAAATACCATGTACTGTGTCCTCAGTGCTTTAAATAAGTAGAGTCTCATTTAATCCTCACTGTCACCTAAACAGGTCAGGTTTCTTACAATTCCCATTTTCTGAGAGTAAATAGACTTGAAGGCATTAGGTCACCGACCTAAAGTGATCCACTAGCAAATGGATGTTCAAAGATTAGATTTTTGTTCTGAAATCAGACTTTGTCATCTTATACACAGCACAATGATTTTTTTTTTTAAAGTCCTGAGTAAAAGTTGTTAGGGAATGTGCTTTAATACACTATGAACACAAATGTTTCTATCATTTAGTTTGCAAAATATATTTTGAGATGCAGAAACTAGAACTCAGTGCTTTGTGAATAAACATTTTTTTAAAAAATAACAAGAGTAGGAATTAATAACAATCTTGGCTACTCTAACAATGCATCAGTGTCATGTAAGTGTCATAAAATTATTGTAAAATGACCTGAGAAATGATTGCAAATCAAAAGCAGATTTGGGACAACTACTTTGTATGCTCCATGCAATTTGTTTGCTACCAATGCACCCAGTATGCAATAACCAGGTCAAGGAGCATGCAGCTTGTTTAAAGCCAGAGGTTAAGAGAGTCTCTGAAGTCCATCAGCTCAAAGCCTATGCAAAGCAGGTGGGTATCTTTAACGAGAGGTCTTGGGAACTGGTCTGACACAGCATCAGTGAAGGGCCCAAAGCTGTCAGCTGAAGGTGCAGGATGCAGTGCAGCAAGGACCACAGCAAGCCTTGCAGGACAGCATGGGCACCGGGGCCAGGAGTCAGAGCCACTGGTGTTTATGTGCCTCTATTGCTGCTCACTAGAGTGGCATTTAATGCCTCAGAGATCTGAATGTAAATATCTTTATCGAATGATTGTCCCTTTGGCAGGCATCAAGGTAGTCTATATCATATCATTTCATGAATGTCTGGTTATTACTCATTACAAAAATGTGTTTTTCTCAATTTGTTTACTTTCCACTTATGGTCAACATGTTTACAATGTTTTGGGGATTCAAGATCAGTAACATCATTCCAATATGCAACAACCAGTTACTATGCTAAAGATATTTACAGGTATCTTTTCATTTAATCCTCACCACAATAACAGCTGTTATTACATTTATTATATGCTTAAAAAAATCAAGGCTTCAAACTTATTTCTTACAAATTTTACCTTCTTATGTGTATCGCACTGCTTTAGCTAGTTGAGTATATTTTGGGTTTGGATTCTGTTATCTAACCTTCTAGCTATATAATCCACAAATCTAAAAGACGCATCACCCTAAATTATCTACATCTGTATGTAATTTATTCATAAGAATACACAGACTGGAGAAATCCTATAGCATCCCACTGACTATCCCCCCAACACCCATGAGTGCCAACTATACATTAATCAGCTGAAAGCAAGTGTGTGTGTGTGTTAAGTAGCCAGAAATCTAACAACAGCATAGCCCATCTTGTCTGTTTGAGATCTTGCTCTAGAGTAAAGTGAACTCACCAAAGAACAGGGGGCAGGAGAGATTCAGGACATAATGTTCACAACACTTTTAAGCTTTATGAACTCACATTGATTCCCATGAATACTTCTTTTATCTCCCCAAGAGGCTCATTAAAAATTGCCCATTTGATAATCAACTTTAAAATTATGTCAACATTCAAAATCCAATTCAGTGATCAATGTATTGTCGTACCTGTCTTCTTTCTCTTTTTGAGAACCAAGATAACATTTGCCTCTCTATTACCATTAATGCTTCACATAAAACTCAGCTCATCCTATGCTTTAACTCTATGGCCAATGGACACTTTGTCCGTAAAACTTTTGGTATGGGTCTCCACTTCTGTCTTTTCCATATGTTCTTTATAATCTGACTGCTTTAGAGAACCCAAGCTATGGCCACCTAGGTCTCTTCAGATCCTTCCTACTCTTCTTTCCTCCTTGGGGTCATCCAAATTTGATCCTTGACTATTTCTAGACTTTCTTGTATCATTTTCCCTTGGATCAGAGGAGAACCACATTTCCTCAGAACTGGGTCAAGTTCTAGGGTAAGAACTTAAGTTCTAGGGTATGAGACTGTTGCCCGACTGTACTCATAAAAATAAGCTCAATGTTGAACAGTTGCTTTCTCCCAATATTCCCGTTTCTTGTTCAGCCAATTCTTCTTTGTTGATAAGAATTCAAAAGGAGAATTAATTTCTTCCTCTAGATTCTGAGGGACCAATGAGTCAGCATTTCCTCTGACACAATGTTATGGAGGAAGCAAAAAGTCATGGGTGAACTTAGAAGTACACAGGAGCAGACACTTCCCAAGGACTGATTGCTACACTCTCTGTTTAAATTTATTAATAAATCACCAATAATTACTTACAAGAAAGAGTTTAGGGATTTCAAGTTAGAATACAAAAACATGAATTCCTGAAAGGCAACCAGGTTTCATCTCAGCTACCTGAGAGCAAAGTTATTCTCATTAGTTTGATGTGTTCAGTCAAAACTATTAAGAAGGAAAAAAAATGATTATTCAGGGAAACAGAATTCAAGTTTAAATTCTGGATTCTACCTCTGAGCACAAGGTCAAGATATATATCACTATTAGCTCTATTTGTTCTTGAAACAAAAATAAAGGACATTCTGCTGTTACTGTTGCCCTACTAAGTACATCCTTGCCTTAGATGCTGCTTTTAAACAGAGTCATTCCTGGATGCATTAGTTAGGGTTCTCTAGGGAAACAGAATCAATGAGAGGTAGGTATGACTATAAAATTTATAAAAGTGACTCACGCAACTGTGGGTATGCACGAGTCCAAATTCTGTAGAGCAGTCAGCAAACTGTCAACTCCAAGGAAGATGTCCGATGAACTCCGATGAACTCCTCAGGAAATGCTTCGCTAGTCAGCCAAAGAAGAAGGAAAAGTCTTCTATCTGTCTCGTTTATAAGTCTTCAACTGATTAATTGGTTAAATCCAGCCAATTGCATTCTCTCATTGTGGAGGACACACCCTTCGGTGAGTCATCATTTACAGCTGCACTCAAATGATAATTTAATAAACCAGCCTGTTGGTTTATTAACCAGCCACAAACTCCTCTCAGCAATTGTTAGGCCAGTGCTTGCTTGACCAGACAGCTGGGTACTATCACCTGGCTAAGTTGACACATGAACCTAACCATCACACTGGATAACTTGGAATCCAAAGTAACAGGAAGGTGAGATAAGAGTTTCAAAAATTTCAAATGCATTCAATTTAAGAATCATTGGGACATCACATGGGATACATTCCTCAAAACATTCTTAGAGTTGAAAATTGTTTTAACTTCTGTTTAGGCTCATAAGCTGTTTCTAGTTCCTTACATGGCCATTATGACTGATATCATAAGGAATAAAAATATTAAAAATCCATCCATCCATTTCAAGCTCCTAATTTAACTCAGGCTATATTTGTCTATATGGAATTGAAATGTCAGCATTGTCAAAAATGTGACATTTGGTTAACTTTAAAGAAACTGTTATTTTCTAAAACATGTATTCTTACCCCTTAACTTATGGATATCTTTCAAGAGGTTACTAACCACAAGATATCAAATACAAAATTTTACATCAAAGAATTGTGCAAACGGTACAGCTACTAGAGGGAGAGGGATCCATAATTTTTACTCAATTCTCAAAGGAGTCAAGTCTTCTTAAAGGAAAAGATACAAAATTATGGAGAAATAGAAGTGGTTAGTTTTCTCATAATGCCACTATCAATTATGTTTTCTTATACTTTAGGGAATATATATGCACAGGCAGAGAAATGACCTCTGTTCACTTACCCCTACAATCTCAGATGAACTTTTGGGTCATTGGAATATTCTGGATGACCAATACGTGGTCATTTCTACCATCTTCAAACAGAAAACCATGCTGTAATAGCCAAGTCTGTATCATCAGGTTTGGAGAAATAACTTTTACTGAGCACATACTCTCTGAAGGGCCCAATACGAGGCATGCGATGGTGAACATTTTCACCTAATTTTAGTCTTATAATAACCATGTCAGATTAGCTGTATTCCCATTTTATAGATGAGGAAACTGATACTCCAAAAGTGAAAATCTTACTCTAGGACATAGAACTGAGTTGCTGTAATGGAATTCTAATTACAGTCTGCTTCCGAAATCTCTTTTCTTTGAGTTTTGAATAACTGAGTCATATCTTCGTTGTATAAGAGTCATACATAGGCCACTTTAAGAAAGAGTCATGGGGTAGGGAAGCACAGACTGTTATTTAGGAAGAGCAAAAGGTCAAGTTACTCCTGAAGAAGAAGGTTTGCCTGCTGTTCACCAGGACTGCGTCTGTGCCCTCACAACCTAAACACACGTGACACATGAGCAGGGAGCCACTGACACCCTAAGACATCACCGTAGAAAATCCAGAGCCAGGCTGAAAGAATGCCGTATGTTATACAGCTGCAAGGATGTCAGGATTCGTAGATTCTAAAATATTAAAGTTGGAAAGTATCCCACAAGCCATGAAGCTTTACCTTATTGTGTTTAAGGCAGAGACAAACACTGTGTGGACAAACAACTCACACCAAGGTCGTCACACAGCCATGCAGAGATCTGGTGAGATTAGGATATTGGTTGCCTAAGACAAACTGGAAGCTTCAATATGGCTTCTTCTTGCAGCTTGAAGAAAGCAGTCTCCAGACAACAGAAGGGACCTCCATGTACCCGGTATGAAACATATCTGCCAATTGTCAGAAAGGACACAGAAGCATACTTTGCAAAACCATCTAGTCTAAAGGAATTGTCCCATTCACTGGGGAACACACCAACTGCAGTACATCTTTAGACTCCCATCTTCAAATTTATAGTTGGTACCTGGGTCAAAGTATACTGGAGATGATGAATAAGGCTGCAGTAAACCTCTTCATACTGAACAAAATGAAATCATCTTATCTCATAAGACTTAGCAACATAAATTGTAAAGTCTTACACTCTCATGTACCGAAATCATTCATTTGAGCCATTATGCATCCCTCTTTATTTATCTCCTGTGGGCGACAGTCAGAAGCAGATGCAGCATTCATAGCTTACATAAATCAAGGTCAGCAGTGAAACACTTTTCTGAGAGAAGCCACTCTCTAAAGTATAAATAACTAACATCAGTAGCAAATGTAAAGCCTAAACTGGTTGCAAAATCTTTCAAATTCATTTGATGATCATACAAATACTGTGAGGTAAGGATTATTATTCCCATTTTACAGAAGGAACTGAAGCTCAAAGCTAGTAAGTATCATAACTTGGATTTGAATTTAAAAATACTACTCCCATGTGAGAGTATGCCAAATATACCACATATCCTCACAGAAGATATCAGAGGTAAGCCATAAGAATACAAAAAGAGAAACCATCATGTTTTAGTCATTGTGATAAGGAGGGTTGTAATAAGAAAGATGAAAGATTATGTTGCAGAAATGCTTAAAAGTAATGAGAATTTGCAAACCTTTTGGGAGTACCTAGCCTTTTATGTCTTTGGTTGGATCAAAAATATTGTAAGAAAGAAGGAATACATATTCCCACTATGCTTTATTGCAGTCCTAGAAGACAGAGATAATAAGGAAAATGCAAAAAGTTCTATTGATGTGGGTACTAGAAATTATGAGACTAGGATAAATGTGAGACAGGGAACGCAGGTGATGGAGAAGAAATGATACTATTGTTTTGTCCTTTTATGCACACGCTTTATCATGACCTAACTTCCTCCCATGAGAAAAGGAGTGTATTCCCCTGCCCCTTGATTTTAGACTCGACTATGTCACTTGCTTTGGCCAGTGAGCTATCAGCAGGTGTGATTCAATCAGAGGCTTGCTATGAGGATTAGGGGAACGTAATAGCAGAAGCACAAGAGGACCTCCCACGGGTAGCAAATAACTCTCAGCCAAATTCTCAGAAATAATGCATGGAACAACTCTAAGCCCAGCCCACAGTGAATGCTTTGTAGAAATGGAGAACAGATTAGTAGCTGCCAGAGGTCAGGGAGACAAAAAGGGAAAGGGAAGTGGGCATGGCTATAAAAGGGCGACGAAAGGGATCCTCCTGGGGTTGATGGAAATGCTCTGTCATTTGACCGTATCAATGGCAGTATCCTGGTTGCTACACTGTACTGCAGTTTTACAAGATGCTACCACTGGGTGAAACCAGGTAAAAGATGCATGCATCTCTCTATATTTTCTTACAATTGCATGTGAATACAATAATCTGCAAATAAAAACTTCTCAACAATTTCCATGGGTGTAGCACCTTCAGGCATGGCAATATCTGGGGATTAAAAGAATATACTTAGGACACTGTATCTTGTCTCTACTTCTGCCTTCATTCTGAGGCAAAATGACCACCGACCACTTCTGGCTTATATATGTATCAGTTCAAAAGTCCCTGAGGAAATAGAGTTTCTCTTTCCCAATTGGTCCAACAGAGCTAGTGTAACTGAACCAACTTGAATCGCACAGATCATACAGTTATCCCCGAACCAAACATAGAAGCCAGGTGAACTGAGCACAGTGATTTCCTGCAGCTAAGTCACATACACATCCTTAGGTTCTTCTTAGCACCTACACCCTCCATTCCACACTGTCCTCTATCCTGCTGACTCGGACCAAAGACTTCAACATCCTCTTCCCAGAATTTCCAGCCTCTGACCTACTATACGGAATTCAGATTGTTGGGGTTTTGTATTAGGATTCTTGGTTGTCGGCTATCCCAGTTGAAACTAATTTATCTTACATGCAGTAAAGTTTAATACGCACTAAGTTAAAAGATCATCCAGTTTCTTCATCTAGCTCAGAACATTTTTCTAAATTAAGGTGGTGAACAAAAGACTTGTTAAATGAGATATTTTCAAACTTTAATGTGTTATAAATCATCCAGAGTCTTGTGAAAATGCTGATTCTGATTCAGTAAGTCTGAAGGTTAAGATTCTGCGTTTCTAACAACCTCCCCGATGAAGCTGATACTGCTGGTTTTGAAGACCACACTTTAAGTACATGGTGCAAGATAACGTAAAAATAAGTTGAAATCAAAATATATTAAAACAGATCCATGTAATGGGAGACAATGTAAGAGTAGTGGAAACGTTGATATAGGGGAAGTGAGAATCCACAATTCAAGTCTTTCCTTGAACTAACAACTTGTACTAACTTGAACTAACAACTACTAGTTTGATCTTGGACATATCAAGTCACAGTTCTTGTTTTTAGTTTTTATACCTATGAATACAGAGGGTAGACTGAATCATCATTTGATAGTCATCTGTTTCTGCAAGTACAAGATTCTGGTTTTCCATGTTGAATATCTGATGTCGACCAGTTATCTCACTCAGAAAAAAAAATCCTGTTCAAGACACATGACATGCAATATAATATAAAGCAATGATACTTATCAATAAACTAGTCAATTTTCTCTCTCGAGACAAGTATACAAGTCCACGATGCATCCCAACCTAATACTATGTAGCATCTCCTTTTCCAAGGTGGTTTTTATCATAAAATAAAAATTTTTTGAGTACACAATAAGAAACAATCATCTCCTGATCTATTCACAGCAACCATCAGTTCTGCCAGTTAGGACTGAACTGGATCCAAATCACTCAAGCAACATATCTACTCTTAGTATTTCCCTGGATCTATTACATTTAGAACTCCGACAAGCAGGAACCTCAACACTCACTCTGAAAACTTTCAATGTCCAACTCATTTTAGGTGCCCAACTCCTCTAAGTTCAGGAAGGCTTGAGGACATGGAATCCAGGGCCAATTAAAAATGACTGCAGAGGGGAGAGAATAGACATGAGTCCTTAGTTCAGTATATAAGAGCACCCTGTAGTTGACTGCTAGATTCTGAGCAGATGGTAGGGTCAAGCCAAGTAAAAGATTATCCCTGGACATACATGAGCCCATGTATGTGCATGTACACACACACATATACAAATGTGTATAGACTATATACACATATGTCCACACAGATATACATATGTAGGTATTACATTGTACTATAACGTATTTTATACTATACTATAGATAAGTAGTTATACATGCAATTAGTAAATAAGGCAGTGGAATAAATTCCCAAGGAATGACATATGATATATACTTTAAGAGGTCCAAGGAAGGGAACAATTCAAGTGTGATGATATGGTCCTACATTTACTTATTCACTCACATATCAATGCCGGATTTTTGTCACATCTGTAAAGCAACCATATTATTGACATAATATTTTACTTTAAAAACCTCACTAATTGACACAATTTATTTCAAAAGGAAACTTTACATCACTGCCATAAATGGAAAAGCAACGTCAGAGGCCCCAAATAGATAGCTATATAAAAGCAAACAAAACAAAAAAGGAATCAACCTTATTAATTTCTAGTTAAATCTCTTTACCCACTGAAGTCTTGGAGCTTGAGGCCTGCTCTTTTCGTGAAAAGGGGGAGATGTTAAAAACATTAGCATCAGATTTAAGTATCTTGTCCCTTGAAACAATTAGAAATACTGAGAGAATTTTAAAAACTTAATGATATTGCCATGTGATTCAATGTTATGTACTTCTGTTCCCATAAATAGTCTTAATGGCACATGTCCCATCAAGCATAATCACTTAACTAGAATAATTAAGGGCAATATATTTTAATTGTTATCATCAGAGTCACAGGTATCAATCAAATTGCACACTTAACACCATGTCCTATAAAAATAAATGGGGAAGAAAAAAAAAACCTTCAACACAGATTTATCTCCTGGATAGAGGAGACATTGATTCCTCCTCTCAAAGGCTACTGTCGTTTCTTTCTCTTCATTTGATTTTTCTTAGGATCTACTCAGAGGTTTATGGGACTTCAAATATTGTTGACCAAAATAAATAATCTTACCTAAAAAAAAAAGGTTAATAAAATACTTGGACATCAAACAATTCTGAAGGCTGGGTATATGATAAAGAACTTGGCCGGTTTTCGTACCTGGTTCCAGGAGACGGCCTCAAAATCTTTGGGATTTCCCATTATAGGGTGTCTCTGTTGTTCATGGTGAGCCCCAGAATGTACTTGATAAGTTGACACTGACAGGATGACACAGGGTGAGGACTGCGAGCCGCGGCACAGCGGAGGGCTCCCGTGAGCCTCCGTGATGGATGATGTGGGCTGATGTGCTGGGAGAGGGCTGTGTTCTCAGTTCATGGGGAGACACATGGAAGCTTGGGTTTGGGCGTCTCCCAGATCTCACCCTATGTGTCTCTTCTTTGGGTTTCTTCTGATTTGTACCACTTTGGCTATAATAAAAAAGTGATTTTAGTATAGCACTATGCTGAGTTCTGTGAGTAGTTCTAGCAGATTTTCTAATCTGACAGAGTAGAGGGAAATCCCTGCTAAGTAAAGTAAAATGGCCACCTGCACTGGGCATTGCTGGGAGAAAGGATTTTCTACAAGAGAGAAACAATTGAGCTGCAGTGGTGTTAGAGAAAATAGAATGATGGGACATACACTGCAAAACGGCAAATAAGTGACACCTTGTGATAGAACCAGTTTCAGTCTAGAGTAGAGAGCTTATCAGAATGGACATACCATATTAATTAATGTATATCTGCCCCCCACTCTGTAAGACCTCTCCCCCATTTAAAATGGAAACTCCCCATCAGTCAGGATATTTCCTCACTCGTTTCCAAATTTGTTTTATTTAGGCTTTCCCTTTCCAATTCCTTGGCAGAGCTCCTTACCACTCTCAGTGCAGTGACAACTAATTTGCCATTTGTTTGTTGTCCAAATAAAGCTTAACATTTTTAAAATGCCTTGTTTTATCTTTGACACCCCAAATTTGTACCCAGTTGGTCATTAGCACAAGTGCCTGAAGGACAATCTTGTAGAAGATTGTGCTTAACCTGTAAAAACTAGCCTAACTCTAGCTAGTTTCAAATTGAACTACATTATAGTTGGTTTGGAAGTCACTACAGTATTTGCTGCTGATGATTGAAGTTACTGCAGTCATTTGTACTGGGTTATGCCAATCAGAGTAATATCTAACTAGAATATCATGACCCATATTCCATTTCTATATGCTAAACCTAAGCATACTTAAGCACTCACCCTAAACACATTCAGCATGCTTTCTAAATCCAAGGTGAGACGATTCTGTGAAGAACTTCTCCATACACCTGCTCATACTATCTGCTGCCCTTCTTTCCCCATCTGGCAAAGGCAGGAAATCCAACAAAACTTAAAGAAAACTTCCACAAAGGAAGTTTAGTTGGGGGTGGTATTTGAGCAGGATCTTGAAAAATGTATCACCTGTCCATGCAGACATATGTGTGAATGGCAGGAGAAAAGCCAGAGAGACTGAGGGTACAGGGCATGGACTGGGAGCTGGGTAGACTGTTTTATTGCTATGCAATGAAGCCTGAAGGCCATGTGGCAGGTAACAGTCATTGAAGAACAGGAAGGAAAGTGTCCCTTCCAGAGTACCTGTGTTCTGGGGACCTTCCAACAGGCAACTAACAGTCATTATGTAGAGCACCAGGAATTCCCATGGGCATTAGTCCACCTTCTGAGTCAGTAGGGACACTTGGGAAGTGCTTAACCAGCTGCCATGAGCAAGATTTGCTCCCTCTTAAGACTAAGAACAAAAAAAGCTGGATTTTCTTTCTTTCACCCTTTTTAAAATTTTATTTTATTTTGTCTGGTCTACTTAGGAAACATAATAAGCCTAAAAATAAAAATTACTTTAGGAATTTACAGTCTGAAACAGATGCATTCTTTTTTTTCCTCCAAAATGCAAGCATTCCAGAAGGGATGCTGTTTTGGTTTGCTAAAGCTGTCGGAATGCAATATACTAGAAATGAATTGGCTTTTACAAGGGGGATTTTTTTAGTTTACAAATTTACAGCTCTAAGGCCATGAAAATGTCCCAATTAAGGCATCAAGAGGATGACACCTGGACTCTAAAAACAGGCTGCTGGCACCGGGGCTCCTCTGTCACACGGGAAGGCACATGGCTGGCGTCTGCTGGTCCTTCATTCCTGGGTCTCATTGGTTTCAACTTCTGTTCCCAGTGGCCTCCTCTCTGAGCTTCTGTGGGTCCTCTCTTAGCATCTCTGGGGCTTTTCTCTCCAAGCTCTCTGAGTGTTTCTTTCTCTAAGCTCTCTTGGCTTTTTTCTGTCTTTTATCCTCATGAGGGGCTCCAGTAAAGGATTAATTGAATTGTGTGGGTCACATCTCAATTGAAACAATCTAATCAAAAGTCCCACCCACAATAGGTTTGGACCCACAGGAATGGATTAAGAACATGGCCTTTTCTGGGGTACGTCACAGCTTCAAACCAGCACAGATGCA
Organism: Choloepus didactylus; assembly: GCF_015220235.1. Classification (NCBI taxonomy): domain Eukaryota; kingdom Metazoa; phylum Chordata; class Mammalia; order Pilosa; family Megalonychidae; genus Choloepus; species Choloepus didactylus. The sequence goes on from NC_051307.1 coordinate 237,791,263, forward strand.
CATAAAAGGGGTAAGACAGTTCACTCTCTTTCCTTAAGACCTTGGAAAGTTGAGCTCCAGGTCTTCAGGTCTTGCTACAGGTCTACCCTCCCAGAGGACCTGAGGCAACCACTTTACATCTAGGAATTCCATTTCTCTCACCTGGAGGCAGATAGCAAGGAGTCAGAGCTTAGACTCCAGAGTGAGGAAGACCTCAATTGGAATCCTTGTTTCCCCACTCACCAGCTGGGTGACTTACAGAAAATGCCTAAATCCCTCTGCTGCTAAGACATACAATGGCTTTGCTTAAACTATGAGGATGTATCGGCTTAAGGTTTTGAGGCTAGACGAAGTCCAATATCAAGGTATCAATAAGGCGATGTTTTCTTCCCAAAGACTGTGGTGTTCTGGGGCTGGATGCTGGTGACCCATGGGGTTCCTTGGCTTTTCTGTCACACGGCAAACACAAGGTGGCATCTTCTCCTTTCTCTACCAGCTTGCATGGACTTCCAGCTTCTTGCTTCTCCTTGTTTTTTTTCCTCTTCTTGGTTTTTTTCAACTGATTTTTTTTTTCACTCTGCTTATAAAGGACTTCAGTAATCCAGATTAAAGCCGAACCTAATTCATCTGAGCCACACCATAACTGAAGGAACATCTTTAAGAGATCTTATTTACCATGGGTCCATGCACACCAGAATGTGAACCAATAACCAAATACATGTCCAAACTGGAGTACAAAATTCAATCCACCACACCCTCTGTACCTCATTTTCATCAGCTATAAAGTAAGGATAGAAATAGCACCTACCTCTTAGCCTTTTATGGGGATGGGTATAATTTAAAAAAATAAAAAAATCATGTTAAACAGCGTAGAATAGTGCGTGGCCAAAGGAATCTCTCAAGTGTTATGATCTTCAATATGGGAACAGCCTGTTAGTTACTCACTCTGAGAAGCCAAATGAGAAAGAAGAGGTTATGGTGCTCTGAACTAGGTGCCAAATTCCATGTCCCCTCCTTGTGCACAGCCCCTATGCAACAATCAACATATTTTATCATCATCTTCCTCCTGTTTGTTTGACTTCCTAAGTCAATCTTAAACTGCCTGAAGATCTTTGATCACTGTTCCGGGTGCTAGTTTGTGTTTTTTTTTTGTTTGTTTTTTTTAAACACTCATTTATAATGACAGCAGCATTTCAGGAATACCTCTCTACCATCACACCCTCCAAACAGTTACACTGTAAATAAATTTTAGCATTTCTCCTTTAAGGCCTAGTTCTCTTCCTTTAAAAAGTTTCATGACCTGTTACAAAACAGCGAAGTGAATGTTAATAGATATCCTTGACAGATTTTGATAACCTTCATAGAATTCCATATAAAGAAAAAGCAATCTTCATTCCTAAGTATCTTTTGACAGATGACTTCGCATATACAACCACAGACACCTCTGCCATGTCTTGTTCCAGCTCAAAAGGAAACACAGGGTGCAAGACTGTGGTGAAACAGAGACCCAACTGGCAGTGTCCGCTGTGGCCAGTTCACTGGTCTTGTGCAGACATAAATATCCCAGTGCTTAATATTGTTACATTTTTAAATTATTATTTTAAAACACATTTGTAGTTTCTGATTACAAAAGAAAGTCAGCTGATTGCATAGAATTTGGAAAACAACAAAATAAGGAAGAAAATTTCAATGCCTATCATCTCTGACCATAGTAAAAGCCCTTGCCAACAATTTGCCATTTATCCCCTCCAGTTTTGTTAATGTGTACACATAAAAACGGTGTTTTTTAAACCCAGATTTGCTCTGTATTTTTAAAAATTTGATTTGCTTCGTGTGCATCAGAGAAGGAATCTGTTTCTGCATGCATGGGTGTAATGTGATTTCTTTTTTTCAAGCACTGGGCTGGGAAGTCATGGAGCATACAGACATCCATGAGATGTAAACTCTGATTTGATCCCCAGGCCAATAACAAAAGAAGAGTCTTGGAGGGCTGCTGGTAAAGGCAAACCCACTAATATTGAAGGAAGGTCATTTCCCCAAGTGCGTTTGGCTCCATTAATGTTTCCAACATGGAGCAACTAGAACATGGCTACACCCTAGATATACACCGACAGCTGTTACTGGTAAATGCCACCAATTAGGTTTCAGAACAACTCTGTAGCTGTGACTTTTTTTTTTAAAAGCAGGACTGAGTTAGAAAATGAGGTTTTGCACCTATTAGGAATACCAAGCATGCAATAATATTGTTTGTTTCAGCCATTCAGGAACCAAGCTCTCTTTTGACTAAACCAGTCCTGTCAGTTCCCTAAAAGAAGTAGTGCCACAAATTCTAAACAGGACAGAGTCAATATCTCTCAGAGACAGGCAGATCCCTGTGACAGGGATGTAGCTGCCTATTACTCACTCTGTGCTTCTGGCGTGGTATGAAACAATGAATTATTTTAATTTATCTGGGTTATTTACTTGTCTATTAACAGAGAAGTTTTAGCTCCCCCCGGTGCATGCTTTCAGTGACACAAATTCAAACCCTCCCAACTTCTTCCCAGCAAGCCCTGAGTAGGATGAGCACAGAGGTAAATACTGTTGCTGATGTTGAACAACTAGCTTGTCTCCAACAGGGATGGGTGGAAAGAGTTTATATTGGACCAGGAAGTAGAATCAAGCGATGTATGCAAAGTCAAGGAAAGACTGCTCTTCTGAAGAACAGTGTGTAAGAAAACTCTACCCCTGGTGCATGCTGTGTTGGAACACTGCCACTACAGAGGGAGACGAAGGAGGAAGGGATGAGCAAAAGAGAAGGACAGAAGCATTTAGTCTCCATTCACACACTAGGCACTGTAGTAGGAAATTTGTTTGTACAGTTGCATTTAGCCTATTACCCCTTAAACATTATGGAGGAAGGTGACAGGGGATAGCACTTTGTAGCTTGAGCTTTGAAGTCAGATAGAGCTGGATTTGTGTCCAAACTCTACCTTTGGCTACCTGTATGGCCTTGGGCAATGACCTCAAAAATCTAAGCCTCAGTTTCTTCATCCATAAAATGAGCATCCTACTAGTATGTAACTGACAGATTTGTTGTGAAGATTACTGAGATAAACCAGGAAAGCACCTGGTACATTGCTTAGGATTCACAGAAGGTCCTTAGAAATTGTCATTATCTTGGTCCCCACCTCAGTCTCAGAGACATTAACTCACTTGATCTAGACAGACTCCATGCCACAGATCTTATGTCTTCAAAACGTGAAGATTTTTTCTGAAGTCATATCACACCATGGCCTTGCAGCTTCCTTCTCCCAGCTCTTACTTACATATTCTATTTGTAAGATGTAGCCTTCCTGTCTTGTTCTCACTCTTTTTAAACCATTCTAGAAAGCTCAATATTGATCTCTGAAGAACTTACCCTCCTCAGTGCCACCCATTATTGCAAGTTTTCACAATCCTTTTATCATTCAAACATGAACCATACTTTCTAGCTCCATGTCCTCTGTAAATTGTTAAGTATGCCTTGTACATCGTTGTGTCTCATGAAAATGTTAGGCAGATGGAGCTCTATAGGGCATCTCTACCAACCAGCTTTCTTCTAGCTCATCAAGTCTTACCACCTTATTTTCCAAATGAGTAGACAGGTCCAGAGAGATTCAAAGTTTATGTAACAATGTATGGCTAGTGAGTGAGTGAGCCAACACTCTTCCATTCAGGTTTTATTAAAGGAATAGGAAAAAAAAATAAGTAAACAGTTAAAAGAGTAAAAGCAAAAGCAGGCATCCCTCTATTGAGAATAACTTCTAATAGGAAAAACAATCTGGCAGTCAGTGTTTGAGCACCATGCTTTGTGCTGGGATAGATACAAAGATGCACAAGTGATTGGCTTCTTATGCTAAAAGAGGGCATCACTAGTCTGGGCAATGACAATTTTTCTTAGTTTTGATAGTTACCAAGCCTAGGCAATATAACTTAAATAATTAAAGAGGTCAAGGGAGTTTCAGGATGGAGTGAACATCCATCACTTACAATGCTCTGCTGTCTACTGGTCTCTTCCCAGAAGGAAGCATTATTGGGTGAATTAGTGTTGGATTAATCAGCAGATGATTGCAAATTGTGTGTGTGAAGCACAGCTCTTCCCTGGCCTTTTGGAGACAGTTTTATGTCAGCCGATCTATGCAAGATCAGGTAAAGAATAAATGGATACAGTCTAGGAACATATCCGATATAGACATCTGCATTATGTTTGCAAGGATTATGAAGTCACACATTCATCAGCTCCTTATCCTCATCCTGCAGAAAGGCAACTTGGGGAAATGCTGCCAGAAGCTCTACAGCATTACAGAGTAGTACTTGTTAGAAGCACTGTGAGTTAACAATCAAGTATCTATGATGGTCTCATATGTGAGGCATGGATTCCCGAAGATCTCACATAATCCACAAGTCTCTAAATTCAAATTTTACTTTCCCATCGGAAAGGAAACATTCTTCCAGAGTACAAATTTGCAACCATTATAACATCATTTTAAAAATTGTTTTTCAGCAGTATCTCATATTGTGCAGTGTTTGCTCCTCAAATAGCAGCATGGCATATCATGATTGGTTTACCAAATTCAAGTTCTGGGCCAGGGTTACTTCTGTGGATGCATTTAGTGCCATCACTAATACTACCCTAAAGATAACACTGTAATTGCACATAATAAAGACCATTTTAACAGTTGCTGTTATAACTCAAGCATCACATTACTTGCAGAAAATCTGGTCAACATAAACCACAGTATGGTTCAGAAAATTCCAGCAGAAGAGAGGGAGTTCTTCCATTTCAACAGCTCAAGTGGTGCAGACTTGAGAGTCTAATGTTAGTATGCTTTACACTTTTTGTGGCCTGGTAGCTTTGGAATTTTGCAATTACAATATATTTAAATAAATTTAGGTATTCATTTTATTAAATATTTGTGGCATTAAGAACATTTTAAATTATTTTGGAGAAAGCCAATATGAAATATGCACCATTCATATCTGTATAAAAAGCAACCCCTGTAATGAGGATCTTGGCTGAAAGCAATGTTACAAATCTGAGCCCCAAGACTGATCCACAGAAGAAGATAAAATGGCAATGCTCATGGGTGTTACCCCAGATAGGTGGGGGTCACTAACTCCTCTGCAGTCCAAACTAGGGAGGCTGAAGTTCTCAGCCACCCACCATTTAAGACACCAAATGACATGTGTTTCTCTTGAATGGGCTCTTTTCTAGACCCTTGTTCCCAAGCCCCTATATGAACCCTCTGCTCTGCGTCAGTCTGATCTCATGCTTCCCAGACAGCTCCTACTTGTCCATGACTCTGTACATGCAATGCCCTTTCCACCTTACTAAACTAAATGTCCCCCAATGTTCCAAACCCTGGGCTCAAGTGTCACTTTCACTCCAAGACTAACCACCTTCGTCCATGCCAATCTGACCCTTTCCCACTTGCAGTGATTGAAGTATGTTCAATATGTTTGGCACCAAAGCGTACTCTGCCACATGAGTATTTCAGCTTTTCTGATATACTGACTAGTTAAGCAAATTAATACATTTCCCTAGTACATCAAAGTCCATATGTCTGGTGGTATGAAGAGCTGGTCAGCACAGGCTCACTGAGGCAATTATTAAATGTTCAGGTATGCTTACATCACTGATCCATTTCAAGTTATGCTGGTAACTTGAAATCAGTCATGCTGGGAGTATTTACGCCACAGAACTTGGTAAGTCTACATCAGGACTTTCCCAATCCTTATCCCATGCCATTGTCTATATTTCATAAGGGTAAGGGCTTCAAAGTCTGGCCACACTTTTGAATCCCACTTGATCTCTGGCTAGAAATGTGACTATGTGTAAGTTACTAAATCTCTGTAAGCCTCAGAGTTGTCATCTGTCAAACTGAGGTATCACAAGTGCTAGCATTAAAAGATAGAAGTGAGGACAAAATTATCCATGTAATGTGGTTGGCAAGGTACCTGACACAGGGTAACATTCAATAAATGTCAGTTCTTCTTATTACTATTAGTCGTATCATTAGTTTTTAATGGGGAGCAAGAGAGGAACAGAGAAACTTAATACTACAGTCAATGCTAACGTAATACACTTTGGTCAGTTTTGACTGATTTTTTTTTAAAAAGAAAATTCAGAAAACAATTCAAATTTAATCATATATATTTCAAGAATGGAAGATTGACAACAAAAAGACAAAGAACTCAATCTGAAAATGGGCAAAGGGCTTGAATAGAGATTTCTCCGAAGAAGATATACAAATGGGCTAAAAAGCACATGAAAAATTGCTACATATCTTAGTCATTGGGGAAATGCGAATCAAAACTACAATGAGATACTACTTCATACTCGCTAGGATGGCTAATACTAACAAAACAAAACAAAAAAACAGAAAACACCAAATATTGGTAAGGATGTGGAGAAATTGGAATCCTTGTACAATGCTAGTGAGTATGTAAAATGGTGCAGACACCATGGAAAACATCTTGGCAGTTCCTCAAAAAGTTAAACACAGAATTAACATATGACCTGGCAATACCACTGTTAGGTATATACACAGATTGAAAGCAGGAATTCAAACAGATATTTGTACACCAATGCTCACAGCAACATATTCACAGCAGCTACAAGGGGGAAATGACTCAAATGTCCATTGAGAGATGAATGGATGAATAAAATCTGGTATATCCATATAATAATATACACGAAAAGAAATCAAGTTCTGATACATGCTATAACATGCAAACACCTTGAAAAGATTATGCTAAGTGAAATAAGCCAGACACAAAAGAATATTGTATAACTCCACTTACATGAAATATATAGAATATGCAAATTCATAGAGACAGAAAGTAGATTAGAGCTTTTCAGGGGCAATGGGGTGGGGGAATTATTGCTTAATGGGTAAAGAGTCTCTGTCTCTGTTAAGGGTGATGAAAAAGTTTCAGTAATGGAAGGTAGTTGTGATAGCACATTGTAAAAGTAATGAATGCCACTGAATTGGACACTTAAAAATGGTTAAAATGGCAAACTGTATGATATATATGTATACACACACATACACACACACACACACACACACACACAGTTTTAAAAATAAGAATATAGGCTTGGTTTGATATACCACAAGAGAATGGGTCATAATATATAAAAGTTAGTTTTGCAAAGTTACATAACCCACTGTAGCTTTCTGATATATAAAATAAGGGTAAAAACACCTTGTGGCATTATTGGGAGGATTAAGTACATAGAAAAGTGGCTGGCACAATATCTAGCCCATCACAGTTGCCCAGTCAAGGTTAATTTCCTTCCTTCCCTCCTTGTTACTTCTGTAGGAAAATGAATACCTATACATCAGGTAAGCCTGGTTCACGTTTCACAAAACTTTTGACCTCATTATTTTTCCTTAGATCTTGATTTAAACTAAATTCATTTTCTATAACCAGGAGGTAAAATTTGAGGCAAATGTGGTGATTATTATTAATGACTAAGATTTCAAAGTAGGAGATTGATGTTACTAATAAGAGAAAACTGGAAAGTCTGGAGGGCAAGATGTATTGGGGGAAATTAAGATGGATCTGGTTTCAGGTATAGTAAGTTTGAGCTAAGAGGGCCTCTGACTCAGGCAAGAGGGAATGCAGGAAAAGAATCTGAGAGAAATGTAAAGGTTGAAAAGTTGAATACATGAGATCTCTCCAAAGACGAGTCAATATCAAGAGCATGGAAGAACTTAGGAGAGGCAATGCCAAGTCGAAGAGCAAAGGACAGATAACTAAGGCTCCTGGAGCTCACCCAGTTTACAAGGGGAGGGTTGAGAGGAGAGGCTGAAGTTGCCAAAGAAAGATCAAAGGCAGATCCATAGCATTAATGAAATCACTATACAAGAATAGTGGCAGCAACTCTGTCTGCACAACCAGAGCACACACCTGTGATCTACTAATTTAACACATCCTGGGACTGGGCTCCAGTACCTGGAAGTTGAAAGCAGGGGTTGGCTAACTCTCTCCACAAAGTGCCAAATGATCTGTAAATATTTTAGGCTTTGTGGGTTATATGGTTTCTGTCAACCATTCAGCTCTGCTGTTGTAGCACGAAAGCAGCCATAGACAGTATGTAAAACAAACGGTTGTGGCTGTGTTCCAGTAAAACTTTATTTAGAAGAACAGCCAGCCCTCTGGATTTGGCAGAGGGGCTGTCCCTTGTTTTAAAGGATCGTGAGAGCTATTGAAATAGAAAGGTTCTATGAGCTCACGGACCATATGTGACTGACTTTCTATACATCCCCAAGCTCCTAACAAAGTACCCAGCACAAATCCATATGTACTTTTAAACTGATGGGTTTATTGACAAGGAGGAATATTCTGCAGTACATTTGCTCTGAAGTATAAATGACCCATAGCTTCCTATCAAAAACCAAGGCATGCATGCATTTTCACTGGAATCAAAGCTTCAAGCTAAAAGACTGCAGATCATAGGGTAGAATTTCGGTTTCAGCCAGCAGAGATTTGTGAACAGGCAAAGGAATTTTTCCGGCAACCCTACAGAACACCAAGTAGGCAACTGCCAACTTTAAGATGCTTCTGAGGCCCTGGGGCCCAGAAACATGAAAACACCAGAGATATCACAATCCCAGTTCTGTCTGCATGACCCAAATCCTGGAGTCTGAAATTCCTCCTGAATTAGGAGCCTTTGGAGCTGCCCTCTCCCTGGCTGTTCACTGTGCATCAGAAGATGGCATCTGGGCCACACCTCAGCAGACCACATGCACAGATGTTAGCCAGGCAGCAGAACAATACTTTTCCAAGAGATCTAATTTGATTAACACATACAATACCCATTGTAATAACCTTATGAAAAATGTAATGACATTGTATAATGGATTCAAGAAGGATTATGCTATTCTCATAGGAGAATATGTCTTGGTCCATACAGGCCCCACCTTCCCACTCTTATGCCAGAGTTGTCTTTGGGTAAAAAGTGGTGGTTACTCCTCTTTTTGTAAATAAAAAGACACTATTTTCGTCTTTTCTTTTTCCTGAAATATCAGACTTTGAATTTCCCTTTCCTTTGTCATTGAGTTTACTTTTCAGTCCATTACATGTTATAATGCACCCAGCCAGGGTACAAGTTGAATTCCCTTTAATTAGTTTTTGGTGATCACATATGCTAACATTAAAGCCATGTCTCTAGCACTTAGCCACAAAATGCCCTTTGACTTATGTTCAGTGGCCCCATGGAAGAGGGACCCAAAGAACAGGTTTCCTTTTCAGAAGCAGCAGATCTTGTCATCAACCAGGAATGACAACCACATGGAAAGCTGAAATTATGCAACCAAAGGTCTCAGAACTGCCACTTGGAATCTCCCTAGGTGGTCCATACAGCAATGTGTTGGAGCCTTTGCAGGTAGGTTACCTGCTACCAAGCTCTCTAGTTCAGTGATTCTCAAACTGGAGTTGCATCACAGATTGCCTATCCCTAGTCCCCAGGGCTTCTGATACAGTAGGTCTGGGACAGGACCCAGGAATGTGTCTTTCTAACAAATTTCCAAGTGATGAAGATGCCCCTCGTCCAGGAACCACACTTTGAGAATGACTGCTCTAGTTTTTGCCTTTCTAACCCGTGGCCCTTAACCCACATAGGTGTTCCAATCATCTCCAGTGCTTTAAAAAGCACAGAGCATGGTTTAATTAGTCAGAGAGGGGCCTGGGTAGCAGTATTTTCTAAGCTTCCCAGGTGATTCTAATAGACAGTCAAGACAAAGAATCACTACTCTAACCCAAAGATGGCAAACTCAAAAGCCTCTGGGGACCTAGAAGATGCATAAATTGGTGACTAATCAAGGTGAGGATCGAACAAAATGGAGACTGCAAACCCCATCTAAGAGGCAGCTACTACTCAGCCCTAGCTGATCATGATGTGGGGATGCAGATTTAACGTCAGTAAAATTTCTAATATTTCAGGTGAATCTGAAATCTAGATTTTATATTTGCCCGATTTAATTTACAAAAAAATTTTTAAAGCATTAGGCATGACAAATGTGCCTGCAGTGAGGATTGGATCCTGGAACACACTTAGCGACCTACCAAACCAGCTCTCAGAGTGTCTACCTGGAGTCTCCCTCACGTTTTCTATTGGTGAGAGGTCCACTGTACTAAAACAAACTCCTGGCTGGGAGGTGGAACTAAGGGACATTACCAAGGTTAGGAAGCTTCTGCCAGGTAAGCCATTTTCTATTCCAACAAGGTTGTCAGGTTTCATTTTTTCTAATCCTAAAATTCCCTTTCTGTCCGGCCAACTCACCTCCTGCGAGTGCTTGAATGCTATTGCTAGTTATCATCTTCCTTCCTAGCTGACACTTTTTTCTGTCTCTCCGTCTCCTCACTCCCCTACTGACTGATCTCTTGGTTTCCTGTAAACACATCCAGACTGCTGCTACACTTACATTTTATTTAGTCAACTGTGTCCCTTTATTGAAGTGTAACATAAATACAGAAAAGTGCACAGATCACAAGTTACAGCTCAGTTACTTCTATAAAATGACTACACGGTGTACCCAGCACCCAGATCAAGAAATACAACACAATCTGCACCCAAGAAGTCCCCTACATGCCCCACCTCTAGCACTACCCTCACCTGGAAATTAACAACATCCTGACTTTCAAAGCATAAATGAGTTTTGCTTGTGTTTGAACTTTATGTGAATGGAATCATGCAGTAAATATACCCTTTTGAGTCTGTCTTCTTTCATTCAACATTATGTTTGTGAAGTTCATCCTTCAGCCCCTACATTTGAAAGATACCTTATAACTTCCTATATACACTCATATTTATGGTGTCTTTTAATTCTCAAGCACATCCTATGAGATAGAAAGATCAGCACCACCCTCGTTTTGCTACTATGGAATATGGGGTTCAAGGGTTGAAGGGTGAAAACGTTTAGGCTAGAACCAGACTCTCCCTCCAAAGTGAATCACCCAGGGTTGCATTCAAATCTCCGCAATGCCATCTACTATCTGGGCCACCTTGGTAATTTACTACTTTTCTCAGAACCAGAGTTTTCTTGCCTGTAAAAAGAAGATTCTATCACCTGCTAGAAGAACTGTTACAGGAATATGAGAAATAGGAAGATGGATGGATGGACAGACGGATGGATGGATGGATGGATGGATGGTAGACAGATACAGCTAAATATAGACTATATAGATAACCTAGCACATAGCATTATTAGGAAATTACAGCTCCTATGCTGATACTGAATACGTCAGTAGGCAATAGTTGAAAAGTTCCACTTCAAGATGTGCTAATATCAATGGAGAGAGAAAGGCCAATGAGACAAGAAAGTCAAGCCTTGAGCATGCAAAGGGGAAAAGCCTACACAATCCTTCAAGACTGGTGGGATAAGGCGCAATCTCCATCCCGATCCATATAGCACTTCTTCTTTGGAAAACCTTTTCATACAATTTTATCTCATTACAGTCCCCTTTTTAAATGAGGTTCAGAGATCAGACTTGCCCAAGATTACAGTTGGAGTTAAAGCCAAGGCTTGGATAGAACGTCAACTTCATATGATAGAAACTTGGCCTATTTCACAATTTTGTTCAGTGCTCCTAACAAAAGAGAAGACAAAAAAATAATAATAAGGGTAAAAGTGAGGGGCAGAATGCTTCCATAAAGATGCCTTTTGAAGACTCATGGTAATGGGCAGGGCCTCTGCTGTGACTAGATGAAATTCCTAAGAACCTGAGTGTCAGTGGTGCCAGGGGAGCCAGAAATCCCCTTTCATGTAAATCAGTATATCAGTGATTTCTCTTCTAATTGGTTTGAGGGACTGGAGAGGGGAATAAAGAGGGAGGAGTAAAAGGAGAATAAAATCTCTAATTTGATGAGCTCCTGCCAGGTGCCAGGCACCATATTTTATTAGTTCACTTCATTCCCCTCCAGTCCAATGGGGTGGAAGATATCACCTGAGTTTTTACTCCACAAGGAAGCCTTGTAGAGGTGTTGGTTGTCATCTAAGGTTTTCTGAAGGGGAAAAAAAAATGAGATGTGGAGAGTTCCCTTCCTTAATGCAGAGAACCTGGGCACCTCAGTCCTCAGTTGCAAAGCACTATCTCATGATGTCATGGAGGAGTTTTGCTTTAGCTCCTAGGTTGGATGACTGATACTCCTGCATTTGCTCAGATTCTGGCCAATCTCAAAGGCCTCTATTTACTGACTTAATATTTAAGTGCATAACAATCCAATTTCAGGTGTGTTGTAATTTGCAGGCCCTCCGTCCTTCCTTTGCATAATGATTGCTATTAAACGGGCAGCTTGAAATCAATGTTCATGTCCTTTGCCGGGGATTGCTGACTGAGAGCCTGAATTGACTGCAGGATCTGAGAATTCAATGCCATTCCACCCCACCCTTACATGTAGTTCTTGCTCAGGCAGACAGAGCAAGGTTTTTGCACCTTGAGCCCCCAATCTGACAAACTCAGGTAAACAGTAAATGTTGAGAGCTTCTACCATGCATTTCTCTGGTTACCTTTTACTCCCCCACTGAGGTCAGCCGGCTGGCAACACACACAGTCTCGGGACTCTACTAGCTGGGCAAGGGCTGTCCCAGAGTCACATTTCTATGCCCAAACCTGACACTCAAAAATTAAGCCCCACTGAGATGAGAGCCAGCCCCTAAGCTTCTCTCCTTCCAGGACACCCAACTCCGCATTTTACTCTCAACAGCGTTCCCCAAGAGGGTGGCATCAACAATGCAAATAAGACAAAAAAACAAACAAATATACAAACAAAAAAACTCCAAACCACCTATTCTTTATGTCTCAGGTACATAGGCACAGAAATCATCCAAATCACAAGTCTGATTACAAGTCCAGGATTAGGTTAAGTTTCCCCTATTTTAAACCTTAGATTCTCTTCTCTACCCCCACAATAAATTGCTTCAATCCCTTAAAAGCATTTCTCTTAGTTGTTTACTAAGAACAAGAAGAATGTTGTATGAATGGATGGACGGATGGACAGACAGACAGACGGATGGATTAACAGGAGGGGAGAAAGAAGAGAGAAAGAACGAACACAAAGGCAGCCCATTCTACCCGTTCCCAAACTTTTCATGGCACATGACAAAGATCCAGGGATATACAGCAGCATTTACCAAAGCAGTTTCCCAGCAGAAAATATAAGTTTTAGGAAAATATAGGTTTTAGGAAACACTACATTCTCTTTTCTTTGATAGCAACCATGTGCATTAGCATATTAAGGACTCTCATAGATCCTACAGTCAAGATCCTTATTTAAGTAAGTATTTCTCAATTAATTCACCCTTACAAGATGTCCTTCACATACTAACTTCTAGTTAATCCCTTGGAACTGGTGTTCATGTGGTATATTTTGTAAACTGCTGATTTCCAAATTTTTTTCCACGTTCAGGATTCTACAAGAGAAGAGGGGAGGGAGGGGAGAGGAAGGAGGGAAGGTGATACAGAGAAGTATGTGACAATTAAAAAAAAAAGTATTGTATTTCTTAAAGAAATATGCATATGGCATTATTCAACCACATGGTAAAGAAAGGGACCCCCGAGGTGTAAACTGAAGCCCTGGAACCTACAGCTGAAATTAAGTTCCCATTTGGACTCTGCTTCCTTACAATTTGAGGGCTAATTTAATAGTACCAGGATGCTGGTTAGTCTTGGAAATACTTGTATCTGCTTCTGACATTCCACTCTTGTTTAGTCTTTCAAGAAACTAAGTTCTAACTGGTTTTCCAAATGCTAATCACTGAACAGCTTTATTTTTCCCCAACAATTCAAACCAAGTACAGTGTGAAAACTGCAGGCCAACCGCCTCTGTACAACCGGGAAGAAATCAATCGCAGGCTGTTACCAAAATGAGCCAGTGCTCATACTCCTTGATTAGCATCAGTTTCTCCTTTTGTGAACATCTGTACTTGTTTCTGTATCTCTGGAGCCTTCCAGAGTTAGGGATAAGAGTCTCATTGCTTTCAATTTCTCATCTGCCCAAGGGATGGTCATGCCCCAACTGCAAATCACACATGCTCAAAAGTAAAACCAGTGCACTTCGTCCATATGAAACCTATGAACAAATTGAAAACCTGCAGTTAGATTCAGATTTCAGGGTACTAGACCGACTTTCTGGAAACATGCTCAGATACGTATTTGTGGAGCACAAGGATTAATTGGAAAGGCCAGTATATCAACAGCTAACATTCTAAGACCTATGTTGATGGAGGCGGTGCCTTGTACAGGTTAAGTCAAAGCCACAATGATGAAATTGGTATGTGTATGTGTGTGTTCAATTTGACATTATGGCTTTGAGGAGACAGGACAGTCACCCTTGAACATTTGAAGCACTGTCAAGTGGAAGAAGATGCCTGCAACAGATCACTTCTCTGCTCAAACTTCGACAGAGTTCACAAGAAAGAGTACTCAGATCATCTTCCAGTCTGATTGTAGTATATTGAATCATGTATCCCAACAAAAGGCAAGTTCTTAATCTTAATCTGCATTCCCATGGTTGTAAATAGGACCCACTGAAGATATATTATTAGTAAAGTTGTGTCCCAACTGATTCAAGGTGTGCTTTATATATATTATAAATATTATATATGTATTATTGGGGTTTTTTATAAACAGAAGAAATTTAGATGCAATAAGACAGAAAAAGCCACAGGAAGAAGCCAGAAGTCAGCAGGAACTGGCAGAGCAGACACAAGGAGAGCTCGCTCGCCATGCAGTGGGAGGCACAGATGCCGGCCAAGGGATCCCAGGGATTTTGGCAAACTAGTACCAGAATGCTACAGACCTCGGGAAGAAATCATGGCCTTGACTGTGCCTTGATTTTGGACTTCTAGTCTCCAAAACCAAGAGTCAATAGATTCCTGTTGCTTATGTCAACCCATTGCTTGGTACTTCTCATAGCAGCTCGGGCAAACTAGGACACTAATGCCGACAGTTTTTAACTTAAATCTAGTTTTTAGGTATCCACCACCTTCACTGCCTCTTTAGTTTATGGTACTGAACAAAGACCACACAGTTACTCTATTCAACAAGAATGGAAAGATTTATTTTTCTATCACATTAATATCACTTACTGTTTTCTTTTCTTGTTAGTCTCATTTAAACATAAATGAATTCAACAGCAGCTTTCCCAGGACGATCAACCATAAAACAAATTGCTTAACCCAATGTCAAATTGATACAGAATTCTTCCTTTTACTTGAACATAGACTTGACAGACAAAATCACAAAGATTCATTTTGTGCAAATATTCCTAGATGGATGAATAAATAAGCTGTATGCTCTTGCTCAAGTATTGCTAATACTGACAGCTGTCAGAGTGATCTGCTAATTTCATCCAAAGAAAAGACCAAGAGAAAGTTCTTAATATTATTGTAACTGTATTATATTAAAAATACTGATGTTAATTATATTAATTTAAAAATAAAGAACCTCTATTGGCTTTTGGTTTGTTGCAAAAACTTTCCAAAATCTTGTCCCAACCAATCATTTCACTCCTAATTCATGCTAATCTTCTCTACTGTTTTAGTTTGCTAATGCTGCCAGAATGCAAAACACCAGAAACGGACTGGCTTTCATAAAAGGGGGTTCATTTGGTTACACAGTTATAGTCTTAAGACCATAAAGTGTCCAAAGTAACACATCAGCAACTGGGTACCTTCACTGGAGGATGGCCAGTGGTGTCCGGAAAACCTCTGTTAGCTGGGAAGGCACGTGGCTGGTGTCTGCTCCAAGTTCTGGTTTCAAAATGGCTTTCTCCCTGGACGTTCCTGTCTAGGCCGCAGCTCCTCTTCACAGTGTCACTCTCAGTTGCCCTTGGGGTGTTCGTCTTTTCTTAGCTTCTCCGGAGCAAGAGTCTGCTTTCAACGGCCATCTTCAAACTGTTTCTCATCTGCAGCTCCTGTGCTTTCTTCAAAGTGTCCCTCTTGGATGTAGCAAGCTTGCTCCTTCTGTCTGAGCTTATACAGTGCTCCAGTAAACTCATCAAGGCCCATGCTGAATGGGCGGGGCCACACCTCCACAGAAATCATCCCATCAGCATTATCACCCACAGTTAGGAAGGGCACATTTCCATGGAAACAACGTAATCCAAACCTTCCAACTTAATCCCCACTAATATGTCTGCCCCACAAGATTGCATCAAAGAATATGGCTTTTTCTGGGGGACATAATACATTCAAGCTGGCACATCTACCTTTTTTATTTTGTGTTGTAAATAAATTGTAACACATTTGCTCCCAGGAAAATGGAATTAAATATCGTCCCATCAGCAAGCCCTGCATTTCTTCAAGACTGAGGTTGATCCACATTTGTAAACTCCGTGAAAGCAGGGACTTGCTGCTTGTTCCCTGTCCTAGCCCTGGCCTTATAACAATACCTGGCATGTGGAAGATGCATACTAAACACAGTATTTGTAGAATGAATCCCTGATTATAACCATCACAACACAGTAGGTACTACATAAATAACAAAAAAATAAATGTTTACCTACAAAGACACACATGCGGTAAAATACAATGGGCACCAGGGGTGAAAAATATCAATTCTCTAAGCAGAGCATTACCACGGTGTTACATATGGATGTGTGTAATTCAGAGGCACTGATGGACATGAAATAGTTGCAGTATTCTACTGGTCACCAGGCAGTAAGATAATTAGTGTGTTACAAGTTTCCTAGTGCTCCGGCATTTGCCCAGTGAGGAAGGAAAACATTTGCAGCTCAAATCCAAGCTCAACTTTCACTTCCCTTCATAACTGTTACCTCAGTGAAGGCATCTTTCATAACTTGCAAACTGTCTCACAAATCGAAAGAAAATCCATTTCCATGGACTACGTGCCTAGCAGCAGGCGCTTTGCAATGCACAACTGGAAGAAAAGCAAACCCTTTCTGGGAATACAAATGATCAGAGTTTGTGCTTAAAATGAATGTGGTGCACATGTATAAACTGAGATTAAGAAATTAAGAAAGAGAGTTTTCTATCCAAAAATATGACGTTATAACACATGCAAGAATGGTGTGATGAGACAGTGGAGGAATAGCAGCGGCAACGATGGATGACAAACAGAAATCTAAATCCAGCCAAGAGAGTTCCCTGACCAATCTATACCAAACGTCTTCTCCACTCTAACTGAATAGGAAACTGTAATTTACCATTTGTTGAATTGATAAATAATTATTTCCACAACTGCATGATGATTAATACATCACTGACTCAAAAATAAGGTTTCAGCTTTTGCAACGGGTCATTTTTGTTGTTGTTGTAAAGTCCCGGGGTCAAGAAATCTTCCAGGCAATACCATATGGAGAATTGGACTTGGTGGGCCTCTAATTTGATTGACAGCCCAGATTCTCTGCTCACATTGAACAGGCAAAGTAATATATACCCCTCACCCAAAGAGGCCTAACATGCTCATGAAGGGAAAAACAAAGTGCTGTTAGAAGAAGGATGTACTGCTCTTTGGGGAAAGAATGATGGACAGGCAAAAACAAACCTTTTAAATGACCAGAATGCAGACTGCCCACAGCAGAGAAGGCAGCCAATTCATTTTAGAACCACCACAGGGGCTTGCGAACCACAAATGCTCACTATATATCAGAATGAATATATAGTTACACTCCCACTGATATTTCATTCGCAAGAGAAGAATAAAACTCTAACTACCCACACCAGGGAAGATGCTAATGAACATTGCCCAATAAATGTCAGCAGGCATATAAAAAGTCAAATCAGTGTAGAAAATGAAAAAGACAGTTTAGAGTGTCATGAATTATATATATATTAAAGTGTAGGCTGAAGGACTATTACTAGAAAACCATGGATGGCCCTCGCTTCTCAAGTGGAATATGTCAGTTATGTTTTTCTATCTGTCTCAGAGCTAACAGTGAAGTTCCATTACCATGACACCTGATGGATGCAGGTAGACAGGTAATGAGGGGAGGAAGAAGGTCATCACCCACTGGAGCATCCCTCAGTGACCTGGTACTACTGTCTACCATTAGATGACACACAAGTTTCCTTTTCAGAGTCTCGGTACCATAAGGCAGATTACACGGATCCATTGGCATTTCTAGGTACTCACCCTTTTACACCTTGTGAAAAAAAATTAAGTTCATCACTACTCGTGGTGCAAAACCAGTAACATCTAGAGACCATGCGGATATCTACAATGCAATTACTCTTTAATTCTTCTTGTTTATAAAAATGCTCCTGGAGGTGACATTCAAAATATTTAGCAGCCTGATGTTCTCACAAACATTGAGGACTATTTTGTATTCCAAGCCCTCTAACTTGAAGCTTGCCCTTGTGGAGCTCATTACTGCAAAGAAGCAGCTAAACTTGCATATAATTGTGCCTAAGAGTCTCCCCGAGTACCTCTTTGTTGCTCAGATGTGACCCTCTCTCTCTCTAAGCCAACTCAGTGGGCTAATTCACTGCCTTCCCCTCTACATGGGAGCTGATTCCCAGGGGTGTAAATCTCCCTGGCAATGTGGGATATGACTCTTGGGGATGAATCTGAACCTGACACTGTGGGATTGAGAACATCTTCTTGACCAAAAGGGGGATGCAAAATGAAATAAAGTTTCACTAGCTGAGAGATTTCAAATGGAGTCAAGAGGTCACTCTGGTGGACATTCTTACACACTATATAGTTAACCCTTTTTAGGTTTTAATGTATTGGAATAGCTAGAAATAAATACCTGAAACTATCAAACTCCAACCCAGTAGCTGTGACTCTTGAAGATGATTGTATAACAATGTAGCTTACAATGGGTGACAGTGTGATTGTGAAAACCTTGTGGATCGCACTCCCTTTATCCAGTGTATGGATGGATGAGTAGAAAAATGGGGACAAAAACTAAATGAAAAATAGGCTGGGATGGGGGGGATGATTTGGGTGTTCTTTTTTACTTTAATTTTTAGTCTTATTTTTTCTGGTGTAAGGATGATGTTCAAAAAATAGATTGGGGTGGTGAATGGATAACTATATGATGGTACTGTGAACAGTTGATTGTATACCATGGATGACGTATCATATGTGAATGTATCTCAATAAAATTGAATCTAATTAAAGAAAAATGTTTAGCAGCCAATACAGCCTGGGACTTGAGCCATCAGTACAGATGCTGGAGCAGGGTACTGGAGGTCACAGGGGCACTGCACCTTGGGGGCAGGCAGGAGTAGGGGAGTAGGTGCTGGGGCTTGTGGTAGTAAAACAGATATAGTACAATATAATAAAAACTGAGGATAGGTTTCTTCAGTTCCAGATGATCTTACTCAAGTTTGAGAACTGTAAAGTGGAAAATGATTTATCATCATTTATTTTAAAAGGGAAAGTCTTCCACTTTTTCTTTCATGTTCTCAATGATAAAACAGTTTAACTTACAAAAGAGTCAAATTATGATCACTTGTAAACACACACACACACACACACACACACACACACACACACACACCCCTAGGAACTGCTCCCACCCTGTCACTCTTTCTGTTCCACTCTCTTGTCATGATTAGAATTCAACAAAAGGATCAAACTATGCAAACAGCCCTGAAATAAAAAACTGAAGCAACAGAACCCAGGTGAGACAAAATGAAGAGTGTTCACCTTGTGTTAACCACCCCCAAACTCACGTCTTAATTCCAAGACAGTCATCTGTGTTCTGGGCTACTTTGTGTTGTGAGTGCAACAAAAATTTTTCATGTTCTCTAAAACTCTATTATATCCCTTTGAATGATTTTTATAAAGTCTCATTTGCTTATATTGAATGCTATGTAATCTAGGGAGCATCTGTACCTCATTACAGAGATGACAAATCCTAGCACACCAAAACTAGTCCTGTTTGACTTAAACACTGTTGATCCACATGTCCTTACACTCTTTGTCCCTCAAATGCCTCTTCTATCAGCACCTTGTGCCTCGGCACTGGAAACCCAGGGTCCTGGGAAGGTGTTTACTGATAGGTGGTAAGTCAGGCAGCTAGAGGGATTGTATTTGAATTCTGTTCTGTGTATTGGCACTGTGACTTGGAACACCCACCGTACAATGGGGTACTTTCTAGTCCTGTGGACACAGCAATAAACATGACCAGCAGGGTGCCTGCCCTCATGGAGTTGAAATCCTAGTGGTGTTTCCTTTCTTAGAGACTTTACTAAGCTTCAGTTTTTTCAGCTGTAAAATAAGTTTAGAATAATTAACAAAGTTCACCCTTATTGGAGTCTGGCAAAGATGGTGGATTAGGAGAGACACAGCAAAATACTTCTCCATGAAAAATACTAGACAAAAGACAGAAAGTACTCCAGAATACCAGTTCCAGGGTTGTACCGGCTGGATAAGGTCCACTCCATCCACAGTGACTGTGCACTCGGTGAAACCGCGAGTCTGCATTCGGAAACGAGTGAGGCAGGCTGCTGGGGAAATGGCAGCCACACAAAGGTGGGGAGAAAACTGGGGTCGCTGTTTGAAGGTGGGTTAGTTTAAAAACCCAAAAAGCAGCTGCAGATCTGGCAGCAAGAGCTGCACAATCAAGCGCGGTGGGGAGTGCCTCCCATGCCCTGGGCACCCACCGCAGTATCTGGTGTGGACGACAGCCTTTCATATACCTGCAGCTAATTGTCATGGAGCTAGGAACGCCCTGTACAGCCATCTTCTCAGCAGGCTGGGAATGCCTCTGTGCAGCACTGCGACCAAGAGCTCCCCTTGGGGATTCTGCTCACTGGTGACATTGTGCAGTCTTCCCTCCGCAGAGGCCCACGGAGTGCACGGCTTGGAGGCGGTGTCCCGCCTGGAAGTCCCAAGGGCCCTACACCAATCCCAGGGACTTGTGGGCCCACAGCAGAGAGAGACTGTGGGGAATCTGAGCTAAAGGGTTGGACTCATGCAACAGCTTTAAGTCTCTGGGAATTGCTGGGAGATATGAGTCTTAAAGCTGCTTTCCCTGCCTAACTGCACAGGGCACAGCCCCCACGTTCAGGGCTGGCAGCCCCAACTGCACAAGGAAACTTGGTGTACTCATTCGACCCCCACAAGGTTTGGACTCCCACTTGTCACACAGACAAAGTTGAGGAGAACTGGCTTGAGGGGGATAGGTGGCTCGGGGGCGCCATCTGCTGTTAAGTCAGGGAAAGCACACTCCACCAAGTTACAGCTCTGTCAAATTATACACAACTGTTCAAATAAGTCTGCATACCCTAAAAGAACCCTATCAAGATAAACAAATGCCAAGAGGCCAAAAACAAAAGAAAATTTTAAAGCATATGAAGAAACAAGAAGATATGGATAACCCAAATCAAACACCCAAATCAAAAAATCACAGGAGATACAGTACTCGGAGCAGTTAATCAAAGAAGTAATCACACAAAACAAGTTCATGGCACAGGATACCATGGCACAGAAGACCCTAGAAGAGCATAAAGAAGAATTTGCAAGAGTAAATAAAAAATAGACAATCTTATGGAAATAAAAGAAACTGTTGATCAAATTTAAAAAGATTCTGGATACACACAGTACTACAGTAGAGGAAGCTGAGGAAAGAATAAGCAAACTGGAAGAGTGCAGGTTTAAAAGTGAAAGTACAAAAGAAAGACCAGAGGAAAAAAAATAGAAAAATTTGAAATGGATCTCAGGGATATGATGGACAACATGAAGTGCACAAATATAAGAATTATTAGTGTTCCAGAAGGTGAAGAGAATGGTAAAAAGGTCTAGGAAGAGTATTCAAAGAAATTGTTGGGGAGAACTCCCCAGCCCTTCTAAACAACATAAATACACAAACCATAGATGCCCAATGGACTCCAAAGAGAATAAATCCAAATAAACCCATTCTGAGACGTATTTGATCATATTGTCAAATGCTGAAAGAAGGAGCAAGTTCTGAAAGCAGCAAAAGAGAAGCAATTCACCACATACAAGGGAAACAACATAAGACTAACTACTGACTACTCAGTGGCCACAATGGAGGCAAGAAGGCAGTGGTATGACATATTTAAAAGTCTGCAAGAGAAAAATTGCCAACCAAGAATTCTTTATCCAGCAAAGCTCTCCTTCAGATTTGAGGGAGAGCTTAAAATCTTCACAAACAAATGCTGAGAGAATTTGCTAACAAGAGACCTGCTCTACAAGAGATACTAAAGGGAGCCCCACCAGCAGAGAAACAAAGAAGTGTGAGAGAGGTACGGAGAAGGGTTCAGAACTAAAGAGATTTAGTAAGGGTACATTAAGGGAAATAAAGAGACAGAGGGGAAAATATACGTGCCAATCAAAAACCAAAGGATAGGGTGGCTAATTCAAGAAATGCCTTCACAGTAATAGCATTGAATGTGAATGGATTAAACTTGCTAATTAAAAGAAAGAGACTGGCAGAATGGATTAAAAAATATGAACCATCAATATGTTGCTTACAAGAGACTCATCTTAGACCCAGAGACACAAAGAAACTGTAAGTGAAAGGATGGGAAAAAAAATATTTTATGCAAGCTACAGCCAAAAGAAAGCAGCAGTAGCAATATTATCAGATAAAATGGACTATCAGTGCAAGGATGTTATAAGAGACAAAGAAGGTCACTATATACTAATAAAAGGGATAATTCAACAAGAAGAAATAACAATCATAAATGTCTATACACCCAGTCAAGGTCCCTTAAAGTACATGAGACAAACATTGGCAAAACTGAAGGAAGCAACAGATGTTTTCACAATAATTGTGGGAGACTTCAATACATCACTGTCTCCTATAGATAGATCAACCAAACAGAGGACCAGTAAGGAAACTGAAAACCTAAACAATCTGATAAATGAATTTGATTTAACAGACATATATAGAACATTACATCCCCAATCACACATTATTCTCTAGTACTCATGGAACTTTCTCCAGAATAGATCATATGCTGGGCAATAAAACAAGCCTCAATAAATTTAAAAAGATTGAAACTATTCACAGCACATTCTCTGACCACAATGGAATTCAAATAGAAGTCAATAACCATCAGAGATTTAGAACATTCACAAATATCTGGAGGTTGAACAACACACTCCTAAATAATCAGTGGGTTAAAGACGAAATGGTAAGAGAAATTGCTAAATATATAGATATGAATGAAAATGAGAACACATTTCAAAACTTATGGAATGCAGTGAAGGCAGTAGTGACGGAAATTTATGGCTCTAAATGCATACATTAAATATGAAGAAAGAGCTAAAATCAAAGAACTAATGGAGCAACTGAATAAACTAGAAAATGAACAGCAAACTAATCCTAAACCAAGCAGAAGAAAAGAAATAACAAGGATTAAAGCAGATAAAATTGACATAGAGAACAACAACAACAACAACAACAAAAACACTAGAGAGAAACACCAAAAGTTGGTTCTTTGAGAAGATCAACAAGATTGACAAGCCCCTAGCTAGACTGACAAAGTCAAAAAGAGAGAAGACACACATAAACAAAATAATAAATGAGAGAGGTGGCATTACTGCAGATCCCAAAGAAATTTAAAAACATATAAGAGGATACTATGAACAACTGTATGCCAACAAATTAGATAATGTAGAGGAAATGGACAATTTCCTGGAAACATATGAACAACTTAAACTGACCGGAGAAGAAATAGAAGACCTCAACCAACCAATAAGAAGCAAAGAGATCCAATCAGTCATCAAAAAAGCTTCCCAAAAATAAATGCCCAGGGCCAGACGACTTCACAGGGGAATTCTACCAAACTTTCCAAAAAGGAACTGACACCAGTCTTAAACTCTTTCAGAACACTGAAGAAATGGAACACTACCGAACTCATTTTACGAGGCTAACATCACTCTAATACCAAAACCATGTAAAGATGCCACAAGAAAGGAAAACTACAGGCCAACCTCCCTAATGAATATAGATGCAAAAATTCTTAACAAAATATTTGCAAATCAAATCCAAAGACACATTCAAAAAATCATACACCATGACCAAGTGGGGTTCATTCCAGGCATGCAAGGGTGGTTCTACATAAGAAAATCAATGTAATACAATACATTAACAAATCATAAGTGAAAAATCAAAAGATCATCTCAATAGTTGCTGAAAAAGCGTTTGACAAAATCCAGCATCCTTTTTTTGATAAAAACACTACAAAAGGTAGGAATTGAAGGAAACTTCCTCAATGTGATAAAGAGCATAAATGAAAAACCCACAGCCAGCACAGTACTCAATGGCAAGAGACTGAAAGTCTTGTCTCTAACATCGGGGATGAGACAAAGATGCCTACTGTCACCACTGTTATTCAACATTGTGCTAGAAGTGCTAGCCAGAGCAATTCGGCAAGGCAAAGAAATAAAAGGCATCCAAATTGGAAAGGAAGAAGTAAAACTGTCATTGTTTCCAAGTGATATGATCTTGTATCTGTAAAACCCTGAGAAATTGGCAACATACCTACTTGAGCTAATAAACAAATTTAGCAAAGTAACAGGATACAAGATTAATGCACGCAAGTCAGTAATGTTCCTATACACTAGAAATAACCAAACTGAAGGGACACTTAAAGTCAAGTACCTAGGAATAAACTTGACTAAGGATGTAAAACACCTATACATAGAAAACTACATAACTTCGCTAAAAGAAATAGAAGGGGTCCTAAAAGATGGAAAAATATTCCATGTTCATGGATAGGAAGTCTAAATGTCATTAAGATGCCAATTCTACCCAAACTCATCTACAGAGTCAATGCAGTCCCTATCAAAATTCCAACAAGCTACTTTGCAGACTTGGAAAAGGTAGTTTCAAATTTATTTGGAAGGGGAAGATGCCTTGAATTGATGAAAATATTCTAAAAAGAAAAACAAGGCAGGAAGAGTTATACTCCCTTACTCTGAAGCTTATTATAAAGCCACAGTTGTCAAAACAGCATGATACTGGCACAAAGATAGATATATTGATCAATGGAATAGAATTGAGAATTTGGAGACAGACCTCCAGACCTACAGTCAACTGATCTTTGATAAGGCCCCAAAACCACTGAACTGGGACATAACAGTCTCTTCAAATGGGGCTGGGAGAGTTGGATATCCATATCCAAAATAATAAAGAGGACCCCTACCTCACACCCTACACAAATTAACTCAATATAAGAGAAAGTACTATAAAACTCCTAGAAGATAAGGTAGGGAAACATCTTCAAGACTTTGTGTTAGGAAGTCATTTCTTACACCTTACACCCAAAGCATAAGAAACAAAAGAACTCCTCAAAGGAATTTGTTAAAAAGGTGAAGAGGCAGCCAACATAATGGGAAAAAAATATTTGGAAGCCACATATCTGACAAAAGACTGATATCTTACATATATAAAGAAATTCTACAACTCAGTGACAGCCCAATTTCAAAATGGGCAAAAGATATAAAAATACATTTCTCTGAAGAGGAAATACAAATGGCAAAAAAACACATGAAAAAATGTTCATCTTCACTAGCTATTGGGGTGATGGAAATTAGGACCACAATGAGATATTATCTCACACCAATCAGATTGGCTGCCATTAAACAAACAGGAAACAAATCCTGGAGAGGATGTGGAGAAAATGGAACTCTTGTTCATTGTTGGTGGGACTCTATAATGGTACAGCCACTCTGGGAGACAGGCTGGCAGTTCCTTAGAAAACTAGATACAGAGCTACCCTTCAATCCAGCAATTCCACTTCTCAGTATATACCCGGAAGATCTGAAAGCACTGACATGAACAGATATTTGCAAATCGATGTTCATAGAAGCATTATTCACACTTGCCAAGAGATGGAAAAGATCCAAATATCCTTCAACAGATGAGTGGATAAACAAAATGTGGTGTATTCACACAATGGAATACTATGCGGCAGTAAGAAGGAACGAGGTCGTGAAACATTTGACAACATGGATGAAACCTGAAGATATAATGCTAAGCAAAGTAAGCCAGGCACAAAAAGAGAAATATTATATGTTACCACTAATGTGAATACTAAGAAAAATGTAAAATAAATGGTTTATATTATAGAATGTAGGGGACCTAGCAATAGACAGCAAATAGCGAAGGGGGAACGATAATCTAGTAAGAACAGATAAGTTATGGAGAGTAAACTTAGTGTTATGGGAGTGCTCAGGAATGACTATGGTTTGTTAATTTCTGGGGGATATGGTAGGAACAAGTTCACAGAAATGTAGTTATTTTAGGTTACTTGTTTTTCTTATTCCCTTGTTGGGTTATAGTCTATTTTCTTGGGGTAGGGAAGGAACATGTTGGAAGCAATGTAGTTATTTTAGGTTATTTGTTTTTTCTTATTCCTTTGTTTTGGTTTTGTTTGAAATGTTTTTCACTGTTTTTAAATTTTTTGATAAAGGTAAAAAAACAATGAATAAGTGAAAAAAAGTCAACGAACAATGGGGGGAGAAGGGGAATGGAATGTTTTGGATGTCCCTTTGCATTCTAATTTTTATTTTATTTTTTGGAGTAATGAAAATGTTCAAAGGTTTATTGTGGTGATCAATGCACAACTGTATGATGATACTATGAACAACTGGTTGTATACTTTGAAGGACTGTGTGTTATGTGAATATATCTCAATAAAACTGCATTAAAAAAAGGAATAACACACTTGCAAGATTACATAAATATTCTCTAACATTTTCTGTGTTTTTATATTTCCACTTTTTAAAGTCATTAATTCATTTCATTTTCCTCAGGCCTACTTGGAGGGGATGGGAATTAGACTATAACTGGATTTAGTCGATGACTCCATGTCAGCCAGAAAGGTCTGCATCTTGGATTGCTTATTAATGGGGTTTCAGATGGTTAATAAAATGTTCAGTTTCCTTTTCTTTCCCTCCTGTGTTTAGAATTGGATCTATCAAGGTCAAGGTAGGAAAATAAAACCCTTATTAGGTATATCAGTGGAAAGGATTTAATACGAGGAATCAGTAACAATGATGTTCAGCAAAGCTGAAAGGGCACCCACGGGAAGGAGCAGCAATATGAAGACAAGCATCTGTAGGAAGCCTCTGAAAGCCCTAGGACTGGACGGACAAAGGAGGAGGGAGCATACAGGAAGAAGCTGGTGCCTCCAGTGGGAACAGGAATTACACTGGACCTTCCTGGGGGGGCACCGACTCCCAAAGGGAGCAGCTGCTCGTGAAAGCTGGAAACAAAGTGCATCTACAGTGGTCACTGCTAAAAGCACTGCCCTAAGAAGTGGGAGAAGGGGGATATACCTGGCTTCTCCCTTCTTCCTGCCCTCCAACAGCCTGCCTTTCCATTGCCAAGTCAGCCAGAAGCCAGGTGGCAACAATTGGGAATGTGATTTGAATAGTCAGGCCCCCTGTACTGGAGAGAGGGGAATAATCCAGAAATGGATCTGAGGACAGACAAGCGAATGGTCAGAGCAGGGACCACTTGGGGATTAAGATGAAGGAGGCAGACAGATGGAGCTTGGAATATCAAATTTATTACTGAGAAAGCTGTTTGGAGAATGTGATTTTAATTTGAGGCCAAACTTGTTCCTTACTATTGCACTGTATTAGGTAAATTTACCTGCCCTGTATTGAATAGAGCTGGTAGGCAGCTCATTGCATGGATGAAGTGTTTATTATTCTGAAGGATATAATTCTTTCTAATGTACAGAAATCAATTCACTATCTTTGCCAATATCACAGGAAATATCTTTGGGAAATTACAAGTATAAAGTGAATAGACATTCAATCACAGGTTATAAAGTCTATCAAATCACAGCAAAGTGCAACCAAAAGCTTTTCTTTTGAAATAAGATAATTTTTTAAAAGACTTGTTTTTCTTTGTGTTTCTATGGTGATGAGGAGGAACTCTGCAGAAGCAACTGATTTCTTGAGGACTTACTAGAGAACTATATTCAATAATAAAAGAAAAGATGGCCAAGGATTTGTATTAGAAGACATACAAGCTCCAGGTTATAGTCAGTGGGAAGTAAAACGGTCAAAGCAGTGCTTGTGGAAGACTAATCTGGTGGACTTGTGAGCAGTGCATTTAAGTGGGAGGGACTGAAGGCAAGTGGATTTGCTAGTGGGTTAAGAGTAAGGTGGGCACAAAATGGAAAAGGCTCAAATTAGCTGGTGTCTCAGGGAGTTTCAGTTCTTTTGCTGACTTCTCATGTACATCAAAGCTCTTTGCATGTACCCTGCAGGTTGTCCTTTTTCTCTGGGGCCACACAGTATTCATGGTATTGCTCTCTACTTCCCAAACTCTTGCTACTTAATAAGACCATTTCTTTCCAGAGCAGCAAGACCCAGCCTCACTATGCACCTTCACACTGGATTCCAGAAGAAACTCTCATTTAATCATATCAGCAATTATCTGGCGACATATATTGGCCCCCTTGCTTCTATCCAAGAATGTCTCCCTTCTGAGATGACATCTTTGACTCATCCAAACCACTATTTCTTCATCTAAAAATAGGGGTGCCAGTAGCTACTCCGGAGTTGTTAGCCATCAATGAGGCAAAGGATGTGACAGACCTAGGATCAGTCCACCCAAGAAGTGGACATTTAAAAAATGGCAACTGCTATCATCCCCGCTATTAGGGCAGAAATCTGCTGGACATGCCGAAGTCTCTATCTGCTGATGCCTTTGCTGCACCTCCTTTTTTCTTTACCTGATCCTCTCTCTTCTGTCTTCAAGATCCAGTTCAAACATGGCTTCCCCTGTCAAAGTGTCCCCATACAGTGCTGTAATGGATCCATTTACGTGTATGTGTGTGTGTGTGTGTGTGTGTGTGTGTGTGTGTGTGTGTGTGTGTCACACCAGGAGTCACTGAGCATTTAGTTTCATGACTGATCTTTGTATCCCTAGCAGTCTACACAGCTACTGACATATAGTAAGTGCTTGATAAACTGGTCAGCTGGTAAGAGTCTAGAATTGGATGGTAAATGAATCCGCAGCACATAATCAAAGAACTTAGCCAGGGTCCAGGTGTAAAGCTATGATCCTTGGAAAACTAGGAGAGAAAAAATATGATAGTAAATGAATCCTCCATTTTCACTGCTGTAAAATAAGAATACAAGTCTCATGGAAAGTTCAAGGGGATTATATGGATAACAAGAGCAAGTAGCTCGCCACAGAGCATGGCAACCAGTAAGAGCTCCAGAAACAGTTGCTACGTGGGTTTAATTAGAAGTGGTTCTCTGGTGCTGTCACCAACAAGGGGTCTAACCTAAAACTCCCTTCCTCCTAAATTCAGAGCAGCCACCCCTCATCCCTGAGGGCTGGGCTCATATTATGCAGGCTTCAGGGAACCAGGCACAGGTCCAGGCTGGAGGCACTGTTTCCAGGCATCCTTCACAACAGAGTGGTTCTCCCAGGGAGTGGCTAGGGCAGGCTGCCTTCAAGTTACAGAAGTGCAGATTCTGGGAAGAAAGTTCATTTCACTAAATTTGCTTTCTCAAGTACCAGTAAGCATGAACATCTTTTCAAATAGGGCCAAAACATTATATATTGTTTGCTTGCATGCTTGCTTGTTTGTCTGCCTACAGATTCTCATGCAATATAGATGGGATTCTTATGCCATAAGATGACCAAGCGAAGTAGCCCAAGCCTGGATGAAATTAGGCCAAACAAGAAAGAAAGTAGGCTGTGGCTTAAGAAAGTTCCAGTACATACGAGGGAAAAAAAAGTGGTAAGGGTTGATGGCCAGTACGCTTCTGAAGCATCTCTGAAAAGCAACGTAATAAAATCCTGTGTTTCCCAACTTCAGTCTTGAGGAAAATTCAAATTAGCATATCCTTATACCAATTCTATCTTTTACTTAATGTTTTTCTTTGAATCAACTCAATTTATTTAAAAATTTTGTTTAGAAAGGTAACTTTGCATAGATACTACAAATAAAAAAGCAGTATCACCTGTAATACAGAGAGGGAACTGTGATAATAAAGTTAATGGAAACAAAGCTATGTTACTAAATCTAGCAGAATTTAATGACACTCACTGTTTATTTGTTACACAAAGATTCCCAAGTGTTCACAAATGTATAGATAACGTTTGAGATTGAGCTACAACCATTTCCTCATTGGAGTCTGAAAGGCTGAAAGAGAACTGAAAAGGGAAAGACTCAGTAGAGAGGCACCTAAACCCATCTCCAGGATCACCAGACCCACCTTTGGTAAAGTGTCAGTGTGGAAAAATGAAGAGGCAGGTGGATATCTACCCCAGCTCCACCATTACTAATTCACAGTTTCACCTTACACAAGTCACTTCCTCTCTCTGGACCTCAGTTTCCTCATCTGTAAAGTATAATATCAGTTTCCCATTAAGCACAGGTATAAGCCTGTCTCATTTCATCAGACCT
Organism: Choloepus didactylus; assembly: GCF_015220235.1. NCBI lineage: Eukaryota > Metazoa > Chordata > Mammalia > Pilosa > Megalonychidae > Choloepus > Choloepus didactylus. The sequence goes on from NC_051307.1 coordinate 237,821,604, forward strand.
CAGTTCTCCAAGGTAGAGACATCAATTTGGAATGAAACACAGCTCAAGGAAAAATTTAGTTTCCATTATAGGGTGAGAATTATCGTCAGTAATGATAGGTTGTATGTTGCTACACTTTTATTTTAATCACTCCATCCTATCATTCTGTGAGCAGCTGTAGACCCACTGGACTTTTATCAAGGGTAGAATCCACAGACCAGGCACAAGATGACAAGAAAAACTATCTGGATCACCCAATCATCAGCATTCAAGAACAAGCTTGACCTTGGTAAGCAGAGAAACCCACCTTATACACACTGGGTTAAATTGCAGAGAAAGAAGTCTCAATTTACAGTTTACCAACAATAATTCAATTCAGGTTTAAGGTCCCAAAGGCAGCTTCCAAGGAAATGGAAGGCTCCAATGATACAAAATAATAGACGAAGTCCATTTAAGCCTGTTTCACAAGGGCCTAGGTTTTAACTTAAAATGGTATTTTCAGTAGGTTAAGCACACAATGTCTCCCACACCACAAATGTCAGCAAAAATCAGTGGCCCCCAAGTCAGTCTGGCAGGTTTTTCTAGAGCACAGCTGTTAAAAGGGTTGTTTGCCACAGAGGCAAGTATTCACAAACAAGGGGATCATAACACACATCCCACCAAGTAGCCCAGTCCCATGACCTTCTCAAGGTAAAAGCAGATGTGAGACAGGGTGCAAAGCCTTTATCAAGCCTTCTGGAACTAAAACGAAGGAATGAAGAGTTCTGTTTACAAAAGAAGATGAAACAGTCACTTCATCTTTGATATAAATCAAAAGGTAAAACACAGGATAGCTCTGGCTTCCTGAAATAGAAGTAGGAAATAAACATTTGCTCTCTTACCACAGAACAGGCCTACCTCAAACAAAATGGTCTTTCTCTTTTTATTTCCAGAAACCTTTTCAGTGATGCCTGCCACACCTTTCTGTACAGAGGAACTCTTAGAGGTAGGTGGGGAAGTTTCTGAATTTTGCAGTATATTGTTTGTAGCAGCTCACACTTCCTTTCCTTTTGAGAATCATGCTACCCACATACTCAATGAAGTTCTGATGGCCCTAACAGATCATTTTCCACATCCCACCCACAACCACTAAACTTTTCCTGATTGGTCAAAGGAATGTATATGTAACCTTCTAAACTAACCAATCACATTTCCTTCCTCTCCAATGATGGTGATTGGTCCAAGGTCTGGACATATGATATTAGCAGAATCAACTGAATCTGTCCACATGTTTAACATAAAAAGGTTTTGGACAAAGAAGTTGCTTGTATCAGTCAGCTTAGGCTTACTTATGCTGCTGCCACAACAAACCCCCAAAAATCAATAGCTTTCAACAACCAAGGTCTCTTTCTTGCTCTAAACCCGCAATGTAATCCTCCCACAGAGAGACGTGCCACAAGTCATATGGCCAAGCTTGATATCAACAGATAAGGAAGTTTATCATTCTCCCATAGCTAATATTTTGAACACATATCATATATTTTATATATAATTATATATATATAAATATATTAAAATATAATTATATTTGAACAATATATTATATGTACTATTTGCAAGTCTTCTGGGGATGCTAAGCAATGCTAAGCAATGAGAATGTAAATACAGTGCTACTGACAGTCAAGTTACCTCTTAGAAGAGAAACTACCTATAAAATATGGTTGCAATGGCGCTGGTAATAGTAAAATTCTACACCAGTCTGGCCCCAGGAAAGAAGTGATCCAGGTGTAGTCAATTAGGGTTGGCCTTATCCTTGGTAACAGTGATTGCACCAGACAAGCATATAACTCAGAGTGGTCAGAGTACTTGCTGGGATTGAAATTCAGATGAAAGAGAAAGAGGTTTCATTTCATCTAGGGTTTCTAAGATGGCCGATGGGAATCCCAGGATACTGGAAGCATCCAACCTGCTCTAACCTGCCATGGCAGGTGGAGAAAGGCTGCCTTCAGAATGAAGCCAAATGGAGGAAAACACATGTACGGCGGAAAGAGAGGTGGGGAGCGAGAAAGACAAGTCTCAGAGGTCTTGAATCCTTCTTCCAGTCCTTGAAGCTTTGTGACTAAGTTTCATTTCTTCTCAGACCCTATGAGCTATCTTAGAATCCTTTGCAGTCCAGAAATTAACACATTTTCAGGTCCACATTAATACAATTTTTTTGGTTGTTGTTTTGCTTTGCTTTTCAAGCTGGTTGATTTGAGAGCATTCTGACTAATGTAAAAATTAGGATTGGGAGAGGTTAAATAGCTGGCATAGTGTTAATTTTATAACCTTCTTCAACTGACCCTGTTGCCTTTGCAGACCCTGATGCCATATCCTATCGTCACCACCCACGTGGAGGTGCTGGCCTTTCCCCAAACACTTTCTGCTTCCTTTCAGCATTGGGTCTCTGTATGTACTGTTTCCAATTCCTTGGGACAATCTTTTCTGCTCTCCAGGAGAGTATTCTATGGAGAGGGAATAGCATGTACAAAAAGCATAATACTCAAAGACTGCATAAGTAACATCTCTTGCATGTTCCCATGCCATCATGTTCACCCCATATTTTTAACACATATATAGGGGCCTTTATTTACTGATTTCCCTCACCAGATTGTGAGGTCCTTTTAAACAAGAACTTTGTTAAGGTTTATCTGCATATCTCCAGTGTCGATTGTTGGTGCCTGGCAAAAGATCTCAAATATTTGTTGAATTAATGAATGGCAAGTATCACCTAAATATGGCACATCTCAATCTAGAACTCACGAGTTCTAAGGAATGAGAAATTTCTCTATTAATTTCTCCTATTAATATACTTAGAAATGTCTCTAATATATATAAGTAGTATAAAGCTTAACAGCACTGAGCCTTTTCTTTCTCCCCAGCCCTAATTTTCTGTTTTTGGAAAGAGGTCCTAAAGATAGAGAAAGGTCTGAAAATGGATGCTTACTTTGGTGGAGCTACTTATGGCAGGTGAGTTCATATGGTGCCCACTCTAGCTTCTTATTGGTATGCCTTCCTCCGTCTAGAGACCTAATTTTCCCAGACTCCCTTGCAGCTAGTTAGGCAAGTGAACTATGTGTGCCAGGCAGTCAGATACCTCCAGAAGACTTAGAAGCTAGTGATGAGCAATTTGAGGATGTTGCAGCCTACAGTGGAGCTTCTGCAAAGCACAGTTGGGAACATATATGGTCCTCCTGGAGCAGCTTAGGAGGAAGTCCCCAACCACAATGTACCAAATGGCCTCCAGGGCAGGAGCGAGGTTTTACTCAGAACATTCCAGAACACTGTTTGACATTTCTCCTGGACACATGTTCTTAGTTATATAGCTCTAAGCTTCCTTCCTGGTACCCCCCTGGAAATTCTACAAGCTACTTAATGCTCTGTGATATATTTCTTTCTGCTTACTCTAATCCCTTTTCACAAAATAGTCTTAACCTTATTACCCACAGAATTTATCGGTGAAGTATTGGGATTGTCCTAAAATAGTATTTCCGGAGATGAGAAAATCAGGGTTTGGGCAACTGCACCAACCCATAATAAGTCATGCCAAGTAAAGAAGGACTATGGTAATGAGACACTGGAGCAAAGGCTCCCCTCACAAGTTAGGAAACAGGTTGAGCCACAGGATGCATTATTTTTATTACATTTTCCTCACAGGCAGGTCCTCCCCCTACCTCTCCCGAAAATATAAGAGAAAATGGCTTCCTGGTATATTTATTTATTTTTTGAAGGAAATGATTTTGGAGTCAACATTTGTGAGTAAATAAACATGGGGAGATTTATTCTATGAGGGGCAAAGTATTAAATTACTTTCGAGTTAACATGAATAGAGAATGTCAACGTGCTTGCTTCAGTGCTCTAAGGCATTCATCTCACTTCTCAGAGAATGTAGGAAAATGCGTATTTATTTCTTCTTTGAGCATTCCAGATTATTTGAATTTGCCTAAATCGGGGCTTCCTTTTACGTCTGAACATATGCTGTTTATTTCAGGACTCCGACGGCAGCCCTTTGTTTTCAAATTAACTCCTTAAACAGCAGTCTTTAGGTAGGTTAAAAAAAATAGGCACTTATCTACTTAATTCGGTTTTACGCTTCAACAAATTTCAAATACATCCTCTCTTACTTTTTATTACATCATTGCAGCAGGATGTTTTCGAAAAAACACACCTTAATTGGTTTAAATTTAGTTACTTGATCAATTTTCAACTGAAAGGACTGGGAACAGGGGCTGATGATAGAAGAGAGGTGATTTTTTAGCTATTTGGAAGTAAATATTTAAATTTGGGGTAAAAGATGAATATATAGCATTTGTGTGCTCTCATTTCCTAAAGAAAGGGTTTATATGCACATTAAGCCCATGTTCTCTCTTCAGTTCACAATGTGCACACTGATGTAATGAGAGTTATAAGAGATGAAGAGCCTTAGAGATCATCTGATCTGATGTGCTCATTTCACAAATAGAATCGTAAATACCAGAGAAGAGGGAAATGCACCTAACAAAAGTCATAAAATAAGAGCAGGTAATGGGCTCCTGTCTCTCCAAGCAATGACTTCTAAGGACAGATACTCACTTTCACCATCTCTCCATATTAGAAATTTCTTTTTCTTTCCCTTCCAGTCACCTCCTCCACATCTGCACTTCCCATCCCTTCCTATTTCCTCCAAAATTTTTCAAGGGAAAATAAGGAAGCAAAGACATCACTGACAACTAAATGCAATATGTGATCCTGTATTGGATCCTTTGGTTATAAAGGACATTATTGGGACATTTGACAAAACTTGGAGTCTGTGGACTGTAGTTATACACCAACATGGATTTCCTGATGCTGACTGGTTACTCTCTGGTAATTCTATGGCTGTTCTTGTTTACTGGAAATTTGCAGTGATGTGTTCTGACATACTGAAACATCATGTGTGTAACCTGTTCTCAGATGGTTCAGAAAAAAACTGCAGTTTTTCTGTTAGGTTGAAATTATTTCAAAATTAAAAAAAAAATCATGAATCTTGTCACTTGTAGAAACAAATTACATGGAACTTGAGAGGGAACACATATTAAGCAGCAAAACTGTTATTATGTTGAGTGTTTAAGAACAAGGTGGTTATAATGAAGATGAACAGGGTGAAAAACAAACAAGATATATATTGTTAGAGAAGCCCCTTCACAAAATAGCTATAGGAAATTTTATGGTTCGTTGGTATAGGGAAGGAATTTTCACTGGAAGCCTGGGTTCTTCCATGATGTTTAAAGTTTATGGAGGAAAATGGTCATTGAAGTGCCTTGGATTTCTTTATGTAAGACAATGAACGTTTCATTAGCAACCTAAGAAAATACCAGAACTGAGGGCTGGATATGGCTGGGTGAGGAGTCTCGTTGAAACCACAGAATTTTGGGGCTAAGACTTAGATAACTTTTCAGTTAAATAAGAATTCAACAGGAGAATTGGTACAATTGTGGCAAAATAGCCAACTGACAGTATTACATCTCATATAATTGTTCTCCAGTCATAGAGAGAATCCATTAATAATGCTCAGTGCTGTTCTCCCCTTCTGTAATCAACTTCCTAGGGGCAGGTTATTCATAAATCTGATGGGGAGATAGGTGGGACTATACACCCACCCCTTCCCCCCGATGAACAATAAATAAAACTTTGGAGATGCTTTTTCCCTGATTAAAACACACACACACACACACACACACACACACAGAGCAAACCATAACTCACATTTATCTAAAGCCTAATATAGCTCAGATACATTCTGTAAATCATCTTATTTAGTACTTTCAATAGTGACGAAAAGTAGGTATTGTCTTCCTCCTTTTTTAAAATGAGGGAGTGAAGGCTCAGAGAAGCTGGTTAACTTGTCCAGAGCCACACAGCTAAAAACTGGTAGACTTGAAATAGGAGTAGAAATTTATGGTCAGTCTTAACATAAACATCACTGATCCTCACATAATAGATATCACCAAACCCACATTACAGGTAAGATAATGAGTTTTATTTTCACCTGTTTAAACTTCTTCTTTTAGGCATATTTGAGGTTTCTCAGCATCATCTTCATCATAGTGATTAAAAATAGTAGTAATAACCAAACATGAATATTTGGAAAGCCCAATGTGTAGTTTACAAACGCTTTTATGCACACTTAATTTCAATCTTCCAAGAGCCAAAAAGAAAGTTTTTTTCTATTTTTTACCTCAGAATTTTATAGATATGTACACTAAATTTCACAGTAAGAATCAAGACTAGAATTTGGCCCAGAGGCAGTCAATGATATCAATTAGGAAAAAAAAAAAAAACAGGAGTTTGTTATTATTAAGGTTTTATAATACAAGTCCAGTGAGGTAAGCAAGAGATCCAGGATAAAAACTAAAGCTGCATGGCGATGCTGAGGAGGTAGGTGTGAACAGTGGGCCAGTGTTTGAGAGATAAAAGCTTAGCTGGACTTCAGCTTGTGAGAGCTAGAAGATCAGCTGCCAACGAATATGCCTAGCTAGTACCAGTGGGTTCTGGGAACCCGTTTTCCAATGACCATGGGTTTCTTTGATTCCCTTGGTCCCTTAATTCTGCCTCTTCAGCCAACCAATCAGTGAGCCTGTCTACAGAGAACTGCTTCTGGGCTCATGGCCTCTACCTCCCACCTCCCACTTCCCTAGGAGAGCACTGGAAAACACTCTTTTTTGACAGTCTGCTTTCTTGGACAAGAGCAATGCCATGTGAAAACACCCTAAGCAAACACTCGATGGCTGGCTCACTGAGCTTAGGACCATCTGCTAAAACGGCTTCCAGCCCTAAGATAGTAAGCTAGATCCCTAGAGGCAAAGAAGCTAAACGTGAGCTTTGTAAAGTCTTTGTCAAACTAAATCAAATAACTGGTCTTTCAATCTTCTTAAAGAATAATTAATTGTACTTTGCTCTATCAGTCTTCTGAATTTCAGAAGCCTCAGCACTCCAACCAAGGGAGGTTTGACTTGGTACTCTTAGAAGTCTTCTTGACATCTGATTGCTAGTGAATTAACAATGGGCCGCAAGTCCTGGGAAAGCAGTGACATCCTCTTTCCTTTTCACCATTTGCATTTTAGTGTTCAGCACATAGTAGCTGCTTAATAAACATACAATAGGTGAATAAATATATGATCACCACTTAATACAACAGACTATCAAATCACTCTGAATGATAAATACTTAGCCTGTTCCAGACTAAAATCATTCACTTCAAAAGAGAATTAATGAGAATTGCTAGGAGGGCTAACATTTGTTTCAACTTATTCCTTTCTCCTTCTAACTTTAGTAGATGTGGTGTCTCTTTCTATGTATTTTGGTGGGAAGGAAAAGAACTACTTGAAATAATGGGAGATGGGAGTTGGGACATGGAAGGGGTGGGGCAGGGTAGGACAAAGGCATGACAATTAGGGTAACCAACCAGAAGCCTCTAATTAGGACTCTGAATCTTAAAGGAGCAACATAAATATCCAGCCACAGCAAAGATATTTCAAGTTTGCAACAGCAGGAGGTCAAAACCTTGTAGATTTGTGACAAACATCAGTGGAAAGAAGATGGCCGGCAACAACATTTTAAGTGAAATGAACAGACATTCACATAGAGGAATCATATGTATGCCTGTTTTCCTAGCTTATCTTGGCTGTTATCTGTTTTGCAAACCTCCCCTTCCAATTGATTCTGTGCACTATCCAATGGCCTTGCAAAAGATCCCCTTTCAGTGCCAATCAGAGTAGGTTTCATTGATTTACAAACAAAAACCATGAAACAATTTGGTAAGTACTATAAGTGAGGAAATGCAGAGAAACACTGGAAAGATGTGCTACCTAGAAAAGGCATGCCAAAGCCTGTGGGTGGGAATAATCAAGGCAGGAGGGAAGAGAATGTGGAAAGGGCCCGATAATTGAGAGGACACAGGAGGTTGAAGGGAATGAACTACAATCAGAATGACTGAAGTGAAAGCTGAGTGGTGAAGTGGTGGGAGGATAGGATAATGGGCCATGGAGCTGGAAAGGTGAGGAGAAACTAAATCATGAAGTCCTATAAAAGATCCTTGGGCATTAGCTCAAGAACCATGAACATTCATTCCAGAATTTCAAGCAGAGGAGAGTTGTGACCATATTTTTATTTTAGCAAGAACACAGTGAACACAACACAGAGAAGAATTTGGAGGGACATGAAGAAAGCAGTTAGGTTGGGGGCTCCGTAATGAGTTGTCATAATGATAAGTGATACTGGGAGTTTTGTTGATGAAAAATGATGGGTGTTTAAGATATGAGCAGAAGCAGAATAAAGACTCAGTGATCTATGCAAAATGAAAAGAGAACAAGGAGCAGAAGAAATCTTAAATGAGACCTCAGAGTCAACTCATAGACCATGAGGTGGAAGACGGTACCATTTACTGGAATGTGAAAGCAGAGGGGAGGAGTGGGTTTTGGCTGAGGGAAAATGAATGGCAAGTTTATTTTGGAGTGTACTGACTCAGGTGCATCAGGGACATCTAGGTAGATATGTCTTTTAGGTATGTTGGTCTCAAGATAAGGAGAGAAGTCTGAGCCAGTGACTTAGAAAGAAATGTTACTACCCCATGGAGAACTGATAACTTTATATGAGGATAATGTGTTGCTTTAAGAATCAGCCTAGAACAGAACCCCTAAGGAAAAACATCATTCAAGAGTGGAGTAGAGCCTATGAATGACAGTGGGAAGAAGCAGGCAGACAATCAGGAGGAAAGTCAAGAACATCAAGGCTTTCAACATCATCAATTCCAAACGAGAGAGATTTTTAGAAAGAGGGAGACATCAACAAAGTGGAATGCTGTGGAAAGTTCAAGCAAAGCAAGGACTGGAAAATATCAATTAATGTAGAGGGAACATTAGCAAGACCAATTTCAGTGACATTTAGGATAGAAACCCAAATTAATAATGGGTTGGGAAGGAGTAATTGAAAGATGAGGAAATAGAAACAAAGAATACTGACAATTAGCAGACAGAAGAGACTTGATTTATCCCATTGTCTGATTCAACTGCTTTGACAAAGAATATCCAAACTATGTCCAGCCATTGCTCAATGACATGTACAAGCTATATTCAAACAATTTGAAATCCACATGCCGAAAACAAGTATACATTTGACTCAGAATGGTGATCTGGAATACATCATGGTCTTGCAGACACAAGACGTCAGTTTTAGATTTACACACATTCATCAATGCATTTAAGGTCTATTTTAGTCAGGGTTCTCCAAGGAAACAGAACCAATAGGATATATAATATAAAATATATAATATAAAATATATAATATATAATACATATATTCTTCTAACTGTTGAAATCCTCAGTTCTCCCTTTAAGGCTCCACTGATCACCTTCACCAATGGGAGGAGTCTCCTCATTCATTCTACATTATTGATTATAGATATAATCAGCCATAGAGGCAATTAACTAATGATTTAATTCCAGAAAATACCTTCACAGTAACAATCAGGTAAGTGCTTGCTTGACCACACAACTGGACATCACACTCTAGCCAAGTTGACACATGAACTTAACCATCAAAATGTCCCTGGGCAATTATTTTATCAATTTTGGTGCAGATTATCTATTGAAAGAATTATCTACAAAGTTTGCTCAGTTTAACTTTTATACTTTTGCATTATGACAATGAGATACCACAGTATCTGATTATAAGTGACGTTTTGATTTTTTTAATATTTGACATGTTATTTTTTCTTCATGATTCCTCATTTGAAATTCTGTGTTTTATTATGGTATTTTTATTTTTTGCCAGACACTATGCTAATGATTTAGGATCATTATTGTATTTTATTTGCACAACCTCTCCCATGAAGTAAGTTGTATTATAATCCCTGATTTACAGAGGAGGAAACTGAGGTTCAGAGTGGCTCAAGAGCTTACTGTCTTTGTGACTCAAGCAAGCATTAGAGCCAGGGCTTGGACTAGGTCCTGTTTGACACCCAAACTTATGATTTTCTCTATCAAGATGTACAGGTGCATAAAGTATGCTGTCACGAGTTACTGACATTGCATATGAAGATGAGAAAGTTTTACCACAAAAGAGAGTTTAGCAGTTATTAAACATTCCCCTTTTATATTCTTAAACTTTAAAATTATTTCTGAAAGAAATTCTTCTAAAACATGACACACTGCTCAATCTTTTAGAACCTTGAGAGTTGAGCAGTATGGTGAACCCCATGTCTATCTACTTCAAATTATAATAACAATAAGCCTGCAATTATTTTATTTTTTATTAGTTAAGATTTCCTTCTACTGGATGTCTTTTTCCCCAAATTACATTTTCTTGGACTCCCTAAAAATGGAGAGGAGGTAGCAAATGTACCCCAGAGCTCTGTTCTCCTTTTCCTTTCAGTTATTTCTGATTCTCTTAATAATTTAAGACCATTGGTCTTATTTCAAGGTTACTTCAAAACCAATCATTTTAAATAGGAAAATCACTCTTATGAATTGGGAGCAAATTCTAGATTTGAACGAGAAAACAAAACCTAAGTGAACTTACCTTAAAGTTCAGGGTCATAATTATGAAGATAAAGAGTGTATATATGGAAATTGTGAAAAGATATTACAATCCCTTCATTTATCCAGAAACTTACTTATCTGACAAGATTAGTCTCTTCTGGAATCAGATAAGAAGATAGAAATTGAGATATTTCAGTAACCAAAAAGTTCCAGGAAGTTACAAACACATGTGCCCAAAGACACCAGGCAGATACTGTAAGTTAATCAGTTTGGATGGATGTAGGACAACGGGAAACAGCGGGGACTGGAAGGAACCAGCATCTACAGGTGCCAACAGCTTCTCAGCTCAGTGAGATTCTGCCATGTAGGAAATATGGGATCAACGTCCTAGGATCTTCCAAGTTTCAAACTGAAGCAGGAATTCCAGATGTTTTATGTAATATTCCCACATATTTAAAACATTTTGCCAGACAGATAAAAACATCTCTATCTTCCAAACTGATCCCTAGGAAAACCAGCCAATGACTTCTGAACTCTGTTCTAGCTTTACTCCCCTACTTAAATAGTAAAAGCTGGGAAATACAGCACAGTGTTTTGGAGCTGTATGTACCCCAGAAAAACATGTTCTCAAACTTAATCCATTCCTGTGGGTGTGAACCTATTGTAAGTAGGACCTTTTGGTGAGGTTACTTCAGTTAAGTTGTGGATCAGGATGAGTATTAATCCTATTACTAGAGTCTTTTTTTTTTTAAATTAAGATCATTCATTTACCATACAATTATCCAAAGATCCAAAGTGTACAATCAATTGCCCACGGTACCATCATACAGCTGTGCATCTATCACCACAATTAATTTTTTTTTCAATTTTTAGAGCATTTTCATTACTCCAGAAAAGAAATAAAGACAAAAAAAGGAAACTCAAATCCTTTCCTACCCCTAACCAGCCCCTCTCCATTACTAATTCAGTTTTGGTCTAGGACATTTGTTACTGTTGATGAAAGAATGTTAAAATACTACGAACTGTAGTATATAGTTTGCAATAAGTATATATTTTTTTCCTATATGCCCCTCTATTATTATGCTCTATTTACAGTGTTATACATTTGTTCTAGTTCATTAGAAAGTTCATCTAATATTTGTACAGTTAATCATGGACATTGTCCACCAGAAGGTTCACTGTTTTTTATATTCCCAATTTTTAACCTCCAGCTTTCCTTCTAGCGACATGTGACTCTGACCTTACCATTTCCACCACCTTCACACACCTTTCAGCACTGTTTGTTATTCTCACAACATGCTACCATCAACTCTGTCCATTTCCAACTGTTTAAGTTCACCCTACTTGAACATTCTGCTCATAATAAGCAACCACTCCCCATTCTTTAGCCTCATTCTATATCCTGGTAACTTATATTTCATGTCTATAAGTTGACATATTATAATTAGTTCGTATCAGTGAGATCCTGCAATATTTGTCCTTATGTGTCTTATTTCACTCAAAATAGTGCCCTCAAGGTTTCTTCATCAACCCATTTTTTTAAGGTGGTTTTGTTCACACACCCTACATTCTGTCCTAAGGAAACAATTGATGGTTCCCTGTATAGTCACATATTTGTGTATTCACCACCATCACCACTATCTATTTAACAACATCCCCATTTTTTCCACAAAGAAGGAAGAAGAGTAAAAGAAGGTAGAGAGACAAAAGAGAAAGAAAAAAGAAACAGAGGAAAAAAAATGACAGCTAGGAAACAACAAAAGGAAAGATCGCATTAAACTAAAGTAGAATAAAGTGTCAGACAACATCACCAATGCCAGGAGTCCCATACCCCTCCGCTATGCCCCCCCCCCCCATAATATGCATTTCGCTTTGCTGTATTGCCTTTGTTACATTAAAGGAAGAATACAGTGTTTCAGTTATTATAGTCTCTGGTTTGCATTGATTGTATTTTTCCCCCAATCCCACCCTATTTTTAACACCTTGCAATGCTGACATTCATTTGTTCTCCCTCATGTAAAAACATATTTGTACCTTTTATCACAGCCATTGAACACCCTAGGTTTCACTGAGTTATACAGTCCCAGTCTTTATCTTTCCTCTTTCCTTCTGGTGTCCCACATGGTCCTAACCTTCCTCTTTCAACCATAATCACAGTCATCTTTGTTCAGTGTACTTACATTGCTGTGCTACTATGTCCCAAAACTGTGTTCCAAACCTCTCACTCCTGTCTTTTCCTTTCTGTCTGCATTGCTTCCTTTAGCGTTTCCTGTAGAGCAGATATCTTATTCACAAACTCTGTCACTGTCCATATGTCAGAGAATATTTTAAGCTCACCCTCATATCTGAAGGACGATTTTGCCAGATTTAGGATTCTTGGATGGTGGTTTTTCTCTTTCAGTATCTTAAATATACCACCCCACTTCCTTCTTGCCTCCATGGTTTCTATTGAGAAATCCGCACGTAGCCTTATCAAGCTTTCTCTCTATGTCATGGATCGCTGTTCTCTTGCTGCTTTCAGGAGTCTCTCTTTATCTTTGACGTCTGATAATCTGATTATTAAGTGTCTTGGTGTAGACCTATTCAGATCTAGTCTGTTTCGGGTACTCATGCTTCTTGGATCCATAATTTTATGTCTTTCATAAGAGATGGGAAATTTTCACTGATTATTTCCTCTATTATTCCTTCTGCTCTTTTCCTTTCTCTTGTCCTTCTGGGACACCCATGACACGTACATTTCTATGTTTCGTGTTGTCATTCAATTCCCAGAGACGTTGCTCATATTTTTCCATTCTTTTCTCTATCTGTTCGTGTGTAGCATTTCAGGCGTCTTGTTCTCCATTTCCTGAGTGTTGTCTTCTGCCTCTTGAGATCTGCTGTTGTATGTTTCCATTGTGCCTTTTGTCTCGTGTTGTGCCTTTCATTTCCACAGATTCTGCCAGTTGTTTTTTCAGACTTTCTATTTCTACCTTATGTACGCCCAATGTTTTCATTACACACTTCATCTCTTTTGCCATATCTTCCCTAAACTTTTTTAATTGATTTAGCATTAGTTGTTTCAATTCCTGTAAGTCACTTAAAGTGTAAGTTTGTTCCTTTGACTGGGCCTAACTTCATTTTTCTTAGTGCAGGTTGTAGTTTTCTGCTGTCTAGGCATCTGGTTTCCTTGGTTACCCCAGTCAAGTTTTCCTAGACCAGAAAAGACTCAGGTCTCAAAAGGAGGCAATAATATCAGGTTTCCCTGAGGGTGTGTCTTAGAAGATTGATACACCCTGTGAGGCCTCAAGCTACTGTGCTTTTCTGCCCAGCAGGTAGTGTCTCAGCCTGTCACTCCAGAGTGATATAAGGAGGTGTGGCCCATCGCTGTTTTCCCCCAGGCTCTGGGGTCTGGTTCTGAATGGAAGGAGGGTAGTAGAGCTTGGCACCACCTCTTTTCTCTTAGGGAAGATATATACCCTAGGGAGATATCATTTGCATTTGAATAGTGTCTCTGACTCTGCTATCTCCACCCTTGTCTGTGTCAGAGCACTGGGAACTGAAAACGGCTGAGGCTTTCTCACTGAGCTGAAAAAGGGACAGAAAGCTCCCTTCAGTGCCAGTCTGCAGCAACCCTCAGTTTCACCCATTGGCCAGAGATAGCTCCTGGTCCTCTGGGCATCCCCCTCCCTCCCAGGGAGGTCCTCCAGCTCTCCCAGTTCAGTCGTCACCAAAAGCCTCCGTCTGCTTGTTGGGGATTTGTAGCTTGTCTTGAGCAGTCAACATTTGTTAACTAAAACCTCAACTGGAGCTGGGCTGAGGTATATTCGCTTGTTCAGAGAGTGCTGCTCTCTATCACAGCGAGGTTTTGCAGTTCGGTTCGTGGGGGAAGGGGGTTCCCAGCTTAAGTCCGCAGACTTTACCTAAGATTTTATGCTGCAATCTCAGGCATTCCTCCCAATCCAGGTTGGTGTATGATGTGTGGACAGTAACGTTTGTCCCCCGCAGTTATTCCAGACTATTTACTAGTTGTTCCTGGTTGTTTATTAGTTGTTCCAGGGGGACTCACTAGCTTCCACTCCTCCCTATGCTGCCACCTTATCCCTCCCACCTGGAGTCCTTTATAAGCAGAATGAAATTTAGACAGATACAAAGAAAGCTCCAGAAGCAGCAGCCAGAAGCTGAACATTAACAGAACCTGAAAGAGAAGAGAGAGGTTGCCATGTGCATTGTCATGTGTCAGAGAAGCCCAGACCAAGGATGACTGGCAACAAACCCAAGAATGCCAGTCTTTGGGAAGAAAGCATGGCTTTAATGATGCCTTGATTTGGACATTTTCCCAGCCTCAAAACCATAAGCTAATATATTTAAATAAACCCACTGAACGGTATTTGCTTGAGCAGCCAAGGAAACTAGAACATACAGGTCATCCAAGAACATATATTTAAGAAAGGTAAAGAACTGAAACTAGAACCCAGGTCTCTTCACAACCTCATGCTCTCAGCATTTATGGCAAAGCCTCCATAAGAGACAACTACAAAGTGCTCTTGGCATCTCTCTCAGTTTGCCAGAGCTGCTATGACAAATGCCACACAATGAGTTGGCTTAAGAAACAAGCATTTATTGTTGCATGGTTTTAAAGGCTAGAAGACCAAAATCAAGAGGTCACAAAGGCAGCATTCTGGTCAAGGCCAACCTCTGTCACATGGCAAGCTCTCTCTCTCATGCTTTCTTCTTTCTGCTTTCTCTGTGTCTGAATTTCTTCTCTTTATAAGGCCTACAGTTACAGGGATTAAGACTCACCCTGATCGAATATGGACACATCTTAACTAACAATACAGTATCTTCAACAGTTCCTGTTTACAAATGGATTCATACCCACAGAGACATGAATTAAGATTTGAACATGTCTTTTGTGAGAGCCATAATTCAGTTCCCAACAGTGGCTCTTCCTCTAGCACATAATAGCAAGCCCCAAACTGGGCCATTATCTGGGAAAGGGAATAAATTTAGATAGCAATGAAGTTCTCCTCCCTCAGTCAGTCAGTCACATCTGCATTATTCTCCCCTTTGAAATGACAATTTCTATTTATACTTTTAGCATTTAGGATTCTATTTAGATGTCATTTTACCATTAAGTGAATCAAGAATCCGGCTTAGAAAATGGATCACTATTCATTGTCATTGAAACACTACCCAAGGAAAAAACTAAGATTATCAAGTCAGCATTTTTCTTCTCAAAGTGCTTTTCAAATTGTTTTTAAAATACCCATCCTTATCTATAATCTCATTACAATTCAATGAAAATTTGTCTCTGTTTCATCTTCAGTTTCAAGATCTCTAAGCATTTAGAGAACCGTTAAGTTCAAATCGAGAACATCTCACTTCCTAAAATTCTCCAAAGAAAACTTTCCAGTCCCTCATCTATATTGGGTCTTATTTTTCTACTCACAGGCCTGGACCCCATCTCAAACAAATCCATGGAATTATGGACTTGAGATTCTATTTATATTTGTCTGAGTATGCTAAAATAAATTCAAAGTTATATAGAAAAGCAAAATTTGTCTTCATATCTTTGAAAATCATTTTTACCACCACCCATTGAAAAACTGATTTAAATTAAACTTATATAAACACTAACATTGCAAAAGTTTCCTGATCTTTTATAATGTTACATTTATTATATTGATAAAGTATAAAGAGTAATAGAGAAATCTGTTACTAGATAGTAAGGAATTTGCTGCCCAAGGAGAAGTTTAGCCTTTTTCCTCTTCTCCTGGGAGGCAAACTTTAAACACTTGGAATTACTCCAGTGATAGGAGTGTCTTGTTTTTCACTGTGGAGCCTTGGACTGCCCCTGATGATTTATGCTACAGAAATGACTCAGGGTGGGGTTGACCTGATGAAGCTGCAAGAAAAATTATGTACACCAAAGCTTGGGTGAATGTTCTGGTTTGCTAATGCTGCGTTTTTGGAAAACACCAGAAATGGATCAGCTTTTATAAAGGGGGTTTATTTGGTTACAAAGTTATAGTCTTAAAGCCATAAAGTGTCCAAGGTAAGTCATGAACAATTGGGTACATTCACTGGAGGATGGCCAATGGCGTCCTGAAAACCTTTGTTAGCTGGGAAGGCACGTGGCTGGTGTCTGCTCCAAGTTCTGGTTTCAAAATGGCTTCCTCCTAGGACAGTCCTCTCTAGGCTGCAACTCCTCTTCAAAATGTCACTCTCAGTTACTCTTGGGGCGTTTATTCTTTCTTGGCTTCTTTGGAGCAAGAATCTGCTTTCAACGGCTGTCTTCAAACTGTCTCTCAACTGCAACTCCTCTTTTATTTCCTGTGCATTCTTCAACGTCTCCCTCTTGGTTGTAGCAAGCTCGCTCCTTCTGTCTGAGCTTATATAGTGCTCTAGTAAACTAATCAAGGCCCATGCTGAATGGGCAGGGCCACACCTCCATGGAAATTATCTAATCAGAGTCATTACCCACAGTTGGGTGTGTCGCATCTCCATGGAAACAATCAAAGAATTGCATCAAAGTTAATGGCATTTTGGGGGACATAATACATTCAAACTGGCACAGTGAGCTTCCCTGGTTGGCAGTACTCTGTGGGTACTGTCACACATTGTAGTCCAGAGAAGATAACACTGTCTAGGACCCCAAGGGGGTGGGGGGGTACAACTGGAAGCTCCACACTCGGACCCCTCTCAGAATCTGCCCTATGCATCTCTTCCCTTGGCTGACTTTAATTTGTATACTTTTACTGTAATAGAACTGTAGCTAAAAATATAGCACTTTTCTGAGTTCTGGTAGTTGTTCAAGTGAATTATTAAAACTGAAGGTGGTTATGGTGACTGCCAAACTTGTGGTTGGAGTATGAAGTGAGAGCAGTCTTGAGGGGACTGTTTCCTCAGACTTCGGTTTAGCTAAACTGCTTTGCAGTTACCTTTATTATATTAATGCAAATATTAAGAGTAATAGAGAAAACACATGTTGCTAAATATGTGTCAGACATTCTTACCATGACCCTACAAGGCAACTACTCTTATCTCCATTGCACATACAAGGAAACTGTGGCACAGGAATGTTAAATGAGTTGTGTAATGTTATTGAGTTAGTAAGCAGTAGGGTCAGGACTTGAGTCCAGTATCTGCCTACAGGGTCCCAATACTAAATCATATGTCTACACTCGGAAGCACCAGTCCTTCCTTAACAAGAGGGCTCCCAGCCCTCTCACATCTGCCATGGGTAAAAAGGCTCACCATGAGGAGGCCTGAAGGTCCATGTGTCCCGTACTGGAGATGCTCCTGAGTTCACACCAACCATGAAGACAGATGACTCAGGGGTACCTTTAATTGGGGCCCCTGCTGAGCAGGGCAGAGCATCTTATTATGCTGAGGCCATAGCAAGGCCCTGGGAAAAGTTCCATGTTGAAAATAAAAGAAAGTCTGTCCATGAACTGGGAGGAAGGGATTGTCTGCCTACCCCAAGAATATTTCTTTCCATCTCAAAAGGTAAACTGATGGGACATGGCGGGTGGGGGAGGCTTTGGAAATAAAACAGGCTCTTTCCTGTCCGTGATGCTGCCTGAGGCCTACATATACACGGCCATCTGGACTTAGGAGGGGAGAGGGGGAAGGAGGCAGTAAGGAGGACTCTGAAAAGGTTCAAACCAGATTTAAGTCAGTAACATTTAGCAAACACTTTACAAGCTTTTCATTTCATCCTCCTGCTAATCCCATGAGGGAGGATGTTATTATAGTCATTTGACATGTAAAGAAATTGAGGTTCTAAGTAGTTAAGCCAATTGACCAAGATCAGCCTTGTTTATGAGTAACAGAGCCAGGAAGCCAACACTGACCTCTATGTGAACAGGTCCAGAGAGAAAAAGAGACACCCAAGTACTCCTAGATTTCAACCGTCAGTGACAAAACAAAACCTCTTAAGCCTACAGGTTTGAAAGGTGCTTTCCACAAACTCTACTTATTCTGATATGTGCATTTACACTGCCTATATGCCTCTGTAAAATGGTTTCCAGTGATATTCAGAGAGAACTAGAGAAAATAAATATGTTGGCATTAAGGGTGTTGGAACTGGGAATTATGGCATTCAAGGCATTAGAGGAGCTGTGCTTGGAGTTTCTCAGAGTACCTGCCCCTACCCTCCATCCAAGCTCCCAGAATTGAAAAACCACCACCACCACAAAAATCCCATATTACCTCCCCAAAGCTGGGGAATAAACATGATCTCAGATAACACATCAAAAATGGTAACACTCAAAAATGCCAGAGAGCAGCTACTCCAAGATGTTCATCCACCAACAAGCTGAAAAGAGAACACTGAGTGAATTGCCAAAGGTCAAATAGCAAATGTGTATGACAAGTGACAAAACTCAGGACACCCTCCCTGGCTACCTCTCTCCTAACTTTGGGCTATAAGGTAGGGATGGAAAGTGCAGTGCAGGGACTCAGATGTACTAGGGTTAAAGTTCTCACACTAATATGTGACTTCTGGCACATTTTTTTTTTTTTTTTTTTTTTTTTTTTTAACCTTTGCCCACACATTAGTTTCCTCCTCAGCAAACTGGGAATAGTTACAGTGCCTACCTAAGAGAGCTATGGTGCATAGAATCCAGAGCTCTTGTGCATGAACCACGTAGCAGAGCCTGACCAAGGATGTGTTCAATAAACATTAGTACTTTATTATAATGCCCATAAAAGTACATTATAAGCTATAAAATGCTATTTATTATTCCAGCCTAATTTTTCAGAATAAGGTAATGTACCATTCTATATATATCTTTTCTTCCTTACACATAATAGCATTTAGTCAAGTACCAAATATCTATAAAGCCATTTTGTTTCTCATCTTTTTAATACAAGAAATGCAAACTGCACACATAATAATTTCTAAAATGCCTACACATCATAGTCCAGTCCCAGATGGTAAATGTCTCCTCGCACAAACCTACAGGTTAGTTAATAAGAAAAACGGCTCTCTCTGACAGCAGCATTTATTCAAAACAGAACTGAAAGGAACTACTTTGGTTTTGAGCCTTCCTCCAAATGTTGGTAACTGGGTAGAGCATGAATGCTATAGTTTTTCTGCCTTCTCTTGTGATTTCTGGATTCCCGAATTTGGGCAAAAGAAAAGCTGCTCATTTACCACCTCTTCAGGCTGTATCTGAGGTAAGAGCAATCTAAGGCAGTCACTGGATATGGTGAAACTAAAATTGAATTTTAAATGCAGTCTTGATGAGATACCAGGCATTGATCTTTCTGAGGCATCACTGGATCTTGGCAAATACTTCTGGTTGCAGGTTGAGAAAGACATGTTTACTTCCAAGGTGCTGTATAGGGATACAGGTGAGATAGAGGTCCAGGTAGATCTAGGGCTGTTTGGGGGTGGGGTATGGATATCCTTGAGTTCCAGTGTTGCTCTGCCTCTTAGAGTTTAAATGACTTCATCAAGATCACAGAGCTAAGGAGGCTCCATTTCCTCCTTCAAACAGTGAGTAAGTTACATTGGTTTTGAAAGTGTGTTCTAGAAACCCAACTGACATGCTTGTTAAGGCAACTCATGTTGACCAACATCTGCTGAACATCTGGGTTTGGGACCCTGGAATCTACATTACTGACAAATATACCAGGCAATTCTGATGTCCAGTAAATATCAGCAACTGCAAGACTATTGTATCATTTTTCAATTCTATCATATCGTTTATCTAAGAAAGAAACTAAAATCAGTTTGATAAGGGCACCAAAAAGGCAGGCATCACATAGTCCATGATTTAAAAATCTTGCCCAACTGTAAGGCTGGTTAGATAAAATTGACACATCCACGTTGTGTCGCTCTAGATAATTCTCTCTAATGATTCCTCCCAGACCTCCTTCTATAACTTCAATTTTGGGTAGCTGCTTCTGTGTGTTTTGCAGATAATGGCATTATCTTTCCATTTAATCATTGGTCTACACAGTTCACACCTCAGAATTAAATCTCTCTTCCAATTATATACCAAGCCAGTTACAATCTTCTTGACTGATGTGGTAATTTCAGGCAGTGAACAAATACACTTAATGTATTTAATGCTATGATGCATTATTTTAACCATCATGGAAGTGCTCCTGAGAGTAACAAGGAAATTTAAGTGATTCTGTTATAGTTCAAAATGCAAATGCATCTGAACCTAAAGATTAGCATTTACCCCTCAAATCGATCTCCTTCCAAGGTTGCAGTTTCAGATTCAGCTTCTCCTTTTCTCTAACCCTCCCTCTATATAGTATTTGAGTTGGTTATCTGAGGTCACTGGTTTCTTTATTTTCATTTTAAAATACCTGGCTCCTACACAGAACTCTTTACATTTTAAACAATATTTCTATTTTTCCAACCTTCACAAACTGTTGGGAAAACAGGAATACGTAGATTATCTGCTGGATCTGAATTCCCATTTTCCCCATTTAAATAGCTGCCAAACTGATGCCTTATTACACAGACCTAAACCATTTGCCATGGGGAAATAATTAAAGATAATTTCATTTTGCCTAGAAAAGTTTTTGTAATCTACCATTTTAAAAAATACTGTAATGATAAATGGTTAACTTATTGTTTTTGGTTTCTTGTTGCTAAAGTAAACACCATGCAATGGGTTGGCTTAAACAGTCGAATGTACTGGCTCACGGTTTTGAAGCTTGGACAAGTCCAAATCAAGGTGTCGTCAAGCAATGCTTTCTCCCAGAAGACTGGCATTCTAGGGCTGGCTGCCTTGGCTCCTTGGTCTTGGGCTCCTCTGTCACATGGCAATGCACATGGCGGCTTCTCCTAGCTTCTCCTTTCCCTTCTGCATTCCAGTGACTTTCAGCTTCTAGCTGCTCCCTCTGTGGCTTTTTTCTGTGTGTGTAACCTTCCCTACAAGGCTTTCAGTAATAGGATTAAGAACTATACTGGACCACACCTTATCTGAAGTAACCTCATCAAAAGTTCTTATTTATAAGGGTTCATATCCTCAGAAATAGATTAAGTTTAAGAGCATGTTTCTCTGAGTTTCATAGCTCCAAACCACCACACTTATGATCAAGGTTTTCTGAATGATGCAAGCCTTTTACATTTATTCTGACAAAAAGTTCCAGGGATCTAAGTGTCCTCAAGTTCTAATGACCTTTTATAAATAAGAATATCTTTCTATATGCTAGTTACCAATACAGACTTTCCAAATATAGGTGGTAACCACTTGGAAGGGGTTGGGTAGGGCAGAGGCATCCACAATGTTTAGATTATGATGACAGCCATAGACAACCATTCCTCTCTACCATAGAAAGAGCATTAGAACAGTGGAATAAAACATTGGTACATATGCTCACATTATAGCTACTCAAAGTGTTGGCCATCAATGGTGAGTAATATCCGTGAGTAGCTTGTTACTGATTGCAGTAAGATGAGCACTGAAATTGAGAGAAAGCACTCAGAAACTTTATATAAACTTAACAGAATTATATACCTGTTGAATCTAATAATCAAAAGGGGCCTTGTATTTTGCACATTTGTTTTACATTTCACCCTTTATTGTATTTTAAAAGCATGTTAGTTTTCAATGGATTGGAAATTAAAAAAAACAACAACAAAAACCTGACCCTTCACGACAGATAGTTGGGGAAGCATTGCTCAACCTGACAGCTTGCATTCATCTCTCAAGAGCAGTCTTGGTAATAAAGCCTTCAAACAATGATGTGCCTCTCTGTATACATTCTAAGGCTCTGTGCTTTAATAGATGCAGGCACAAAGAGATGGAAGGTTACTTCATACCATTTGTGCCAAAATTTAGTCAAGAGCCAGAACTCAAAATCTCTAGGATGAAAAACCTGCTCAAAAAGCTGGAAACACAGGGTAGAGTTAGACTTGGCTGATGTTATAAAACCCAAATGTGAATCTCAGTTCCTTGACTGTGGCAAGTCCCCAGTACCATAACTCAGGTGAGGAACGCCTCTGGAGAACACACTCTGGACTCTTTCAGGAAATAGTATAAAGTGCACATAAAGGTAGAAGCCTCCTGGTTTCTAATAACTGCACTTCATTGTGGTGACTGGTGTGCTGGAAGCAGGGAATGGTAAGCTACAGGGATTGCAGTTGCGTCACTGAGTAGCTGAACTTCTCTAAGGGAAATGGATCTACTGAGGGATCTGGCATCTGGAATATAGGGGAGACTATTTATAATACAAATATAACTCTGCAGCAAGTTCCAGGAGCCTCATGACCTTTCTGAAATGCATCCAGCAGCCTCTCCCTAGCCCCTTGCCCATGACAATAACACTCTTGGGGTGAGGACTATTGGAATTAACAGGGAGGAGGACAGGGTGGCCCCTTCCAGCAAATTGTGATAAATCCAAAACAAAGGAGGGGTGCTTGACTGCTAGGAGAGAATACCTACTGCCTACTCCCAGAGCATTTGCAAATCAGTCAAAAATGTGGTACTGCTAATGATGAGCCATTACCGTAACCTTTAGTTATGTTGTAGAAGAATAAAGGATAATGCCTGATTTTACTGTCTAGAGATAATGTGGATTACTCCAATGAGCCATGGACTGAAAAACAGCAGATCCAGGTTTCCCTGCACCCCCATACCCCCATCTGTCCTCTGTAACCACACTTCCCCTTGCTAAATCTCTGTATGACCCAAGTCAACCAAATCAACATTTCCTAGCTTGGGACCTGCCAACCTCGCCCGAGGCCACACAGCTACCCTATAAACTCCCCTGATGACAACTCAGGTCTTCTAACCTCAAGCCCCACACCCTTTCCATATCTGTGTTCTACTTTAAACGTGAACAAATTTTGCACTTACTGATTCCCATCCAAGAGAGAAACATCTTTAATTATTTACACCCAGCCAATATAGTCTATTTCTTAGATCCTGTAAGTAAACCAAATGAAATATCTCCAACATTTTTTTTTTAATTGTAGAAGGTAGTATTGCAATCACAGTGTGTGCCTGAATGACCAAGACAAACGGTTACTGATAATTATATATCCATTAAAATAAACACAGAGTTGTAAAGGATAAACAATTCATCTAATAAATGATCTTACTGAAAGTAAGGCAATTTTCAAAGTGGTTTCAACTCCAAGGATAACTTGAGAAGATTGACAGCAGACAGATGAGGAGTGGATTCTATTCTGAGTGGATTCATTGGCCCAAGAAAGTCAAATTCTTGTATCCTTTCCAGAACCGTGCATCTCCGAGAAATTGTTGCTCGGTGGGAATTGTGTGGGTGGCAGGGGCAATGCTTAAGTATCCTTAGCTTCCTTCCCCACTCATTCCTTCCACAAGGAAAATATAGCTTTGAATTTCTGGGTCCATCTCTTTACCACAAGATTGTGTGTAGCCTATTCCTGACTTTTTAATGATCAGCAGGGTAATCCAAGAAAGGCGGTACAGTAAAAGCCTGAAGGTTGCATTGACATTGCAAACAAAAACAACTGATGAGTTGGGGAAGGAAGACACAGGGCCCCCTAAGAAAGAGCGGGAAAGATAAGAGCTCAAGCAGGCTGAAGATTTGAATCTAGAACAGTGGAAAGAGGTCGATGGACGTGAGCATGAATGGTGGGAAGCAGTTTCTGGTATGAGAGATATATTAAGAGAAAAATATTCTGTTCTATACTTAGAACAGAGCATGACATTCTGTTGTGATTTTGATCCAATGTTTGGAAATCTACTTTGATGATGACCCAAAGCTTGGAAACAGGTGGGGATGTGGGAAAGTGTCGTGTTCCTTCGATGACATACTGCAGCACTGCTTAACAGGCCCACTAAAGGAATATTTAATGCTCTAGGAGCCTGTACCTGTGTTTCATGCTGCTCTTTACTATTTGATGGAAGCCCAGACACTGTGAAGTTCTTGTTAACTTGTAGATTTGTATCCATTAGAAAAGATACCTCTAAACAGAAAGGTTTGAAGGTTTTATTGCCCTGTGTGACATAAACAAGTTTTGTTCCTAACCTAGTAAACTTAAATTACTATTTTTAATACCTATTAATGGCCAGTTCCTGAAATGCTCTTCCAACCAGGTTTATCATCTCACTGGTTCCCTTATTAATGATATAAATAAACTGATATGTTTATTTTTATTTGTATGGGGGTAATATTTTTAATATTTTGAAAACTGTACATTGACAAAATTACAAATGTATAATCCCCTCTACCACATAACTACCAACTACTTTTATATGAAAGCCTCAAATTCCTTTTTCAAATGTGTTTTTAAAATTTTTAACAGCTTAATTGTGGTACAATTCACATACCACACAATTTGCCCTTTAAAGTGTACAATTCATGGATATACGCACCTACCACTGCAGTTAATCTTAGGACATTTTTATCACCTCAAAAAGAAACCCAAGCCCTTTAGCTAATCCTTCTCGAATCCCCACATCCCTACCCCCAGCCCTAAGCAACTAATAAACTATTTTGTGATTCTGTAGATCTTCCTATTCTGGACTTCCCATATGAATGGACTCATATGTGATTTCTGTGTCTCGATTCTTTCATTCAGCATAATTTTTCAAGGTTCATCCATGCTGTAGCATGTATCAGAACATCACTCCTTTTTATGGCTGAATAATACTCTATTGTATGGATATAACAAATTTTGTTTAACTATTCATCAGTTGATAGACATTTGGGTTGTTTCCACTTTTGGCTGTTATGAATAATGTTGCTATAAACATTCATGTGCAAGTTTTTGTATGGACATATGTTTTCAGTTCTCTTCAGCATATATCTAGGAGCAGAACTGCTGGATAATATGGTAACTATGTCTGATTGTTAGAGGAGCAGCCAGACTGTTTTTCCAAAGCATCTATACCATTTTACATGCCTACCAGCAGTGTATGAGCATTCCAATTTCTCCATATACTCATTTTTTTTTTAAACTTTCAAATGTCTTTTAAGTTATATTTCAACTGCTAGACTATTTCTTTGAACAAGACCCTGTGTTGAACCTGGCTTAAAAAAATACTAATCATGGCCAGCCTGGTTGTATGTGCATTCTGAGGCCTTTACATTTTTCCCAGAGTGGCAGCTGCATCTGGGGACGTCAGTGTGCCTGGGAGTCAAGCCAAGCCTCCATTTCCCTGCCTGAGATGCAAGCCAAGCCTCCATTCCTCTCTGGGGCTCAGTTTCACGGACTATGAAATAAGGGAATTGGGTCTCGAGAGTGTTTTTCTCAGTTCTAACCATCTTAGAATCTGTCTGTTCCTGGAATCCCCTTTGCCTCCTAATTCATACTAAAGTCTTTTTTGTGGCCCTCCTGTCTTTGTGTTAAGAATGTGCTAATGCTTTTGAAGCTTTCCCTTCTTCCACAAAGAGGGAAGACAAATAACACCTGCAGGTAGGGCTGAGTCTCTCTAGACCAACCAGAAGAGGCAAGGCTGTGCTTTGACTAGAGAACAGCTTCATCAGGCTGGGGTGAACCCCAGCAGAGGAAATCTTAGTAAACACACAGAAAAGCAAATACAAGAAGCCAAAGGTTCTCCCAATCCTGCCAATATGAAATATCCCTTAGCAGCTTGCAAATTAGTTCATATTCTTATTTGGGAGGGGGGAATAAAAGGAGAAAAAAAAATTCCATGGCATCACAGATAAATATCATATTTAGATGCCAATATCAGCACCAACACATGTGGATCTGTACTCATTTTCCAGTCATTTGAAGCATTTATATCTGTTGAATATGTATTATTAAATTAATGCTTATTGGAATTAGGAGGCAATTTAGATTGAAATATATTTCATTGTGCTGTAGGTAAAGCTGGGTGTGGGAAGCTAATTATCTAGCAAACTGAACTTGCCGCACTCCAAATACCCATTCCTGGTGAATACTTGATTTCCTGATTATCTGCTTGGCTTCCTTCCCAGCACTGACAGACTCCTTCCAGAGCTTCTGTCTGAGGAGGGAAACAGGCACAAGGAATGAATGAAAGGGGGCATGCAGGATGTACCCTGGATCTTGATGAAGGGCCATGTGCCGGTTTGAATGTATTGTGTCCCCCAAATGCCATTGTCTTTGTGGTCTTGTGGGGCAGACGTTTTGGTGATGGTTGGATTTGCTTGCAGTGTGCCCCACCCAGCTGTGGGTAATGATTCTGATGAGATGTTCCCATGGAGGCATGGCCCCGCCCATTTGGGGTGGGCCTTGATCGGTGGAACTATATAAATGAGCTGACTCGGGGGGAGGGAACTGAATGAGTGCAGCTGGGAGTGATGTTTTGAAGAGGAGCAAGCTTGCTAGAGAGGAACGTCCTGGGAGAAAGCCGTTTTGAGGCCGGAGCTTTGGAGCAGACGCCGGCTGCCTTCCCAGCTAGCAGAGGTTTTCCAGACATCATTGGCCATCCTCCAGTGAAGGTACCCGATTGCTGAGGTGTTACCTTGGATGCTTTGTGGCCTTAAGACTGTAACTGTGTAGTGAAATAAACCCCCGTTTTATAAAAGCCTATCCATCTCTGGTGTTTTGCATTCTGCAGCATTAACAAACTAGGACAGGCCAGTATCAGGGGTTAGCCACACATCAGTTCTCCTATAAATGAATAAATCGTGGATTGAGAGACAGGGGGCCAACCACTGTGCGTTTCTTGTGAGATTAAATAAAGCCACAGCTGATGTTTTAATTAAATTAGGTCAAGGCAATGAGAAAGTCATTCAGTAAAGAAGGAACAGGGATTCAAATCAACTTAGTGGGGAGAAGGGTCAGATAAGTGGTGTCAGAACTCAAGTGATCACAGTTCTGGTATTGCTTAAACAGATGGAAATTAGTGGAGTTTTCCCTGCAGAACTGATTCCCACAAATTGTTGAAGTCGAGTTTCTAAGTTTCTCAGGTAGGCCCCCTCTAGATGTTCCCACACTCTCCTGGTGCTGTGACTTCTAACACACGGGAGCACAGGCCAGCCCTACAAAGCTACAGGAAGGACTGTCATCTGGCTCCACCCCGTCAACAGCTGTGCACATCACAGATGCTGCCAAGGATGGCTGCAGGGTGGAATGTGGGAGACAAGAAGACTCTCAACAAGACCCAGCCCTCAATAAAGTTTCACAGGCAGAAAACTTCTTTGTGCTCCAATTCCCCACCCCACAAATGCAGTTCTACTCCCCAGGAGAATCAGATGGGACAGAGATAATCTATACATACAACATCCACTCCTCAACATAGCTTGCTCAAGAGTAAACATAATTTGAAGAATCTCTTTCCAGTGGAATCAGCTAAATTTTTCCCATTGGCCATTATTTTGGGGATTGTATAGATATAGCCCAAGAAAAATAAATTGAGAGAAAATGGCTATTTCTCAAAAAAGTCCTATCCAATGATCTAGATAATTGTGGCAAATTAAACTACAGAGGGAAGAATTTTCTACTTGCTTGGTGGGAAAGATCTACCTGGATTTCTGGAGAGGAATTTGAGGTTTTGTCTAACCTGACTCTGTGTTCTGACGCTATCTTGGTAAGACATGGATTGAGTCCCATTTCTACAGGGAGCAGCATAGGCTCCAGTAATGAAGCAGCATAAGTTGGACTGCCCTTTGCAAAAACAATGATATATCCATTGTGAGTGGCCATCCAGGTATAAACAATACGTGCTTCTGCTGACTCATACTGGACAACTCCTTGAATCATTTCCACAATTTTACCAAAAACCAGTCAAGAGAGCCCTGTTCTAATAGAACCCTTCAGTGGCAGAACCACCAGGCCAAAGTACACAGAGCTCCAGAACCTGAGCGACATGGCACTCCCCATCTACAGGTGGGGAATTGAAAACCTGAGACTAGGAGTAGCATGGTTAGGTGGCAACATCTACAAAGAGACATTTTGTTAAGTCCCTAATGGGCACCAGGACACTTGTACATATATGCCTGTTAGATGAAGCTAGAAATGAGAGACTGTAGAGGTCAGCTTAGGAGATGAGGTTCAGTGTTGCACATTCAGAGAAATGACATGCCACGAGATGGTAAGGTCAAAACTATAGAAAAATAAGAGACAATCAAGATTAGCTTTTAGTGGAATCCTTGTATTTAAGGGCAGAAGAAGAGCCAGGGAAGGAATTTACAAGAAGGAAACCCAGAAAAATATAGCAAATAAGAACAGCAAAGCAACAAAGAAGTATTGGAAAGTTTCTTTAAGAAGGAATGAATGTCTGCAACGTCATGTACAACAAATCAAAAATACTGAGAATTGAAGGGGGAAGTTACTGAATATAATTACTCAGAGGGTATCAGGAACCTCTGAGAAGGCAGTTGGAATGAACAGAAGTCAAGGAGTTAGAAGTAATAAAAGTGAGAGCATACAATTTCAAGATTGTAGGGATAAGGGCAACAAAGGGAAATGACCTGATTTACTTTCCATATTTATGCAGTTCTTCCTTGTATTGTTTATATATACAATATTGGCTGTCATAACAGTAAGTCTCAAATACAGTATATATATGAAAAAGAAAACAAGGCAATTATCCATGTAATTCAAGCCAAAAGGTACCATGCATTACAGTTACTTGGATAATACAAAGGACAGCATTCAGTGGCCTGAATTATCTATGATGACCCCCTCAATCTTCCATGTTATATTAGAGAAGAATGGACTTAAGAGCAGAGGAAGAGAAGAGGTAAAATGTGTCATCAGTACCTACTATTACCTGGTGCCATAATTGGGACAAGAGCTCTTATCTAGAGCAGGTGAAACTCTGGAGTTTATTCTATTAATGACTTCAAACACAAATGAGAACTAAAATTTAGAAGTGGGAAGAGAATAGAAGAATAATCAACTACACCATCCATTAAGTCCCTAATTCTGCTGTGTGAGATAAGCAACAAGGGGGAGCAGCTACAGTCTCCTCAATAATGGGGCTCAATGCTAAGCAAACCAAGTCAGCCCTACACTGCTTTTAGACTATTACACTCTTGGACGTTAGTGCCCAAGGTAGAATGGAATTTGGAACCAAACCCATCAGCCAATCTCCTCCATTTCTTGAACAACAAGAGTTTTGTCAACCTGAGTTAAATGTTAGAGGAGAGTTTGAAATCCCATGTAGGAGCAACACATTTATTTTTAATTCACTGAGGTTAAAAGAATGATTATTGATTGACAAGACCAAATCTTACTCCTAGAAAGCAACCTCAACTCCTCTGTCTATTCTTACCTCTTTCACTCTGACCCTTCTATCTGGATAGATCGTCAATACTCCTTTCTCATCCCCCCCACCCCCCACCCATTCACAACTCTTTTGCATGTGGCTCCTTTTCAGCCTTGGCATCTCCATATAAATGCTACCTCCTTAACAAGACCATACCAAGCTACCATGTAAAGTAAATGTCACCCTAATTTTCTCTACCCCATGCTTATTCCCTGCTTGCATAAGGCATTTAATGTTTTCTGCTTATTTGTTGATTGTCCAACTCTCCCACTCAGCATACATTCTACAAAGACAACAACCATAACTGTTTTCACTATTCTGTGTGTTAGAAAAATAACAGGTGCTCAATAAATGTTAGTGGATGGAAAATGGCAAGGATAGAGAGGAAGCAGGGGAAGTGGGGAAGTAGGTTGAGAGAGGAAGGGGAGATGGGAGGGGGCATAGGTAGGATTAATTTTCTATTCTTGCTGTAACAAATTACAGCAAACTCAGTGACTTCTAACAACATATACTTATCTTACAATTCTGAGGTCCAAGTCTAAAAATGAGTTAAGTGCCTACAAAGCTTTATTCCTCTTGGAGACTCTCTATGGGAGAGTCTGTTCCCTGCCTTTTTCAGGTGCTAGCAGCCTTCTTCATTCCTTGGCTTATGGTCCCCTTCCAGAAGTGGCATCATCTCATCTCCTTCTCTGAATACGAGTCTCTTGCCTTCCTTTTATAAGGATCACACTAGGCCCATCTGGCTAATCCAGGATAATCTCCCCATTGCAAGACCCTTAATATAATCACACCTGCAAAGTCCCTTTTCATCATGTACGGCTATATAATTACAGGTTCCGGGGATTAGAAAGTGGACTTCTTCGTGGGATCACTATTGTCTGCCACAGAGGGGGAGAGGAAAAGGAAGGGGAGACAAGGGGCATGATACCCTTCAGTCCTTTTATCCTAGGCCACTACCTAAAACACGATTTAATTGAAGTTATCTAAACACCATGACCCATCCAAATTGGTATTCATATGTTGTTAATTAAATATATCATCTTTAATTGTTAAAAATGAAAAGAACAATTTGGCTTTGATATATCCTATGCCGAAATGACCAGCTCTTATCCATTCCAAATCAAGTAAAAAGTTAAGAGTCTTTGGGAAATTAACCAAAATGGCAACAACAATGGAATTGACCAGCTGAATTCCTTCAGACATTCATCAAGACAGTTAACTTATTAATTGTCCACCAGTCAAAATAGTCAATCCAGGGAGTATTCAGCAAGTTGTTGCCAGTCTAACACGAAACAGTTATTCTTAATGACTTGTTTTTCCCCCTTCTAGGAAATTTTCTGTCTATTTCCACATTAGGTAAATCAATCAAAAACAAAGTTTAGCCAATCCCATAAACAAGACTGATTTAAAGTGGCAAAAATTCTTCAGAAAACCAGTCATTTTGTAACAATATCAAGCATAAGTACTCAATGTGTTAGCTATTATTATAATCATCCATAGAAGTTGAAATCTTCAAGTTATAGCTAATTAACAGTTAATTAGCTAAACAGAAATACAGATTTTTTTAATGATAAAATTATTTTGATAACGTTTTTGCCAAGATCCTCCTCAAAGCTTTATGCTTTCTCTTGAAATTAGGATGAGTTCTGCATTCACAAAGCTCGGCAAAACTCTCTCCTGCCTCTGCAGACTCTAGACTCCTTATTTGATGGAGTATTTCATTATGTTGCCTGTGGTTCCTGAGAAGAGGTGAGAGAAAGAGGAGAGGAAGACACTTTAGGAAATAATTGAAATGAGAACTGTCACCTTGGATTTAGTGTCACTGAGCTTATACTCATCCTTGACTGGAAAGCAGACAGTGAAACTAAAATGGCATTTACAAAAAAATACCAAACCTGTGCATGAACAAATCCATGTTTCATTAACATATGATTTTTTTGGTCCCTGTATTGATTGCCGTGACATGCCTGTCACCCAGTTGAGTCCCACAACTTCTATTGCAGGCAATTTCCTTACACAATTACTTTCCTGAAAGGGCTGGGCGTTAGAGAAGCCATGTCAACCTGCACAAATGTCAAGAGCAGTTGGTAGTGACTGTTCAATAATTAATTTACTGGGCTGGACTGTCGGTACAATTTGAAAAGTCCCTGTTTGCTGTTCATGCTTCGAGGCCAACAGCCCAAAATGGAAACAGCATTTTTGGACCATTTATAGCACAAGTACCAGGTTGTGTGAGCTGATGCAATCAACTCTAAATGGGTCTGGAAGAATGTGAGTTTAGAATCATAGAAGATTAGAGCTGGAAGGAACCATTATCCATTGATCAAATGACCCATGGATCATGTACCTCTTTCATTTTACAGAATTTGTGGTATCCACATTTGTAGAGCATAACTAGAAAAAGTTCTTAGCTAGGAGATTAAAATGACACATTTATATACTATTTATCAGTGTGTAAGAGGAAACCACATCACAAGAACTAAAAGGACAAAGGTGTGCTGAGAATAGGTTGGCTTCAAGGTTGCTCTACCTCACAGCACATCTGCATAGAACTGAAAATAAGCATGTTTATGTTAAGTAGCCATTCCAGGGTAAGTATTTCTGATTGCATACAATTTCCAATCATGGCAGTTTTAAACCAATTCTTTGGCACTCTGCTGAGAGGTGGGGTTTATATTCCCTTCACTTGAATCTGGACAAGTTTGTGACTGCTTCAACTAATAAAGTACAGTGGAAGTGACGCCATGTGACTACCAAAACTAGACCAAGCAACTTCTACCTTGTCCACTGCAGCACTCATTCTCACGGTCTTGAGCTATGGGGTAAGAAGTCCAATTACACAGATACCACCATGCTCTAAGGAGGCCCAAGCTACCTAAGGACACCACCTGTAAGCACTGAACAGTACAGCCCAGATCAGCTGTACACTCATTCCAGCTCAGACAGGTGAATGAAAAAACCTTTGGATGATTTCAAGCCCCAAGCCATGGAGTCTTCCCAGTTGAGCCTCCAGGTGTTGTATGACAGAGACCAGCCTTTCTCAACAGTGAGCTAGGAAAATTCTTTTAAAAACAAGTTTATATTTACTATCCAAGTTAAATAAAACACCAAGGTTTGCTTAACATTTGATTTTATACTTGTATTTCTTTTTTTTTTTATATTGGAAATGATGGCTCCTATTAATAACATAATTGGTTTTTTACTTGATGCTATAATTTAAATAAATAATGTTTTTAAAATAGCAAAACAAAATTATTTCTATAAATAAAACTATTCCATGCTGTTTAAAATTTTGTGTTTAGAAAATGCCATGCCAACGATGTAGTCACTACTGTATTAAAAAAAATCACTAGAAATAGTGCTGTCTTTATAAATATATTGTCAATTTAATATGTACTTAGATTGATTTGTTCATATTTTCTAGTTTGTTTTCAAGTTTAGGGATCTTAAAACATATCCCACTAATGATGTATGGTCAAACTAATTTACTCTAAAGTCATCTAATATAAATTTTATCTGCGTATTTTTACATAGTCAGCTGTAATTGCTTCCATTTTTTAAAGCAACATTAATGAGCTGTAATTTGCAAACAATAGAACTCATTTGCAGTTTAACCATTTGACAAGTTTTAGCAAATAAACCCTCTCATGAAACTACCACCACAGTCAAGACACTGAATAATCTGTATCTTGATTCTTTGCAGGCACTCTCCCCTCATTCTTGTCCTTTCATCTGTTTTCAGACTCTATAGATGTTTTTTTTCCTAGAAATTTATATAAAATCATGCAGTATGTATGACTGGGAATGACTTATGTCAAGCATCTGTCACTTAGTGCAATATTTTAAGATCATCCATGGTTCTGTATGAATAAGTAGTTCATTTCTTTTTATTGATAAGTAGTATTCCATTACATGGCTTTATCACAGTTTGTTTATCCATTCACCAGCTAGTGGACATCTAGGTTTTTCTACTTTGTATTTTTTGCTGTTAAGACTAAGATATTATGAATGTGTGCATGTGTCTGTGAATATATGTCTTTATTTCAATTGGATAAATGCCTAGGCATAGTATTATTGTATTGTATGATAACTCTACATGAAACTTCCTAAGAAACTTTCCCTTTTTCCCCAAAGAAGCTATACAATTTTACATTCTCAATAGCAGTGTGTGAGTTCCAGTAGCTTCCGATTGTTACCAACCCTTCACATGGTCAGTAATATATTTTTAAAATCTACTTTGAGGCATCAATTAAATACATTTTTAAAATTACCCTTTTAGGATACCAGTTCGATTTGACAAATGCGTACAGTGATGGAATTACCATCAGAATCAACATAAAGAAGAGTTCCATTGCCACAAAAATTTCCCCTGTGCTCCCTAGTGGTCAAATCCTTCACACATCCCCAGATCATGGTAACCAATTCTTTTCAGTCCCTATAGCTTGTTTTGCTTTTCTTGAACATTGTATAAACAGAATCATTCACTATATTACCTTTTAAAATGTTTTTTTTCATTTGGAATAATGAATTTGAGATTAAGGCTTGTTGTAGCATGCATCGGTATTTCATTCCTTATTGCTGATTAGCACATCATTGTACAGATGTACTACAGTTTGTTTATTCATTTACCAGTAGATGGATTTTTGCATCATTCCCAGTTCTTAGCTATTACTATGAAGCTACTATGAACATTTTAGAACAGATTTGTATGTAAACATATGTTGTCATTTATCTTGCGTATGGGTAGGATTTATTGGTCATGTGGTATATGCTTAATTTATAATTTTTTTTTACATCTTCCATTCCTCTTATTTTCAAATATTTTCCCCTATTTCTTGAACATATGGAATATACTTTAGGCATTTTAATATCACTGTCAGCTAATTTTATCATCTCTCTTATTTCTGGGTCTGTTTCTACTGACTGATTTTTCTTCATTGTTGTGGGTTATATTTTCCTGTACTTTGGATGTCTGGTGATTTTTAAATGGATACTGAAAATTGGCTATTTTATGTTATTATAGACTTAGTTTTATTCCTTTAAATATTATTGGACTTCTAGCACAGAGTTAAGTTCTTTTGCAAGTTAAATCTGTTGAGGCTTGTCTTTAAGGTTTGTTAAGGCAAAGAATATTACTCTAATGCATAATTGAAATACAAATTAAAACAAGTTAACATTTCTCCTCCATTCACAAAATTTCAGAAGATGTACAACACCAAGGATTGGATAAGATGATAAAATAGTTAAGCACATAGATTGTATACATTTAAAAAAAATTTTGATATTCTTTCATTAAAATTTAGTGAGAGAGAACCTAAGATGGCAGCTAGGTGAGACACGGCAAAAAACACCTCCATGAAAATTACTAGATAAAAACCAGAAAGCTACCCAGAACACCAGTTCCAATGATGCACTAGCTGGACAAGGTCTGCTGAAACCACAGGGACCATGCACTTGTTGAAACCAGGAGTCTGCATTCTGAAAAGAGTAAGCTGGCTGAAAGCCCTGTGGCTGCACTGTGGTATGGGGGAACTGGGGGTTGGCATTTGGAGACAGACTAGTACTTTAAAAAAAAAAAAAAAAAAACCCAGGAGTGACCTGCAGTTAAGACGGTGAGAACCGTGCAGTGAAGCATGGCAGGAGCGAGCTGTGCCAACCTTTCAGTGACTGGCGTGGAGAATAGATCACTGCTGATTCCCTCAGGGCCAGGGGGGCAAAGGGGAGAGCCAAAAGGAGAAAGAAACCACTCTGCTTATAGCTGGCTCCCCAGCAGGCTGGAGACACTCCTGCCCGGGGCGAGACCTACAGCCCAGAGCCGCACCAGGAAACCTAGTATGACGGGGAGGGTATCCCACGGCACTGCACACATGCCACAATATCAACTGTGGACAGTGGCCTGGGGTGCACACACAGCTAGTTGTCCCACAGCTGGGAAGGCAGAGCTGTGCGAAAGAGTGGGGGGGGTGCGATGACCTATTCAGCCATCTTTGCATCAAGCTGGGAGTGCCCCTACACGGCCCAGCGGCCCGGGGCTTCCCTTGAGGGACGGCCCGCACTTGTGATGTAACACAGCCTTCCCTCAGCAGAGGTCCTGTAATATCACAGCTGAGAAGGACGGCCCGCTCGGAAAACCCAGGGATGCTACATCAATGCCGGGAACTTGTGGGTCAGCGGCAGAGAAAATCTGGGGCAAAACTGAAATGAAGGCTGAGAATCTGGCAACAGCCGTGAATGTCTGGGAACATCTGGGAGGTTTGATTATTCAAGCTGCCCTGCCTCCCTAACCACCCAGACACACACCCCACATTCAGGGCAGACAGCACCAACAACACACCCAAACTGAATTCACCAATTGAACCCCACAAGAATCATTTCCCCACACACCACAAAGACAAAGTTGAGGAGAACCGACTTGACGGGAACAGGTGACTCGCAGGCACCATCTGCTGGTTAGTTAGAGAAAGTGTATGCCACCAAGTCGTAAATCTGAAAAATTAGATTGGTATTTTTTATAACTTGAAAGAACCCTATCAAGCAAAGCAAATGCCAAGAGGCCAAAAACAACAGAAAATCTTAAAGCATATGATAAAACCAGACGATATGGAGAACCCAAACAAAAACACCCAAATCAAAAGATCAGAAGAGACACAGTACTTGGTGCAATTAATCAAAGAACTACAATCAAAGAACAAGAGCATGGCACAGGATATAAAGGACATAAAGAGACCCTAGAAGAGCATAAAGAAGAAATTGCAAGAGTAAATTAAAAAATAGAAGATCTTACGGAAATAAAAGAAACTGTTGGCCAAATTAAAAAGACTCTGGATACTCATAATACAAGATTAGAGGATGTTGAACAATGACTCTGTCCTAGAAGTCCACAGAACAGAAAATGAAAGAACAAAAGAAAGAATGGAGAAAAAAATTGAAAAAATCGAAATGGATCTCAGGGATACGATAGATAAAATAAAACTTCCAAACTTAAGACTCATGGGGGTCCCAGAAGGGGAAGAGAAGAGTAAAGGTCTAGAAAGAGTATTCAAAGAAATTGTTGGGGAAAACTTCCCCAACCTTCTACACAATGTAAATACACAAAGCATAAATGCCCAGCGAACTCCAAATAAATCCACTCTGAGACATATTCTGATCAGACTGTCAAATACTGAAGAGAAGGAGCAAGTTCTGAAAGCAGCAAGAGAAAAGCAATTCACCACATGCAAAGGAAACAACATAAGACTAAGTTGTGACTACTCAGCAGCCACCATGGAGGCGAGAAGGCAGTGGCATGACATAATTAAAATTCTGAGAGAGAAAAATTTCCAACCAAGAATACTTTATCCAGCAAAACTCTCCTTCAAATTTGAGGGAGAGCTTAAATTTTTCACAGACAAACAAATGCTGAGAGAGTTTGCCAGTAAAAGACCTCCCCTACTTCAGATACTAAAGGGAGCCCTATCGACAGAGAAACAAAGAAAGGAGAGAGAGATGTAGAGAATTTTAACAGACATATAGAGAACCTTACATCCCAAATCACCAGGGCACTCATTTTTCTCTAGTGATCACAGATCTTTCTCCAGAACAGACCATATACTGGGACATAAAACAAGCCTCAAGAAATTTAAAAAAAAACAAAACAACAAAAAATATATTCAAAGTACATTCTCTGACCACAATGGAATAAAAATAGAAGTCAATAATTTTTGATTTGTAAATCCACTGTTTACTTCCTACATGATATAAAATACACAAACTCTAATGACAAATCAGTGGTTTTGGACTCAATGTAAACCATGTACTTTTTGACAAGAACTATATAAAGGTGGGGGAATGGAGGAGTATAGGAACATAGTTTACAGGTCCTATTGAAGTTAAGTTGGTATCAAAGAAAAACAAGGTTGTTATGGATTTAAGAGTTTAATTTTAAACCCCACAGTAAACACAAAGAAATTATCAGAGAATATGACCATAGAGATGAAAAGTAGAGGATGGGTTATGAGAAGTGGGGGAAGCGGCAATGGGAAGTTAAGAAATGAGTGTAGGGTTGCTGTTTGAGGCGAAGGGATATTTCTAGTAATGGATGGTGGGAAGGTGATAGCATTACAACATTCTAAATGTGATTAATCCCACTAATGGAATACTAGGGAGAGGGTGGAATGGGAAGATTTAGGCTGTATATATGTTTCCACAATCGGAAAAAAAAAAAAAAAAAAAAAGTCTAAATAGATGACAATTGAATGCCAAGGATGATCCTGGATGGGATCTGAGGATGCAGGACAGGAGGCTCAAAGGGACACAGTTGGGACATAAGGAAAAAAAAAAAAAAAAAAAGGAAATATAGAATGAAAAAAAAAATTTGGTTTCACCCTTTGGAATCTATGCCAGAAAAAACTCTTCCCAAAGTACGTATAAAGATATGCACAAATTTATTTTATGCAACAGTGTTTATAATAGAAAAAGGTTGGGAAAAGTATTAAAATCCTTCTAATAATGAACAGCTAATGAAATCACCCAACTGTGACTTATCTAAACAATGGAATACTATATATCAAGAATCATAAAGGAACTCAGTTTATATGTATCAACTTAGATGATTGACAAACACAATATTTAATGAAAAGGAAATTTTAATGATGTATATAACTAAGATAACAATTTTGAACAATATTCAAAGATATTAAATGAGAGAACATATTTGTTTTTGATAGACCCCTATGGTATAAAAGATAAAACTTAAGAAGAAAACATTTCAATCCCAGCATAGTGGTTACCAGGAGGGTTATGAAACCATTTTTCTCTGGATATAAAATACCTTATTTCCTCAAAAAGTCAGGAAATTTCATATCAAACCATCAGTATTTTTTAAACCAGGGTGGGTTCATGGCTGTCATTCTGTATTGCCTTTGACATTTTTTCAATAATTTAAATATATCATACTTAACCAAGAAAGGGAAAGGGAAAGAGGAGAGAGAAAAGAAGGGGAAGAGACAATATTAAAGAATGCAAGTGGCCAAGAATTATGGCTAGGAAATGAGAAAAACAAATGAGAATGAAATAGAAAGAAGGGAGAAAAAAACAAAGAAAAAAAAAAGTTGAGAAGACAAAGACTTTGACCCTAGCCCTGGGTGGTCCTATTTCTTCTCCCTTTTCCACAATCATTTTCCATTTACCACAGTTCCTCCCTCGCAGGACTGATAGGTTAGCAGCGTATTTAAAATCAAGCTATTTCTTGTATAAAACAAATACTTTTCATTAATGTTCCAATAGTTTTAAAATGACTTTGAAATTAAAATAGAAAAGATCCTCAGAAGTGAACCATTTGCAAAGATGTTTCAGTTCTAAAAGCTGCATTCAAGTATCTACAAGTTATTTTAGTTCATTTCTCCCCAACATTACGTCAATAAATATTTACTGAATGAATGAATGAACAAATGAACAAACGAGTAAATGAGTAGTTGGGATGAATTAGTTGGGGGACTTTTTATGATTTGAGGGAATTAGTATATTTGACAGATATAGTTATGATACCAACATACATCCTAGATTTTAGATTTAAAATAGTCTGTATTTTTTCCATCTGAAATATAAGCCCTAAGGTCACAACTAAGGACAGAAGACAGTGAGAGAAGCACAGACTTGTGTTGCTATTAAATTGCTTTAATTTTTAATCTACCTTTACTGAGAAACTAAGGGAAAACACCACCATCCCCAAAGAGAAATAACCAAGAAAAAGGCAAAGTCAACCTGAAGTCTGCCTGTAAAACTAAAATCTGGACCGTCTGGTAGAGCTGCCGAGTGGTGTCCGGGTTTGGGATCTTTCTCCCCACACTCTACCCTGTTCCTCCAACTAGCAGCAAGAAAGTCCTTATTTCAGATCCAGATATGATTCCTTCTGATTCTGGCTTTGCTAGAACCCCCTTTTTAGGCAGGCTGAGCTGAGAGGACAAAGACAGGCAGGTGGGAAACAAGCCAGGCTACAGAGCCTGATAGAACCAGACTCAGCCACCTTAGATGGCTTTGGAAGAGTTTTATCACTGTTAAAATTTACCTGTAATGAACACCTACCTCACAAAATCTCAGTGAGGACAGAAGAAGTCAACACATGAAAAATGCCCTTCTCAGTCACTAAAATAAAGGGAGTTGTCAATTTTTAATATTTCCTCTACTATTATTAACAGTAATAGGAGCCATTTCCATATCCAAAATGAGAAGTATGGCTAGGCTCAGATACAGAATGGAAATCTAACTGTATATTTATATTAAATTGAACAAAATACAATTTTTTGGCAGTTGAAGGTTATGATATACATGCCATGAAAGCAAAATTTAAAAAAAGCACAGAAGAGCTGTATTCTAGAATTTTACCAACTATCTTACTGAAGGATGAATAGACATTCTAAGCAGCTTCAGAAGGCAGAATAAGGATCAACAGGTGAATGCTATAGGGAGACAGATTTCCAGTCCATCAACAAATCAACGCTAGCATTCTCAAACATGAGAGCATCAAAACAAAGAAATGGACTGATATATACACATATACATATGTACATATATCCCCTTATGTACACCCAAGGAGAGAGAGAGAGAGAGAGAAGGAAAGAGAGAGAGAGAAGGAAAGAGAGAGAGAAGGAAAGAGAGAGAGAAGGAAAGAGAGAGAGAAGGAAAGAGAGAGAGAAGGAAAGAGAGAAAGAAGGAAAGAGAAAGAAAATCCCAGAATATGGCCAGAGTAATGAGGAAAAGAAAAATCTTCAAGTTGCAGACGTCAAGAGAAGCCTTATCAGGTAGGGCCTGATACACTAGAATAAGAAATGTAGTTATTGTAGTTACTGTTTTCAACGCAATGGAAAGCAACTGAAGAGTTTTAAGCAGGGAAGCGGTGGGATAAGATTTTCGTCGTTAAAAATATTGCTCTGGTTAGGGAGATTGAGAGACTGGATTGCTGAGGGGACAGAAATACAAGTATGGAGACAAGTTAGATGGGCATATAAAAGTTCAGAACACATAATATAAATATATATATATAAATGTATATAAATATGTATATAAATATATATATTTTGTCCAGATGGGTGACTCGAGTAGAGCTAGAAAGCAGCAAAGGGCTTAGATGACATTTTCTGGACAGGCAGGAGTTGCTGAGGAGTCACATGTGAATTGGAAAGGGAAGGAAGGAATCAAGATGATTCTTAGGCATTTGGCTTCAGAAACTTTGTACTCTCAAGTACCTCAGGGGAGAAACAGACGTGGTGTAAGGAGATTGAGAGGCCAAGAATTCGATCTTGACAGTGTTAAATTTGACGGGCCTATTAGACTTGCAAGGACAGATACCAAGTAGGAAGTTGGGTAAATTAGTCTGGAGTTCAGGAACTAGGGAGGGCCAAAAAAAAAAAAAAAAAAAGTTAGAGACAATGGACAAGAGACTACATCAAACCTTGTAAGTAAACTGTATATTCAGAGAATAAGGGAAAGACCCAAGCCCTGCAGACATACCAACATTTAGAGTCTCAAAGAGGAAAAGAATGTAGTAAAAATACTGAGAAAATGAGATCAGCAACGTTGAGAAAACTAGAAGTCAATAATAAAATGTGTCAATAGGAGATAATTTTAAGTGTCTAACTCAGATCTTCAAAGAGAAAAACAGAACAGTCATAAAAAGGAGAGAGAGAAAAGCAGTGGTCCAGAAAAAGACAAGGGGAAAGGGGTCACCTGATGATTCCTAGTTCCCATGTGCTGAGATTTATTATATATAAATAAAAATTCATTTTTTTTACTGTGGAATATAACATATATACTTAGAAGTAATAACCTTCCAAGTGCAATTTAACAAATAGCAAATTTCAAAGAATGTTATGGGTTACAGTTCCATAGTTTCAGTTATCTCCTTATCGTGAAATATAACATATGCAAGAAGGTGGTAACTTTCAAAGTACGATTTAACAAGTAGTTACTTGGGAAACTTCCAATAATGTGATGGGTTAGAGTTCTACCATTTCAGTTCTGTCCTTCTAGCTATTCTAATACCCTAGCAACTAAGAAAAAGAAAATTATATACAGATTCAGTAGTCATAATCCTTTCTTAAATTCTATCGAGTTACATTTATTACACGTAATGTGTTCCCCAAGTTCTTACATTTTCTGAAGAGTGAGCACACACTACTCTGCATGTGACAGCATGCACGCACATGTGCTCACTCACACTCGTGCAGATCCCCAAAATAAAGATAAATGAAAAACAGTAAAATCTTGGAAGTGATGAGTTAGATCTCACTAAGCACAAAGGAAAAAAAATCGTGGGAGAGAAGATTCCGGGAAACTGATCACTTCAGCTAGGGACAAACTTTTCAGTAATTTACATGTTAAACAGAAATTTTTTTTTCAAAAAAACTACTGACCTTTATTTAAATAGTATTGAAATATACAGCAAAAGAAGGGAAACTCAGAGACTATAAACTCCAAACATTTTACTTAAAAGATGTATATACTGAGACCCAGCAAGGCTAGGTAACCTGTCCAAGGTCAAATAGCCAGTTAGTAGTCAAAACCAGGACTAGCATTCAGATGTATTTCATTCCACCACTGTGCTCTTTCCAAGGCTTTACGGTGTATCAGTTGAAAGCCCTGTGTATGCATACATGATGATATTCATTTGCAGCTAGATTTAAGATTGATTTCTGAACAGCTCTATAGTTCCAATTTCAAAAGGGAAAAATATTCATTATTTCCATCCCCACTTAAGAACCATTCTGCCTTAATACCAAAAGCAAATAGCAATCTCCCTCACCCCATTCATGTTCAAGAATTATTAAACTGTTTTATCATTTTAAATGGATTTCTTAAAGAATGGAGGAAATTACTGTGGTCCCATAAGCAAGGAAAGAATGGAACGCAATAAAATTTGTATTTGCAAAAGTAGGACATCAAAAGATGTCCAAGGACAAGTGTGCACATAGATAGAGTCTTCTTCCCTCTTTAAAGGAACACTTGGCTTTAAAATGTCTGGTTTCAAACTACAGATGTTTTAGAGGTATCTAAAATTTTTGGTGCTAAGAAAGGAGCTGCTCAGAGCCAAGAACTGGGTATTGTGGACAAACCACCGAAGCAGGCAAAGCCAAAGCCTTTTAAGTAATCCAGAGCAATTACTCTCATTTTACTGACCTTTACTTGAAAAACTTTTTTGGAAATCAGAACCAAATATAGGGTATCTGAGTTACTGCCCACCACCCCCCTAGTCAGAGCAAACCATTAGACAGGATCTAGTAGAAAGTACCTAATCACTGAATTGGCTGTCAGGCACCTAAATTCTGTGCTCAGATCTGCAA
Source organism: Choloepus didactylus (assembly GCF_015220235.1). Lineage (NCBI taxonomy): Eukaryota > Metazoa > Chordata > Mammalia > Pilosa > Megalonychidae > Choloepus > Choloepus didactylus. Next base: position 237,864,555 of record NC_051307.1, read on the forward strand.
ACACTACTTCTATGCTCTTCATAAAGTCACTTTCTCTTTCCAAGTCTCAAGTTCCTAAACACGAAAATAAGGAAATCAGAACAGGATGGTCAACTGATTGTCATTTGGAGTTGGCCCAAATGTGTAAACCGGGGCTGCCTAGTATAGTTTGTTCAGAAGGACTCTGAGGCTGCCCGTGGAGTTAAGGGAAAGAGGGTTTTCACCAAGGAGTGACACCAGGCACGGGCCCAGCACAGAAGACTACTACAGGTTTGCTATCCCTGAACCAGACAATTGAAGCCCACTCACTCCTCTGGTTATTCACCCTGCATTATGTGCAGGAGCCATTGTAGAAGCTAGTGACACCATGGAAATAGAGAAAGTCTAAATTACAGCACTCATGAAAGTAACAGTCATTTAGATATAATTAATTCTTTATAGTCGTGATATGTACCCAAAATCAACAGCTGAGTATTGGAGAACATATGACAGGTAACTACCTAGTGCAAACGGATGCTGGTAAGGGGTATTCAAAGAAGGATTCATGACATTTAAGCTGAGAACTAACATATGGAGGTGGAATCCTTATTCTGTTTTCACATTTCCATAGAAAGGAAGGGAGGAAACTTCTTTTGGTTCATTCCTCAAAAGGAGGCACTGAAATGAATGCTTCATACATTTCATCTCTAAACATGATATACCATCAGCCATATGTAATAGGGGACAGGATTCATTGCATTGACTAATGTATGTGGGCTTATTCCTGACATAACTGCAGATGGATACACTGAAGATACCTACAATTGGTATTTAAATGCTTAGCTCAGCTCAAAAGGAGGTAAAGGATATTGCAAAATGCCAAAAACAAAGAGGGATCTAAACCACAGTACCGAGTGTTCAAAATGCCAAGGCAGCTATCCCAGAGGTTGATGTGGGTCACGGCCATCAGGAACCTAGAGGTTTGGGTTTTAACACCAAAGGGGGGCAGTGGTGGGGCCAGTAAGGAGAGCGATGATAGGAGGCTTTGGGCACAAGCAAAATCAGGAGTTGATATGGAGGAAACCTCTCTTCATGCATAAAAAGGGCCCTCAAAGTTTCAAGTCCATAGTAAATGGTTGTTTAGAAAAAGATCTGTAGGCCATCACATGGAAACACTGACACTTGTCTGTTTTGTCCTAGGATCTAGCTTTAAAATTAAGATTTTCTTTGAAAACTTGAAATAATGGTCTGAACTCAGGTAAATTTGGGGTTCCAATTTATATTATTGACATAATCCAAAAATTGCCAATAGAAGGAATTTAGAACAACTATTTTAAATACATTAAATGAGAAAATAACAGGAAGACATAAGTAGAAGACCCCATGGAACTTCTAGAGGTGAAAAATACCACTTCTAAAATGAAAAATTGACTTTATGGGGTTAACAGCAGATAAGAAATGACAGGAAAAAGACTGGTGAGCTTTAAGACACTGCAACAGAAACCATCCAAATTTAAGCACAGAGATAAAAATTTACTGAGAAAAATGAACAGAACCCAAGTAATCTGTGTGACATCAATGTCCAATTATTTATGTGTAATTAGAATTTCAGAAGGAGAGAGGAAATTGAAGAAAAAAAATAAGCATAACAGCCAAATTGTTCTAAATTTGATTAAACATATAGATCTAAACATCCAAAAAGTTTAACAAACCACAAATGGAATAAACACAAATTAAACTACAGATACATGATAATCAAATTGCTGATAACTAGCAATATAGAGAAAATCATAAAGAAGTCAGATGAAAACAAAACATAGTATGCACAGAGAAAAAAGAAAAAAAAGTGACAAACTTGTCAGAAACAGTACAAACCAGAAGACATTGGAATGACATCTTTAAAATGCAGAAGGAAGAAAAAAAAGTCTACCTAGAACTCTATTCAGCAAAAATATCCTTCAAAAATATAAACAAAATCTGAGTGAATTTAACACCAGCAGATGTGCACTATAAGTAAAAGAAAGTACTTGGGTGGAAGCAAAGCTATCCACAGGAATGAACAGTGCCAGAAATGGTAAATGTTTAGAGAAACAAAATATTTTTCAACTGTCTTAACAGGATAACTGAATAAGGAATAATAACAATGAATTGTTTTATATTTTACTTTGCTATAAACCCCACAACAATAGAACAAATGGCAAAAACTGGAAAATGGGCTTAAGATTTTTGCAAAAATTTACACGATATATGAAGTGGGACAATATTCTTTCAAGATAGATGGTGGTAAATTAAAGATGCAATTTTTAAACCACAGAGCAGCCACTAAAAGCATAAACAGGAGACACAGTTAAGAAGCCAATAATGGACTTTTTGAAGCTCACTCATGGCTGACAGCAGGATTCAGTTTCCCACAATCTCATAGACTGAGAGCCTCAGTTCCTTGCTTGTTTGGGCCAGAGGTCTCCCTCAGCTTTTACTATGTAGGCCTCTCCATAAGGCAACTCAGAACATGGCATCTGGTCTTCCTACGGGAAAGCGAAGAAAATACCAAGAGAACAAACAAGATGGAAGCCACAGATAGTGATGTCAGCAAGATGGCAAAGTAAAATGCCCCTGTTCAACGGCCCCCTGAGAAATGGCAAAAAAGCAGAATCTGTGAGAATCAGCTATCCAAGTACTCTGGGAAAATGATCAAAGATAGACAACAAAGCAGCAAATGCTCAGTCAGGAAACAGAAAACCTAAAAACAGTAGGGAAGGTGCAGATCTGTCCAAGTACCACCCCCTCCCATGGGGCGCATCAATTTGTGTGATGCATGACAGCTTGGAGGCTTTGTGGCCCACATGCATTCAAGTGCAGGTCTCTGGCATGTGATTATTAGGCCACCTAAGTGAACAAGTTGTGTATCTTTGTACATCGGTCCCAACCCACTCTTTGTACTGACTCAAGGCTATGTTTTGGTCTCCTAACCCATAACTTACCTGGCATGCAAATGTGATGTGGAAAGGTAGAGTGGAGAGGGATCGACTTCAGCCACCTGAGGCAAAAGACTGTGACTGAGATCAAGAACACAGCCCAAGGCCCCAGGAGGAGAAGCTGGGAAACTCCTTTTTTGGAAGGGAAACAGTTGACCATAATGGGCAATGCATACTCAGGCAAGACACATGCTCAGAAAGATTGAGAAGAATCTTAACTATTCCCCAAAGGATGATCAACAATTTCAGTATAAAGTGGGCTAAATTTTGAAGAAAAGCCTCAAAATAGATCCAATCTATAGTAAAACCCTGTGAGAACAGAGATAATCTGACTTGCAGAAGCAGCACAGCAAAACATTCAAATGCACAGACATGAACAAAAGATCACAAGGAATACAATGGAACAAGAAGAGAAAGTCCGTTCAGAAGAACAAAATAAAACAACAGAAGCAGCCCAAGCATTGGAAAAACTATTAAAAGATATTAAGTCAACTCTCTTAAATAAGTTCAATGTGATAAAGGAAAACATGGATAACAGAACTGAAATATGCCAGGAAAATATAATTGGACAAACTGAGGAACTAGAAATTTTAAAAAGGAACAAAAGAGAAATTCTGGACAGGAAAACGTAGTAACAGAAATTAAAAATACAGTACAGGAGTTCAATAGTAGATTTGATCTGGCAGAAGAAAGAATCAGCAAATTTGCAGGTGGGATAATTTAAATTATTGACCCTGAAGAGTACAAAGAACGAATAATAATAATAATGATGATAATAATAATAATAATAAAACAGAGCCTAAGGAACCTGTGGGAGAAAATGAAATGTACCATGGGAATCCCAGAAGAAGAGAAAGAGCAAAGGGCAGATAAAAACATGAATATATACGACCAAAATGCCCAACAAACTCCAAATAAGATAAACTCAAAGGGATAAAATCAAAGAGATTCCATGGGAGACATTATAAATTTTCAACACTAAAGGCAAAGAGGGAGTCCTAAAAGCAGCAAGAAAGAAGTGACTTACCACATATAAGGAATCCTCCATAAAATTAAGTGCCAGTTTCTTATCAGAAACCATGGAGGCAAGAAGGTAGGGTGATAATATTGAGAGTACTGTAAGGAAAAAAAAAAAGCCTGCCAACCAAGAATTCTATATCCAGCAAAACTGTCTTTCAAAAATAAAGGAGAAATTAGGACATTCCCAGACTAAAAGCTCAGGGAATTTGTTATCACTAGCCTGCCTACAAGAAATGCTAACCGGAGTTGTATAGCTTGAAAGGAAAGGACACTAGAGAGTAGCTCAAAATTGTATGAGGAAATAAAGACCTCTGTTAAGGATAAGTACATGGGTTAATATAAATTGCACTATTACTATATTCTCAATATGTAACTCTACTTTTATTTACCTGACCTAAAATACAAATGCATAAAAAAATCATAATCCTATGTTATTGAATACACAAAATATAAAGGTGTAATTTGTGACAAGAACAATATAAAAGGGGAAGGAAGGGACAGAGAGGTATAGGACCACAGGTTGTGTATGGTATTGAAACTAAGTTGCTAGCAACTCAATATTATACATTTAGGATTTTAAATGTAAATCCCATGATATCCACAAAGAAAATATACAGAGAAGATACTGAGAAGGGGATCAAAATGTTTCACTACTAAATATCAACTATACTCAATTAGAAGGCAGTAACAGAGGAAATGAGGGACAAAAAAGGAATGGAACATACAATAAACTATTAACAAAATGGCTAAAGTAAGTCTTGCATTATCAGTAATTACTTTGAATGTAAATGGTTTAAACTCTCCAATCAAGAAACAGAGATTGGCAGAACAGATGTAAAAACATGCTCCAACTATAAGCTGTTTACAAGAGACCTAAAATAGAATGAAAGACAAAAATTTGGGGAAAATATTCCATGCAAATAGTATCCAAATCCATGCAAATAGTATCCAAAAGAAAGGAGGGATGATTATACTAATATCATACAAGATAGCCTTTAAGTCAAACCATGTTACAAGAGACAAGGACACTAAATATCAATAAAAGTGTCACTTTACCAAGAAGATGTAACAATAATAAACTTATATGCACCAAATCACAGAGCCCAAAAATAAACAAAACACTGATAAAATTGAAGGGAGAAATAGACAGTTTTATGATAATTGGCAGAAACTTCAATACGCCACTTTTTATATTGGACACAATATGTAGACTGAAGATAAATAATGAAAATAAGGAAACATAGGACATGAAAAAGCCATAAGCCAACTAGACCTAACAGACTTATATAGAACAATCCACCTAACAACAGAAGAATGCACATTCTCCTCAAGTGCACATGGATCATTCTCTAGGATATTAGGCAACAAGATAAGTCTCAAGGGACTTTAAAAGACTGAAATCATGCAAAAAATCTTTAAGAACAACGAAATGAAGCTAGAAATCATTAACAGAAAGAAAACTGGAAAATTTACATATATGTAGAATTAAACAGCACAGTATTAAACAACCAGTGGATCAAAGAAGAAATCCCAAGAGAAATCAAAAAATGTTTAGATGAATGAAAATGAAAACTCAAGATACCAAGTCTGTGGGATGTAACAAAAGCAGGGCCCAGAGGGAAATTTATAGCTCTAAATGCTTACATTAAAAAGAAGAAGGATCCCAAAACAGTAACCTAACCTCACACCTGGAGGATGTAAGAAAAAGAAGAGCAAATTTAACCTAACTTTAGTGGAAAGAAGGAAATAAAAATTAGAGCAGAGATAAATGACATTGAGAATAGAAAAACAATTGAGATAATAAAGGAAACCAAAAGTCAGTTATTAGAAAAGAGAAATAAAATTGTCAAACCTTTAACTAGACTGACCAAAAACAAACAAAAAACAAAAAAGACAAAAGAGGCCACAAATAATTAAATCAGAAATCAAAGTGGGGACATTTTTACTGATCTTACAGAAATAAAAAGAATTATAAGAGAATAACATGAACAATTTTACAGAAACAAATCTGCAAGTCTAGAGGAAATGGACAAATTCCTGAAACACAATTAACCTAAACTAACTAAAAGATCTCAACAGACCAACAACAAGTAAAGAAACTGAATCAGTAATTAGAAACCTCCCAACAAAGAGGTGGACAGATGACTTCACTGGTGAAAATTTTATCAAGCATTCCAAGAAGACTTAACAACAATCCTGCTCAAACTCTTCCAAAAATTGAAGTTGAAGGAACAGTTCCTAACTCACTTGATGAGGCTAGCATTATTTGATACCACAGTCAGATTAAGACATCACAAGAAAAGTTAACTACAGACAAATTCCCCTTATAAATACAGATGTAAAAGTCCCGAAAAATATAATAGAAGATCACACCCAACAGCATATTAAAAGAATTATATAGCAGGGACAAGTTCATCCCAGGAAGGTGAGGGTGGTTCAACATAAATTAATCAATATAACATACCACAGTAACAGAATGAAGGAAAAAAAAACCGCAAGATCATCTCAGTTGATGCAAAAAAAGGCATTTGTTAAAATCCAACACCCTGTCATGATAAAAACACTCAGGAAAAAAAGGAATAGAAGAAACTTCCTCAACACGATAAAGGGCATATAGGGAAAATCCACAAGTAATTTCAAACTCATTTGTGAGAGACTGAAAGTTGTCCCCTAAAGTCAGGAAGAAGAAAAGGATCCCTGCTTTCAAAGATACCATTCAACATTGTACTAGAAGTTCTGGTGAGAGCAGTTCAGGCAAGAAAAAGAAATAAAGGCACCCAAACTGGAAAAGAAGCAATAAAAAATTCTCTTTCTTTGCAGATACATAATCCTTTATATATAAATTCCCAAATAATTCACACAAAAATGAATATAGCTAATTAATGAATTCAGGAAAATTGCAGACTGCAAAAATCAATGATGCATGATAGCTTTTATATATGCTAAACCTTTATGTAAAAAAATCAGTACCTGAACAGATTCAAAGTACTTTGGTCTATTAACCTTGCTCCTACAGTGATGCATGGTTTATTCGTTTTAACTTATATTTGAGTTACAATTTCAGTCATATTAAATGTGATACTTTCCCATTTTAAAAGCAGATTAGATTGGTGAAAGTTGTTTAAGCTACTTACCGTTGGGAGACAAATCCTGTCATGTGAAATAGTTATATGTGTGTGGACTTCTTCCCCTCTAACAGGGTGGGTGGAATAGGTTGATTTGGCTAATGCATAATATTTAAACCATTCCTGTAAAATAAGTATGTGGCCATTCAGTATGATTTGTGTGCACCTAAGTCCCCCAAATCAAAATTGTACAGCTGTAATCAACAACCCTTTAGCTCTTCTTTGGTCTAAAGAAATCAAAGGGTTCTGGTTAGCATGATGAGGTAAGGAAGTATGTTAATATTTGGGATTTGGAAAGCAGACAGCTTTACATTATAAGGTTGGAACAGCAATACCATCCATGAAATAAAAACCAAAAATCTTAACTATTTCCAAATTTCCTATATTGCTATTAATTTTGGTCTTCAGTTGATAGATGAACATTTATTCCACAAAAGGTGATAAGTATGTTTTCCTTTTTTCCCTATTAGAAAATTAAGTTAATAATAGATTCCTTGAAGAGGAGCAGCATCATTTATTAAAAAATACTTGGAAAGTCTGATCAATAAACAAGTTTTCTAGGAGGTTTTTATACTTCTGCCACATTTATTGACAAACAGTAAAGGAATTTTATTTAAAATTTTGAAGATCTTTAGTCATTCAATTTTCAGTAATTTTCTATGTATAATAATGCCTGGTTTTTAAGATATCTTAAATCTTAAAATGTCTGCTAGTTAACTGATTGGTTCTCCCAAATACTTCTAAAAGAGAAACCATATAGTAAAAGTTACTCATTTGAGTTAGATTTATTAATCTAATCACCTGCTACTCTGATACCTCATTAGGAAGATCATGATTTTTTTAATGATGGATAAAACTGGTCCTGGTGTTTTGGCTCTTACGATGCTGAACATGTTCTGCATTTGTGCTAATGTCTAACATAATTAAAAAAATATTTTAAATATATCTGCTACCTAGAGGCAAGTATTAATTTAGTCCTTATGGACTAGAACCCCTCTTGGGATTGCAACATACCCCTAAATCAGTGTATTTATACTTGTAAGTATCTAAGTCACTTCTGAACATCTGACATGTTTATAAACCTCTGGAGTTCTAGCAACATATTATAGAAAACACCTGCTATTATATAATAACACTTCACGAGTTCCACTCACAGCCAGCCATTGCTGGCATCCTACCACTAGAGAATACACAGCAATATATGGTATGCTGCAAACTTTTAAGATAGCCTGAATTTTTAAAAGTTGGTCCATCAGTTGTATCTGATGGATGGGTATTTTCCTCCTAGTTCACTTTGTGTCAAGAGCTAAAACTGTAAACCTTAACTTTCTCTTATTGGTGGGTAATGACTGAAGGCAAACAAAGATTTATTTTCATGCTCAAAAAAATGTTTCTGTACACCAGTAATGGACACGCCAAAACAGACATTAAAAAAGCAATGTCATTCACAATAGCATCTAAAAGAATAAAATGTCTAAGAGTAAATTTAATAAAGGAGGGGAAAGACTTATACACTGAAATCTATAAAACACTGCTGAAAGAAATTAAAGATGACTCAATAAATGGCAAGATGCCCCGTGACATGGATAGGGAGACTTAATATTGTTAACATGTCAATACTACCCAAAGTGATCAACAGATTTCAAACAATCCCCATCAAAATTCCAGCGCTCCCCCCCCCTTTTTTTTTTTTGCATTAGTGAAAAAGCCAACTCCTAAAACCATATGGAATCACGAGGGGAACTGAATAGACAAATAAATTAATTCTTCTTTTTCAAGATTGATATGTTCCACCTTTCCTGATTTAAAAACTTAGTATAAAGCCACAGGAATCAAAACAGTGCAACACTGGCATAAAAATAGACATACAGTCCAACAAAATACACTTGAGAATCTAGAATTGATTTACAGATTATGGCCAGACTATTTTTCTATGGCTATATCTATGGCCAACAGATTTTCAGCAAAAGTGCCAGGTACATTAATTAAGAAAAGAATGATCTCTTCAACAAATGGTGCTAGGAAAATTGGCTGTCCACATACAAAAGAGTAAATCTGCACCTCTACCCCACACCATATATAAAAAACTCTAAATGGATCAAGGATCTGAACATGAGTTAAAAACACAAAACTCTTAGAAGAAAACATAGGAGAAAATCTCCATGACATTCAACTTGACAGTGATTTCTTAGATATGACATAGAAAGCATGAGCAACAAAAGAAAAAAACATAGGTAAGATGGACTTCATCAAAATTAAAATCATTCTACAATGAACATTATTAAGAAAGTGAAAAGAAAACCTACATAATGGGAAAAAAATAATTGCTACTTTATATCTGATAAGGGTTTAATAACCAGATGTGTAAAAGCTGAATTGCAAGATTGGTGATTTAAACTCAATGCAACCATATTAATTAACTATAAATATTACTATTAAAAGGCAGAGGTTGTCCCAACCACTATCAAGTCTCAAATACATACTGTGTGTATGAAATGCACTTTAAACATAAAGACACAAATTGATTAAAAGCAAATGGATGGAAAAGGTATAATATGTAAGCACAAATGATGAGACAATTAGAGTATCTATATCAGATTTAGACATATTTGATTTGGGGTTAAGATTTATTTCCTGATAAAAAGCAAAGTATTTCATAAGAATAAAAAGGGCCAATTTACCTCATAAACTTAAAAACACTAAAAGTATATGCCCTTAATAACAATATCAAAATACATCTAATAAAAACTGACAGAACTAAAAGTATCTACACTTATAGTTAAGGATTAACACTCCAATCTCAGTGATTGATAGCACAAGTAGAACAATCAGAAGTAATAAAAGTTGAAAATCACTATCATCCAACTTGCCCTAAATGACAAGTGTATGGGAGAATAACAATTTTTCAACTGCAAGTGGAACATTCACCAAGTTAGGTACATAATGGTTTAGAATTTTTCATGGATCAAAAGGCATGGATTTGTAGATTCAGGAACCACAAGGAGTTCTGAGAAAAATCAATGATAAATCCACAGTTAGACACTTTGTACTGAAACTACAGAACACCAAAGGAAAAAAATCTTAAAAGCAGCAGGAGAGAATAGAACAATTACCTAAAAGGGAATGATAATTAGACTGACAGAGTCATCTTTACATTAAGAAAACCAGAAAACAATACAAAAATATTTTCAAAGGTTGGGGAAAATATAGCTGCCAATTAGAAATGTGGGCCCAGCAAAAATGTCTTTCAAGAACAAAGACAAAATGAAGATATTTTTGGATAAATCAAAAGAGCGAGTTTACCACAACAAGTCTTTTTTAAAAGCACTTCTAAAATATGGACTTCTGGAAGAAGGGATATTACATCAGCAAAGTCTGAGATGCAAGTAACAAATGGTGACAATGTAAACCAATTCACATGTGTGGACTATTTAAATAAGTAATAGTGATCTGGAGCTGAAAATAAAGGTAAAACAGCGATAGAATGCAAGCCATGAAGAAGTAAATCAGAATTAAAAAACGGTAAGGTCACTGTATTGTTGAAGAGAAGTGTAAAGATCCTGATCAACTTCAGACTTCATAAAATTAAGAAAATGGGAAAATATCAAGTTTAAGAGAACAGATTATATAATTGTCAAACTAGTAGAGAAAGAAATAGAATTTTTTAAAAAAAATCAATCTAAAAAGGAAGAAAGGAGATACAAAAAGCATATGAAATGGGGAAAAGGAAAAAAATAAACAGAAATAAAATTTAAAATAACAGTACTCACAACTAAGATTGATCATCTGAATTGCTATTTAAAAGACAGGTATCAGATTAAAAGTTCTACTGTACATCATGAAGGAACACACCTCACTATAATAAAATAGAAAAGTTAAAAGGAAAAGAGGTCAAAAAAGTTGTAGTGTCATACACTAGAAATAAATACTAAGTTGGGGAAGTTATATTACTCTCAGGCAATCAAAGATTTAAGTCAAACAGCTTTATTAGGTATAGGGAAGGTCATCAAACAATGATAAAAGTTACAATTACCAAAAAGATACAATGAATTTAAACTTTACTACAATTAAGAAGAATTTGCCAAGTTTACCACTGTGGGATTTGACTTGGACACCTTTTTCTCAGTAAGAGATCAAAATGACAAAAAATGTTAGTAATATAGTACATATGGACAATAAGCTTGATTTACTTATTAGAGATGGGTTCTAATAACATTCTTCTAAAGCCCACCAATAGCACATTTGCTAAAATTGACAAGGTACTAGCATAAACAATTCTGAATAAATATCAAACAATCGTCCCTCTATAATCTACATTCTAAAATCACAGTGTAGCTAAATTATCAATGGATAAGAGGACCACTAAAATATCCTTATATGGGAAAAGTTCAGGAATAAGCAGGTCATGAATGTTTCCCCTTTTCCCATTTTAAAAGTTATTTTCTCTTCAGCTCTAAAATTGACACAGAATCTGAATTTTGCATGAGTCCCAGAATCTCATGGATGGGGTAGGCTGGGAAAGAGAATGGAGTGACTGGAAATTAGAAGGTCTGGTTTGAGTAATGAGCTCAGTAGTCCTTTGGGGTGAGCTAGTTAACCAGAAAAATTTATTAGGATTACTTTAAGACGGGGTGGGGTTTGCAGGGAGGGGTCAAGAGAGATGAGTCTGGAGAAGTTAGCTGGGAAGAGTCCTCACCAATGGAATGAGGGGCATGGATAGTAAATGACAAAGCAGACTTCTGTTGGGTACTGCAGACTGTCATGTCCCCGGGTTCCTTGAGTTGCACCTAAGGGGTCCTGGGGGGTGAGAAGCATGACCTCATCCATCTCCACTCGCCGCAAGTGTGCGCAATAGAAACCTCCTCACTGTGCTTATAGCACCCTAGTTCTCAAACGCCAAAACCATCATCTCTCTAGAGTCTGGTCATAAGCACAACAAACCAAGTTTTATTTAGAGTATTAATAACAAAGCCGGAAAGACTGATCCCTCCTCACCAAATCCCCGGTCGTATCAATGTAGTGCATGTTCACCCAGAGTACAGTTAGAGAACAGCTCTGAAAAAATTCTTACTACAGACAATACACAAAAGACTTAGTTACTGAGTTCTTTTCAAAAAGTTGGTTAAAAATTATGAATTTAAAGCCAGTTTTAAGACTTTATAAGCAATAAAAATAGCTACGAAAGCCCTATTCTCCAACTCCTGCCCTCCCCCACCCCCCACCCTCGCAAAATAAAAACCAACATTTTAAAATAAAGTTGTTCCAAACTGCCGCAGGGAATAAAGCTACTGATACCAAAACAAATGTATAAATAATAAATTCCATTTTGTTTTAGATATTTGCAAATATTCAGAATCAAGTAAGTAAGCTAAAGAGATAAAAACCCATAATAAAACACTCTTAAGAAAGACATTGACTGACAAGTTGAATATTTTAATAGTGGGTGGGATATTGGCCTGAAACCATTTCCTGTTTTCACTCAGTGCCCACCAGATACCACAGATGTCTGCTGCAAAAAGTCCATCAGCAGAGCCAAAAGCCAAAACACTCTTAACTACTACTGCCTTTTAACAAGATGCCCCATCTAGAAAACTACACGGCAGCTTTCACCATGCAAATGTTGCAGCATACGACAGGAAAGAGGTTAAAAAGTCTCTGCAGCACTCTTCCACAGCGTTTAATTACTCTTCAATCAATTCTGCATTATTTTTCCAATCTTAGTCTAACCTCTCTATTGATTAATGGCAAATCCCCAAGAACCCCTATACTAGGGATCTGCAAATGACAGTGCATGGACCAAATCTGGTCCATCACTAGTTTTTGTTGTTTTCATTGTTTGTTAATTCAGTTTTATTGCGATTTATTTACATACCATACAATCATCCATGGTGTACAGTCAACTGTTCACAGTACCACCGTATAGTTGTGCATTCATCACCTCAATCTATTTTTGAACATTTTCCTTACACCAGAAAGAATAAAAATAGGAATAAAAAATAAAAATAAAAAAGAACACCCAAATCATTCCCCCCCACCCTATTCTTCATTTAGTTTTGGTCCCCGTTTTTCTACTCATCCATTCATATACTGGATAAAGGGGGTGCTGCCACTAGTTTTTTGTACATAAAGTGCAAGTGGAATATAACCATGCTAATTAATTTACATATTGTCTACAGCTGCCTTCTCTCTACAGAGTTAACTGATGCAGCAGAGACCACATGGCCCATGAAGCCTCAACTATTGACACAAAAACATTGCTGGCTCCTATCTTGCACTATTGGGCTATTAAAACGATGTAGGAAATAGTTTAAAATGAAGGCCCAAGAAGTTTCTCAGTACATCCTTGCATCTTCATCTACTAACTATCCTCACAATGGAAAAATAGGTAGTGTCTGTTATTCACTACTGCAATACTGGATACTCTGTGGAATGAGTCAGAAAGGCACTAACCCACAAGTACTTAGCAAATACGTCACCAGTCATCTGTGATGTGCCCAGTAAAGACATGATTAAATGGTCACAGCACACGCTTTCTCTCTAAGTCCAGCTCAGAATCTTTTCCACAAAGTGCTCTAGGCAGCCAGTAATTGATTGGGGTTAGCATAAAAGATGAAACAGTTTTTCTCTCTCTGGTCTGATGCATTCTCATGTTGGTATTTTAAACCACTCTCCCTAAAACTGTCCACAAAAATCCAACTTCTATCTACAGGTGCCAGTTTGGACCTTTACATTGCTCTTAATAAATCTAACTTTTCTGAAATAACAGTCTTCCCAATATTAGAAAATGTGAATGCAAAAAAAAAAAAAAAAAACAAAAACCCAAAACTACAACAAAAAAAGAATTACAAGTGACTAAAAGAACCTGATGAAGTAGTATAGAGATTATCATGAAAGTTATATTTTCAGAACACGAATTCCAGTCATGTTTTTTTTGCAAGACTCTCTGTTAATTCTTGCCAACAAGACAAGACAGGAATTACTAGTGTGGCAAACACAGGAAACACTGTAAGTTTGCAATCCTTCAGTGCAGTTCTCTAACCAATCATAAATCCATATGGTTGTCCCTTCCAGAGCTTCTACCTCGCCTATTTGAAAAAAGTCCTGTCTCTTACCTTCCTGAAGCTGAAGCCCACAGTGGAGAAGCCGTTCCATTCCTCCGCTGGATGTGAAACCTTCCCCAAAGAGGCCGAGCTGCATTGAGTTTTCTGGGTCGACCCACGCAGATGGCCTCCTGATGGGCCTTTTGAATTCCTCTTTCAGCTGACTCATTCACTCTCTATTTACCTTGCTCTGGCTCTTTGCCATCAGTCTACAAATATGCTCAAAACTCTTCTTCACTATTTTTGATTTTGGAGAAGTTGCTTAAACTCACTAAGCCATAGATGGCATGTTGCCAGGATCAAAGTGAGAAAGAAAACCAATCTTCTAAATCGAAATATCTAGAGGGGAGGAGCCTGAGAAATCTGTGGCTTTTAACCAGCAGGTGATTCTAATGGTGGAGCAAGCTTGGAAAACATGCTTTGTTCCCAGTCCACGACCTTCACTATGTAGCAGAATCACCTGGATCCTTATTAAAGTGGAAGATTCTCCTGGGCCCACCTTAGACCTACTGACAAAGATTCATCATACCTGCAAATGATAACAAACTTCCTAAGTGACTGATTCAAGTCATCTGCAGAAAGCACTTGGAGAACGCCTAGTGCCTACTTTCTGTCCTTGTGATCCTTGCTTACCCTTATCAGTATCACATGGAAGTTGTAGAAGTGTGAAATCCCAGACCTCACCTCTTCTGAATCAACATACAATAGCAAGGTCCCCAAGTGATTCTTATGCATCTTACAGTTTGAGAAGCACTGGCTTAATTCCTGCACTGAACCACAGAACCAAGCTTCTAAAGACTGTTCTATACTCAAATGTTCATAGCTTGATTTGAAACCTCACCTAACTCACTAACCCCTATTTCTAGAGGAACGAATTAATGCACAAGAAACTTTAACAAGTAAATATGTGTCTGTCTTTGATGCTGACGTCAGTGTAGCCAGGAGACCACAGCCTGCTCTGGGATCCCACTTCAAACGCCCAGATCTCAGACTATAATCTCATTAGAGATCAATAGGGCAGGAATCACCAGCCATTCAGATCCTGGCAAAGAAAGTTCCCTGGCAAAGAAAGTGATTTCTCATCTTGTGCCTTAGTTTCCTTATTTGTAAAAGGAGAACGATAATGCTCAATATGCAGGTTTGCAGGGAGAATCAAAATGATGTCTGTAAAATATAAGCTTGGTGTCTGGCACAAGGTGGATTTTTATTGGTGAATGGGAGTTGGGGAGGGCTGAGGAGTAGTGAGGTTGTCTTGCCTCATGGTTGTCAAAGAAAAAGTCACTTGTCACAGTGATATCACATCTGGGAACATACATGGAAGGATAAAAGTTGCACATGAATATGAGAACATTTTCCCAGAGAAAAAAATTTTTATTTGCAGCTCTTCTGGCCTCTCCTTTTATTGCTCTCCCTCCAACCTCTGAAACACCCTTTCATTTATCACCAACAGTGAATAATAAGCTACTGGCCCAAATCTTAATGACTGAAGATGTTTGAATTATAAACACCTATACCCGCAGGACTATTTTTGATTCTTCCCTCAGTTTCTATGCTCAAAATAAAAAAATAATAAAAACAAACACTGAGTTAGAGATACATCCACCTGCTTTATCAGTTCAACCATGCATTAATTGGGCATTTACTATGTCCAAGGCACAATACTAAGCTCTGTATACACATTGTTTCATTTAACCATCAGTATAACTCTATGAATCAAGAACTCCTTTTATACCCCTTTTGGAGAAAAGGAAATTGAGCCACTGGAATTCAGAGGAAATTTTAGGTTAAAATCTTGCCAAGTTCTCTCAGCCAGGAAGTGACAGAAATGGCCATTAAATCCAGACTATCTGATTCTAGATCCTATGTCCTTAGCCATCAGGCCAATTGACTCCTCTCAAAAACCAAGATAGATTTTGGTCTTTGAACCTAGCACTGGAGCTACAAAAAGGTGTTAAGTGCATTTTTTTGTCTTCAAGAGGCTTACGACCTAATAGAAGAATGCAAATTCTAATGCAAGGACGGTAGTTCTTATCACACCTCACCAGTGCTTTTTATTTGCCCATAGTAGACATTGATAATTGATCATAATGATATGTCCAACTCTATCTGGACTTGGCGACACAGGGCTCCAGAAACCACTACAGTTGGCATTTATGACACTTATTTTCCATTCTTGCGCCAATGGAAATAAATCTAAAAATGGTTTACCCTTTGTTACATCTAGATTTGGCCTAGGATGGAGGTGAATGAAGGTATTGATATTCTAAACACCTAACAATATTAAATATTTTTTGCAAACAGGCACTAGCCTAGAAAATGAAAATATTGCAATAGACAAGTAGCCACACATATTGCTTTGCTTTATTTGGTGGGGAAGACAAGCCTTCTACTCTATTCAAATTTTGTCACAACTTCTAAATCTCTATAGTTTATGTCAGTTATTTGATTGAATTTTATCTTTTTTGGAATGAAAAAACAAATAAGGTTCTGAAACCAAGGTGTGATAAGAACTACCATCCTTGCATTAGAATTTGCATTCTTCTATTAGGTCATAAGCCTCTTGAAGACAAAAAAAAATGCACTTAACACCTTTTTGTAGCTCCAGTGCCAGGTTCAAAGACCAAAATCTATCTTGGTTTTTGAGAGGAGTCAATTGGCCTGATGGCTAAGGACATAGGATCTAGAATCAGATAGTTCTGAATTCTGAAACCAAGGTTCTGAAACTAAGGTTGAAATCAGGCTATAATACAAGTACATTTGATGTTTAAGGGAAAAATCTACCTGAGTAAACTATTATAATCCTCTTTTCTCCCGTTAATTGAAAATGAGTTAATGTGCAGGTGGGCCAAGCTAAAATTAGCATAAAAGAAAATCATCTTTCTGTTTATATAATTTGTATGCCTTTGTAATCAGCAAAATGACAAGATCAGACAAGAGGCCTACCCGCTGCGATGCAGTCTTTAATCCCTGTCATATATTAATCATCCCTCTTTAACACAATAAAGCTGCTTCTGTCATGATGACATTGAATGTAAATAGTTCTACTTACTGATAATTCTCAACTGCTTTACAAAAGAAGTGTGGTACGACCCATGGGCTTTGTGAAAAACAAAATAATAAATGAAAGTAACTGAGTTTTGCATCTCAGTTGAAACTTTTCTCCAGTCTTCCCAGGCTGCATAGTTACTTTTCTTAGATTTTTCTAAAAGCTGAAGCAACATAGAAGCAGACCCTTGGGGGAGAAGAAAACATCCTTCTGTTTATAAGGTTCTGGATAATTTTAATAGGCTGAAAGTAAGTTAGCAAGTTGTGCTGCTAATTTCCCGCAGGCATCTTCTAGGTTTTTCCCCATTACAGTGTGAGGTTTTTGAATAAAAAGGTTCTCTTTAAACCAGAATACTGTTGTTACACTTGTGGCACAAAAGAGGGAAATAAAAATATTTCCTGCAGTGAAAGTGAGTTTCAAGACATGGAACTAATGTCACACCTGTCTAGCATTAGGATGTGCTTTTTGCAAAGGCTCCCCATATTGCATCAGCATTTAAACTTTTTTTTTTTTTTTTACCTTATTGTTAACTGTGGAAACATCTGTATAACATAAACTTTGCCATTTTAACCATTTTTAAGTGTGTAACTCAGTGGCATTAACTACACTTAGAATGTTGTGCTACCATCACCACTATCCATTACCCCAAATTTTTCATCACCCCATTAAATAATAACTCCCTATCTCCCTTCCCCAGCCCCTGGTAACCTCTAATATACTTTTTGTCTTTCTGAATTTGCTTATTCTAGGTATCTCATATAACTGGAACCATGCAATAGGTAGCTTTTCATGTCTGCCTTATTTCACTTAACATAATGTTTTCAAGATCCATCCATGTCATAGTATGTACCAGAACATCACTGATTTTTATAGCCAGATAATACTCCCTTGGGTTGTTTCAACCTTTTGGCAATTATGAATAATGCAGCTATGAATGTAGCTATGTAACTATCTGTTTGAGTCCCGTTTTCAATTCTTTAGGGTATATACCTAGGAGTGGAATTGCAGGGCCATATGGTAAGTCTCTTTATCTTTCTGAGGAACTTCCAAACTCTTTGACACTGTCAGAATGCTTTTTGAAAGAAGTTCTCCAAAGTGGGGGATGCTTCATGGGACTCTCCTGAATGGCTGTCATCCAGATTGGAGAACTCGGGTAAGTATGGGAAAATCTGTCACAATTCAGTACTTTCTCCCCAAAGACATCGCTATTCAATCTCAGCACTTTGTCACAGGGAGCTCAGATACAACCTTCTCCCCTTAGTTCTTCAGGCAGCCTCTAATGATGGTTTGAAGTGTAAGTAGGAAATGAAAGTCATTCACTCTCTCTGCTATCAGATCAAATTGCCAACTAGAGACAATGACAGCCCTGTCTTTTTGTTTGAACCATTCACTGAGGAAAGTACAACATGACCTTTTCAATTGGAAGGAGATCAAAAAGAGCAGGAAATGGTTTATGGGCTTCCCTAAACCTCCCGTCTCCTCACACTCCTACCTCTTCCCATCTGCTCCATAACAAACAATAAAACCAACGATAAAATTTCAAGGCACGCAGTCTGAAATCTAATATCAAATTTGAAGATATTCAATAAGTTCTTTTAAACTTTTCTAATTTTCCCTCATTTGTTATTTTTGTAACCCTGTCTCCAATAGTAACAGTAAATATGAAACTCAAACTTCCACAGTTTGAAGCATCCACAGTTCATTCCAACTTCTCATTAAAAAATATTTATCTTAATTAATTTTAGGATTTAAGGAATGTTGTTTTGGGTGGCATATTAGCAGTATTATCGCAAGGAACTGGAACTCTCTCCCGCCAACACTTCCCTTCAAAATAAGATGCCAGAAGTAGACAAAAGCAAAAAAAGAGGACGCAAATCAAAACTCAAATCAGTTATTACCTAAGTCAGCACACATTGCTTACTGAGTCTATCTCTACTAAAAACAGGGTTGGAACACTCAGCTTCAGCCTTGAGAATAAAACATAGTCTGATACATTATCTCCCCAAATCTAAACCCAAGAATGCTCAGTTATTTCTGCAAAGCACACATAATGAGAGATAACTACAACCCATAGGATGTCCATATCCACTTATCCATAGAGTAAGAGAGAGTGGGCTGCATGTGGGTATTTGCCTTCTTGTCACAGAGTAACACAAGTCCAAGTAGCCCACACAATTGAGTTTAATTCCAACCAAGGAGATGAACAACTTGTCTTTGCTTTGGAGACAGAGGCGAAAGTATCTCCTTCCCTACAGGGCTCCCATTTTGAAATTCACACCTGCATCCCAGGTCAATCACTGTCCATCATTCGGGCTCTCAGGCCTCCTGATTCACTTGCGGAGTGTACCACACAGCTCCACATACTGTCACCCTTTTAAGGTCTGTTATTAATTCACATTGATTCTTGGCTCCCAACTATAGTCTTTCATGGTAAAGACAACTCTGCTTTTATATATTCCACAAATGCTATCCATGCAATATATTTCACTTAGTAGGTATATAATAAATACTTGATGATACGATTAACAATACTTATATTACTTGCCATTGCTAATAAATAAGTGAATTATTTAATTATGCTTGATGTACCTAATTGTACCAAAGTAGTAACATTTCTTCAAATTGTGCTCTACATTGGTGTTTTTTTCTTTTTTTTTTTAAATCTTCATTTTATTGAGATATATTCACATACCACGCAGTCATACAAAACAAATCGTACATTCGATTGTTCACAGTACCATTACATAGTTGTACATTCATCACCTAAATCAATCCCTGACACCTTCATTAGCACACACACAAAAATAACAAGAATAATAATTAAAGTGAAAAAGAGCAATTAAAGTAAAAAAGAACACTGGGTACCTTTGTCTGTTTGTTTGTTTGTTTCCTTCCCCTATTTTTCTACTCATCCATCCATAAACTAGACAAAGGGGAGTGTGGTCCTTATGGCTTTTCCCAATCCCATTGTCACCCCTCATAAGCTACATTTTTATACAACTGTCTTCGAGATTCACGGGTTCTGGGTTGTAGTTTGATAGTTTCAGGTATCCACCACCAGCTACCCCAATTCTTTAGAACCTAAAAAGGGTTGTCTAAATTGTGCATAAGAGTGCCCACCAGAGTGACCTCTCGGCTCCTTTTGGAATCTCTCTGCCACTGAAGCTTATTTCATTTCCTTTCACATCCCCCTTTTGGTCAAGAAGATGTTCTCCGTCCCACGATGCCAGGTCTACATTCCTCCCCGGGAGTCATATTCCATGTTGCCAGGGAGATTCACTCCCCTGGGTGTCTGATCCCACGTAGGGGGGGAGGGCAGTGATTTCACCTTTCAAGTTGGCTTAGCTAGAGAGAGAGGGCCACATCTGAGCAAAAAGAGGCATTCGGGAGGAGGCTCTTAGGCACAATTATAGGGAGGCCTAGCCTCTCCTTTACAGCAACAGTCTTCCCAAGGGTAAAACCTATGGTAGAGGGCTCAACCCATCAAACCACCAGTCCCCTATGTCTGTGGTCATGTTAGCAACCATCGAGGTGGGGTAGGCCAATACCCCTGCATTCTCCACAGGCTCCTCAAGGGGGCACTACATATTTTTTTCCTTGTTTTGTTTTTTTTTTGTTTTTTTTTTTTAACTTTCCCTTCTTTTTTAAATCAACTGTATGAAAAAAAAAATTAAAAAAAAAAAAACATACAATAAAAGAACATTTCAAAGAGACCATAACAAGGGAGTAAGAAAAAGACAACTGACCTAAGATAACTGCTTTACTTCCAACATGTTCCTACTTTACCCCAAGAAAGTTACCTAATATAGCAACATTTCTGTGAACTTGTTCCTACTATATCCATCAGAAATTAACAGACCATAGTCATTCCTGGGCATCCCCAGAACGTTAAATAGCTTATCTGTTCTTCTTGGATTATTGTTCCCCCTTCCTTAATTGCTCCCTATTGCTAGTTCCCCTACATTCTACATTATAAACCATTTGTTTTACATTTTCCAAAGTTCACATTAGTGGTAGCATATAATATTTCTCTTTTTGTGCCTGGCTTATTTCGCTCAGCATTATGTCTTCAAGGTTCATCCCTGTTGTCATATGTTTCACGAGATCGTTCCTTACATTGGTGTTTTGAAACAGTGTATCATGCTGACAAAATCTTCATTTGAAATACCTAACTGAAAATATAAAGTTTTTTTTTAATGTTAAGGTAATAATTCAAAGTTTTGAAATTAGTTTTCAAATAGGCACCGATTCTGCAATGACACAGAGGTGTGTTTACAACCCTCTGACTCATTGGGGCACCCCAGCAGCTTTGGGCTTTTGACAAGTGGAAGCCAATGATCCATCTATATGTCCTGGAGCCCTGGGAGCACACTGGGGAGGTGGTAGCATGGGCCTCTGAGTTTGCCTCACCTTATTTACAGTTTCATTGGGAAGAGGGGAGAATGGCCCCGTGTGAAAACCATGATGTACACCAGGAACCTTGGCTACATGCATCAGAGTCCACTCATCGCAACTTGGAGAAACACTGGAATGACTCCCTCATCCCTGGGGAACTAGCAGGTAGTTTTCTGCAGAAGGACTGCCCACATCCACGGACAGATTTTCAGGCCTTGGTAATAAATGAAAGGGGAAACCACTTAAGGTGTAAGCCAGAGAGCAGCATAATCAAGTCTGCGTTAAAAAACAAAACAGCAAAGGAGAGGCTAAACTTGCATATAATTGTGCCTAAGAGTCTCCCCCTGAGTACCTCTTTGTTGCTCAGATGTGGCCCTCTCTCTCTCTACCTGAGCCATCTCGACAGGTGAACTCGCTGCCCTCCCCCCTACATGGGACCCCACTCCCAGGTTTGCAAATCTCCCTGGCAATGCAGAATATGACTCCCAGGGATGAATGTGGACCTGGCATCGTGGGACTGAGAGTATCTGCTTGACCAAAAGGGGGATGCAAAATGAGACAAAATGGTTTCAGTGGCTGAGAGATTTCAAATGGAGTCGAGAGGTCGCTCTGGTGGACATTCTTATGCACTATATAGATAACACGTCTTAGGTTTTAATGTATTGGAATAGCTAGAAGATAATACCTGAAAATAGCAAACTCCAACCCAGCAGTCTGGACTCCTGAAGACAATTATATAATAATGTAGATTACAAGGGGTGACAGTGTGATTGTGAAGACCTTGTGGATCACACCCCCTTTATCTAGTGTATGGATGAGTGGAGGAATGGGGATAAAAACTAAAGGACAAATGGGATGGGATGGGGGGATGATTTGGGTGTTCTTTTTTCACCTTTATTTTTTATTCTTGTTCTGGTTCTTTCCGATGTAAGGAAAATGTTCAGAGATAGACTGTGGTGATGGACACATAACTATGTTATCATATTGCGGACAGTGGATTGTATACCATGGATGATTGTATGGTGTGTGAATGTATTTCAATAAAACTGAATTTAATTAAAAAAAAAAAACACTTTAGCTGCTATGTGAAATAGGAGTTGGAAAAGAACAAGAACAGATTCTGGGGAGAGCACTTGGGCAGCCATTTCTGTCATCCAGGGAAAAGAGGATGGTTATTTGGCAAAGGTGAAAGAAGTGGGGTTAATATATATATACAGATATACAGTAGATATATATAATATATATTACATATATAGTAGAATTGATGATTTAGTGAATTGACTGAATTTGGGTGGGTGAGGGATAAAGAAAAGGTAAAAGTGTTTAAGGATGCCCAAATTTCTGACATGAGTAAAAGGATGAATGATGAGGGATTTACTGAAATGGGGGAAAGTGGAGAAGAAAGAGATGTGATTATGAAATGTATTCATTTTCAAGAAAATTAATTAATCTGACCTATAAATGAGAGATGCTTAAAAAAACCTAGAATAATATTATTTAATGTAATACCCTGTCTTAAAGATCAATATTCATACCAATAATCATAATAATAGTTACTTCCTTTGATTTCCAATTGCCAAGTACAGTGCCAGGTTTCTTAAATGCATGGGTTCATTTTCAATTTCATAAATAGCTTTATGACATGGATATTATCATCCCACTTTACAGATGAGTTAACATACACAGAACAATTACTCAACTGTGGTAGACAATACTAACAGTTCACCAGTATCCAGTTCTCTTTTAATCAGGTACAGAGAGGAGTACAATCCCCTGCCACCTTGCAGTAAGTTGTGACCATATGACTTGCTTTCTCCAGTGGAAGGTAAATGGAAGTGAGATATCAGTTCTGAGTGGAAGCCTGTAAGAGCCTGTGTGTGATCCTGTGTGCTCCCGCTTCCTCTGCTGTGCTGACCAAGGAGGACAGGTGTAATAGTATAGCTATAAGGTAATGCAGGCTCCCTCATCCAGGATCCCTCAGAGTAACAGCAATGATGACTTGAACCCCCTGTCCACCCCCAACAACCCATACTGGACATGGAGCATGAATAAGAAATAAAACATTTTTGTATTATGTGTTACTGCAGTGGTAACCTAGTTTATCCTGAATGGTACAGTAACTTACGCAAGTTCACAAAGTCATCAAATGGATGAGTCAGTATTGGAAAGCAGGCCCTTAAATCACGATATAGTGGTTTTAAAATAAGGAAATTATCTCCAAAATGAGGCAGATTGTTATCAAATCAGGGTCCTGGTAAAAGAGATGAAGGGGAGGTCAAGTCTTGAATCCCTGCAGCCTGCGCACTGTAGCTGTTTCCCTGCGAAAGAAGGGAAGATGTTTCTCTGTTTTATGCATTGCTTCTTTCCACCTGCATTGGACTTCTTGCCTTGTTCACACAAAGCCCACTCACTGATGTAAATTCAATGACCCAAATGAATCTCGGAAGATGGCTGATTACTGCACTCACCCATTCTACGCATAGATCAATGGAGAAAGCTTGGTCAACAAGGACCAATTGATCAAACAAACCAAATTTTCTCACCCTTAACCTTGTAAAAGTTAACAAAATATTCAATAATTTTAACAGAAATGTTCAATTTTGGTTACTAAATACAATATTTAGAAAACTACTTTTTATCATTTGGCACTAAAATCTCAGTGTTCATACAGGAATTTTTCTCTATTCCTGAATAGCTATGAAAAAAATATGATCTATTTTGAATAATTTCGGTATATTTCATATCTTTCGAATTTAAATTAAAATTTACAATTGGCTTTTGACAAATGGGCTTTCAGAGAACTGGCCTTGGCAAATGGAATTTGGAGAATTAATTTTCAGCTATCCACTTCCACTATCTGAAAGGAAGCACCTGTCAGACAATCCATGAATTTAGTTGAAACTGCAGTCACAGACAGACGTATGGTGTGGACAAAGTAGACATCTTTGGTTTTTTGACTCCCTCTTCCAATAATAAAATTCTCAGTTGTTTAGAAGGGAAAAACTCTTTCCACCATTAGCCACAGGGATTAACTTGAGAGTTCTAGCCAATCAACTATTACACTCCCAATTCCAAATCTGTAATCACTATTCATTCGTGAAAGACCAAATCTCAACTCAAAAGAGCGTGAGCAAAAAAGGACATTTTCTGATGCACAGACCTGGATCTAGTTGCTCATATGACTCCTTCGAAACATAAAATGTAAATTGGGAAGTATCAGTAATAAGCCTGGTACATTGGAGTCCAGGCACCATCTTTCCTACTACCTGGTTATAGACTGCACAAGATGGAGAGTAACAAAACCAATAAAGAAAAATCAAGAGCTTTTAGGGAAGGAAAGCCAGCTTGACGAATATTCTAGGCCCCATGCTCTTATTTGTAAACACAGAGGGAAACAAAATGAAACAAAAACAAACCTTAAAATATGTGGTGACAGATCTCCTTACAAAGTAAGTTGCAGGCAAAATAAAAGCCTTGCTTTTAAAGGAAAAGGAGAGACTGCAATAAAAGTTCAATTCTTTTACTAAATCTTCTGATGGACTGGGCATGAGGCCAAATTTGGCAATGGGTCAGCAGTTGCCAGGATATATAGAGAATGCCTTTCTGCCTCTGACACCCTATTTTCCTTTCTGAATGTCTGGACTTCGTTTACTGAAACTATTTGAGAAGGGATAGAGCTTCCCCAGCATAATTACCGTGCTGCCAGTTATTTCAACAAACTTCAAGCATTTAGGAAGAAATTGAAAATTAACTATTACGGAGTGCCTGGTAAGTGCTGGGCAATGCGCTAAGCATTGGGGAAAACACAGTAAACATGATGGACAAGCTGGAATAGTTCCATATCCTGAATAATCTACAGATAAAGGACTTGAATCATAATGCAAAGGTGCCGAAGGAGCACAAAGTAGGGCCACCAAATCTCATCAGTGGACATCAGGAAAGGCTCCCCAGAAGAAATAACAGCTGGAAGGATAGCTAGGAGTTAGCCAAGGGAGGAAGTTCAGGAGATGGGAGCAAAGTGATCCAGAAAGAAAGAACAGCATGTACCAGTTTCATGGCAAGAGATGTTGGCTCTGTTGAAGAACTGAGATGGTACATCAGGAGCTTTGAATCTTATTTGGAGAAGTGGCAAGAGATAGGTCCAGAGAGAATTCTGGGGCCAGACCCTGAAGGATTTTGAAAGTCACAATAAGAAATCTAGACTTTACCTTAATACTATTAGGATGGCATTGAAGGGTTGAAAGCAAGAGTAGAATAGATTCAGATTATACCTTTGAAAGACCACTCTGTTACAGCATGAAAAGTGGATCAGAGGAGAGCAGGGACTGAATCAGGAAGGTCAGTTATGTTTTAGCAGGCTCACAGTGGCAGGCTGAAAGCATACAACTTCTTCAAATAATGTCTTAAGAGTTAATGCAAATTTGCATTTTGCCATGCAATATATCCTTGTTTGTTTTAGTATTTTTAAAATATCCCCAATTATTTTCTGTGGCTGACCCCATTAATTGAATAAACAACAGGCATCTTCTCCTTATTAACAGATCCCTAATTTTGTTTAAGATGGCAATGTGATAATCCCTGTACATAGGATCATAACTGGTCTAAGTCAACTGAGGCTACTTTGTTTTCTCATGTGTATCGATCCCCTCTAACTAGGGATGACATGTGGTCCAATTCTGGCAAGTGAGAGTGAAGTAGAATCTTTGGGGAACAGATTCTGAAAAGCTTTTGCTTCCTGATAAAAGCAGACAGAGGCAGTTGGCACTACACAGCCATCTTCTGTCTTCTTCCCAACTTGTACATGGACCCTGGAAGTGCAACAGCTGTTCTGCAACACTTGGAAAGAGAGAGGACAAAAGCTGATATGCTAAGGGTAAATGACTGAATGAATATATATATTTTCATAAAAGCAGTCTGGAGTCTTGTTATATAACCAAAATAAATTTGATTTAAGCCACTCTTAGTTGGGTTTTCTGTTACTTGCAGCCCAATGCATTCCTGATTGATATACTAACCATCACGTAGAACAACTGCTCCACTAAAATATATCTGACTTTATCTTGAGGTTGCATGTATCACCTGGCACATCAGGCCAGACCTGTAGGAAGCACAAGCACCTGACTTAGAGAAGCATAGCCTTGGGCAAACACCACAGACTTCAAAAGATTTCACTCTCACATTCCAGTCCAAGATTCTTATTCTTTGCTTAGTTTCAAATAAAGAGCAGTTCAGACTCTAAAGGCTAACAAGGACAAGTGGGAGTCCTTTTATCCTGTGTGTCTGGGTTTACCTTGGCCCTCAGGTTGGGGGATGGCAATAGCATTCTCTTACACACAAAGTGCTTTAAAATCACAGATGAAAGGTGGCACACCAGCACAGAGTATTCCTACCATTCTTGGAGAGTTTTTCTGTTTTTTCCTTCAGGACTAACGTGCTTTCAGTTTTCAGTGTCAGCTATATCAGAAAGGATGGAGAGAGAGCTGTTGCCTCCACCTGGTCCCCTCATAAAGTTGATACCGGAACACTTTCATTTGGTGGATGAGCCAAAGGATGCAAGGAGGGATGGGTCTTTTCCTGCACTTTCCTCCTGTGAACATTCTCCCAATGCCTAACAGTCTCAAAGGTAAATGCCAGTTGGACTGCACAGATATGATTCCTTGATAGAGATTTCTGAACATATATTGGCTTTTCCCAGACTCTAGGCAGCAAATCCAGCTCTTTCTCTAGCATTTAAAGGCAGGAGTATCACCATTAGGAGGAAAGGGACTATTTGTGCAATAAATGCCAAAATTCTGCAGCTTTTTGTGATTTATTATAGATGAGTGTGAGAAGGAACATAAAAACTATTCCATTAATTTTGTTTCCATTTTAGTTATGTGGGCTTAGCTGCCTTACAAAGTACCTTCTCCTCTCAAGAGAGAGCTTTGCAAAACTACAGAATAGCTGGATGTGTTTGGGCATAGCAATGGAATCATCTTTATGAAGCTAGTTCTCGTAGCTCCCTCCCCCTACCCCCAAACTACTGTAATGATTTTTGGGCAATGAAAGAAAGATGTTTGGAGCTTTCTCTAATTCTTCAGGTCTCTGGTCTATTAACAATCTCATTATCCCTTCCCACTAATTAAACCTAGGTTATCACTTCATTCATTCATATTTAAGTCCATCTGTTCCTTGAAGGGGCTCAGTAATATCTGGACTTGGAAACTCAAATATCCTGATTAAGCTTCATATCATGAAAGATCTTTTTAATGCCTCCATTGCATTTTCAAACCCAGATTTGTAAACTAGACATTTGGAAGGAATCATTTTAAATTCATATAAATTTTACCAACTCCCAAAGATGTCTTTGAGCCAGAAATTCCCTGTCCACACAAGTTCTGGCCATATTTTAGCATAGTTGATGGTGAAGCATTTTATACTAAACAAACATAATAATATCAGCTAAAATTTATTGGGTTTTTACCATGAGCTCAGCCTTGCTCCAAGATTTCTATAAACATCATTGCATTCAGGGTCTCCACTCTCATTTATTTTTTAGTAGGGGTGTTTATTAGTGTATGCATTTTATAAATAATAATAGCTAAGAATTTAAGTTAATTGTCTAAGATCGCACATCCAATAAACAGTGGAGTCTGTATTTGGGCCCAGGTGTTAAGGCTCCAGAGTCTGGGCTTTCAACAGTCCAACTGTGCTGTCTCAGATACATATTTTCAAGGAAATCTATGTCTTTAAATCAATCAATTATTAGTCCTGTATTTTCTGTGTCTATTTCAAAGAACAGATGGAATCAGTAGTAGAGTGGACATTTTTAGTGGCTGGCCCAGCATTCTTTTCCCTTCCCTCCTTCCTTTCAAAAATAATAATTTTGCTCAGGGATCCAAGGACCAACCCCATTTCCACCTCCAGAAGTGGTACTTGATTAGTCTATACCAATTATGGCATGCCTATCCTCCTTGATGGTGACTGGGTTTCAAGCTTGAAATTACCTTTCTAGTAATTATTGGTGAAGGGGTGAGCAGGATTTTAAGTTAGTCTATTAAGACTGAAGGGAAGAACATTTATCCTACAGCTGAGTTGGATTCTTTCTCACCCACTGGAACAAAGAAGAAGCACATTGTCCCAGTTACTGCTGGAAGTCATCCTGTGACAATAAGGCCAGCCAGCCTAAGTCTAAGATGATACAGAGGAGGAAAGAGTCAAAGGGACTGCAGAGAGACAGCCAAATCTCAGATCACTGGAGCCAGACCACATACCATCATTTCTTTATGACCAAATGCATCCTACAGAATACAGGTAACCACTTGCTTGGTTTGATTTCAGGGTCAGTGACTAGCAGACTGTATCCATGTATCTCATTCACCACCTGCTATCCCACCTGATATTTCTATAGCTAGTCGCTCTTTAAAGATCTTCTGATATTGATTTTCAATTGGGTCAGTGTTATTGACTGAGGGGAGTATTTGAGGGCATCAAGTTCGCAGGCTAGCTCATGTTACCCTGGCTCTGCTTGGCACCCCACCTTCCTTGTCCTGTAGCTTCACTGCACTCCGTTCTCCCACTTAACTCCTGCCCTTTTGCCATATTGACTTTCTTTCAGATTTTCCAATTGACCACTTTCTCCTCTGCCTCAAGCATTTTGCTGCCACCTTCCCTACACACACACACACAACCTTGGCTGATCTCAGCTTTCTGAGCTCAGCGCCGTTACCACTTCTTCCAGGAAAACTTGCCTGATCTTTCTGTGTATACTCAAGTGCCCTGTGAACCACTGCTAGTGCACATTGTAGTAGAGACTGCAAGTTGTTCCTCAGTTTCTGTTAGTTCCTTCTTCTTCAGAAATAGTACCCAGATTTTTTTTGCTGGGAACATGGCTAACCAGAATAAAGACTCCATCTTCCAGCTTCTGTTTCATTTAAGGGTGACCACTGGCCCCAGTTTAAATGTTTTAGCTGATACTACTGGTGTGCAGTCCATTTCCCTGCATCACTCAGCACTCCTCAACATGCCAGCCGCACACTCCTGGGAACATTGGTTCCTCACTGCTTAGAAGCTGTTCTAGAGGCATGTGATGGGGCTTGGCTGGAAGTGCTGCAGAGTTAATGAACCCAGGAGGAGACTTCATCCAGCGACAGACTGGAGCAGGAAGGTAAGGGATGCAAATTCTACATTGTCTCCTAGAGTCCTTTGTGGGATTGAGCCTCAGTTTTTCTCAGTGGTAGCTTGTTCTTGAACATGTCCCTTACTGGCTTCCTTCTGTTCTCACTTCCCTACTCCTCTACCAATGCTTCCTGGGATCAACTGCCAAATAAATTACTTACTCTCCAGTCCTTGTCTCAGGGTTTGCTTCTAGGGAAACATAATCTAAGATACAGTACTATGTCCCTCACAAAGACTTCCCTGATATTCCCAAACTAAACATGATCACCTTTCTTTTCTGAACCTGTGTACACTTATTTTGTACATCTTGTGACATTTTTATTATTCTCCTATCTCACTGGATCACATTCTCAATTAAAATCTAAATTCTTTGAGTGTCAGGATAGCCTCAAGTGAAAGGCTCAGGTTCTTTCAAACTTCAAACCCCAGCTCTACCTCCACCTAGCTGTGTGAGCTCATACAGTACCTTCCTGGGTATGTTTATTATCAGTATAACAAATAATAATAGCATCTACCTCTTGTTGTTATTGGGAGGATTAAATTAGTTGATCCATGTAAATAAAGCAGTTGGCAAATGCCAGGCACATTATCACTCAATAAATGTTGGCTCCTACCTTATCATCATCATCATCATTAATCTTTGCATCTCCCACAATACATAGTACAGCACCCATCCATCATACCACAACATTAAATTGATATTTGTTAATTAAATAATAAAGTTGTGATTTAGAGCAGCACATTTTGTTTTCCTAATCAGCCTTGAGACTTGATTTGACCACTGGACTTTGCTAGCACACACAGCAGACATATTGCTAAACCACTAAATCCTTAAAATTTCTCAAAGATGTAAATATAAACTGCAAATATAAACTACAAGTCATCTTCCATCTGCTCCAGGGGCAATATGCAGTTTGTTATTTTCCTGAGAGGTTCAAAGGCACAAAAACATGAGTTAAATATCTTTCTTCTCTTTTGATCTACTCTGGACATGTTTGCAGGGGCACACTTAGCCACACTTAGCATTTCCATACAGAGAGTAGATTTGGGAGCAATGAAGACACATTTTGCCCCTTTCTCCCAGCTGTTCTCTGTACCATGCCAGAGTGAGCTCTATAAAACCATACCAGACCAAGTTACTTACTCTTCTTCTAAAACTTCCTCAGTAGCTCCCTATATCCTGCTCTAAAATACGACTTACAAGGACGTTCATGATCTCTCCAGGGCGGTGTCTCAAGCTTCATTCCCCCAGCACGCTAAACTCCAGTCAAGCACAGATTCTTGTAATTCCTTTGCAGACAGTTTCCCACTTGTCTGCCATGGCCCACATTGGTAATCCTTCAAGGAATGCCCTTCCCCACTCTTCTTTCATACCTGGTAAGTATCTCCTTACCTCCCAAGACTCAGTTTAACCTCCATAAAGAAGGCTTTCCTCTCTTCCCACCCACAGTTGGGTAAAACTAGCCACTTCCTCTTCTGCCTCTCCCAAAAAGTCTCTCCTACAGCACCCATAATGCTAGATGATATGTGCAACTCATGTCCTACAACATCCAGGTGGTCCATACCAGAAAGAAGCCATTCTTGGTCCCACTCAAGCTCTTAATACTTGGCACCCATACAAAAGGATTCCTGTACGGCCCCATGGGGCTCCCTTTCAGACCACACAGTGCCAACATTAGCTCGGCACCCCTAACTCCTTTCTCCCTTGATTTTCCTTCCTGAATCCATCCTTCCACCCTGGCTCCCTCCAACCACCCTTTCATTCTCTGTGGTCATGAGCAGTGAAACCTCTGACCGCAGGTGTCAAGGCTGACAGTAGTTGAGCCTCACATGTTACAAGACAAACTCTCTTTTGAGTTATTGGGAAAATTACCTAACCTTTCTGTGCCTTAGCTTCCTTAACTGTTAAAAACAGAATAATAAAAGTACCTACTTCATAGAGTAGCTATGAAAATAAACAAGGTAATATGCAGACAGAATTTAGCATAGTGCCTGGCACATAAGTGCTCAATAAAAATTAGTTATTTGTGTTGTTAGTGGTGGTAGCCATATTAGAAGTGGTAGAAACATAACATGCAAGGATTATAATGCTAAGAGACATTCCACCTTCACCAGGAGTTTGGATGGAGAGGAAAAGGAAGATAATAAAAGTGATGAGACCCTCTTGGACCACACATTTGTTTATCAATGTAGGTGCCCTATGCCCCCATCCTCATGCATACAAAGACTCTGATCATCTTAAAGGAAGGGTCTTGCTCCTGCTCCTCATGACATCTCCAGCTTCAAGCATGGTAGTCCAGGATAAGGGCTAAGGGAATTTTTTTTTTTTTTTTCTTTTTTAGAGGGACACTGGGACAACAGTCTGGGTTTACTTAGCATTGATGCTAGTAGCCAAAGGCCAGGATAAATAAAGGATGAAGGCTTTGGTCATGTATTGATTATGTGTCAGGTGCTCTCATGTCTGGCAAGTCTTTTATTCCTTCTCCTCAGTTTCACAGAAGCACCGAAAAGATTTATAAACAACCTGAGAATTTAGCTAAGAGGATGGAGATTTGGGCTTTGAATACAGATCTGCAGAACTTCACCCAAACTCTTCCATGACCATCTTCATTTTCAGTTTTGGTATTTAGAAGAGGGCCTGACACATAGTAGTGCTCCATAATGATGTTTGTTGAATGACTCCATGGCAGATACTACCAACTCTGCAGGAGGTACAAGCTGGGAATACAAGAAAGCAGAAGAGCCAGGGCTTCCAAAGCCAGGCTGCTTTCAAGGTGGTTGTGCACACCCTCACCCAGAGGGAAACGGTGGATCTAGCTGGGGGCTATATCTCCAGATCAAACAGACTCTCTATTCCCCATCACACACCAGATGTCAAGGGAAATTTCTGACTCCATTTCTTTTCTATAATATATCAATTTATCTCTGCATATTTATGTTTTCTTTAAAAAAACCTATATGAAAACAAAGGCATCAAAATTTATCTTCTCTACAGTTGGAAAAATAATCAAATAACTGCAAAGCACCCTTCCATAAAATACCTTTATGAGCAAATGCAAACTAACATTTATTATAGAACCAGGAATTTTAAAAGAAGAAGAGGAAAAGCTTTTAAATCAAATCCAGCTCTCTTGCCTCTAATTCCTCCCCTAACAGAGCAAAGTGATATATTATGGATAAGGAGGCAAAGCAGTGCAGAGGCTCTTTCAAAAGCTACTTGGAGACTTTGAAATCATTTCAGGGGCCAGTATATTACTAAAGAAAGAAAGAATAGGGAGAATGTGACAAATAGGAACCAGGTAAAGACAGGTGGATTCTTTCTCATTTGGCTTAAAGAATCTGCTTTCATTACCTAAGCTGAGCGAACCACATGACTTTCTCTTCTCTTTTATTCTCCTTTTTAAACTTTTTCTAATCTTTCCCACATTGATGCATAGTTAATAAGAGCTTCATAATCAGACAGACCTCTGTTCAAGTTCTAGCTCTGCAACTTAATATCTATGTGACTGTGGGAAAGTCACTTATCCTCTCATCTGTAAAATGGAGTTGCTTCTTAACTAATAGTGTTCAATATAAGAATAAAATGATATGAAGTATGTGATTAAAATGTAATGAAAGCTCTATGTAAAAGAGCTCTTCCTCCAAAATTCTCATTATTCATTCAATTTCATAATGTTCATGTTACTATGTCACATTATGAATAAACTTTTAAGATCTTAGCAGTGTTCCTTTGTGGAGTTTAGTGCATCTAGGGAGACAGAAGAGGGAAGATAAAAAAAATAGTATCTGTCGCACACATACCTTGTGTCAGAATATGTACTACATCTCTTGTAATAACAAAAGCAACATTTCAAGACAGGTATCACTATTTTACCCATTCTTTCAAAAGAGGACATCAATGCTCAGAGATGTGAAGTTACTTAACCAACCAGAAAAATGGCAGAATTACCTTTGAACTCATGTCTACTCTACCTGACACCAAATCCTGTAACTTTTCTTTTGCTTCAAAATAAAAACAAACCAAACACAACCAATGTTTTTGAGAACTATTTTACTAGATACTTTCAAACTACTATCTTATTTAATGTTTACAGCAGTCCTCTGAGGTTAGTATTAGTATCTCCAGCTTCATTTTACAGAGGAGAATAGTGATAGGTAGCTCAAAATCAATGCACTGGCTAGGTTTCTATATGTTGCAAAGACAATCATGCTGCCATAAACCATATAAAGGATCAGTTGGCTCATATAACTGAAAAGTACAGAGCTACTAGCTTTAGGCAGGGTGTGTGATCTGCCAGCAAGTCAAACCATAACACCAACACTATGTTTCTTTCTTTCTCTCTCTCTCTCTCTATCTATCTATCTATCTATATCCCTCTCTTCCTCTGCTTTTCAGAGAGCTGCCTCCATTCTGAAGAGCCTTAACCTCCCACACTACTCCAGTCCTTCCCTTCTTGGCAGCAAAATGTTTGAAGCATGAGAAAGTCCCCAGGGAGCCTGGAAACAAAGCCCACTTCCCTTTCTCAGAAGCCCTAGCAACTCCTCCTTGCATCTCTTCAGTTTTGACTCCTTCTAGGGCACCACCCTGAATTGCTCCACATGGCCAGGCAGGGGAATGGGATATACTGATGGGCTTAGACAAACAAGACCAATCCTTGGAGTACCAAAGGAGTAGTTCAGAGGGGTTGCAGATCAGGGTTCAGTCACCAAGAAGAGGACACAGATTCTTGGGAGGCAAAAGGTAAACAACTTCTACCACCAATGTCTTCTGATTCCAAGTGAAATTTTCTTTCCACTTCACAAACACTGCTTTTAAAACAAGTAGCAACATAAAGTTCTTGTTCTGGTTTGCTAATGCTACCTTTTTGCAAAACACCAGAAATGGATCAGCTTTTATAAAGGGGGTTTATTTGGTTACACGGTTACAGTCTTAAGGCCATAAAGTGTCCAAGGTAACACATCAACAATCAGGCACCTTCAATGCAGGATGGCCAATGGCGACTGGATAACCTCTGTTAGCTGGGAAGGCACGCGGCTGGCGTCTGCTCCAAAGTTCTGGTTTACAAATGGCTGCCTCTCAGGACGTTCCTCTCTAGGCTTCAGCCCCTCAAAAGTGTTACTCTCAGTTGCTCTTGGGGTATTTGTCCTCTCTTAGCTTCTCTGGAGCAAGAGTCTGCTTTCAACGGCCATCTTCAAACCGTCTCTCATCTGCAGCTACTCTATTCTCAGCTTCTGTGCATTCTTCAAAGTGTCCCTCTTGGCTAAAGCACGCTTGCTCCTTCTGTCTGAGGTTATATAGTGCTCCCGTAATCAAGGCCCAAGCTGAATGGGTGGGGCCAGCCTCCATGAAAATTATCTCATCAGAGTTATCACCTACAGTTGGGTGGGTCATATCTCCATGGAAACACTCAAAGGATTCCAATCTAATTAACACTGATACATCTGCCCACACAAGATAACATCAAAGATAATGGCCTTTTGGGGGACATAATACATTCAAGGCACAGTTCCTTTCTAGGTCAAATAGATGTTTCACATATTAAGATCCCTGGGATTCAGAGACAGGGAGAAGTAACTAAAGGTAGAGGGATGTCGGTGGGATCTTTTAAGGTTCCCCAAAGTCTTGAGCCCTGCAATTCAAGGACTCAGATGAGCAGAGAGAAGGAGTGGAATTTTAGACGGGAATTGAGGGATGGATATGGGAAAGTTTCCAAAATGGAGCTAGATTTAGTATGATCAGGGAGACAGCAAGTTAAAGATCTCACATAGATAAAGGCTTCACTCTTAAAGCAGAATCCTAGCAAACAGTCCCAATAAAGAGTATAAGCCCTGAAAAGGTAATATTTCTTAGATATAAGTAATTCACCACTCCAAATACTAAACTGTGAGAGAAAAATTAGGAAATTTAACATTCTTAATTTTTCTCACAGTGACTTTGATGATTTAAAAAATATTTATCAAACATGTTGGGGACTGAATCATGCACCACACAAAAGACATTCTTAATCATCAGCTGCATTTCTGAAAGTGTGAACCCATTTGTAAATAGGCTTACTTTTTGAAGGTGTTATTATTAGTTAAGGTAAGGCCAGATTCAATCAGGGTGGATCTTAATCTTGGAGGGAGGCCTTATAAAGAAAGGAATAAAATACAGTCAGAGAAGCCAGAAGTTACAGAGGCCAAAAGTCAGAGAAAGCCACAGGAGACCAGGGATAGCACCATGGACAGCGATCACAAGACTTACGGAATCCTAGAGAAAGCATGGCGTTGCCAACATCTTGATTTTGGACTTCTAGCCTGTGAAATCATATGTCAAGAAATTCCTGTTGCTTAAGCTAACCCATTGTGTGTTATGAGCATAGTGGCTCTGGCAAAATAAGACAAATCATAAAATTAATGTAGCCTGTAAATTGATAAGTCAAGAAATTTCTATTGCTTAGGCTAACCCATTGCATTGTATGTGTCATAGCAGCTCTGGCAAAATAAGACAAAGCATAAAATTATTTCAACAATATTTTTATTCCTATTCTATGGTGTCCTTGGTGTGTGCTTCAATAATTTAACAAGGAAGTGGGAGTAGGATAGGAAGGAGAGTAAGGATTGAGAGGCAAGAAGATTCGAGAATGCCAGGATGGTGAAAGTGGATTTGGTTCTGAAAGCAAATTCATTAACAGAAAGTATGGACAAAGGCAAATCTGTACCTTTGGAATATTCTTGGGGCAGTCTGCAGAAAAGATTGAAGGAAAGAGATATTGAAAGAGATGGATTTGATGGACACCGAGAAAGAGTAATTGGCAAGACTTGGTGACTGATTGATTTTGGCTGGAGGAGAAAGAGCTATGGTTTGTACACCTGAATGAATGGCATAATGACAGAGTGTAGATTTTATTTATAGAACTCATATCTCAGGGTTTATTGCCGGTCACATTTGTTATTTAAGAAGTTACTGGCAAAGTAAGAAGTCAACCTGAAAGGTAGAGAATTAGAAACACTATCTTCAAGGAGAAAGTGGAGCACTATGGGAAATGAGAGGTTTTAACTGAGAATAACTGATATTGAAAGAAAAGATGGGCTTTTTATTAAAAAAAATCAAATAATTTGGAATATCATTCATTTTTCAATATGATATAAACTAAAACCTTAAATTCTATAAATCAACAATATACATTCACTTAAAGCCATCATATAGACTTGTTTACTTTAAATGGGATGCTTTAGTATCAAATAGAAATGATTCTGCCTTTGTGGATGTTATCTTGAGAACTGTATTAAATTCTTACAAATTAAAATTTGTATATAACCTTCATATCTTCATAGAGAGCTTAAGGCCCTAAGAACATTTCCTTTAAATTAGGATAAGGTTACAGATCCATTCATCTTCTAAAATTTCATTCCATTATCATCATTCTGATTTGCTCCTTTCAACTTTTGGAAAATAGTAATAACGTGATAGATATCTTTTGAGGTACCTTCCCAACTAAACCCACATTTTCTGAGGACTATTCAGAAAACTACTGAACTACTCGCCACCCATAAGTAAACACAGCCATATGTGTATCATGTGATGCTACTTCTTGGTCATATCTGATTGGACCAGAGGCAGCCAGCTGACCCAACATAAGCTAACTGGGTGTTTTCTTCTACTATTTTGGTCCTTGGGGCAAGACAGACTGGCTGTGGAGGGATACTTGGAAGGAGATGTGGGTTTGGTGGCCCAGGGTGCCATTTTGGGAGTAATTGTGATGGTTCAGACACAAGAGAGGTAGAAGAAACCTTTCCTCTTCTGAAAGTAAACATGGAGAATAGAGAGAGATAAAGTCTTTGGCGCTCCAGTGGAAGATGGAGTATTACTGCTTTGACTTCTGGTGGCATTCCTGTACTGAAGGAGACCAAAGTACATACATTTTATACCCTTGAATTCTATCAGAAATCCCTGAATCATTGATAATATAGTCCCCCTCTTTAATTAATTTGAAAGATGCGAAAGAAACAGTCAATTGGCTTCTCGTAAGTCATTCTCAACTTTCTTTTCCTTTGTCTCCTTCCATTATGGAGGCTAGAAAAGTTAAATGCTCAATTTCCAAGGTTTCTTCTATTGAACAGCACCCAGAAAATCCTGTAGAAAGGTTTCTGGGAAAACGGTTTCCTTTTCTTATACAAGGTACAGATGTAGCTGGCAGTACCTCTTTCCCCTTCTTCCTGTACTGAGCAGAAGTGTGATGTCTGATGATGTAGCAACTATCTTGTAACTGTGAGAAACAAGCACTATTCCTAAAAAGGAACAAACGTTCACCCGATTGTGGAGAAGAAAAGAATTTATTCACGGTCTTGCAAGAACAAGCACCCAATCAAATGTGGGGGTTGGCGCGCAGAACAATAGATTCAGCAGTATTTGTTCCCTACACCTAACTGCAAGTCCCTCCCCTGTTTCTCCATTGGCTGGATACTTCAGAGGTTACATTCTATTCGACAAGCCTCACTAGCTCGGCAAATTTGAAACATGCAGCCCACCCAAATTGGAAACATTTGAAATACATTTCCCAAGCAAATTTGCAACATTAGGAACCATTGGAACAAATCTCCACCCCTGACTATAATGGTTATGCCCAGACCTCTTTAGAGCCAGTCTGGGCTAGTTTGGTAACAAGTTATGAGGCTATTTTGAGAACCTCTATTCCTAGGCTCCACCCTGCAAGGATAGTAGACAGTGGGTGGATAAGCAGGGGGACTGACTGTGGATAGTGGGAGGATAAGCGCGGGGACTGATTGTAGATTACAGTTTGTCTTTTTAACCTTCTACCAATTCCTTAACTGCCCCACCCTGCTAGGCCCATCTGTCCTGTGTGAAAGCTAAACTTAATCTCATTCTCACATAACCATAAGATTAGATGCATGAGGAATTTAAAACAAAATAAAAAACCAAACTTAAGTAAAAAATTAAGTCTGTACTTATCCCAGCCTCTGTGGCAGGGCCTGGTCAGGTCTGCCATGCTCATTACTTTCTAGGACTTGTAAATAATATATTCAGTAACCTACAGATGGGTCATAATTATAAAGTTGGATTGTAACTGTATATGTGCAATGCCTAATTATTATTGTCTGAGCCCTGGACAATGTAGTATGATGCAGCAGTTGACCGAAAAGAACTCATACTGAGTACCTGAGTGTTAGACCCAGGGGTATAACATGCCAAATTAAAGTTTTTGTATTTATTTTAGGTAATTATGCTGGATTTTTAGAGCTGTGTTTGGGGGTATTCAAGTCTTGATAAGCACCTCTCCTTGACGATGGTAACCCTCCCCACCATGTTTTATGACAGTCTACTCTGAATTCCTAGTATTTGAACTTTGCACCACTGCCATTTACCACGTGGTCCAAAGAGTTGGTTAACTCTGTCATGCCTACTGATGATAAAACCCTGCTATACACTAAGTAGCTTGAATTGTTAATAAATTAGAATTATCTGCTGAGTACAGGTGTGGTATGAAGTGATGCTTTCTGAGGATAATCAACTAACATTCTGGTATAATATCACTATTCCCCTCATCAGATTAGCAAGTCTATAATGGGGGAATATGGATCACTTTTAACTCATTTAATTCATGATTCATTGCTTTATAGCTAAGATATCACTCTAAGGAAATCATTAAACCATCCATTAAAGATATAGTATCCTCTATTTTCATCTGTTTATATATAAACTGCATCTCTCTGGCAATACCCTTAGCAATTTATGGGCCTTTGTTGATTCAAGAAATTGGCTAATGGTTCTGGGAGGCTCTGCCAAAAGATAGTTAATACTTCCATAATTCTCAACCAGGCTGACAAAGTCAATCTTTAGAACTGTGTGAGGTTGCAAGGGTATGTTTGTTCTTTGATTGAGTATTTTTATTCCCATTTAAAATTCTCCAACCAATACCATTATCCTCATTGACATTAAAATTGAAGGGAAAGTCCTTGAAAGAGATGTTCCCATTATTTCTGGTCTCCTGGTTTTGATAACCTGGTGGTTATATGATCTTCCTAGTATTCTGAGATGCATAATGCATCAAGCTCTTCGACTGCCAAAGGAGCCTGAGAGACAGATGGGATGTGTAATGAGAGCGAGGCAATTGAGGCAGCTCCTGCTCAAAGATCGCTGTTGGGAATGGTGAACCTACATCAGCATTATTTGAGCTTTGCAGAGAACACCATGAACTGAGAATTGAAGCATCTGACAAAGAATCCATAAGGATGGAGAGTTGCTCATCGGAAACATGGGACCCTGGCAGATCAAGGGCCACTACTGCTGAGCATGTGCCAAGAACATGTGGAAGGAAGGTAAGAGCCCTGCTGAAATTGCCACCTCTCCCATTCTTCGTTCCTTGGCTTGAATTCTCGAGCAGAGGCATTTTAGATCGTCTGGTTGTATCACATTCACCAAATGAAATATAACAAACTCTGGCCCTGTGCTTGAACTCTGGGTCTGGCCAGAGCCCGGGAAGTCAGTTTGAGTATAGCAGGCATCCTATCTGAGAGCCAGTAGGTATGCTGTGAAACCAAAGAGGAAAGGAGAGAGGAGAGATGTGAAGCAAGAGGGAGAAAGGATCAGTGGAGGGTAGGGGGATGAGAGAGAGGTAGAGGAAGAGAGGGGGCAGAAGACTGGGAGAGGAAAATTGGGAGGGCAGTGGGATATTTAACATGAAATGGGGAGGAGAAAAGGGAAAAGGTGTCGGAAAGAAAACAGGGAAGAAGAAAGGAAGGGATAGAGATGACAAGAAGAAAGGAAGGAGATAAAGACAATTTTTAAAAAATAATGGAGGGAGGGAGGAAACAAGCAAGGAGGAGGGAGAAGAGGGAAATAAGAGACTGAGAAAAGTAAGCGAAGGAAGGGGAGGATTAGTCTAGGGTTCGGGATGGCCTCGAAGCTAAATAGAAGAATAGAGGGGGTAGGGGAGTTATCCCAAGCCTCTCTGACCTGAACCTGTGGGCTGATCAAAGCAAGACACCTTCAAGCACATTTGGTTTGGCAAAAGGAAAAAGAAAAGTCCTCTTGATAGGATAATAGGTAAAGAAAAAAGTGGCATCAATCCCTGTTCCCCCTAATCTCAGACCCACGTTCCCAGACAGGATATTTGCACCGTCCAGGTGTTCCTCAGGATGGCTGGAGGCAGATGCCAATATTTGTTAATCCCCTGGGACCAGGGAAAGTAGGAGGAGTCAATTTAGGTTTGCAGAAGACTTCCATAGAGAAGGAAGGTGACTTCACCACAACAGCACCACCTCATGACCGAGGTTTAGTGTATCTAATGCCATGTTTCCACCCCAACTCCATCATTTGATGCAAGAGCTCATTCCTCACTGGTCAATTTCCCCCAGTGTTGTAACAAGCAAAATACTGAGTCTAACTTCCTATTGATCTACTGAATGCTAAGAAACCTCCCTGGCAACACTCAAATGCTATGACTAAATACTGACCTTGCTGATAAAATGTGTTTCTGTTGTTGTTAATACTTTACATTTACCTGGCAGCAGATGAGAACCATGGGTATAGGTTACAAATCTTGGGCTTTTAACAAAAACCCTGATTGAGTGAGGGGGAGGGTCTTTCTTTGGCTCAAGTTTCTTTCGTTTTGGGAAGGTTCATTTATGGGGGAAACTTTCTGTACCATTTGGTTTTAACCAACAGAAATGTGTGGGTTTTTTTGTTTGTTTTACAAACATTGGAATTTAATATGAGCTCAGCTTTTTTGTCTTTGCATATGGGAAGGCTAGGGAATAGGGTGATCAGAAGGGAGAATTTGCTCCAAGGAAGGTGTAGAGAAATTTGAGATAATAAACCTTGCATCATTTTTCAGGAATACTTTGAGGGTTCAAAAAGCATTTGAGGACATTTGGTGAAAATTTTTGGATTGTCGTAGTTGAAGGGCAGCAATTTTTGCTTACCCGTGGAATAGATCAGTCATAAAAGTGGCACAGGTTCATTTACAGGCCTGGGTCTTAAAAGTTAAGTGGTAGTTCCTTGTGCTGTAGACTTTACTTCTATGTGGTACTTTTGATTCTAAATGTGTCTGAAGGCTGCCTTACAAAATGGAATGAATTCTATAAGAGCTACTCAACTTGGGTCTGTGTGCTACAGTTTCTGTGGCCTGAGCCTTGGGATGTGTCAAACCATTTCCATGAGATGGCAAGAGTGGAAAGGGCATAAGAATAGACATAAGTTTCCACGGATAAAGTTTGTGGACAGAAGCCAAATTCAGAAAGATTGTTCCCAGCGGAAATTATTACTATGCACTAACATACACAATCAAAAAGGAGTAGTGAGGAGAGACAAGGAATATTTTCATATTTGGAGAAATGGCATAAAAGCTCTTGGAAATGAGAAAATAAACAAAAGGAGGTTTGAATCTCCTCTTCTATAGCAACTCAGAATATTTCAAATTTCCTCTGTGAGCTGTGTTGTCTCATTAGACTGTCACAGAATAGCCATTCCAGATATTCACTTCATCAACAGGGAAGTGAAGATCAGATCTTCTTCTGCCTTCCATTATCCCTGTGGACTGTGGTGGGGGTGGGCGGTGGGTGGGGAGGGGGCAGTTGGGGGGTGTTTACC
Source organism: Choloepus didactylus (assembly GCF_015220235.1). Classification (NCBI taxonomy): domain Eukaryota; kingdom Metazoa; phylum Chordata; class Mammalia; order Pilosa; family Megalonychidae; genus Choloepus; species Choloepus didactylus. Next base: position 237,906,923 of record NC_051307.1, read on the forward strand.
TTCTCCAGGAAATGAAACGCATATTACCTGCTTAATAATTAACCTCTTGAGTGTCAAACAAAATGCATGAGAATTAACTCCTTCACTCTGGGAATCAGAGTTTGTCCAGAAGGACATCCTGAACTGAGCAGTAAACTGTGAAATGACTCTGAATCAACAAGAAATTACACACACAAGCCTGACTACAAAAGGGTAAGGGAAACCAAATTAGTTTCTTTGAGCTTCTTGGTGGTTTGTGCAGCACTTATCCTTGCCCTGCTTCTGAAAGACATTTGTACATAAGTGACATTCCTGACTGCTGATAGACTTGAAGCATGACCCCAATGTACCTTTCTTCTTTCATTTGCATATTTGGATTACCAAAGAACATTACTCAAGCAGGAGATATTTTATACTTGATTAAAGGCTGTTAATTTTTATTTACATTGGGAAGTTTCCCACCTTTAACAATTCTGTGTTCATATGCCATTGTGAACTCTTATTTGATAAAATATTTGTGTGGGGGTCTAATATTCAATCAAAATGGAAATAATGTTGAAGATCTCTATTTTTAGAAGCCACTCATTATCAGACAGCTGTTTGCACTTGGAAAGAAATTGTTTAGAAAGTTGGAGGACACGACCTGGAGGGCTGGGTTTGAACTATTGTTAAGAAAATCGATCCTGTAAAATTACCTGGAAAGCATGTTTTTGATGTATTTGATGTTGTCATCAACAACAAAGGATACATTCCAGCTGTAACCTCAAGGTGCCTAGGGGTTGCCATTTTCTCTACTGCTGGCTCACTACCACCTGTTGGTGGTTAGTTATGCATTTCTAACGGTATGAAAGATAAGCTTGCACTAATCTTCTAAGCAGAAATCTCTTTTGCCCAGATACTATTTTAGTCCAGCAATGAAAGAGTTGTGATTGCTCTTGAATTTTGGTCTTTTGGTGCTTTTGAACTGGCAGATGCTATGATCACAGATATATAATAGTAGAATGAGATGAAAATGCTAGCAAGTATAAACCTGGTAGTTCTGGATCTGTTATCTCTCTCATTTGGCATAAAAGAGTTTGAAGTACTTGATGACAGGGGTGCGGGATGGAGGGGTCATGTCCTGATCCTCTACGTGAGGTTTGAATCAAAGATTAATAGAGATTCATGGGATTTTGACTTTCTCTGTTACCCTCTTTAAGTGTAAAAAAGGCATATCAAAAAACATTAACTGGCCAAGAATGTGGCATCTGCTGAAAGAAACTATTAGTGTTAAAATTAAACATCCACATGGTCTTTCTCCATTCACACCAGGGTGCATCCCAGTCGCTTTGCTTCACAGATGAAATGTTTTGGGGAAATTCAATGGTGGGACTGAACATCTGTCAGGGAAGCATTTCTCTTTCAAACCTTTCAGAAATGCCATTTCCATCAAGAGAATCTTGAATGAGCCAAATCAAAGAGGGACTTCCTGTGCATAATAACTGAAGGCAGGTTGTAGCATTTTGCCCTCAAAGTTATGATTCAGGAGCCCCAGCAGCAGCCTCACCTGGGGGCTTGTTAGAGATGCAGTCTCAGGCCCCGCCCCAGACCTACTGCTCCACCCACATTGCATAACCCAGCTCCCTGCAGGCTTGGAAGCACAGTTGTTGCAGAGCTGTCAGTGTGCTCCCTATAGCCAGAACATCCCTTTACTTTTTTGGTGTGCTTTTTCTCCCAACAATCAGAATCTATGTCTCTGTCACAGGCCAGCCCTCAAACTTCCAGAACCCGCTTTACCTTTGTACGCAGAGACAGGAAGTGCCTAAAAACATGTTTCCTGAGATACAACGATGTCCACTGATTTGTCAGGGAAGAGTTCAAATACTCCAGGTCTCGGTCCTTGACTAGACAACTCCCTTCTTCAGGGCATCCCCATGGGAATGAGCCAAAGTAAAACCCCACAGGACTTTGCTTGATATCATATTATTGCTCTGTCTTCTTCCCTAACTAATTCCACTTTCTCACTCCTCTACCCTCCCTTCCCTATTCCCCGGCACACTTCCTAACCAATCACTTTCTCACAAAACCTCAGTTCAGGGTCTGTTTCTGGTGATCAAAACCTAAGACACATACCTATCACTGATGGGCTGAGAAATGTTTAATGACCAGCTCTCTGGAAAAAAAAATCTGAATTTTAACTTTTGCTAATTTCTGTGGTGTAAAGACTCATACCACGACTGATTTCTCACTACCAACATGAGGTCACTGAATTAGGAAGAGATGCTCATAATCAGTTCATTCAATGAAGTGCAAGCTGGTTCTACCAAAACATTACATAAACACATACCCCATCACATTCAAAACCAAACCATCTTTACCGAAGTTTCCTGAAAAGCAACTGTGGAAGAATTATATTACAGAACACAAAGCAAAACTTTCTAGAAATCCGCCTATCTGCCTATAGAGTCACAGAGCACAAAAGATGCACCAATTATTTCATTCAACAAATACTCATTGAGCAATTACTACCTGTCCATCACTGTTGTCAGGTTGGAAATAAAACTTTGAATAAGACATATATGATCCTGGCCCACTTTACTGAGCATCACCATCGCCTAGAATGTTTGTTAAAATACAGATTGTTGGACCCAACCAAAGAGTTTCTGATACAGGAAGTCTTGGCTAGAGCCTGAGAATTTGCATTTCTAGCACATTCCTAGGTGATGCTAATACTGATAGTTCAGGGCTCCCCACTAGGACCACTGATATATACTATGAGGGTTGCATTGATGAGTCTCCACGATTTACAAGAGGGAGATGGCCTCATTAAGGTTATTTTTGTTTTGTTTTCAAATAATGGTTTAACTCTGAATGTCGCTTCTTCCCCCAGCTCTAAGATCATGAATTCCCCAATACAGCTTATTGACCCGACTACCCACCCATCAATGTGTGTAAAATTAGAATTGTAGCCCTTCAGGGAAGCAGAAAACTCTGGGCACAGTGGTAACTTCTCATTATAAGAGAGGAAAACAGAGGAGTTAATCAGGAAGTCCCTTCATGTCTTCGGAGGCTCATCATTCCTATTTCAGAAGTTCAGACAAGCAGTTAATCTGCTGGAAAGATGGAATATGAACTGTCTATAACAATCTATTCACGCTGGAGGGGACCTTACATTAAAGAGAGGATGCTCAGGTATTATCACTAAAGATATCTAGGTTGTTCACGCAAGTATTTATGTTTTAATACTGTGTTTACTGAGCCTGCTGGCCTTTCCCCTCATCATACAGCTGTACACTCCTTTATGTATGCCCAGCCTTTCAGGGATTATATCTTTTTTAAGTCTTAAAGTAATCTGGAAAGATAAGAATTATTCTCCCCATTTTGTAGATAAAGAAATTGAGGTCTGCAGAGATGCAAGACTTTCCTGAGTTCACCTAGCAAGTTTGTGTTTTACCAAGACTTTAATTCAGCTATTTCAACTCTTATCTCAGTGACTTGACTCTATCAGATGTTACCTTTATTTTCCCACAGGTTATGTTCAGTCTAAACCGCAATCCAGAGGGCTGATATTCACATGCAGCCATTAAGCTGAAATCATGCTACGAAACACTTTATTCTATGAAGGGTCAGTGGTTCTGACTTTCTGCTCACCAACCTTACAGGTATTTTGTTCTGATCAAGTAAACCCACTGAGACTTTCAGCTTATTTATTTCGACTGCTGGTGGAACTCTTTTCTAACAAGAAGTCAATGCCTGAATAAAAGTCACAACAAAAGTAATAGGGTAAAGCATATGAAATTCCCAATGTCTGACCATTTGTAACTTACAATTTCATATGATTAAGTACAAAAATGACAGCAATTTTATCAGTACTTCCTAGTAAGGAGACAGAAATGTTAGAAAGGCAAATGGTCTGGGGGTCAGAATTTCTGGGTTCAAGTCAGACTCTGTACATAGAACGTCTGTACGTTTAATGTCTGTGAGCCTCAGTTTCCACATGAGTAAGATGGGAATGATAAAAATAATGTCTATCTCATAGCATTTTGAAAGGATGGTGTGAGATCAGTTATGTTCAGCTGAGATTGACCAAATATCTTTCTGCTGCCAGGCACTGTGCTTGGTACTGAAGAAACAGTAGGAACAAGATAAAGTCTCTGTCCACAGAGAGCACAGGAATAGGCAGGTGAGTAAACGAGCTCTTGCAAAACAATACAGGAAGACATGACAAAAGTATACTGGAAAGAGAGAGAAGATGTGATTTACTCTGTCTGGGACTGGGGTTTTGGCTGAAAAGAATTCAAAGGAGCTGTTCTGGCTTGGTAAAGCTGCTGAAAGGCAATATACCAGAAATGGGATGGCTTTTACAATAGGGATTTATTAGCTTACAGATTTACAGTCTAAGGCTATGAAAATGTCCAATTTAAGGCATCAACAGGATGATACCATCCCTGAATAAAGGTTGCCGGCATCTGGGACACCTCTGTCATTTGGGAAAGCTCATGGCCAATGTCTACCTGTCCTTCTCTCCCAGGTTTCATTGCTTTCAGATTCTGCTTTTGGTGTCATCCTTTCTCAGCTTCTGTGGGTGTATCCTGTCTCTCAGCTTCTCTGGGGCTCCTCCGAGCTCTCTGGGATTCATCTCTTAGCTTCTGTATGTGTTTGTCCTCTTATAAAGGACTCCAGTCAGAGGATTAAGACCCATCTTGAATGGGGTGGGTCACATTTCAATTGAAATAACCTAATCAAAAGGTCCCACCTACAATAGGTCTGCACCTGCAGGAATGCATTAAAAGAACACAGCCTTTTATGGGGTACATAATAGCTTCAAACCGCCACAGCAGCCAAGCAGGAAGACTAACTAGAACTGCATGGGGAGCTTTAAAAAACTTGAATGACAACTGCTCCATGTGCAAGCTGTTTGGATAAATGGAGAGAGATGAGGTGGCCCAAGGTGACTTGTAAGTGAATGGGTTTTGTAAACTGAAAGGGCTGCACTATCTTATCATTCTAAATACATAAAAGACAAAGGGACAGGAAATTGTGGTTTTGTTTCCATGGAAAGTATTTACAATGAAAAGCACTGGCTGAGCCTGACTTAACAGTGGAAAGGAAAAGGGTGCTCTGTCTCATTTCTCCATCCATGGTCAACAATGACCCTTTCACAATCAAATCTATTACACAAACAACCATAGCATATTTTGGGTTCATTTTGGGGGAGATACAGATGGCAAGAATACCCCCCTGAATGATTTTAGCAATAGTTTGGTATTTTTCTATGATACATCATCACTAGAAATGGTAGCATGAATATTTCTATGGCTCTATCAAAGAAACTTTTGGGGTTGGGTCGCAGTGTACAATGCTCTGAGCTGGGAATGCTACCTGTACAAGGACCTGTAGCTGAGAGAGTATGTAGGCATCCAGAGACCAGCCCAGCTTTCCTTCCTGGTCACCGTCTGGGGCCAGGGCAGCTCTGATACTCCCTCATTGGCAAGAAATGACTGTACTAGTCACAAGTCAGACCAGGACCCACCAGGCAGAGATCTAGAAGGAACAGGCTGATGGGTTCTCAGCCTTTCTGGGTTATCCACCTCCTTATAGCAGTCACATTGGCCTGGTGTAGTGGATGCTTCTTTTCTACCAGTCAACACACATCCCCCCTGAATTCCGAAAAAAAATATTGATTTTCTTTTGGAAAACTAGCTCTCTCTTGTAATCATTCCAGGTAATCTGGATGGGGTTAGCTTCCAGTCCAGTGACAAGGATGGCCCCATTATCTGGGCCAGGTCAGTTATCACATTTCACCCTCTGGCTACAGTATCAGTCAGAAAATGTCTAACAATCCATGATGATCCCTTTACACTCAGTGCTGGGACTTGTGCTGGAGTGAATGGGAAGGAGACAGCATCAGAGTATTGGGATAGCCAGGCAATATAAAACTGGGACTCCCGGGTGTCTGAGAGAAAAGCAAGGTTGCCCAAGGAAGGATAGGGAAATTAGTTCTGATAACATTATTTACCTCCTTGTACCCACCTGTGCCTAAAGTCAGTTAATGTGGACCTTCCATTTACGAGCCAAAATTGTCTTTCAGCTTAGATTGTTTGATTTGGATTTCAATTATTTGTTATTGAGACAGTTCTGATAGGTACATGAAGTACTCCGTCTTGAAGAATGAGCAAGTACACTCAGCAGATCCAAAAATGCAGGGCATTAGCCCAGGACAGGGACCTAATAGAGCAGTGATAGGCAACATTTTTCTGTAAAGAGCTAGATAGTAAATATTTTAGGTTTTGTGGCAACTATAAAGCAACTAACTGTAACTTTGTAGCAACTTTGTGGCAACTCTAAGTCTCTACAGCAACTAAATCCTTCCCTTGTAGTATGAAATCATCCCTAAGCAATATATTTATGAATGGGTATGGCTATATTCCAATGTAAATGTATTTGCAGAGGCAGATGTTTGTTCAAATTTGCTGACTCCTGGAACTGATGGTTCAACCTAGAGAATGGAAACCTATCACACAAGTTTCAGAATACGAGCTGGGCAGGAACAGAAACACAAGCTACAAGGATATCACGGCCCCTTCCACACCCATGGCAGACATCACCAATCAATCATGGAGCTGCACTGAAGATGGGGCAATGTGCTGAAAAGCTACATCCTCAGTGCAGGGCTGCCAATGAGACACACACTTCTCACCTTACCTGGACAACTTCTTCCACTTATGGAGATTCCAGTTCTAACTGCTTTATGGAAGGTAGTAATCCAAGGTGCAGCTACCCAGGGAAAAAGAAAGAGCAGGAAAAACTGAAATCCTAACATCGAAAAACTTGAAGTTATGGGGAGGTCAGGCCAAGGCTGCACCCTAAGTGGTTGAGGATTTTATTTTTGGTTTTTGTTTATTTTTTCTTAGAAACTTTGATGGCTAGAGGCAGGAACATGGTGGTGGGGTGGGTAAATGGGGACCACCTTTCCAACACTTTAAACATTTTTGGTATTCCTTTATAGGTAGAAATTTTAATTTATTTTTAAAGAAAAACTTTAATTTTGTGAAAATTGCTCTCATGTGGCTTTCAGTTGTGTAAGCTGAAGCAAAGAGTTCTGGAATGAAGAAATTCAAGGCAAAGAACATCTAACCTGCTCTGAACTAAGTTGTAAAATTTTGACTTCATTGCTTCAATGTTTTACAGACTATGCTTCTTCCAGGGACATATTTATTTCCTAATTCATGCACTGTCCCTAAGCATGACTGTCTAGTCTTGGGAGACATGTATGTTCCTGTTCACACAAAAATCAGAGAACAGGAAGAATAAAATGGGGACTGTGTCAGAAAATTTGCCAGAGGGACCCTAAAAGGGCCTGGACTGATAATGCTCAAACCCACCTTCCCCTGCTCTGTCCAAGCATGTTGTCCTGCTAGTGGTCATCATGTAGGGGCTTCTAGGGGAGAACCAACCAAAGCTCTTGTGTATTTTCCTGTAGAAAATGGGCTTTCCAACCACCAGTTGTCCTGGCAGGGAGCAGATCTGTGGCTGGACAGCAAGGTCCTTAGAATCTTACCTGGGACTTCAGATGGGCAGGGACAAGTCAAGGGTACCCTGGGGTGGGGATTGGTGAGATAGGCTATGCAATTCGACGGCAGGCTGAGCTTACAAGAGGTTTCCCCAGTGGGTCTCCCAGAGCAGGGCTTGGCCTACGGACCCTGAGATCTGCTGCGGCTGGCATCCACTTTCAGTTCTTTCTCCTTACTTCAATTCTCTCTCATTATTGAAAAGCCTTCACTGCCCTGTATTAGCTATCTCTACGGTGAACTATAAAAGGGGCTATGTTCAGGCTCAGAGATAGTTATAGAAGGAAACCCTGCAGCCTGAGGGAACCCTTTAGAGACAGTTATATGTGACAAACAGAATATGATACAGATATCCAGAGCCAGACAGTGGTAGGAGCAGCAAACGGCATGTACGTATGGAATATTTAAGCATTCTCTGGGGATGTCCAGAGACACCCAAGGAATTAAATCTTCTAAAGGCAGCACTTTCTACAGTCTAACATGATGGGGGCTCATGTCTTAATTTTAGTATTTTAAAAAAAAGGAATTTAACCTTAGTCTCTAACTGGCTGATGGGGTCTGCGGCCCACTTCTATTTTCCTTTATCAGACTTTGAGAAGGAAAGCAACAAACAAGCATGTTTGGACAAGCACATTCTCACACTCCTTCTTAGACTTGTCCTCTGACTCTGACATGTTTCCAAGCAGCAAAGTAGCTAATGGAGAGAAATAAAAAATCCACAGTGTAGAAAATAAGCTCAGTGTACTGGGAGAAAGCCAGAGGAGTGTGGCCATTTCCCAGAAAGGCAATGCAAGCCAAGGGATAAATGTTTTCTCTTCAACTATTCCAGAAGCCTGGGAGTAAGGCAAAATTCAATGGTGGTTAATGACATTTTCTAAATATCTCAATTATTTGAGTTTTTGGTTATTAGGTAATGAATTGGAAATGTGGGGTGATACAAGATTAACTCACAAGCAATCTGAATAATTCAGTTAACATGAGTAGGCAAGATGTTACCTGGAACCCCATTGCAATAAATAAAAATAAAAACCCTTTGGTAAAAATTGTAAGGAAAAATAAACAGCCTCCTGTCCTTCCAAATGCAATCAAAATAATTCAAAATATCTACTTGTAATCCTGGGCTTCCTTGTACTGACTTTTACAAAATAAGAGACTTCAAGGATAAACAAATGAAACAGGCTTATCTCGACTTTGATAAGCCAGAATTCTCCTCATTCCTGCAGACACACACGAAGCCTAATGAAAATAGTGAATAAAAAGTGCATGTTAGTGGGTTTTTTCCAATGATTAAATTAAATTAAATGTATTAGGTGAGCAGACTGTGGGTTACGTGCCTGTTAGAAGATGGAGGAGATCCAGTCGCTGCCCTCAGGAAGCTCACAGCCCATTAGGGCAAATGATTTATTTACAATAAATATGAAATGGCAATATAAAATATTTAAAAAACATGGAAACAGCACTGATGAAAGAGAGATGAACAGGGTGGAATGAGAGAGCGATGAATTGGGAGGGACGGGCAAGGAAGTGATGGTTGTACTTGAGCTGGGTCTGTAATTTGAAAACAAATAGCTAAACAGACAAAGTGGAGCCAAGGAGGGCTCTAGCTAGAGGAATCTGCATGGACAAAGCACAGGAGAAATAGTGAGGCATGGAGTAAAACAACTCTAAGCTGCTTATGCTGCTGTAATGTAAAGTACAAGATGGAGAGGCCAGAATGGTTGATGAGCAGGCAATGGGACCAGCGAAAAGTTTTAAGCAGGAAAATAATTAGAATCATTATATATAATATATATTTAATATAATCTATAATAATATATTTTGCAAAGGGGACTATTATCTACGGCTTGTTACTCAGTGGGTTAGCAGGAAATATTTCTAAGGCTGAGGTCATAGAATCAAGCACATTCAGACCAGTAGCAATTTCAAGTCCACCACCATTAACAATATTCCTGACCCTCCCCACCATTCCCATAAGGGGCAACCCCTGTGTTAGATCCTTTATTGTTGGTGGGCATGTTAGGAGCCCACCTAATACGTGAATATCTGAAGGGCCATGGCAATGGTCCAGGGAGCAACTCCGCATGCTGAGATTGACAGTGCTACAGCTGAGAGAGGGGAGGTGTTATCATCTCTGCTTTCTAGCCTTTACCCTGCTGCTTCTTGAAAATTCTTCCTAGTTCACTTCAAGCATAATGGAATAGAGGAAAGAGAATTTTAGAGCCAAGAATGCCAACACCTGGGTGTCAGAACACTGCTTCTGAACTGAGGGAAGCAGCACTAATTAATCGCAGGACTCTTTTCCATTCACTCTCAGTATCCTTTTGATTTCTCTAGGCTACCACCACCAAGCTATTAGTACTGGCACAGGAAATGAAGCCTAGCTGCCACCTCTGTTTTAGAAAACTCCATCCAGGATGGTTTGTTAACATTGGCTTTGTGCGGCCATAATCCCAATGCCATGCTTTTTAAGGTGGTAGCATCCATACTTGATGATGGGCGCTCAGGAAGTGAGCCTGAAAGCCAGCTCTGTCAGTCAAGGCAAAAGTCAGAATGAAAGGTATGAATAAATCAAATAATGGGTGTCCAGAAATCAGAGCTCAGAGTCAAAGGGGTGAGCTGGCCCTTCTGCTTGGAACACTCTTCCACCCCCTCTTCTTTCGGCAAATCCCTATTTATGCCTCAGGTCCTAGCTTAGAAACTACTTTTCTAGCTCTGAGACCCAAACTATGAAAGTACTCATACCTTCTATTAACTGACAGCATTCCAGACTTGCTATATGATGATACCCTTATTATCTATGGTAATACCTTGCGCATCGTCTATACCTTCCAGGGATATACTGTATTAGTCCAGCTCAACCTTAAGACTGCACAGCAGATATCCCATTTATATTTGTTGAACTGAACTGACAGCAGAAACCACAGAACAATAGCACGTGTCCACGCAACCAGGGTTAGTTAAGTCAAAAGCTAGATATCTATGTAATCAGGCAAAAGGAGCCAGAAACAAGGACACTTTGAAACTGTGCCTTAGAAAGAAAACCTTCATGTTTTTCTGCTATAGCAGGGTCCAGTTCTTTTTCCAGGATATAGCCAGGCCAAAATCTGGGCTTAAAGCCCCAATTCACTATCCCTGGCAGCTTCTAATTGCTGAGTCAATACAATCAGTAAAGTAAAATACTATTAAAACCCAGCTTGCTATTACATAACTCCGTATTTGCTGTGTACCCAATTGTAACCTGAATCTGAAAGAAACAATGCAATTTGGAAGAAAAAGCACAAATAAGGCAACCATGAAATTTGATGTATCAACTGACTCTTCCTTTCACAAAAGATTTCTCTGTACCATGTGATGCTATTTGAATAACATTGTATCCACATTAGAACTTCTTTCAAAATTAGTCCAGCCTGAAAAAATGAAATCAAAGGACGGAAAAAGATGGCAGCTTAGAGAGAAGTGTAAATTAGTTAGTCCTCCCCAGAGCAATTAATAAACAACCAGGAACAACTAGTAAATGATCTGGAATAACTGCTGGGGGACAACAGCGACTGTCCACACATCATGCACCAACCTGGATTGGGAGGAATGCCTGAGACGCAGCATGGAATCTGTGACTGGAAACTGCGGACCCGAGCTGGGAGCCCCTCTGCTATGGCAGCCCAAACGGCAAAGCCTCACTGTACTAGAGAGCAGCACTCTCTGAACAAACGAATATACCTCAGCCCAGCTCCAACTGGGGTTTTAATTGACAAACGTGGCCTGCTCAATGCAAGCTGCAAATCCCCAACAAGCAGACAGAGGCTTTTAGTGACGACTGACCCTGAAGAACCAGGGGACTTCTCTGTCTCGGGAGGGGGAGCCCAGAGGACCAGATGCTATCTCTGGCCAATGGGTGAAACTGGGGGCTGTGTACTGACCCTGAAAGGGGGCTTTCTGTCCCTTTTTCTCTCTTTCAATCTCAGTGGCTCAGTGGAGAAAGCCTCAGCCATTTTCAGTTCACAGTGCTCTGACCCAGACAAGGATAGAGAAAGCAGAGTCAGAGAGACAAAGAACCTACTTAAACGCAAATGAAAATTCCCTCAGGGGTTTATCTTCTCTAAGAGGAAAGAGGTGGTGCCCAGCTCTACTACCTGCCTCCTATTCAGAACCAGAACCCAGGGCCTGGGCAAAAACAATCAAACCAGAAACAACTCAAGCTGAGAATTAAAGGGTTCACACCTTCTTACACCAGTTGGGAGCAACAGGCTGATAGGCACCACCTGCTGGGCAGGTTAGGAAAAGCATAGCATCTTGAGGCCTCATAGGGTGTGTCAACCTTCTAAGACACACCCTTAGGGAAACCTGGTGCTGAATATTTCCTCCATCTGGGACCTGAGCCCGTTCTGGTCCGGGAAAACCTGATTGGGGTAACCAAGGAAACCAGATGCCTAGACAACAGAAAACTACAATCTACACTAAGAAAAATGAAGGTATGGCCCAGTCAAAGGAAAAAATTACACTTCAACTGAGACACAGGAATTGAAACAACTCATGCTAAATCAGTTTAAAAAGTTTAGGGAAGATATAGCAAAAGAGATGAAGCGTAAAATGAAAACACTGGGTGTACATAAGGTAGAAATTGACAGGTCGAAAAAACAACTGGCAGAATCTATGGAAATGAAAGGCACAACACAAGAGATAAAAGACACAATGGAAACATACAACAGCAGATCTCAAGAAGCAGGAGAAAATAGTCAAGAACTGGAGAACAAGAAACCTGAAATTTTACACATGGAAGAACAGATAGGGAAAAGAATGGAAAAATATGAGCATTCGATTCTCAGAGAATTGAATGACAACATGACAACATGAAATCTGTGAATGTACATGTCATGGGTGTCCCAGAGGGAGAAGAGAAGGGAAAAGGGGCAGAAGCAATAATAGAGGAAATCATCAATGAAAATTTCCCATCTCTTATGAAAGACATAAAATTACAGATCCAAGAAGTGCAGCATACCCCAAACAGATTATCCCAAATGCCAAGACACTTAATAATCAGATTTTCAAATGTCAAAGACAAAGAGAGAATCCTGAAAGCAGCAAGAGAAAAGTGATCCATCACATACAAAGGAAGCTTGATAAGACTATGTGCGGCTCTCTCAGCAGAAACCATGGAGGCAAGAAGGAAGTGGTGTGATATATTTGAGATACTGAAAGAGAAAAACCACCAACCAAGCATCATATATCTGGCAAAACTGTCTTTCAAATATGAGGGAGAGTTTAAAATAGTCTGTGACAAACAGACAATGATAGAGTTTGTGAACAAGATACCTTTTCTACAAGAAATACTAAAGGGAGTACTACAGACAGATAGGAAAAGACAGGAGTGAGAGGGTTAGAGCACAATTTTGGGTGATGGTAGCACAACAATGTAAGTACACTGATCAAAGATGACTGTGAAAGAGGAAGATTAGGAGCATGTGGGAAACCATAAGGAAAGAGGAAAGATAAAGACTTGGACTGTATAACTCAGTGAAACCTAGAGTGCTCAACAATTGTGATAAAATGTACAAATATTTTTTTTTCATGAGGCAGAACAAATAAATGTCAACTCTGCAAGGTGTTAAAAATAGGGAGGTATTGGGGGAAAATACAATCAATGCAAACTAGACACCATAATTAACAGAAACATTGTATTATGCTTCCTTTAATGTAACAAAGGCTATATACCAAAGCTAAATGCATATAAGGGGGGGGCATAAGGAAGAGGTATGGGACTCGGCATTGGTAATGTTGTCTGACTATTCTACTTTAGTTTAATGCTATCTTTCCTTTCGTTGCTTCCCAGTTGTCATTTTTTTTCTCTTTCTTTTTCTTTCTCTTTTGTCTGTCTACCTTCTCTAACTCTTCCTCCTGCTTTGTGGAAGAAATGGAGATGTCCTTATATAGATGGTGGTAATAGTGTGAATACATAAATACATGACTCTACAGGGAACCATCAATTGTTAACTCAGGATGAGATGTACCATGTATGAACAAAACTGTCTTAAAAAAAATGGATTGATGAAGAAACCTTGAGGTCACTATACTGAGTGAAATAACTCAGACACATAAAGACAAATATTGCAAGGTCTCACTGTTATGAACTAATTATAATAAGTAAAGCTATAGACACGCACTATAAGTTACCAGGATATAGAACGAGGCTAAAAAATGGGGAGTGGTTGCTTATTATGAGCAGAATGTTCAACTAGGTTGAACTTAAATGTTTAGAAATGGAGAGAAATGATGGTAGCACGTTGTGAGGACAACTAACAGTGCTGAATGGTGTGTGAATGTGATGGAAAGGGATACCTCAGAGTACAGATGTCACCAGAAGGAAAGTTGTAGGTTAAAAGATGGGAATGTATGAAACAGTGAACCTTGTAGTGGGCAATATCTGTGATTAACTGCACAAATATTAGAAATCTCTTTCATGAACCAGAACAAATGCATGACATTATAACTAGAAGTTAGTACTAGAGGGGTATATAGGGAAAAAATATACCTATTCCAAACTATATACTACAGACAGTAGTATTTTAATGTTCTTTCATCAACAGTAACAAATGTACTATACCAATACTACGAGTTAACAATGGAGGTGGGGGGTAGTTAGGGGTATGAGAGGATTGGAGTTTCCTTTTTTTGTCTTTATTTCTTTTCTGGAGTAATGAAAGTGTTCAAAAATTAAAAAAAAAATTAATTGTGGTGATGGATGCACAGCTGTATGATGGTACCAGGGGCAACTGATTGTACACTTTGGATCTTTGGATAATTGCATGGTATGTGAACAATCTCAATAAAAAGAAAAGAAAACAAAACAAAATTAGTCCATCCTCTCAAATCCTGCATCTGCTTTATCAAGCAAATTTACATAATATTCTAAATCCATTGTTGTCATTTCAATAATGTTCAATACAACTTTACCAGGAGTAGTTGCTATCTCCAGAAACCACTTTATTTGCTGATCCATAAGAAGCAATTCTTAATCTGTTCAAGTTTTACCATGAGATTGTAGCAATTCAATCACATCTTCAGGCTCCACTTCTAATTCTAGTTCTCTTCCTATTTCTACCACATCTGTAGTTACTTCCTACGCTGAAGTCCTGAATCCCTCCAAGTCATCCATGAGGGCTAGAATCAACTTCTTCCAAACTCCTTTGAATGTTGATGATTTGACCTCCTCCCATAAATCACAAATGTCCTTAATGGCATCTAGAAAGGTGAATCCTTTCCGGAAGGTTTTCAGTTTACTTTGCCCAGATCCATCAGAGAAATTACTATTTATGGCAGCTATAGTCTTACAAAATGTATTTCTTAAAAACTCTAATAAGATTTGAAAGTTGAGATGACTCCTTGATCCATGGGCTGCAGAATTGATGTTGCATTAGCAGGTATTAATGCAAAATGAATCTTGTCGCACATTTCCATCAGAGCTCTTGGGTGAATAGGTACACTGTCATGAGCAGTAAAACTTTGAATTTTTTTTCCTGCGCAGTATTTCTCAACAGTGGGCTTAATTTATTCAGTAAACCATGTTTTAAACAGATGTGTTGTCATCCAGGCTTTGTTATTCCATTTATAGAGCACAGGCAGAATTGATTTAGCATAATTCTTAAGAGCCCTAGGATTTTCAGAACAGCAGATGAGCATTGGCTTCAACTTTTTGACCAACTGTGTGCTAGTTTGGATGTATTATGTCCACCAAAATTCCATCTTCTTTGATGCAATCATATTAGTGTTGATTAGGTTGGAACCTTTGGGTTAGGTTGTTTCCATGGAGATGTGACCCACCTAACTGTAGCTGATAACTCTGATTAGATAATTTCCATGGAGCTGTGGCCCCGCCCATTCAACATGGGCCTTGATTAGCTTACTAGAGCACTATATAAGAGCTCAGACAGAAGGAGCTTGCTGCTGCACCTTCAGAGACATTTTGGAGATGGCCATTGAAAGCAGACTTGCTGTCGCTTTGGAGATACTAGCCCAGAGTTTGCTCCGGAGAAGCTAAGAGAGGATAAAACACCCCAAGAGCAACATTTTGGAGAATGTACAGGAGCTGAGAGAAGAGCTGGAACACAGCCTAGGATCAGCAGATGCCAATAACACGCCTTCTCAGCTAACAGAGCCTTTCCAGACACCAATAGCCTCTCTCCGGAGAAGGTATACTTGTGTTGAAGCCTTAACTTGGGCATTTTCATGGCCTTCAGACTATAAATTTGTAATCAAATAGACCCCCTTTCTAAAAGCCCATCCATTTTTGGTGTTTTGCAAATGGCAACGTTAGTAAACCAGAACAAACTGCATTAGCCCCTAACAAGAGAGTCAACCTGTCCTTTGAAGCTTTGACGCCAGGCATTGACCTCTCCTCTCTAGCTATGAAAGTCCTAGATAGCACCTTCTCCCAGTAGAAGACTGTTACATCTACATTGAAAATTTGTTGTTTACTGTAGCCTCCTTCATCAATTATCTTAGCTAGATCTGGATGACTTGTTGCAGCTTCTACATCAGCACTTGCTGCTTTACCTTGCACTTTTACGTTATAGAGATTGCTTCTTTCCTTAAACCTCATGAACCAACCTCTGCTAGCTTCCAACTTTTCTTTTGCACCTTCTTCACCTCTCTCAGCCTTCACAGAGTTGAAGAGAGTTAGGATCTTGCTCTAGATTAGACTTTTTCTTAAGGGAATGTTGTGGCTGGCTTGATCTTCTATCCAGACCACTAAAACTTTCTCCATATCAGCAATAAGGCTGTTTCTCTTTCTTAACATTCATGTATTCACTGGGATAGCACTTTTAATTTCTTTCAAGAACCTTTCCTTTGCATTTACAACTCGGCTAACCAGTGCAGGATGCCTAGCTTTGGCCTATGTTGGCTTTCAACATGCCTTCCTCACAAAGCTTAATCATTTCTAGCTTTTGATTTAAAGTGAGAGACATGTGACTCTTCCTTTCACTTGAACACTTAGAGGACTTGATAGAGTTAATTGGCCTAATTTCAATACTGTTGTGCCTCAGGGAATAGGGAGGCCCAAGGAGAGGGAGAGAGATGGGGGAATGGCTGGTCAGTTGGGAAGTCGGAACACACAGACAATATTTATTAAGTTTGCTGTACTGTATGGGTGCAGTTCATGGCACCCCAAAACAATTACAATAGTAACATCCAAGACCACCAATTATGGATAACCATAACAGATAAAACAATAATTATAAAGTTTGAAATATTGATAGATCACCAAAATGTGACACAGAGTCACAAAGAGCACATGCTCTTGGGAAACTGGTGCTGATCAAATTGCTCAATGCAGGGTTGCCACAAAACTTCAATTTATAAAGAATGCAACATTTGTGAAGCACAATAAAGTGGCACACAATAAAATGAGGTATGACTATATATTTTCCATCTTCCCTTGGGATAGCAGGCAAAAGTTGTAGGAAAGGGATTCTCAGAAAGCTCTTCAAATGGGGCTCATTCCACAGGGAATTACACCCTTGCCACTGACCTTTATTCCTTTCTGCTGCCTGGAACATGAACATGATGCCTGGAGCTACAACAGCCATCTCACAACCCTGAGGCAACCTTGAGGATGGGTCTGGAAGTCATACAAAGGATGGAAGAGCTAAAAGAAAGAGCAGGCCTGGTCCTTTATGAAAGTGAAGCCCTGAACTGCCAATGAGTGGATATCGTTTATGTGAGAGAAAAAAGAGCTTCCAGTCTTATTTAAGCCACTGTATTTGAGTTTCTTTCACATACAGCTGACCTTAATCCTAACTAATACAGGCTTCCACTATTTTTTTTTTTCATTTTTATATCTCTCGAATTCAGGGATAAAGTAATAGGAGATCCCAATTATATTTTAAAAGTTATAAAGCATAACTGATTCAGGCAAAGTACCCTAAAGAATAGCTAGGGAATACCAAAATGACAGCAGAATCCATTACTGCTTTCTGGCTTGGAAAAAATCACAAAAAAATAAATAAATAAATAAAAGGAAAAACAAATATTTGCCATTCTACTTTGGAGTGATTAAAGCAATCCAAGCAGAAGACTCTAAAAGACTGAAGATTTGGAATGAAACCCCATCTTCTCACAAAACCTCCTATCAGTTGGTTAGGCTTTTGGTGATCAAAACAAATACCTAAAATGTCTGTAGATCTTCTGGCAAGAACATGATTCATGAAGGGCCTAGATACCCCATCACCAGGAAAAGCCACAGCAGCACCAGCCCACAGCAGGTGCAGCCATTCCTTGAGCCAGGCAGTTCTGTAAATGCTTTCCATCTATTAACTCATTGAATGAATCTGATTTGGAAATGAAGAAACTAACATATAGAAAAATTGTGAATTAGTTATTCACAGGAAAGAATAATTTCAAAGAAATAATGGTAGAGCAATTAATCAGAAACCCACTGTTCCAGTTTGCTAATGCTGCCGTTAAGCAAAATACCAGAAATGGATTGGCTTTTATAAACAGGGTTTATTTGGTTACAAAGTTACAATCTTAAGGCCATAAATTGTCCAAGGTAGCACAACAATAGGGTACCTTCACTGGAGGACGGCCATTGGTGTCCGGAAAACCTCTGTTAGCTGGGAAGGCGCATGGCTGGTGTCCGCTTGCTCCCAGGTGGCATTTCAAAATGGCGTTCTCCAAAATGTCAGTGAGAGCTTCCAATGGCTGTCTTCAAAATGTGTCTCTCAGCTGTAGCTACTCTGTCAGTTTCTGTGCGTTCTTCAAAGTGTCCCTCTTGGCTGTAGCAAGCTCGCTCCTTCTGTCTGAGCTTATATAGTGCTCCAGTAAGCTAACTGAGGCCCATGCTGAATGGGCACGGCCACACCTCCATGGAAACTATCCAATCAGAGTTATCACCCACAGTTGGGTGGGTTGCATCTCCATGGAAATGCTCAAAGAATTACAATCTAATCAACACTAATTCATCTGCCCACACAAGATTGCATCAAAGACTATGGCTTTTGGCAGGACATAATACATCCAAACTAGCCCATCCACCTAACTTTGTTATTATGGAAGCAGAATATTATGAGTGTCCTCTTTGAGAAAAAATAAGGGAAAAGATGAAATCAACATATAAGTTTCTCTTTAGTAAGGGTACTGACTTTAGTTAAAGGAAGTTATAAAGTAAATTGCTAGGACCATGGAGTATTTTGTTTATTGAAGTTTTAAAATGCCATCCATATGCTGATAGAAAAGCCACAGGATCCATAATTTGTGATCCAGTGTACACAAGGAACCTTGGTTGGTTCACAAACCAGCTAAGACAGAAATTTCAAAAAAGTTTTTAACTGTATTATCAAAGTTTCTCAGTTATATTTCTCTGTCCTTCAATGCAAAGGAGTAAGAAATCACTCTCAAATTATTTTAGTATAGAACCTGTTTATATGAATCAGAATATAAATCTCCATACTATTTAGACATCAAGGTCTATAAAATATGTCTTATAAACACTTGTGGGAAATTATAAATATACCTAGTTCAGGAAAGTGATAGATTATAAGTTGTATCTATTGTTAATTATTTCAGATACAAGTGAATGTACTATAAACTGACATATAAAATCATATTATTTCCTTAATAATATTATTAAACTATATTATTTTATTTTAACTTTATTATTATTTACATATCTTATTTCCTCAATCTTATTAAAACTCCAAAACAGTTTTTGCGATAGCTCTTTTTCTTAATTCTTAATTTTTTTTTATTAGAGAAGTGGTGGGTTTACAAAACAATCATGCAAAAAATACAGGATTCCCATACACCACCACCACCACCTTACATTTCAGTGGAACATTTGTTACAATTGATGAAAAACTACTAAAATTGTACTATTAACTATCATCCACAATTTACAATAGATGTATTTTCCCATATTCTACCCTATTATTAACAGCTTGCATTAGTATCATACATTTGCTATAATTCATAAAATAACAGTCTTATACTTGTATTATTAACTATAGTCCATTGCCTACAATAGGATTCACTGTGTTGTACAGTCCTATGTTTTACCTTTCAAAATTTTTTATTCTAGTAATATGTACTTCCTAAAGTTTCTTCTTTTAACTACATTCACCTGTATAGTTCAGAGCTGTTGATTACACTCAAAATAATGTGCTCCCATCACCACCATCTATTTCTAAACCTTTATTACTAACATAAATAAAAATTCTATAGAAGTTACAGTCCAGCGCTTATTCTCTAACCCCAATCTATCTCCTGCTAACCTATATTCTAGATTCTAACTCTATGAGTTTTCTTATTATAATAAGTTTGTATCAGTGATATCATATATTTGTCCTTTTGCATCTGGCTTATTACCCTCAACATAATGTCCTCAAGTTTCATCCATTGTTGTCACATGAATCAGGACTTCATTCCTTTTTACAGCTGAATAACATTCCATTGTACATATATACCACATTTTGTTTATCCATTCATCAGCTGATGGACACTTGAATTGCTTCCAATTTTTGGTAATTGTGAATAATGTCACAAGGAACATCAGTGTGAAAATATCTCTTCAAGTTCCTGTTTTCAGTTCTTCTGGGTATATACCTAGGAGCAGGATTGCTGGATCATATAGTAATTCTATATTATTGTTGAGCTGTAGGATTTCTTTATATATTCTGGATAGTAAACCCTTATCAAATATGTGATTTCCAAATATTTTCTCCCAGTGAGTAGGCTGTCTTTTTACTTTCTTGACAAGTTCCTTTAATGCACAAAGTTTAATTTTGAGGAGGTCCTATTTATCTATTTTTTCTTTCATTCCTTGTGCTTTGGGTGTCAAGTCTAAGAAACCATTTCTTACCAGATCTTGAAGATGCTTCCCTATGTTTTCTTCTATGAGTTTAATAGTACTAGACCTTTGATTCATTTTCAGTTAATTTTTGTATATTGTGTGAGATAGGGCCCTCTTTCTTTCTTTTGCATATAGATATCCACTTCTCCTAACATCATTTATTTCCCAGTTGGGTTGACTTGGCACCCTTGTCATAAATCAGTTGGCCATAGATGTGAGGGTCCTGAACTCTCATCTTGATTCCATTGGTCAATATGTCTTTCCCTGTACTGGTACCATGCTGTTTTGACACTGTAACACTGTAATATGCTTTAAAGTCTGGAAGTGTGAGTTCTCCAACTTCATTCTTCTTTTTCAAGATGGCTTCGGCTATTTGAGGCCCTGTACCTGTCCAAATAAGCTTGGTAATTGAATTTTCTATTTCTGCAAAGTAGACTTGAAATTTTGGCTGGTATTGCATTGAATCTGTAAATCAGTTTGGGTAGACTTGACGTCTTAATGATATTTAGTCTTCCAATCCATGAACAGAGAATTTCCTCCCATTTATTTAGGTCTTCTTTGATTTCTTTTAGTAATGTTTTATAATTCTCTGTGTACAAGTCCTTTAGACCCTTGCTTAAATTTATTCCAAGATATTTGATTATTTTAGTTGCTATTTTTTCTTGATTTCCTCCTCAGATTGCCTGTTACAAGTGTATAGAAACACTACTGATTGTTGCATGTTGATCTTGTATCCTGCCACTTTACTATACTCATTTATCAGCTCTAGTAGCTTAATTTTAGAATTTGGAGGACTTTCTATATATAGGATCATGTCATCTCCAAATAGTAAAAGTGTTACTTCTTCCTTTCTGATTCAGATGTCTTTTATTTCTTTTTCTTTCCTAACTACTTTGGCCAGACCTCCATCACAATGTTGAATAATAGTGATGATGGTAGGCATCCTTGTCTTTTTCCAGATATTAGAGGGAAAGGTTTCAGTTTTTCACCATTGGAGTATGATGTTAGCTATAGGTTTTTCATGTATGGCCTTTATCATGTTAGGGAAGATTCCATTTATTCCTATTTTTCCAAATGTTTTTATCAAGAAATGATGTTGTATTTTGTCAAATGCCTTTTCTGCATTGATGAAGATGAATATGTGTTTTCCCCCTCCACTTTGTTAATGTGACATATTATATTAATTGATTTTCTTATGTTGAACAACCCTTGCATTCCTAGGACAAAAACCACTTGAACATGGTGTATAATTCTTTTAATGTGCTGTTGGATTCAATTTGCAGGTATTTTGTTGAGAATTTTTGCATCTATATTTATAAGAGAAATTGATCTGAAATTTTCTTTTTTTGTAGTATCTTATTCTGGCTTTGGTATTAGGGTGAGGTTGGCCTCATTAAATGAGTAAGGTAGTGTTCCCTCTGCTTCAAATTTTGGAAGAATTTGATCAGGATTGCTATTAATTCTTCTTGGAATTGTAGAATTTTAATTGGTAGAAATCACCTGTGAAATCATCTGATCCTGGGCTTCTCTGTGTTAGGAGGTTTTTGATGATGGATTCAGTCTGTTTACTTGTGATTGGTCAGTTGAGGTCTTCTGTTTCTTCTAGAGTCAGTTTAGGTTGTTCAAGTGTTTCCAGGAATTTGTCCTTGTCATCTACATTGTCTAATTTGTTGACATACAGTTTTTGGTAGTACACTTTTATGATCCTTTTTACTTCTGTGGAGTCAGTAGTAATGTTCCCCTTCTCATTCTGATTTTATTTAGTTGCATCTTCTCTCTTTTCCTTTGTCAGTCTAGTTAAGCATTTGTCATTTTTATTGATCTTCTCAAAGAACCAACTTTTGATTTTGTTGTATATCTCAACTGTTTTTTTCTTCTCATGTCATTTATGTCTACTCTAGTTTTTGTTATTTCTTTCCTTCCATGTGCTTTCAAATTAATTTGCTGTTCTTTTACTGAGTTCTTCCAGGTATGCAGCTAGGTTTTTATTTCAGCTCTTCCTTTTTTTTTTAATGAACACATTTAAGGCTATAAATTTCCTTCTCAGCACTGCCTTTGCTGCAGCCCATATATTTTTATATTTTATGTTCTCATTTTCATTCATCTCAAGCTATTTACTGATTTCCCTTGCAGTATCTTCTTTGATGCACTGATTATTTAAGAGTGTATTGTTTAACCTCCATATATTCGTGAATTTTCCAGTTCTCCACCTGTTGTTTTCTAGCTTCATTCCATTTTGATCAAAGAAAATGCATTGTAAAATTTCAATTTTTTTAACTTATTGAGACTTGTTTTATGATCCAACCTGGAATCTGATCCATGCACACTTGAAAAATGTATATTCTGCTGTCTGGGGGTAAAATGTTCTGTATATGTCTGTTGTGTCTAGTTCATTTATCATATAAATCTCCAGTGTTCGCCATTTGTTTAACCAAAAGTTTTGAGCGCCTCTCTGTTAAATGTGATAGGTACTGGGTATACAAAGATGAATATGATATAGCCTCTCTCTTTGAATTCACCATCTTGGGGAAGCAACAGACAAATATTTAGGAAAATGATTAGAACAAAACAATACAGATGGTATAATAGAGAAGGGCACAGAAACTCCAGGAGACTCTGGGAAGACCTCATTTTAAAAGATGACAATTCAGCTAGGTATTTATAGCAGATAATCTTGTAAGGTGTCTGCCCAACATATAATTGTCCTCCCTTCTCCAAGAACTGGCTTCCCCATCATCAGGACCCAGAGACAATATAACCCTGTAACTCTGTTGACCATAGCTCATTGAACCAGAGCCCCTGACACAACTGGGCTAATCAGATTCACTAGAGAACTTGAACTGAAACACATGGAACCTAGGGGTTGGTTGCTGAGCACATCGATGGTGCTACTCCACTGAGAAAACCCACAACCTTGGGGTGTTGAGATCTCAGAAGCTGCTTGGGAATTTGACCCTCCTGACCAATAATCTGTCCAATAAATTTCATTCCTTGTCTGAACTAGTTTGACATAGATTTCTATCATTTGCAACAAATCAAGTTCCAAGTTAGTGTTAAGAGATGAACAGATGCTACGTAGACAGTGAAAAGCTGGAGTCAGAGTTTGAAGATTCTGGAATGTCATACAAGAGTCACTTGGACTTGATCCTGGAGGAAGTAGCAAGCTAAGGAAAGTTATTACTTATTTGCTTCTATTGAGAGTTACAGCCCTTAAACAGGCAAATTTGCAAGGGATGACTGCCTCTGAAGAAAAAAGATTTAAAGACAAAATTCACAAAAGCAGTTGAAAATGTAAGAAAATGTCAAAATATTCTCTCTTAAACTAATCATTTTGGAGCGAGGCTAAATGAAGTGTGGCCTCTCTGTACAGGGCCCATTATGTTTGCGTTTGCTTCTGGGAGGTTGCATTGAATATCTTCCATTTGACCTTCCAGATCCCCTCTCCACTGTTTTCTACACTTCTCTGCCCCCAAGAAGCTGACCAGAGCAGGCCACATCCACAGGCTCTTTTGCCCTTTGGAGAACATCAGCAGGAGACCAGGGGGAGGGAGTAGAGAATGTTCAGGACACCAAATCACTGGGATCCCTCCCTGCACAACCTCCATGGGTTTGACCAAAGGGTACTGCTCCTCTCAGGCAACCCACTCCACTAAGTAGTTTCTCTGTCTCCATCTCCCCCTCCTTCCCTCCCTCTCTCCTCTTCCTTCCCTCAGTCCTCCTCATCATCATCCTTCTCTTTCTCTCTTATACCCCCTCTCAATCTCTCCCCCTCCCTCCCTCCCCCATCCCTCTGTCCCCTCCTCTCCTTTTTTTTTTTGTCAAGGTGTTGAAACCATTCCATCCCACTATCCCTTCACAGCTAACCTATTTCTAACCTCAAGGTACTCCCCAATCTCTTTTGGTTTCCCTACACCCTGACCTTGCCTTTGTAAATAGCCCCTTTCTAAAACCCCCCTCAAACTGTATGATTTGTGTGCCTTTTGATTCCTGGCTGAACCCTGATCCAAACAGAGTCTGTCCAACAGCTCAGATGTGAAGACCAGATGAGAAATGAGTTCCCTTTACAGCTCCCTACCTCAGGAAACAGCCCAATGTATAATATCCTTTTTAAGGATTATCCTGGGGAGTTCTAGGGTTATTGCAGTCATAAATATACATGTTAACAGCAACAGGGAGCCATGAATTTCCCCAAGAAAACTTCCCTGTGCCAACCAGAGATGAGGAATACTTCACACCAAAATGAAAGGGGACAAGCAGCACTAGAGTGATAATAAACAGAAGCAATAAGCCAGAGGCTAAGTCCAAGAAGCAGGGAGAAGCAGGTGAGCCTGCCTACTTTGGGGTGGGAGGCCGGGGCCAAGTGACCGATAATTAGAACACACTTTAAAAGCCAATCACAATTGCTTAGGCAGTCTGTAGGGCAGAGAACAGAAAATAGAGGGAAGGCAACTTAATTCAAGCAAACTCTTCAGAACATGGCTTGAGAAAGGTTTATCAGAAAATACCCCCCAACCAAGCAGCAATTATTGGAGTTATTTCATTACATTTATACATGTTATGCAGTCTCCAATACATCTGCTACTATAGCTAATATCTTTACTGAAGCATGAGTGACTTTAATTTATTTATTCATTCATTTCTTCATTCACCCATCCATTCAACAAACATTATTGGAGCATTGACTAAGTACAAGACAGGAAGATATGTGTGGGAGATACAAAGAAAAACAAGAGACAGTCCCTAATTACAATCAGCTCGATAGACAAAAAGACAAATAAATGAATAAGCTACTGATTCTAGGACAGTGTGATGAGGGCAAAGGTAGCGAAGTGCACATAGTGAGAACACAGAGAAGCAGACATGGCTCAGATTCTTCAGGTCTGTGGGAATGGTCAGGGAAAGCTTCACGGAAGCAGTGACAATAGAGTCAAATTTTAAAGATAAATCTGATTAAAAGAAAAAAGTTGTCCAAGTATATGTTATGGATCAGAGGATCCTTTAAATATAAACTTCCCAAAAAGTGCAAACTTTTCTTCACATCTTCAAGGAAGCTCAGAGCCTTAAGTGGCACCCAGGGACTAAAGTAACCTCATTCTCTCTCCATCTTCTTTCTAGCTTTGTTGCTAAGCAACCACCACTGAGCTAAATTCAGCTTCATTCTCAATTAATTTGGCAGAGATATTTTGTTTTTTTAAATCCAAACCCTCTAAACTTCATTAAAAAAAAAAAAAACAGAAAGAAAGAAAAGGAACCAGCTTAGGTTCTTTCTGTCTGGTTTAATTGTGAATTTTCTAACTTCTCTTCAATAAGAGCACAACCACAATTTGGATCCAAAAATGCCACTGAAAAATACTGGTATAATCATTTTTAAACAAACATTTTTCAGATACACCCGTTAGAAGCCATTACACTTTGTGGGCTCTCTTAAGAAACAGAAATGTAATTAAGATGGATTTTGAGTATCTTTTAGAAACAGATATCTTACAAATACAGAGAAAGATATTCTGTAATTATTTATATCCAACTTCACTTGCCTCTGGCTATGTAACCAACAAAATGTCAGGTGTGAAGCCAGGATATAGCAATGTATTTCAGAGGTTTCATCTCTGGGAGCTTTTAATGATGAAACAAGGATGTCCCTTCAGTGTTGCACAACGAATAATTCTTTTTTTAGTTCTTACTCTCAGTAGGGAGTACTCTTCCAATAAAAAGGATTTTAAAGTACCCCAATGAAAATTCAGATAAAACACGACAAAGTCTTTTACCTACAACCATCAAAGTGTAGAAAAACAGCTTAATTAAACAAATTTATAAATATTATGAAATTAATTTTAAAATAATTAACACAAATTAATAACTAATAAAGGGATGATTGCTACCAAGCCCACTAATCTAACATTTATGGCATGTTGTATATAAATGTATGTCTAAAGAATATACATATAGAATTCAGGTCCAGTTGCTGTGGACAAGTCTTCATAAAGTTTTAATCAAGAAGACACTCCACTCTTTTTATAGATAGATTCCCAAACTGGATCAACCCTATCTGACTACTAAATGCTTTATGCTGGCACATGTAGAAGAAGAGAAAGAATATGTAAGCAAGCATTGTTATAGAATGGTTCATACAGGGAAGTGGTGAAGAAATACGATATGTGCATACCATGAAATGCTACTGAATCATTATATGGAAAGAGACAGACTTTTATGTGTTAAATTAGAAATGCCTCCAAGAAAAACACAGTTCCAAGAACAATCCATATATTATGAACTTGTTAATAAAAAAAGATGTGTTCATTTGTTAGAAACAGAAAGAAGGAGGCAAAAGGATATATATCCAACAGTGTTTATAGTGATATCTCTAGTTGGGTTGAAGAACAGTAGTGGGATTTCACATTCTATATTGAGTCACTTACAAGAGTATGCATTTGAGTATGTATTTAATAGAGTAAACACTAAATAAATAAATAAGAATGGAATAAATCAAAATGACCTTTCTTTCTGTATGGGTGTGATACCTATTGCCCATTTAGATCACTGAATAGAAGAACAGTTTGCTACTACAACAGAAATTTTAAAATGTGATTAACGGTAACAAAGAGTTCAGAAAACCTCCTAGCTAAAGCTTTACTCACAGAGCTAAATACCTTACCCAAGTGCCTGCCCACCTTCCTTTAGGACTGTTGTGTTTTTCTTTGTAATTATAAAATATATCAACTATATAACAAAGTACAGAAAATAAGAAGACTCCCCAATATCCAGCCAAATGCAACTAACGTTATCATTTCCACTATATGCTCTTCAAAACTCTCTTTAGTATTTTATTTAAAATACCAAATAAAGCCAAGCAACACTTTCCCACCCTTACTGCTCCATCCTTCCCACCTATAGGAAACCACTGCCCTCAAACTGTTGATTATCGTTCCTGTGCATGTTTTTGTACTTTTACCAAATATATATGTATCTTTTTTTTTTTTAATCATCATTTTATTGAGATATATTCACATACCACGCAGTCATACAAAACAAATTGTACTTTCGATTGTTTACAGTACCATTACATAGTTGTACATTCATCACCTAAATCAATCCCTGACACCTTCATTAGCACACACACAAAAATAACAAGAATAATAATTAGAGTGAAAAAGAGCAATTGAAGTAAAAAAGAACACTGGGTACCTTTGTCTGTTTGTTTGCTTCCCCTACTTTTCTACACATCCATCCATAAACTAGACAAAGTGGAGTTTGGTCCTTATGGCATTCCCAATCCCACTGTCACCCCTCATAAGCTACATTTTTATACAACTGTCTTCGAGATTCATGGGTTCTGGGTTGTAGTTTAAAAGTTTCAGGTATCCACCACCAGCTACCCCAATTCTTTAGAACCTAAAAAAGGTTGTCTAAAGTGTGCGTAAGAGTGCCCACCAGAGTGATCTCTCGGCTCGTTTTGGAATCTCCCTGCCACTGAAGCTTATTTCATTTCCTTTCACATCCCCCTTTTGGTCAAGAAGATGTTCTCCATCCCACGATGCTGGGTCTACATTCCTCCCCGGGAGTCATATTCCACGTTGCCAGAGAGATTCACTTCCCTGGGTGTCTGATCCCATGTAGGGGGGAGGGCAGTGATTTCACCTTTCAAGTTGGCTTAGCCAGAGAGACAGGGCCACATCTGAGCAACAAAGAGGCATTCAGGAGGAGACGCTTAGGCACAAATACAGGGAGGCCTAGCCTCTCCTTTGCAGCAACCGTCTTCCCAAGGGTAAAACTTATGGTAGAGGGCTCAACCCATCAAACCACCAGTCCCCTATGTCTGTGGTCATGTTAGCAACCATGGAGGTGGGGTAGGCGAATACCCCTGCATTCTCCACAGGCTCCTCAAGGGGGCACTAAATATTTTTTTTTTTTTCCTTGTTTGTCTTTTTTTTTTTTTTTTTTTAACTTTCCCTTCTTTTTTAAATCAACTGTATGAAAAAAAAAGTTAAAAAGAAAACAAACATACAATAAAAGAACATTTCAAAGAGACCATAACAAGGGAGTAAGAAAAAGACAACTAACCTAAGATAACTGCTTAACTTCCAACATGTTCCTACTTTACCCCAAGAAAGTTACATAATATAGCAACATTTCAGTGAACCTGTTCCTACTACATCCACCAGAAACCAACAGACCATAGTCATTTCTGGGCATCCCCAGAACGCCAAATACTCCATCTGTTCTTCTTGGATTATTGTTCCCCCTTCCTTAATTGCTCTCTACTGCTAGTTCCCCTACATTCTACATTATAAACCATTTGTTTTACATTTTTCAAAGTTCACATTAGTGGTAGCATATAATATTTCTCTTTTTGTGCCTGGCTTATTTTGCTCAGCATTATGTCTTCAAGGTTCATCCATGTTGTCATATGTTTCACCAGATCGTTCCTTCTTACTGCCGCGTAGTATTCCATCGTGTGTATATACCACATTTTATTTATCCACTCATCTGTTGAAGGACATTTGGGTTGTTTCCATCTCTTGGCAATTGTGAATAATGCTGCTATGAACATTGGCGTGCAGATATCTGTTCGTGTCACTGCTTTCCGATCTTCCGGGTATATACCGAGAAGTGCAATCGCTGGATCGAATGGTAGCTCTATATCTAGTTTTCTAAGGAACTGCCAGACTGACTTCCAGAGTGGCTGAACCATTATACAGTCCCACCAACAATGAATAAGAGTTCCAGTTTCTCCACATCCCCTCCAGCATTTGTAGTTTCCTGTTTGTTTAATGGCAGCCATTCTAACCGGTGTTAGATGGTATCTCATTGTGGTCTTAATTTGCATCTCTCTAATAGCTAGTGAAGCTGAACATTTTTTCATGTGTTTCTTGGCCATTTGTATTTCCTCTTCAGAGAACTGTCTTTTCATATCTTTTGCCCATTTTATAATTGGGCTGTCTGTACTATTGTCATTGAGTTGTAGGATTTCTTTGTATATGCAAGATATCAGTCTTTTGTCAGATACATGGTTTCCAAAAATTTTTTCCCATTGAGTTGGCTGCCTCTTTACCTTTTTGAGAAATTCCTTTGAGGTGCAGAAACTTCTAAGCTTGAGGAGTTCCCATTCATCTATTTTCTCTTTTGTTGCTTGTGCTTTGGGTGTAAAGTCTAGGAAGTGGCCGCCTAATACAAGGTCTTGAAGATGTTTTCCTACATTATCTTCTAGGAGTTTTATGGTACTTTCCTTTATATTGAGATCTTTGGTCCATTTTGAGTTAATTTTTGTGTAGGGGGTGAGGTAGGGGTCCTCTTTCATTCTTTTGGATATGGATATCCAACTCTCCCAGCCCCATTTGTTGAAAAGACCATTATGACTCAGTTCGGTGACTTTGGGGGCCTTATCAAAGATCAGTCGGCCATAGATCTGAGGGTCTATCTCTGAATTCTCAATTCGATTCCATTGATCTATATGTCTATCTTTGTGCCAGTACCATGCTGTTTTGGCAACTGTGGCTTTATAATAAGCTTCAAAGTCAGGGAGTGTAAGTCCTCCCACTTCGTTTTTCTTTTTTAGAGTGTCTTTAGCAATTCGAGGCATCTTCCCTTTCCAAATAAATTTGATAACTAGCTTTTCCAAGTCTGCAAAGTAGGTTGTTGGAATTTTGATTGGGATTGCATTGAATCTGTAGATGAGTTTGGGTAGAATTGACATCTTAATGACATTTAGCCTTCCTATCCATGAACATG
Organism: Choloepus didactylus; assembly: GCF_015220235.1. Classification (NCBI taxonomy): domain Eukaryota; kingdom Metazoa; phylum Chordata; class Mammalia; order Pilosa; family Megalonychidae; genus Choloepus; species Choloepus didactylus. The sequence goes on from NC_051307.1 coordinate 237,937,019, forward strand.
GAATATTTTTCCATCTTTTAAGGTCCCCTTCTATTTCTTTTAGTAGAGTTATGTAGTTTTCTTTGTATAGGTCTTTTACATCTTTGGTTAAGTTGATTCCTAGGTACTTGATTTTTTTAGTTGCTATTGAAAATGGTATCTTTTTCTTGAGTGTCTCTTCAGTTTGTTCATTTCTAGCATATAGAAACATTACTGACTTATGTGCATTAATCTTGTATCCCGCTACTTTGCTAAATTTGTTTATTAGCTCTAGTAGGTGTATCATTGATTTCTCAGGGTTTTCTAGATATAAGATCATATCATCTGCAAACAATGACAGTTTTACTTCTTCTTTTCCAATTTGGATGCCTTTTATTTCTTTGTCTTGCCGGATTGCCCTGGCTAGCACTTCCAGCACAATGTTGAATAACAGTGGTGACAGCGGGCATCCTTGTCTTGTTCCTGATCTTAGAGGGAAGGTTTTCAGTCTCTCACCATTGAGTACTATGCTGGCTGTGGGTTTTTCATATATGCTCTTTATCATGTTGAGGAAGTTTCCTTCAATTCCTACCTTTTGAAGTGTTTTTATCAAAAAGGGATGTTGGATTTTGTCAAATGCTTTTTCAGCATCTATTGAGATGATCAATTGATTTTTCCCTTTCGAGTTTTTAATGTGTTGTAATACATTGATTGTTTTTCTGATGTTGAACCATCCTTGCATGCCTGGAATGAACCCCACTTGGTCATGGTGTATGATTTTTTTAATGTGTCTTTGGATTCGATTTGCAAGTATTTTGTTGAGGATTTTTGCATCTATATTCATTAGGGAGATTGGCCGGTAGTTTTCCTTTTTTGTAGCATCTTTGCCTGGTTTTGGTATTAGATTGATGTTAGCTTCATAAAATGAGTTAGGTAGTGTTCCATTTTTTTCAATGTTTTGAAAGAGTTTGAGTAAGATTGGTGTCAGTTCTTTCTGGAAAGTTTGGTAGAATTCCCCTGTGAAGCCATCTGGCCCTGGGCATTTATTTGTGGGAAGATTTTTGATGACTGATTGGATCTCTTTGCTTGTGATGGGTTGGTTGAGGTCTTCTATTTCTTCTCTGGTCAGTCTAGGTTGTTCATATGTTTCCAGGAAATTGTCCATTTCTTCTACATTATCCAGTTTGTTGCCATACAGTTGTTCATAATATCCTCTTATAATTTTTTTAATTTCTTCAGGATCTGCAGTTATGTCACCTTTTTCATTCATTATTTTGTTTATATGGGTCTTCTCTCTTTTTGATTTTGTCAGTCTAGCTAGGGGCTTGTCAATCTTGTTGATCTTCTCAAAGAACCAACTTTTGGTGATATTTATCCTTTCTATTGTTTTTTTGTTCTCTATGTCATTTATTTCTGCTTTAATCCTTGTTATTTCTTTTCTTGTACTTGGTTTAGGATTGGTTTGCTGTTCATTTTCTAGCTTCTTCAGTTGATCCATTAGTTCTTTGATTTTGGCTCTTTCTTCCTTTTTAATATATGCGTTTAGTGCTATAAATTTCCCCCTTAGCACTGCTTTTGCTGCATCCCATAGGTTTTGGTATGTTGTGTTCTCATTTTCATTCGTCTCTATATATTTAGCAATTTCTCTTGCTGTTTCTTCTTTAACCCACTGATTGTTTAGGAGTGTGTTGTTTAACCTCCAGGTATTTGTGAATTTTCTAAGTCTCTGATGGTTATTGACTTCTAATTGTATTCCATTGTGGTCAGAGAATGTGCTTTGAATAATTTCAATCTTTTTAAATTTATTGAGGCTTGTTTTATGTCCCAGCATATGATCTATTCTGGAGAAAGTTCCGTGAGCACTAGAAAAGTATGTGTATCCTGGTGATTTGGGATGTAATGTCCTGTAGATGTCTGTTAAATCTAATTCATTTATCAGATTGTTTAGGTTTTCAATTTCCTTATTGGTCTTCTGTCTGGTTGATCTATCTATAGGAGAGAGTGATGTGTTGAAGTCTCCCACAATTATTGTGGAAACATCAATTGCTTCCTTTAGTTTTGCCAGTGTTTCTTTCATGTATTTTGTGGCACCTTGATTGGGTGCATAGACATTTACGATTGTTATTTCTTCTTGCTGAATTGCCCCGTTTATTAGTATGTACTGGCCTTCTTTGTCTCTCAAAACATCCCTGCATTTGAAGTCTATTTTATCTGAGATTAATATTGCTACACCTGCTTTCTTTTGGCTGTAGCTTGCATGAAATATTTTTTTCCATCCTTTCACTTTCAGTTTCTTTGTGTCCCTGTGTCTAAGATGAGTCTCTTGTATGCAACATATTGATGGTTCATTCTTTTTGATCCATTCTGCGAATCTATATCTTTTAATTGGGGAGTTTAATCCATTTACATTCAACGTTAAAACCGTGAAGGCATTTCTTGAATCGGCCATCTTATCCTTTGGATTATGTTTGCCATATTTTTCCCTCTCTCTATTAATATCCTTTATTGTACCCATACCGAATCTCTTTAGTACTGAACCTTTCTCCAAGTCTCTCTGTCCTGTCTTTGTTTCTCTGTCTGTAGGGCTCCCTTTAGTATCTCCAGTAGGGCAGGTCTCTTGTTAGCAAATTCTCTCAGCATTTCTTTGTCTGTGAAAAATTTAAGCTCTCCCTCAAATTTGAAGGAGAGCTTTGCTGGATAAAGTATTCTTGGCTGGAAATTTTTCTCACTCAGAATTTTAAATTAATCGTGCCACTGCCTTCTTGCCTCCATGGTGGCTGCTGAGTAGTCACTACTTAGTCTTATGCTGTTTCCTTTGTATGTGGTGAATTGCTTTTCTCTTGCTGCTTTCAGAACTTGCTCCTTCTCTTCTATGTTTGACAGTGTGATCAGTATATGTCTCGGAGTGGGTTCTTTTGGATTTATTCTATTTGGAGTTCGCTGAGCATTTATGATTTGTGTATTTATGTTGTTTAGAAGATTTGGGAAGTTTTCCCCAACAATTTCTTTGAATACTCTTCCTAGACCTTTACCCTTTTCTTCCCCTTCTGGGACACCAATGAGTCTTATATTCGGACGTTTCATATTATCTATCATATCCCTGAGGTCCATTTCGAGTTTTTCAATTTTTTTCCCCATTCTTTCTTTTATGCTTTCATTTTCCATTCTGTCATCTTCCAGGTCACTGATTCGTTGTTCAACTTCCTCTAGTCTTGTACTATGAGTGTCCAGAATCTTTTTAATTTGGTCAACAGTTTCTTTAATTTCCATAAGATCATCCATTTTTTTATTTAGTCTTGCAATGTCTTCTTTATGCTCTTCTAGGGTCTTCTTGATTTCCTTCATATCCCGTACTATGGTCTCATTGTTCATCTTTAGTTCTTTGAGTAGCTGCTCTAGGTGCTGTGTCTCTTCTGGTCTTTTGATTTGGGTGCTTGGGCTTGGGTTATCCATATCGTCTGGTTTTTTCATATGCTTTATAATTTTCTGTTGTTTTTGGCCTCGTGGCATTTGCTGAACTTGATAGGGTTCTTTTAGGGTTTGTAGACCAGTTGAAGTCCTTATCTCTAATTTATCAGATCTAGAGCTTCGTGGAGTACACTTTCTCTAACTAACCAGCAGGTGGCGTCCACGAGCCACCTGTTCTCCACAAGCCAGATCTCCCCCGCTTAGCCTTTTTGGTGAGTGGGGGAGTGAGTCTTGTGGGGCCCAATTGGTGTACCAAGCTTGCGTGTGTAGTTGGTGTTGCCTGCCCTGTATGTGGGGCGTGTTTCTGGGCAGTCGGGGAGGGGGGGTGGCCCTAACAATCAAATCTCCCTGATGATCCTAGAGTTTTAAAGCTGCTGCAATAGTCTAATCCTTCAGTTCAGTCCTGCCACAGTTTGTCTCTGCCACTGACCCACAAGTCTTTGGTATTGGCGTATGGCTCCTGAGACTTGCAAGTGGGCCCCTCTTCCAGGCCGTGCACCCCGGGTCCTCTGTTGAGGGATGACTGTGCTATGTCACAGGTGAGTGCCGTCCCCCCAGGGCAGTTCTGGGCTGCTGGGCTGTGTAGGGAGGCTCCCAGTCTGCTCAAATGATGGCTGAATGGGGCTTTGTTAATTCACACTGCTCCACCTTCCCAGCTCTGGGACATTCAGCTGAGGTTGCAGGGAAGGCTAATGTCCACGCCCAGTTTTGTGGTGTGTGCCTGTTATTTGAAGCACTTCCGTCACACTGGGTTGTCTGGGGCAGCTCTGGGCTATGGGGCTGGCGATGGGTAGGAGTGTTTCCTGTCCACCAGGATGGTGGCTGTGAGCGGACACCCCCCTTTTCTTGGGAAGTTGTGTTGTTTAGTGAATTTTCTCAGCCACTGGATTATTGCCTTTTGTCTCAGAGCTCTCTTAGTTCTGCTCTTGACTTGCCGTGCCCAAATTGCAATTCTTTGAAGCTTTCTGTATTGAGCTTCTTAGAGTAATTGTTTTAGAAAAAGCAAAAAGGATTTAAAAAAAAAAAAAAAAAAAAAAAAAAAAAAAAAACGGCCCTCCTCAGAGATCTAATGGGTTATTGAAATGCTAATAGACAAAGCAACCAGGGCCATTAAGGAAAGGTGCACAGGGCAGAGAGATCAGCTTTGCTTCGGGATTTGCATATGCGCCTCAAGGCCTGAGCTCCGCCCTTCCCCCCTCTGCGTTCACCAGAACTCCAAAAATTCTCCGCTTTTATTTTGGAGTTTTTCGTGTTGTTTTTTTTCTATGCCTGTCTCCTCTCTGCTGGGCTGGCTGCTCTCAGAGTCTCTGGTGTCTGGTCTCAGTCTATCTATGGTTGGAGTTTGAATCAGTAGAATGAGTTTCCGATAAGAGCAGCCACTGCAATTCTCCCTTCTCCTTCCCGGAGCTGACAGCCCCTCCTCCCCCGGGACTGAGCCTGGCAGGGAGGGGCGCGGGTCCCCTGGCCGCAAAAACTTACAGATTTCGCTGATCTCAGCAGTTCCACGTTTTCATGAGTGTTGTATGAAGTATGCCCAAAGTCAGATTGCTCTGTGGTGTCCAGTCCACGCAGTTCCTGGTTTTTTACCTACTTTCCTGGAGGAGTAGCTAAAACTTACAGCTCACCAGTCTGCCATCTTGCCCCGCCTCTATATGTATCTTTATATAATATAGATAGTTTGGACAATTCCAGGCTTCCAGAAAGTGAGACCCCAGAGGCTACAGCCCCACATGAGGATTTAACCAAACATGGAAGCTGACCATCACTTCAAGTTTTGACCCCTGTGTGCTTCATGCCGAGCCAATGAGATTTTTGAGGGAATTGTATAGCCGGAGCCACTGCCAGTCTGGACTGGAAGAGACAAAAAAGGGACAAATTGAAGGAAAAATTTCTTCCACACATGCCCATACACAGAGCATCTAAAAGTGACATTTTGGAGAACAGCTGCAGCTAAGAGAGGACAAAACACCCAAAGAGCAACACTTTGGAGGACGCCATTTTGAAATGAAACCTGGGAGCAAGCAGACACCAGCCACATGCCTTCCCAGCTGACAGAGGTTTTCCGGATGCCAATGGTCTTTTTCCAGTGAAGATACCCTTTGCTGATGCCTTACCTTGGACACTTTATGGCCTTAAGACTATAACTGTGTAACCAAAAAGAACCCCTTTATAAAAGCCAATCCATTTCTGGTGTTTTGCAGAAGGGCAGCATTAGCAACCAGAACAAATAAATATTGATTACTGTTTCCTTAAAATGTATATAAATTGTAATGTGTATATCCTTTTTTGCCAGAACTGGGAGTTTCTACTTTTTACTCAACACATTGATTTAAATTATGCAGTTACATCAGTATTACCTAGGAACATCCTGATAGAGAAAAGCAAACAGGCTTCACAGGTAGATTTAGAAAAGTGTAAGATCAGAACCATACTAGAATTCTCAACTCTCTATAGCAGAGCTCTCATCAAACGAATTCTGTAAAGGGCCAGATAGTAAATATTTTCTGTTTTACAGACATATTGTCTGCATGGCAACTACCAAATACTGCCCTTGTAGAGTGAAAGCAGCCATGGATAGCATGTAAATAAACAGGCATGGCTGTGCTCCAATAAAACTTTATTTGTAAGACTGCAGGCTGTATTTGGCCCAAGGGATATAATTTGTTGACCGCTGTTCTATGGTAGTGATGACTGGCTGTCCCTTCTATTGCTTTATGGAACTCCAGGGTTGGTTGGGCTGATCTAAAGGTCACCTTCCTCCCTCATGCTCCAAGTGCATCTTTTCCAAAGCTGTATGCTTCATAGAAAAAGATAAACCCCCATTAGCGAGCACCACTCTCTCATCAAACTTGCACAGGAACCTGTGTCCCCTGCTAGAACGTGGCACCAAGCAGCAGACAGAACAGTATGTCATCATGGAGAGATCCCTAGGCTGCCACTCAGGGGACCAGGGTTTGATCTCGACTTGGTCACTATCATCCCAGTTTCCTCGCTAGCCACTGGCAAGTCACTTCCTCTCTCTGGACCTCAGTTTCCCTCTTGCAAAATGCAAGTGTTAGATTATATTAACTCTAACGCTCCTGATAGCTTCAGGATCCCATGATAAATAAATACATGAAATCTAGTGAAAACTCCCAAATGATCTTTCTTGCCAGAGTTGTAACACTGTTCTCCAGGAAACTTCCAGAAGTCTTTACAAGGAGAATGGATGACTGATTTAAACTCACTAACTCCATTCTCCTACCTAATAACTAGCAGAGAAATGGCTAAAAGGCAGCTATCAGAGGATAACCAGGAAGGAGCAAAAATTTAAAGTCAAGCCAAAGGAGCAGAGTTAAAAGAGCCAGGCAGAGGAGATATATGCTCAGTGTTGAAAGAGAAGATTCACTGCAGATGAGAGACCTGGCTTTAAACAGAAAGGCAGAAGAAAATAATAAGATACATAATGGAAAATCTGTCACACATTGGCCCAAAAAGAAGAAATGAATGATGTAAGGAAGACTTAGGTTCTGCTTAAACAAAAGAGACACTGTCTACTAATTACAGATTTTTACCGATGCAGAAAGCTTCTCACCCATGGAGGTGTACAAGAAAAGACTGACTGGCCTCTAGAGGGACTATAGAAGGATTGAATGAGGAACTGCATGAGATTTCTGGGCCTGACACTCTCTCTAACCCTGAGATTCTACAATTCCATCGATACAAGCTAGACTCCATTCTTAGCCTAGTGCCTGACTTGCTTCTTTGTGAAAAAGTTACTGAATTTTCAGAATATCTATTAGGAATTATCTCAGAAAAGGAAGTTTTCTTTCATATGCATGCTATTCCCCAATACCTAGCCAGGTATAAAATAGTGACTCTTTAAATACTTGTTGGAGGAATGGAAAGAGAAGGAAGGAAGGAAGGAAGGAGGGTGGGAGGGAGGAAGGGAGAAAGGGAGGGAGGGAGGAAAATATGTGGAAGCTATTCCATAAAATGTAAATGAATATTGATTCCATAAAATAATGAAAAGGGGATGATGGCTTATATTTTCTAAGTCATCACTAGGCATCTAGCTTCCCCATTTTTTTCTCCAGATCGTCCCCAAAGAGCCCACTGGCTGCCTAAGCCAAGTGGTCCCGCCAGCCAAGAGTAAGTCTGTTCCTCCCCACACCTGCCAAGAGGCCGGGGGAGGCCATCTGCCAGGACAGGCACGGATGGCCCCAACCTGTGTGTGCTCTGCTGCCGACTTGGCAGTGGTCTCCTCATGTGCTCCAGAATGAGGTGGGCACAGGCTGTCAACACAATCAACATCTCTGTTGCAACTGCAGGATCCTGCCCAAGTTGCAGCAGTTATGAGGACACAGCTCGAAGCTCAGATATACGCCAGGAATACATAAGAGATTCTGGTCTGCCTCCATCCACAAAAAAACTATGGCTTTGGACAGGAGATCTGTAGGAAACAAAGACCAAAGAGGAAAACCCCATTCTTTTTCCCACTCAGAATATAGTGTTGCCGTATCCATGTATTGGGTGCGTTACTAAATACAAGAGTCAATGATACTATTTTTTTCCAAAGTGCTTTCAGATATATGATTTCATTTGATCTTATCTGCAAGGTAGTTAAGGCGGAGAGTTTTACACAGAGAGATGACAGAAGAGCACTGATATTTATTGAGTAGCTTCTGAGCTTGCCCTCTCTGCTGGAAAAATGGATGAATTGTCTCATCTGGTCCTTGCAAGAGAGATATCATTCCCACTTTTCAGAAAGAAAACAGAGACTCAGGGAGGGAAAGAATTTGCCCAATGTCCCCAAGCAAGTGAACCCATCATGAACTTCAGGGCTTCAGACTCCCATTCTTAACCAGTGTCAACGATGAATCTGTGCAGTGAATTTATTTTGTTTCGTCTCATATTTCTGCAGCCAGAAGACAATCCCCTGGGAGGCTGTCACCCTGATTTGCAGATTAGGTACCTAAACTACAGGGTTCTGCAGCTCTGGAAATTAGGAAGTGTGTATTACTGTCATTATTATTATCAGTCTATTTTCTATAGAGAAAAAGACTAGCAAATGAGGAGGAGAATCTTGCCAAGTCTAAAGCCACTGCCTCCATGGAAACACAATTTCTACTTAATAGCACTAAATGATTAAATTAGGCCCTCTGACACTGCTTCTTTAGAAGGAATGATAGCCGGGTGCTTTGTTTCATCAGCCTTTTGTTTTGTGAATGAGCATTATTAAAAGGGATTCTCCGAGATCGCATTCTGCCTTGAAAGGACCCTAAAATATTTTCATATCATAGCAGACAATGCTGGTAGGAATATATGCTACATTTATTGATAAACTACTTCTCCAAGTTCTGGGATTATACCAGGCACTTCCTAGGTGATTACATTAGATTTGCTGTGAATAACTGCACCCCAGGAACTAATTTAACTTCTTATTCTTCCCCAAAGTAGTATTTCTACCCTACCCTTTAGTTCAAAGGAAAGTTGGTGAATCTCAGTCACCATAAAAGAGATAAAGGGTAATTTGTCAGATTAACTCCCTGATCTAAAAATTAAACAGTGAGAAAACTCTGTGCGCTTTTTATGACCCTCAATCCTTGAGGTGAATGGGGAGCCATAAATTTAGGTTCCAAACTTGGAGTCATCGCTGCAAAAAGGAATGGGTTTGGTGTAAAAGGAGGGACCCCTAACATCAGGCTCAGTTTTTCAAAGGAAGCTACAAATGAGGGGGATTTTTAGAAAGTAAGAGAAAGTGCAGGTGGTGTGTATGAGAGCCTGAAAAAAATTAGGCCACTGATGATCACATCCCTTCTCTCCACCCACAGCTCTCCCTTTGGGAGGAAGGGAGGCAGCTTTGGGGGCTGTGAAGCTTCTCACCTCACTTCAGGTAGAATGCTGAAGACATTACAATGAAAACAAAATTCTACATGATCTGAATGTGCCCTGGCCCCTACCTCCTCTCAGCTCATCTCATTACCTCATTCCCCTGGCGTACTCCACCCAGCCACAGTGGCCTCCTTGTTCTTCCCGGAACTTTCCAAGCATGCTCCTGCCTCAGGGTGGTTGTCCTTGCACTTCCCTCTACCTGGATAGATCCCCCAGACGTGATACCTGGTGTTCTCCCTCACCTCCCTCAGGCCTTTACCCAAAGGTGAGGCCACCCTGTTTACAACAGCAAACCTCCCCACCCAACGCCGCACTCCGCCCCCATAGCTCCGATGACTTTCTAACATACCCCACATTTTACTCCTTTGTCTTATTCTCTCTCTTCCCCACCAGAATATAAGCTCCAGAGGAGTACTGATTGTCATCTTTTTCAGTCACTTCTGTGTCACTGGCTCTTAGACCAGTCTGTGACATATAACTGAATGAGTGAAAAAAGAAAAACAAAACAAAACAAAAAAGGTCCAACTCAGAGAAAGAAAATGAACAAGAGAACAAGAGCAGGATAGAAAAGCTCACTTGCAAAGACAGAGGGTGAGAGAGGGAGCATCAATGGTGCGAGAACAAGAGGGCTGGAGAGATTTTAAGGAACATAGATAAAAAAATAGAAAAAGATAAATCATTCCCAGCATACCTGCTGTTTCACTTGGCAAGGAGGCTTATTGCCTGACCTCCCACCCTTTAAAATTAGCTACTCACATCTCAATAGTTCCTTTCTGTGTGAAATAGTTACATCAGCACAGAGGGATGGAAATAAATTATTCGCTAGGCTGCAGCAGCCATGACCAGAACTGTTGTCTTATATTGTCTCCACAGAGGCTGGATGAGGGCTGGAGTGGCCCTGGGATCTGGGAGGTCTCATCTGACTGTCCCTTCCCTATGCCATGACATTTGGTAGAAAAGAAAGAATAAAGACATGCCTGAATAGTCTCAAATACCTCCTGAAATCCCTCTAAAATGACAAAAAAACATAACTTTTTTAAAAAGTTGTGAATCTGCAAGGACAAAGAATGGAAGAGAAGATAAGAGTAAATCAGTAAATAAGAGATATTAACTAATTTGGGGAAGAGTGAAAGACACTGGAGGAATTACATTTCATCAATTCTAAAACATGCATCTTGTTTACATGTTAACATTTCCGAAATTGGAATGACTCAGAGTTGGTGATATCTTACAATTAAAATTGGCAGCATTTTTCCTTCTAAATAATTCATAAGAAAATGTCTACTATAATTGATGGCATCTCAGATGCAATAAAATATGGTAGCAGCACAGGGAAATCTGAATACCAAAAGCTTGCAGAGGGATGTGTCAATGAGATTTTGGTACCGGAGAAGTGGGGTGTTGGTGCTGCTGAGTTTGCAAATACCAAACATGTTGGAATGGCTTTTTAAATGAATAAGGGGAAGATTCTGGAAGAATTGGGACGAGCTTGATAGAAAAGGCCAAAACTGCTTTAAAGAGACTGTTTGTGGAAATATGGACTCTAAAGATACTTCTGATGAGGCCTTGAACAGAAATGATGAATATGTTGTTGTAAACTGGAAGAAAGGCGATCCTTGTTTTAAAGTGGCAGAGAATTTGGCAAAATTGAGTCCTGGTGTCAGATGGAAGGAAGAATTTAAAAGTGACAACCTGGAATACTTAGCTGAGGAGATCTCCAGACTACCTGTGGAGGATATACCCTGGCTTCTCCTTGCAGCTTATAGTAAAATGAGAGCAGAACTTCCCAAAGAGCTGAGCTCTTGGAGGCATCAAGTATTATAGAGGGTGGGGTAAAGAATAAGGATAAAGAGGGGTTCATTGAAAGTCAGTAAAAGGAACAGCAGATTTCCTCATATCCCTGTTGCCTCCCACACCAATGCAGCTACACCACTACCCTCTTCTTCCCCCACCCTATGCGATGGATAATGTTGCCAGCTAACATACAGGACACCCAGGTAAGTTTGAATTTCAGATCAGCAACAAATAATTGCATGGCTTACACTAACAAATTATTTGTTGTTCATCTGAAATTCAAATTTAACTGGGCATCTTATATTTTGCTTTTCTTTTGCTCCATCTGGAAACCCTCTCTGTGGAGAAATTAAATCAGAACTGTTCTAAACTTTGAGATGTGAGCTCTGTGGAGACAGGAGAAGAGGCACTGAACTGAAAGCAAAAGGAATGATGACACCCTCAGTGCCACTTTGCAATTCAGCTCTAAGAACACTGGCACTCAGATGCACTCCAATCCCTCAGCCCCCAAATCCCAGACCCAAGGCAAGAAATTAGTAGCTGCTTCTCAGGGGACCCTCTACATGAGAAAGAAAATACCATCTGACTTTTGGAGCTCCCCTAACAAAGCAGGTAGTTCCCTGTCTAAGCTTTCTACAGTGAAGGCCACCATTCAACTAGCTCCCCCAACACACACACATGGGGACCACACTCTGGTTTTTCCCTTACAGTTAATATGAGCAGACAGGAGGCGGGGCAGGATGGCGGAGTGGTGAGGAGCAGAATTTCGTCTCTCCCCTAGAGCAGCTGGCAATTACCCAAGAACTATATGAAACAGTGTTTTCGGGGTCTCCAGTAACCAGTCACACATTGGACACAAGTTTGGAATTGGAGGAAAAGCTGAGATCACAGCGAACATTGTAAGTTCCCCGGACCAGGGGTCTGGTGCCCCTCCCCACCCAGACCTCACAGACTGTCTTGCTGCCGGCTCCCTGAAAGGGGGGGGGGGGGCATAAAACAGCAATCTGCTGAGGGCAAGAAGGGAGGCTCAACCCAGCCTCAACTGCAGAATTAATTAACAAATTAATTAACTAACTTTGGGAGCTGGGGTGCTAAAGAAGGGCTGGGCTCCAAGAAGTGGGGGCACGTAAAAGCGGGCACCCATTCCCAGACTCCAAAAAAGCCATTTTTTTTTTCCCTTACATTTTGTCCCTTCTGGCTTCTCACTGATCCCTTATCTTTTTGCATTTCAATAGCCCCCGGCAGGGGTGGAACTGAAGTGGTTGGAGAGTAATTATCAGACAATAGCCCAAAGCATATCTTTAAATGCTCTATTCTGACACTGACAAAACTTCCAGGCTGGGAAAAGACTTTTAAAAGAGACTCTTTTTTTTTTCTTTTTTCCTTTTTTCTTTTTCTTGATTTCTTTTCTACTTTTTTTTTTTTTTTTAAATCTAAATGTAATATATGTGGTTATTTTCTATCAGAAAGCCCAGGTTGAGGGACTAGGCTGGGCTTGGGGGAGACAGAGTACCCACAGTGTCTTTGAATTCCGTATTCACTACTGAAGGCCTCCAGCCTCGTCTTTAATTGGCAACTCAGGCTGACCAAGGAATCTACCTGGAGAGGCCCCAAAGAGGAGAGAGGAGAAGGGAATAGTGCCCCTGAGAGACAACTGGAGTTCTGAGGATTGGGAGAGTGGAGGGAGGTCCAGCTCTACTGGCAGCCCTCCTTCTGGGAATTCAGAACCCAGGGGCTGGAATTCAGATTCCAGCTTCAGTCAGCCACGCCCCTGACAGGATCAGAGTCACCAGGAGAACTAAAGGCTCCATACCTCCTTATGCTGGTGGGGGAGCTGCAGGCTGGCCAGCGCCACCTGCTGGACAGGAGAGGAAAAGCACCAATTCTAAAGGCCTCATAGGAGGGTCTCATTCTCAGGAAAACTCCATACCCTCCCAATGAGACCTGGGCCTCACTAGACTGGGAAAATCTGACTAGAGTCGACTATATCTGAGGAGACCCACTCACAAAAAGGTTACATAGAGGCAGAGCAAGAAACAGAAAAAACAAGAGGGGAAAAATTCTGATCAACTAAATAGAAGCTAAGTTAGAGGTCTAGAATAAGTTGAACTGAATAACAGAGGCCAGAGAACAAAGCCAACCAACAAGAAAACCACTAGGTAAAAGACAGAAAACAAGCTCCAAAATAAACTAATCAAGAGAATCAGATGCCTAGACAACTTAAGATAACAAGCCATACCAGGAAACACGAAAACATGGACCAGCCAAAGGAACAAACTAATAGCTCAGCTGGGACACAGGAGTGGAGGCAACTAATGCTAAATAAATTTGATGAAATGAAGGAAGATACAGCAAAAGAGCTGAAGGATATAAAGAAGACACTGGCTGACCATAAAGAAGAATTCATAAACTTAAAAAAACAAATGGCAGAACTCATGGGAATGAAGGCCACAATGGAGGAGATGAAAAACACAATGGAGGGACACAACAGTAGATTTGAACAGGCAGAAGAAAGGATCAGTGAACTGGAAGACAGGTCATTCGAATTCATACACACAAAACAACAGATGGTGAAAAAAGTGGAAAAATATGAGCAGGGTCTTAGGGAGCTGAGTGACAACATGAAACGCACAAATATACGTGTTATGGGTATCCCAGAAGGAGAAGAGAGGGGAAAAGGGGCAGAAAGAGTAATAGAAGACATATTCACTGAAAATTTCCCAACTCTTATAAAAGACAGAAAATCAGAGATTCAAGAAGTACAACGTACCCCAAATAGAATAGATCCCAATAGACCTACTCCAAGACACTTACTGGTCAGATTGCCCAATGTCAAAGACAAAGAGAGGATTCTGAAAGCAGCAAGAGAAAAGCAATCCCTCACATACAAGGGAAAGTCAATAAGACTATGTACAGATTTCTCTGCAGAAACCATGGAGGCAAGAAGACAGTGGCATGATATATTTAAGATACTGAAAGAGAAAAACTGCCAACCAAGAATTCTATATCCAGCAAAAATTTCCTTCAAAAATGAGGGAGAGATTAAAACATTTTCAGACAAACAGACACTGAGAGAGTTTGTGAATAAGAGACTGGCCTTACAAGAAATACTAAAGGGAGTGCTACAGGCTGATAGGAAAAGATAGGAGAGAGAGAGTTGGAGAAGAGTGCAGAAATGAAGATTATCAGGAAAGGTAAAAGGAGAGGAAAAAATAACTTATGATATATAAATTCCAAAAAACAAAATGGTAGTAGAAAGTACTGCCCTTACAGTAATAACACTAAATGTAAATGGATTAAACTCCCCAATAAAAAGACACAGACTGGCAGAATGGATTACAAAACAGGACCCATCTATATGCTGTCTACAAGAAACTCACTTTAGACACAAGGACAACCATAGACTGAAAGTGAAAGGTTGGAAAAAGATATTTCATGCAAACAACAACCAGAAAAAAGCGGGAGTAATATGAGCAGACAGCTAAGGATCACCAGAGAGTTGAGGACAGGCTTCACTATGGGAGATAGTGACTGCAATACAGAAAAAACAGAGCTCATAAGAAAAAGAGGCAATACAGGGAGAGAAAGACTCTCAGTAGGTAACTGATACCATGTCAGAGGGAAGATGAGCTATTGCATTCATGAAATTCAGATAGAATGCTATCTTTAGAAAGGAACTTGAAAATTAAAAGTACAATAGTCAAAACTTTAAAAATCCATTAGAAGGATTGGAAGGTAAAGGTGATGAAATCTCTCAGAAAATAAAAAAAAATGGGCATGGAGACAGAAAATTGGGATGAAAAACAATATTGAGAGGATTTATCAAGAAGTGCAATGTTAAAATGAAAGGAGTTCAAGAAAGAGGGAATAAAAACCTGGAGAAAACAAAATTATCAGAGAATGTAAGAATGTAAGAATTGTCTAGAATCAAAGAATGTGAGTTTCTATTCTGAAAGGTCCTGTCTAATGCACTGCAGAAAGTGAGAAAGGGGAAAACTAGGCCCTAGCCATGACCTTTCTGAACACTGATAATGAGGAAGATTCTTAAAGAATTGTAGGATCTTGGAATGACTGACTGTAGCTTTATAAAAGATTCCTCCTTTACATTGGGCATGTAGCACTGATTAATTACAATGCCAGCCACTCCCTACTGTCCCTTAAATCCTGAAGCCAGTTGTCCAATGCCACTTATCATTGGCTGCACACTCTTTTTTATTGTAATAGAGTCAAGCAGAAAGTGATTTTTTTCCCCTTTAACCTCATCCCCATCACCCATATTCACAGTCAACCTAACTCTTGCAGGCATTTGAATTGCCACCATGCTTTAGCAATTTGCAATACAGCATCCTGACATCATGGAATCTTCCATATCATGAAGACAGCTTCACTTGAAGGGGCACCCACAGCATGGATCAGTGGTGGAAACTCTCCCACAAGCCAACCACATCCCATTCTGGATCTCAATACCTTAAACTGCTAAGGTGTTGCCAATGTAGTAAGACTACCAGTCTATTTCTACTGATAAAAATATGGCTTAATGAGAGAATATATTTCCATTATTGTAAACAAAGTTCCCATTCATGGCTTTTCTCTCATTTGCCCCAATTCAAACACGGACACCCCATTTCAGACACAATATTACATTACATCCCTGGTTTGTCTATTCTATATTTTTCAATTCAAAATAGAAAGGGGGGAGATAATAATCTATGGCCTAGAATCTTAGAGAGATTTAAGACTATAGACTCAATTCTTCCATCTTAATACAAAGACCTTTCACAAACTCAATTGAGGGTGTCTGAAAATTAAGGAGACAAAGATCAATAACCCGGTGTTATCAGAAACAGCTGCTGACAATTTGTCAAGCGTTTGATGTAGCTGTCTCTCAGTCGGCCCTGTCTGGAAGTGGTAATTCTCTGAAACTCACCTAAAATTGAGTTCTTTACGGGGACACTTCTAGTTGTGAGGCAGGGTTTAGGCCAAGTCACTTTACAAATTGCCTCAGCCCACCTCATGTGCCATTTCAAGCAAGGGACCATGGAGACCTAGAGGAATGACACAGGATGGCTGCTTGATGAGCTGTACATTGTACAATGAGCTGGAAAAGGGTGTGTGGCCAGGGAGTGAAGCAGTACAAGTGAAGGATTATGGCAGGGATGTTGCAGAGCCATTTGTGCAGAAGTTAATGGGATGTTAGACTGGGTATGTTCTCACTCTGGAAATACGCTAATTATTTTTGGAATAAATTCTCCCTGTCTTCGTTATTATATGCTTCTTCATTATTGTCAGTAATATCAATAACCACCTTTTATTTGATTGCAATGGATGGTGTGCCTCTCCGTGCATTAGGCACTTTATCTGCATTGTCTCTCATCTTCACACCTATCTCGCAAAGAAGGTATTCACCCACCATCCACCCAAAAGTCCATCCCTCCCACACCTGCTCTTTGAGCTCCTGCTTTATGCCAGAACCATTGTGCCAAGCACCGAGGCTACAGTTGTTAACATGACAAGCAAGGTCCTTACACTCCTGAGGATTATATTCTGCAGAAGGGGAGAAGATAATCCAGTGAATAATAAAATACAAGAAACTAATAAGCCCTCTACAGAGAATTAAGCAATAGGGCCGTATGATAAAGAGTGCTGGAAGACTACTATCTAAACTGTAATTTATATCAATACTCTAGAATACAAGGGAGCTATAAAGGAGTATATAATGCGAGGAAGCAATTAATTTAGACTGGGGAGAATGTCAAAAAAAGGACTTGAGTGAGTAAGTGGCATTTAAGGTGGGACTGCATGGATTTCATCAGGTGGAGTGTCAGGTGGGGAAGTGGATGGGATGGTAAGAGGCAAGGCAGGGTCAAACGCTGTGAGTTAGGAAGAACTCATCTTACCGGAGGCACCAAAACAAGCAAGGAGAGTGGGTGAAGGAGAGGGGGTGAGGGAGGGGACCAAGGGGAGAGGGAGAGGAAAACCTAGGAAAACCCAAGCCAAACCTTCAAGAAGGCTAAGGCCATGTGTAAAGGAACAGAGGCAGTCATGGATGATAAGTCACGGGTCCAAGAAACCCAACAGCATGTGACCGAGATTAGGTATGAATCCAGGACAATCAAACTCATGCTCTTTCTACTATATCTGCTCAATACTAAGAGGCAGTTAGGAAAACACACAGAGACACACACAATGAAAAAACAAATCCAGACTTGATAAGGAGAGACCTTACTGAAAAATATTATTGCAGGTGAGGAAATCACAATAGAAGGGCACAACGGCCACTGGGAGAACACTCCGACCATAAGATTTTCCTGTGCCTCAAGAGAAAGGCAATCAGAGTTTTCTTTTATAGAAAGAAGTAAGGAACTGGCAAGGCAGTGTGATCAGAGAATAAATCAGAGTGTTTTACCCAGAGATCAGCCTGTTTTCCAGGAGGGGCCCTTGAGGATGGGATATATGGTGAACAACAGTTCAGAGGTCTAGAGGAAGAAAAGACGCTTAAACAAAGTTTGGTTAACAAGCATTTTGTTCTGATTGATCAAAGTGTACAAGCAGTTCACCTAATCATTTATGAGGTGAAGAATGGGAATTTGGAGGGATTGGGGCTGCCTGTCATAGGTAAGCAAGGCAGGCACCAGTGAATCTTATCTAAGTCATATGGGGAAGGGTCATTCTTGGAGTTAAACCACTTTCTGGAACACAAAGAGTGGGAGGGGGTGGATTTCTTACCCTCCGCTGCTTTCCAGGATCTCAGGTAAAATTCAGCATTGTCAACACACCCAAACACATAAACCCATCCTCCTAAATGGGCCTATGGGTTTAAGGGATCTCTCTGGTTAGCTGTGTGTGCTTTATGATAAGGATGGGCATCAGCTGATCTACTTTCCCCAGGTACTGCAAGGCGTACCAATAGCTGCACATCTCAGGAAACAGCCACCACGGTGTAAGACAAAACTGGTATGGAAGCTAACACCTGAACTTCGCAGGCCACTGGCAAGTCACATGATAGAGAAATAAACCGAGTTAGGTGATAGGGAAATAAACAGGGTCATTATATCTCACTCTTGTCTATAAATCATCTAAGAGCCCTCATCATTTTTGTCCGGTTGCTTTAATTGCTCTCATTTGCAAGAGCAAATTAGGTGTAGCATTGTTCTGAGGATGTTGTTCATAATTAGTGCCAGGAAGGAACAAAATGAGCAAAAAGTGACAATCCCTTTCCAAACCAAAGCCTGAGCTATATGAGTGAAATTGATTTGTAAACCTAGTCAGAGCAGTTTCTAAGGCAAATCTATTCAGGTCATTGTGGTGCCTATAATCAAGGTTGGGAGAAACAGTTCAATTAATACATGCACCTGATAACAATAAAAGATTTCCATGCATAAATCTTCCGGAGAACAAAAATTCCTGAAGACCATGACCTCACATGGCATTGTCTCCATTTGAAAACCCAGGGTAAGAAGAGAAGAGTGTTTCTAATAGGAAAGCTATTGAAAGTTTGTTCGATTAAGGCTTCTCTAACAACAAACTAAGTAAAACTGTGATTAGGGAAGTAATTTGAGGAATGCAGACAACCCACACATCCCTCTCCATTCATCTGGGTAATTTATTTCTGTTTTCTCCTCACCAATTTGGGTTGTTCTGACTAATTAATTGCTTAACAGGAAGGTGAACAGGGGAAGGAAGATTTGATTCAATTCAACAAATTTGTAATGAGTGCTTAATCTGTACCAACTACAAAGCAAGACACTGGAGATAGTCTATAGTTGAAGGTAACAAAGAGATTCAGATACTTTCAGAGAGTCCAGAATGGATGGTCGAGCTACAAACTTGCTCAGACTCCCCCCACCATGCCATTCCCCAGGATTCACCCAAGCCTACGAGTTAGTTCAGGGAGCACATGTGCAGGGTGTCCTACAGAAGTTCCAAGTTAAAGCATTTTGTGCTGTTGTCCAGAGACCATCACAATATTTACAAAATTGTAATCTTTGAAATTCCAATCTAGAACTTTTTACCTTGATTCATCCAGGAAAATCACAATCCTTTGTGTGACAATGTGACCTGAGCATAGATTTTTTTAAAAGCAGTGTTAGGATTTTATGCTCTTAAGAAAACAGGTGGGCAGGTATGTAAACAGGTCCAAGAGACCTGTTCCTAAAGCAGATATCTGGCCAAGGTGTGTCCACCACATTCCAGTTTGCTAATGCTGCCCTTTTGCAAAACACCAGAAATGGACTGACTTTTATAAAGGGGGTTTATTTGGTTACAAAGTTACAGTTTTAAGGCAATAAAGTGTCCAAGATAAGGCGTCAACAATCGGGTACCTTCACTGGAGCATGGCCAATGGCATCGAGAAAACCTCTGTTAGCTGGGAAGGCACGTGGCTGCCGTCTGCTCCAGAGTTCTGCTTTCAAAATGGCTTTCTCCCAGGACATTCCTCTCTTAGCTGCAGCTCCTGTGCATTCTTCAAAGCGTACTTCTTGGCTGTAGCAAGTTTGCTCCTTCTGTCTGAGCTTATATAGTGTTCCTAGTAAACCAATCAAGGCCCATGCTGAATGGGTGGGGCTGCACCTCCATGGAAATTATCTATTCAGAGTTATCACCTACAGTTGGGTGGGTCACATCTCCATGGACACACCTAATCCAAAGGTTCCAACTTAATCGACACTAATATGTCTGCCCCTACAAGAATGCAATAAAGAATATGGCTTTTTCTGTGGGAAAAAATATATACAAACCAGTACAACCACCAATACTCCCTACTTTTGTCTTAAGATCACCAAGAAATAGGAAGAAATGGTGAAGCTTGGAATGTGCTCTGACTGAGGAGTGCCTGGATCTGAAAAAGAGCTCGTGGTCAACTCTCAGTTCCTCAGAAGCAGAATCTCCTAGTAGTTTGAGCCCACAGCTGCTCAGAGACGACTCCCCACTCCTCAAGCTGTTTCACAGTTCAGTAGCCTGTAAAGTCGGTAGGCAAAGAAAGAGGAGCGTTAAATGCGATGGGTCAATTGCATTGCTACTTAGCTTTTGGCAATAAATGTGATTGGGAAGGATCCCAAGTGATTTGGGAATTATTTGAACTTTATTTTTTCTAGTCTTGAAAGGGAAGAAGTATCACTTCTTCAAGGGGAGTGTTTCCTCCTTGTTGTAACATTTGAATTTTCACAAGAGATGTAATAATTTTGACAATCAAATTCTTAAACATAAAAGAAATAGGAACTTTAAGCCCTTCCTCTGAAGGTCCCCTCTCATTTTTGGCAATGGTGGTTCTCAGAGCTTGCTCCATGGGGCTCCTACATCATCACCATTTGGAGAGCATGTTAGAATGCAGATTCTGAGGCTGTATCCAAAACCACTGAATCAGAATGAGAAAGAGACCCAGGAATCTGCATTTTATTCCCCCTAGAATTCTGATGTGCCCACTTGTCTGGAGTTGAAACATTATGCAATTGCTGGACTTCATTAATAGTACCTTACAGTTCACTGCATCATATTGGTGGCTTGGAACTGTATGGACCCCAGAAAACCATGATCTTAAATCTGATCCATTCCTGTGGGTGTGACCCTATTGTAACTAGGACCTTTTGATGACATTACTTTAGTTAAGGTGTGGCCCAGGGTGGATCTTAGCCCTCTTACTGGACTCCTTTATAAAAAAATGAAATTCAGACCAAACAAAGAGAAAGCCATGGAAGCAATGAAACCTGGAAGAGAATGGAGAGACCAGCAGACACCGCCGTGTGCCTTGCCATGTGACAAGGAACTAGAGTCGATGGCACCTGGTCTTCGGGAAGAAAGCATTGCCTTGATGATGCTTTGAACATCCTCACAGCTTTGGTGTAAGCTAATAAATTCCCACTGTTTAAAGCCAATCCACCTTACGGTATCTGCTTTCAGCAGCTTAGCAAAACTAAAACAATCATCATTGCAAAACTTAAGATATATTTTAAAAAACAAAGCTGCTTAGCAAAGTACAAGTACTTTTTATAAAAGATAAGTTTAAAGGTGAAGTTAGACCCAGAAGGAAAGAAAGAATGCTTATCTTGCCAAAACTCCTGGCAAAACCCAACAGTCCTCTAAGGTACTGGAAACAATACTGGCTACGTCATGAAGAGAAATGGGTTTATAAAGTAAGAAATGTAGTTGCTCTGCCATAATATGCTAGTAGACTGGATTTAGGCTCACGAGTCAATGCATGTCAGTTCCCCATGTATGTCATTTCACTCCATTCCTTTCCAAGACCTTGGTTGGCTGCTGTGTTTTAGAAGGTTGTGTGCCAGAGGTTAGAAAATCTCCTGGACACA
Organism: Choloepus didactylus; assembly: GCF_015220235.1. Taxonomy (NCBI): domain Eukaryota; kingdom Metazoa; phylum Chordata; class Mammalia; order Pilosa; family Megalonychidae; genus Choloepus; species Choloepus didactylus. Next base: position 237,958,414 of record NC_051307.1, read on the forward strand.
TGATACCAGCATGTCCAATAGAAACTTCTGCAATGATGAAATTATTCCTTCATGCATGGATCAATAGTACCCATATCTACTGAGCACTTAAAATGTGGCTAGTACAACTGAGGAACTTTTTATTTCATTTTAAGTTATTTAAGTAGCCCCATGTCGCTGATGGCTACTCTACTGGACAGTGAAGCCCTCGACTTTGGAGGTCTTGGTTCTCAAGGCATGGGATGGGTGCATTACTTTTCTATTTCTGCATTCGCAAACTACCACAGACTTAGCGGCTTGTAACAGCACACATTTCTTGTGTTACAGTTTCTGTGGGTCATAAGACAGAGCACAGCTTAGCTAAGTCCTCTGCTTCAGGATCTCTCACAAAGCTACAATCAAGGTGTCAACCAGGGCTATAGCCTCATCTCAAGGTTCGGTTGGGAAAGAATCCAATTCCAAGTTCATGTGGATGCTGGCAGAATTCAGATCCTTGTGGTTGTAGAACTGAGGGCCTCAATTTCTCTGTCAGGTCTAACTTCAGCTTTCTAGAGGCCAGTCTCAGTTCCTTCCTAGATGGACCTTCCCAACATGACCATCTGCTGCATCATAGCCAACAAGGAAGAGAATTGCCTCACTAGATGAGTGTTACAACCTTATGTAATGGAATCACAGAAGTGATATTCCATCACCTTTGTCCTAGGCTACTGCTTAGAAGCAAAATCATAGGTCCTGCCCACACTCAAAGGAAGGGCAATTACATAGGGCATGAAGACCAAAAGACAGGAGCTTTCACAGTGGCCACTTTAGAGTTTGTCCCTCATGGACAATCCTGTGTTCATCGTTGGGAAGTGTTTTCATGCCAGTGTACAGTTTCTGAATGTGCTAAAAAAAAAAAAAAAAAAAAAAAAGGACAATACATATCATGTAAGATTATTATAAAAATTAAATGACATAAGCCAGGGGAAACAATGCCTGGACCATAACAGGCTAGGGATAATTCCACTGTTACTATTGCTTGAAATAACAATGATCTTTATTGAAGCCTAGTGGTTGCAAATGGAACATTCCACTCTTGCCTGAAGGATCTGAGCCATGACACAGAAACTACAGCAGCAGTTTCCCACCAATCTTTTATAGTGTTTTAGTAACGTTGTTCAAGGGCCTGCTTGCCAGGTCTCAGCTTTCTCATGCAGGTGGTCACACAGAACAGAATTTCACAGTGAACATGGCAGACATACCATCCCACATTTATGCTAATTCTGTAGTTTCCAAGGAAATAGGATAGGGTCTCCCCAGATTTGATATTATACCTTTATTCATCACCCAAAATTGTGAAACCATCATACCTATATAATTCCATCACAACTTCACATCATCTTAAAAAGAAACCCCATACACACTAGCAGTCACTCCCCATTTTCCCTCCCCCCAGCTCTGGGCAACTACTAATCTACTTTCTGTCTCTATCAAATTGCCTAGTCTGGATATTTCTTATACACGGAATTATATATCTGTTCTTTTGTAAATGACTAATTTTACTTAGCATAATGTTTCCAAGGTTGATTGATATTATAATATCAGTACTTCAATAATTTTTATGGCTGAATCATTTTCCATTGTATGGATATGCTGCATTTTGCTTATCTTCATTCACTGATGAACAGCTGGGTTGTTTATAATTTTTTTCTATTATGAATAATTCTTCTATGCACATTTGCATATGAGTTTTGGGGGATATGTGTTTGCAATTGTCCTGGGTATATACCTAGGAGTGGAATTGCTGGATTATATGGTAACTGTATGTTTAATTTTTGAGGAACTACCAAACCATTTTCCAAAGTAGCTGCATCATTTTACATTCTCATCAGCAATTTATTAGAGTTCTGATTTTTCCACATTTTTTACCAACAATGGTTATTATCTGACTTTTTGATTAAAGCCACCCTAGAGGGTATGAAGTAGTAACTTATTGTGGTTTTGATTTGCATTTCCCTAATGATCAGTAGGGAAAGAAGTTGAGCATCTTTTCATGTGCATATTGGCCATTTCTATATCTTCTTTAGAGAATTGTCTGTTCAGATCATTTGCCCACTTTTTACTTGGTTATTAATCTTTTTATTGTTGAATTGTAATACTACTTTATATATTTTGAATTTACTTCCTAATATTTTCTCCTATTCTGTGTATTGTATTTTCACTTTCCTGTGTCCTTTGACATGAAAAAGTTTTTAATGTTAATGAAGTGACATTTATCAATTTTTCTTTTGTTGCTTATACTTTTGTTGTCATAAAAAAACATTCCCTAATCAAATTGTACACATCTATGATTTCTTAGAACAGAATTACAGTTTTAGTTCTTACATTTAAATCTCAGATCCATTTTAAGTTAGTGATTCATATAGTGTGAGGTAGGGGTACAATTTCAATCTTTTGTATACAGATATCCAGTCCTCTCAGCAACATTTTTTGAAAAGACTAGCTTTCCCCATTGAATTGTCTTGCTTTCCTTGTCAAAAGTCAATTGCTCAATTAGATTCCATCAATCTATATAGGTTTCCTGATGCCACTGCCACAGAATCTTGATTACTATAACTTTGTAGCAAGTTTTAAAATTCAGACGTGTGAGTCCTTCAATTTGGTTCTTCTTGATGTTTGGGTATTCTGGGTTCTTTGCATTTCCATATAAATTTTAGCATGATCTTTTAAATTTTTGCAAAAAAAAGGTGGGGTGAGGTAAGTGAGATTTTTTTTTAATTATTTACTTATTTTTTTCATTTTTATTGAGATTGTTCAGATACCATACAATTATCCAAAGATCCAAAGTGTACAATCACTTGCCCCTGGGTACCCTCATACAGCTGTGCATCCATCACCACACTTAATTTTTGTTCAATTTTTAGAAACTTTTCATTACTCTAGACAAGAAATAAAGTGAAAGTTGAAAAAAGAAAAAAAGAAAAGGAAACTCTAATCCTCCCCTATTGCTAACCAACACCCCTCAATTGCTGACTAGTAGTATTGGTATAGTACATTTGTTACTGTTTATGAAAAAATGTTGAAATACTACTAACTGTAGTATACAGTTTGCAATAGGCATATATTTCTTCCCTATATGCTCCTCTATTATTAACTTCTAATTGTATTGTCATACATTTGTTCTGGTTCATGGAAGCGATTTCTAGTATTTGTACAGTTGATCATGGATATTGCCCACCATAGGATTCAGTTTTATACATTCCCATCTTTTGACCTCCAACTTTCCTTCTGGTGACATATATGACTCTGAGCTTCCCCTTTCCACCTCATTCACACACCATTCGGTGCTGTTAGATATTCTCACATCTTGCTACCAATACCCCTGTTCATTTCCAAACATTTAAGTTCATCCTAATTGAACATTCTGCTCATACTAAGCAAACACTCACCATTCTTAAGCCTCGTCCTATATCTTGGTACCTTATATTTCATGTCTGTAAGTTTACATATTATAATTAGTTCCTATCAGTGAGACCCTGCAATAATTGTCCTTATGTGTCTGGCTTATTTCACTCACTATATTGCCCTCGAGGTTTTGTCATCAACCCATTTTTTTTTTTTAATATGGTTTTGTTCACTCACCATACATTCCATCCTAAGTAAATAATCAATGGTTCTCTGTATGGTCATATATTTTATGTGTTCACCACTATCTATATAAGGGCATCTACACTTCTTCCACAAGGCAGGAGGGAGAGTCAAAGAAGGTAGAGAGGCAAAAGAAAGAGGAAACAAAAAAATGACAGCTAGGAAGCAGCAAAAGGAAAAATAACCTTAAATCAAAGTAGAATAAAGAATCAGACAATACCACCAATGTCAAGGGTCTAACATGCCTCCCCTATCCCCCCTCTTATCTGCATTCACCTTGGTATATCACCTTTGTTACATTACAGGAAGCATAATACAATGATTCTATTAGTTACAGTCTCTAGTTTATGCTGATTGCATCCCTCCCCCAATGCCTCCCCATTTTTAACACCTTGCAAGGTTGACATTTGCTTGTTCTCCCTCGTAAAAGAACATATTTGTACATTTTATCACAATTGTTGAATACTCTAGATTTCACCAAGTTACCCAGTCCCAGTCTTTATCTTTCCTCCTTTCGTGTGGTGTCTCACATGCTCCCCACCTTCCTCTCTCAACCGTATTCATAGTTACCTTTGTTCAGTGTACTTACATTGTTGTGCTACCATCTCCCAAAATTGTGTTCCAAACCACGCACTCCTGTCTTCTATCACCCTGTAGTGCTCCCTTTAGTATTTCCTGTAGGGCGGGTGTCTTGTTCACAAAGTCTCTCATTGTCTGTTTGTCAGAAAATATTTTGAGCTCTCCCTCATATTTGAGGGACAGCTTTGCTGGATATAGGATTCTTGGTTGGCGGTTTTTCTCTTTCAGTATCTTAAATATATCACACCACTTCCTTCTTGCCTCCATGGTTTCTGCTGACAGATCCGCACATAGTCTTATTAAGCTTCCTTTGTATGTGATGGATTGCTTTTCTCTTGCTGCTTTCAGGATTCTCTCTTTGTCTTTGATATTTGATAATCTGATTACTAAGTGTCTTGGTGTAGGCCTATTCATATCTCTTCTGTTTGGACTACGTTGCGCTTCTTGGATCTGTAATTTTATGTCTTTCATAAGAGATGGGAAATTTTCATTAATTATTTCTTCTATTATTGCTTCTGCCCCTTTTCCCTTCTCTTCTCCTTCTGGGACACCAATGATATGTACATTATTGTACTTTGTTTCATCCTTGAGTTCCCGGAGACGTTGCTCATGTTTTTTCATTCTTTTCTCCATCTGCTCCTTTGCGTGTAGGCTTTCAGGTGTTTTGTTCTCCAGTTCCTGAGTGTTTTCTTCTGCCTCTTGAGATCTGCTGTTGTATGTTTCCATTATGTCTTTCATCTCTTGTGTTGTGCCTTTCATTTCCATAGACTCTACTAGTCGTTTTTTTGAACTTTCAATTTTTGCCTTATATATGGCCAGTGTTTCCTTTACAGCCTCTATCTCTTTTGCAGTATCTTCTCTAAACTTCTTGAATTGATTTAGCATTAGTTGTTTAAATTCCTGTATCTCAGCTGAAGTGTACGTTTGTTCCTTTGACTGGGCCATAACTGTTTTTCTTAGTGTACGTTGTAATTTTCTGTTGTCTAGGCATGGTTTCCTTGGTTATCCAAATCAGGTTTTCCCAGACCAGAACAGGCTCAGGTCCCAGAGGGAAGAAATATTCAGTATCTGGTTTCCCTGAGGGTATGTCTTAGAAAGTTGCTCCACCCTTTGATGCCTCAGGTCACTGTGCTTTTCTGCCCAGCAGGTGACGCCCCTTAGCCTATAATTCTTGACTGGTGTAAGGAGGCGTGGCCATGTTCCCCCAAGCTCTGGGGTCTGGTTCTGAATGGAAAGGGCCCCACCCCTTTCCTCCTAGAGAAGACAGACCCCCCAGGTGAAGGTCATTAGCATTTCAGTGGTCTCTCTCTCTGCTTGTGCTGTCTCCACCATTCCCCAAGTCACAGCCCTGGAAACTGAAAATGACTGGGGCTTTCTCCACTGAGCTGAAAAAGAAACAGATAGTCCCCTTCAGACCTAGTCCAAGGTGACCCTCCGGCTCTCCCAGGTCAGTCGTCACCCAAAGCCTCTGTCTGTTTTTTGGGGATGCGTACCTGTAGTGAGCAGTTCACACTCGCTACTTAAAACCCCAGTTGGAGCTCAGCTGAGCTATATTCACTTGCTGGGAGAGAGCTTCTCTCTGGCACCACGAGGCTTTGCAGCTCGGGCTATGGGGGAGAGGGTCTCAGGACTTGGTTCCGCAGGTTTTACTTACAGATTTTATGCTGTGTTCTCGGGCATTCCTCCCAATTCAGGTTGGTGTATGATGAGTGGATGGTCTCATTTGTCCCCCCGCAGTTATTCTGGATTATTTATAGTTGTTTCTGGTTTTTTGTAGTTGTTCCAGGGGGACTACTTAGCTTCCACTCCTCTCTATGCTGCCATCTTGCCCAACCTGGTAAGTGGGCTTTTGATAGGGATTTTTATTTCTGTAAGTTTTGTACTAATGACCACTTCAATTTCAGATTATAGCAATTTAGTTCTCCTTTCATTTTCTGGGTCAGTCTAGCTCAACATTTGTCACATTTGTTAACCTTTTCAAAGAACCAAGTTTTGGTTCATTAATTTTCTTTAATTTTGTATTCTCAATTTCATTTATTTTCACTCTACTTGCTGCAGATATAGTTTACTCTTCTTTTTCTAGTGTCTTAAGATGTAAGGTTAGGTTATTGATTTGAGATCTTCTTTCTTTTATAAGATAAGCATTTACAGATATTTTTTCCCTTAAGCACTGCTTTTCTTATATCCCATAAGTTTTTGTAGGTTGTGTTTTCATTTTCACTCATGTGATAGTGTTTTCTAATTTCTCTTGTGATTTCTTCTTTGACTCCTTGGTTATTTACAAGATTGATTTTTAATTTCCACTTATTTACGAATTTCCAAAATTCTCTTCTGTTACTGATTTCTAGTTTCATTACATTGTGTTCAGCAAACATACTTTGTATGATTTCAATGTTTTTTAATTTACTAAGACTTACATATAGTTTCAAAGGAATTATTGGCTCATAATTTCATATGGGGATTGGCAAATCTGAATTCTATATGGTAGGTTGCAAGCTGGAAACTCTGAAAAAGGTAGTTCTGAAATCTGGCACATCTGAACTCTGTAAGACAGACTGGAAGCTAGAAACTCCAATGGAAGGTCAAATTATATTCCCTAGGTGAAGCTGGCTGGGTAAAGATAAAGCAGAAATTCTTTTTTCTAACTTCCAAAATTCTCTGTTCCATCTAGGAAACACCCTCAGAGTAACATCAGGCCAGTGCTTGCCTGACCAAACAACTAGAAGCCATAACTGAGCCACATTGACCCAGGAAATTAACCATCACAATTTCTTTACTTAAATACTATACTTTCCCAACAACCTATACAAATCCTTTCTTGGTTTAGCAAGGAATTGCATTTCTTCATGGTTTTTCTCTGCTGTCCAGAAGAAACAAATCAGACGTTTTTGTTTTAGATTTGAGTGAATTGTGATTTCCATCAACATGAAATTACTAAAACTGTTACCACTAGCACCACCAATTTATCTGAAAATTAAGTAAACCTATCAATAGAGTGTTGAGGCTATAATCAACTGTCCCAATCATTGATGATGGAATTTTTCTGATAAAGCAGATCATTAGGGGTGTGAAGCTAGAATTATATTAATGTAATGTTAATAGCTAAGAGTTCTACTTGCTCGTGAAAGGCCCTAAGCCTACAGGGACACTCTGATAAGTAGAATCAGTAACTGCATTAAGAATAGTCGTGGATTCAGTTAGGGGTAAGTACAAGGAAGAATTATGAATCAGGAACCCATATATGGTACAAATCCCTGAGAAACTTTCAGAACTAAGCTTTACTTCAGAGTTCTCCAACTATTTAAGTCAAACTGTAAGTTAATGCCATTTTTGTAGGATAAAAAATGTCAAGTATTGGCAGTTTCATATGGTTCAAATTAATGTATTTGACCTACTATGGATCTAGGAGTTGTTCCTCAAAAAAAAGAAAAAACAATAAATAAAAAGAGGGTGGTGGGAGTGGAACTTCTGGTCAAATACTTTGGCCAAACCCTTGTAGATCAATCATGCATGTTAACATGCTAAAGGCCCTGAGAAGTTTTGCAGTAAAAACAAAATTGCTAACCCACATTTCCCAAACGTCCTTGATCTTGGAACCCTTTTCTCCCACAAGACACCTTGGGCACACTTTGGGAAATGCTATCTTATGCTATCCAAATATGTCATCAAGAACAGTAACAGTTGCAGATGACATAATGTCATTCAGGAAAGATGGAGTGTTTGTGTAATGAAAAACATGGCCTTGGGTTTCCAGTTGTTTCAACACAACATCTGTTGATATAGTTCCCAAGATAATCAGAGGACCCATGCATGGATTATAAATGAGTCATCTTTATGAGCAAGATATCTTGACACATTAAATCTACCCTCATAGATATGTAAGATGACAATATGAGAGTGGTAAATCCTCCCATTTTTCCGCTGAAATGTCCCTTAATTTTCATCCACTCTATTCTCCAGTGCGAGTGCAATGGGTAAGAGTGACAGTTTTCTTTCCTTGTATTCACTGTATTTCCTTCTAAAGTATTAACTTCGGGTAGTGCCACTATTGTTTGCATCTTCTTTAGTTCAGTAAAATCTTTACCAAGCAATGCACAACTAAATGAGAACTTTGATGAACTGGAAAGTTTGTGTATGAAGCACTTGGATAAAGGGAAAGAACCAAAAACTGATACAGTTAAAACAATAGCCACACTTAGAATGTACTAAGATTGGTTCAGATACACCCCAAGAAAATATGAGAACTAGTTCTAAAGAAGGTTATACCCTTAATAACTTGGACATATTAATGAATTATTCTTAGCCTTGATTTTCCTCACCTGTAAGATAAGGAAGGACACTCCAAAATCTTCTAGTTGCTTTACTGAATTCCCACCCAACTTCTTCCTGCTGTCATTCTTTTTACTGTCTACATTTTTTATTTCTGTGCTCATCTTATCCCTCATTCTAGGCCTCAAGTAAAAAAAGAAGCAAAAACTATATCTGATTCATCTTTGTTTTCTATGTAGCACCTAAGAATGACTAAGAATGCAGCTCTGGAATCAGAGTGAGCTGGAGTCCTGATTTCATCCCTACTGACTGTGTGACTTTGGAATGTTGCTTAACCACTTTTTGCCTCAGTTTCCTCACACATAAACTTGGGATCATAATTGTACCTACCACATGAATTGTTCAATACATGACTGCACTTAAAACAGTGAGTGACACATGGTCAACATTTGATAGACGTTAAATGTTCCGTACACTTACCATGTACCCAATAACTATTTATTGATTCTGTGTAAGTGTGGGTGATTGTAACAGGCTATTATTCCTTCCCTATTGTGAAATTTTTTAACTCTTAATAACTGTTAATTCCTTCCCCTTTCCCTGTAAATACCACAAATAATATTGCTATAATCGTAATATCTCAGAAGAAAATCTTGGAAATTTAGCATACATTCTTATATCCAAACTTCCTTTTAAATATTTTATTTCCCTTTCCACCTCTTGATGAAGGGTGCAATTGAATGTTTATAACCCTGCCCTGTGTTTCTACTAAAGTTGGGGAAGGGCTAATTCTGAATTGATGACGTTCATGCTTCTACCAATTGCCCAGGGAGGCTCCTTGGCCTTAAGCCCAATGAGCATTTAAGAGAAGAATTGGGTGAGCACTTTCAAGGTATTCCCTCCCCCTGACTTCATTCCAGTCAGCCTTCTCTAGAGTTCATGTAACATTTTAGCCCTGATGATTCTTTTCTTCCACAGAAGGTTCACAATTAATTGGAGATAAAACTCAAGGCTTCTTCTAGAGCTGTGCTGTCCAATATGGTAGTCGTGATAATTGAACACTTGAAGTGTGGCTTGTTGGAACTGACATGAGCTCTATGTTTAAAATACACAATGGTTTTTGAAGACTTAGTACAGAAAAAAAAGTAAAATATATTATTAAAAGTTTTATATCAACTACATGTTGAAATGGTAATACTTTGAATATGTTGGGTTAAATAAAATATATTATTAAAATTAATTTCAGTTGTTTTTACTTCTTTGAATGTGACTACTAGGTAATTTAAAATTACATATGTGGCTCAAATTTGTGGCTTGTAGCATATTTCTGTTGGACAGCACTGATCTAGCACAAAATCTAGATCTAGATTATTCTTTGAGACAGGACCTGTGCTAAATTCCTTACACGTGTCCATTCACTGAATATTTAAAGGAGACCAGTGAGGATTATAATTCTTGTTTTATAGTCAATAAAATTGGGAATTGCTGGAGGCAAAAAAACTTGTGAAAAAGAATGAGATCATTAAATTTTAGGTTTGTCTTACTCCAAATTCAGGTTCTCTTTGTTGCATCTTACTGCATTTTGGTGACAAACCAACCCCAGATTAAATAACATTAAATTCTTATCTCCAGTTGGGTTCTCTGGAAGCAAATGGAGTTTGGGGTACAGGATGTTTATTTCAGATTAATATCTGTGGAAGAAAGCATGTGGGGGTGGGGAGGGGAGAACCAGAATTGAGCAGAAGAACAGTTGAACTGTGATGCAAGCTTCATAAAGCATCAGCTAACCAGGCAGGAATCTCAGGTGCAAATGTAGCCTGTCCGAGTGATCTCTCATTGGGCGTTTACACTCCTGACCAGCATCTTTGGGTGTGCAGAGCCCTGGAAAGGACATGACATAGGGCAGGGCTGCTTTCTGAAGCTGAGACTGGCCCTGAAGGAGCTGACAGCTGGAGGCTCTCTGCTAACCATGCTCACTACCACTGTGTATTCTGTAAGTTGTTGAAGGAGGATAAGAGTGGTAGATCCATCCTTTAGTGAGAAAGGTGTTGCTACCTTTTATTTTTTAATTCCCCTTTTATTCTTCTAAATATCTCAAGGAGAAATACTGTCTTATTTTCTACACAGAAATAGCAGTCTTCAAGCTCAGAGACTTGGTAAGCAACAGAAGCAGCTATAATTTAATAATATTGTTTATTTTATTGCACTTATTTTTATAGTTGTCTTCCTTTTGTAGACAAATTTAATAGTTTTCCATGTATAAAAATTCCAAGTTTCCTTTATAAAAACTTATTAAGAAAAAAATGTTTTAAATCAAACAATCAGGGTCAGTCTATTTAATTTAAGGCAAACATTAGAAGACTCCATGTTCTGGGATAAAAATGAACAAAATCAGGAGAGAGAGAGAGCTCACTCTTCATAGGTGAAATCAAGAATGTGATAGTCATTCCAAGACAAGAGAGGAACATCAGTGGGGATTTGAGAACACTAGAAAGCACAAGGCAAATCTATAGATGTCACAATTCATTCTGGAGTTGGACCACAACAGAATCAACTTTTCCATTTGCAAAACTACACATTTTGTCAGTTTCTTCTCTTAAACATCTTGGGTTTCTTACCAAAGTCTCTTATTTTACACTATATTGCTGTTATATATGGTCTCTAATAGAACATACTTTCCTCCTCTAGCCTCCGGGGGTACCTAGAACCCTTCCTGAGCAGTTGAGACAGAAATGTACTGGAGTCTTGTCTTAATTCGCCAGGGCTGCTAGATAAATACCACAAATTGGTTAGTTTAAACAACTGGAATTTACTGTCTCAGTTTTGGAGGTTATAAGGTATTGCCTGCCAAGCTTTCTCCTGGATTCTGTAGGGTTCTAGTGATGGTCTGCCAGCAATCCCTGGTGTTCTTTGGTTTGTAGACGTATCTCTATCCCCATCACATGGAGACTTCTCTTCAGTCTCTTATATTTGACTGCGTCAGAATTTCCTTTGCTTGTAATGACTTCTGCCATAGTGGATTAAGGCTCACTCGCATTCCGTTTGACCTCACTTTAACTGATAACATCTTGAAAGATCCTATTTACACTTGGGTTCACATACACACCCTAACTTGCTGTCATCAATAACATATTCAAAAATCCTATTTACAAATGAGCTCACACCCAAAAGACCCAGTTAGGAGTTGAATATGTCTTTTGTGGGAGGCATGATTCAATCCTCACAAGACTGATGCCCTGATATGCAAAGATTTGTAAGACATTTCAATATTGTAAGGATGCAGGTTCTGCCCCATCTCCATTTCTCACTCAGACATATATGGAGAAAAACAAAACAAAACAAAGCAGTAGAAACTGTGAAAGGGAGTTACTTCCAGGCAGTAGGTTAGGCTAGGGAGAAATTGAGGTAAGTGTGTAGGAGAGAAAAATATTTTTAATACTCCCCTCTAGTGCTTGAATGTTTACACAAACTACATGTGTTACTGTTACAAATTTTTAAAAACCACTATAAATTTAAACATAAATAATAAAAACCAAAAAGCTGGTTAGTTGATGATCTGCTGCTAGAGGACACTACTGTGAGCCCATGAGGAGCTGTCCTCTCTCTGAGGTGCTTAAAGCTGAAGAACCATCTAGCATTAGAATGTCAGAGGAGTTCCTCCAGAGACTGAATGAAACTGAAGGGAGACAATGGAACCTTTGTGAGTTTGGAGGATGCACCAGCTATGGATCTTGGTCAACAAGGAACACAAATAGAGAAGTCAGCATGGATGAGAGAAGTTCATCTGAAAGCAAGTACTCAGCAGTATGACTTAAATCACAGAACTCCCACTGAGACAGAAGTCAACACTGATCCTGCAAAAATAGGCTTATGAAGGCAAAGAGACTTTTGTTTGCTTATTCAAGGCTCTCTTTCACCTCCATCTCTTGTTCTGCTTCATTTTTTTTCAAAGCACAGATGAGTAACATACTGCACATATGCTTATTTACTTATTTCCGCCCCCCATTAGCCAAACATAACCCTATGAGAGTAGAGATGTTGATTATTTAAAAGAATAGATTTATAGAAAAATCATGCAAAAAATATAGAGTTTCCACATACCCTTACCTGCTCACATACGCAGTTTTCCCTATTATTAACACTTTGCATTAGTGTGGTAACTGTTACAATTGGTGAAACAATATTATTATAATTATACTCTTAACTGTAATCCATAGTTTTACAAGGGTTCACTGTTTGTGTTGTTCAGTGCTATGGTTTTATAAAAATTCGTATACTAGTAACATATATACAACCTAAAAATTTCCCCTTTAACCATATTCAGATCTAAATTCAATGGTGTTAATTACATTCACAATACTGTGCTACCATAACCATTGTACTTACCAAAACTGTCCCAACACCCCAAAGAGAAAATCTGTACCAATTAAGAATTAAGATCCCATTCCCTAGCCCTACCCTGGCCCCTGATAAACTGTATTCTAGTTTCTGACTCTATGGATATGCGTACTCTAGTTATTTCAAATCAGTGAGATCATACAATATTTGTTCTTTTATTTGTGGCTTATTTCACGCAACATGATTTCTCTAAGGTTCATCCATGTCATCATATGTTACCAGTATTTCATTCCTTTCCATGGCTGAATAAAATTCCATTTTATTTATACACCACATTTATTTATCCATTCATCTGTTGGCAGACACCCAGCTGTGCTGGTTCTGTTTTTTGGCAATTGTAAATAAAGCTGCTAGGAACATCGGTGTGCAAATATCTGCTTTAGTCCCTGCTTTCAATTCTTTGAGGAATTGCGATTGCTGGGTAATATGGTTAACTTTATAAGGAACTGCCAAATGGTTTTCCTTAATGACTGCATCATTTTACATTCCTACTAACAATGAACAAGTGTTCCTGTTTCTCCATATCTTCTCCAACAATTTTTTCCCATTTTTTAATAATAGCCATTCTCATGGGTCTGAAATGGTATCTCACTGTTGTTTTGTTCTGCATTTTCCTAATGGTTGATGATGTTGATATCTTTTCATGTGCTTATTGGCCAATTGCATATCTTCTTTCAAAAAAAAATGTCTATTTAAGTCTTTTGACCATTTTTAACTAGGTTTTTTGACTTTTTGCTATTGAGTTGTAGGATTTCTTTATACAGTCAGGATGTTAAACCTTGTCAGATATATGGCTTCTAAATATTTTCTCCCATTCTATATGCTGTCTTTTTACTTTCATTATGAAATCCTCCAGTGTAAAACAGTGTTTAATTTTCATGAAGTCCCATTTATTTCTTTTAGTTTTGTTGCTCATGCTGTTGGTGAAAAGTCTAAAGGACTACTGCAAAACAGGAGGTCCTGAAGATGCTTTCCTACATTTTCTTCTAAGAATTTTATATTTTTGGTTCTTATAGTTAGATCTGTGATCCATTTTGTTTTAGTTTTTATATATGGTGTGAAGTAGAGGCCCACCTTTATTCTTTTGCATATAGATATCCAATTTTCCCAGCACCATTTTTTGAATACACTTTTTTCTCCACTGAACAGACTTTGCACCCTTGTCAAAAATCAACTGGCCATATTCAAAAATCAATTCAATCAGTTGAGGGAAGATATGGCAAAAGAGATGAAGGATATAAAGAAGACATTGGGTGAACACAAGGAAGAAATCAAAAGTTTGAAAAAACAATTGGCAGAAATTACGGGAATGAAAAGCACAACACAAGAGATGAAGGACACAATGGTGACATACCAGCAGATTTCAAGAGGCAGAAGAAAAGATTCATGAACTAGAGAACAGGACATCTGAAACCCTACACACAAAAGAACAGATAGGGAAAAGAATAGAGAGATATGAGCAACGTCTCAGGGAACTGAGTGACAACATGAAGTGCATGAATGTGCATGTCATGGGTGACCTGGAAGGGGAAGAGAAGGGAAAAGGGGCAGAGGCAATAATGGAGGAAATAGTCACTGAAAATTTCTCATCCCTTATGAAAGACATAAAATTACAGATCCAAGAGGTGCAGCAAACTCCAAATAGAATGGATCCAAATAGACTTATGCCAAGACACTTAATAATCAGATTATCAAATGTCAAAGACAAAGAGAGAATTCTGGAACCAGCAAGAGAAAAGCAATCCATCACATACAAGAGAAGATCAATAAGACTATGTGCATATTTCTCAGTAGAAACCATGGAGGTGAGAAGGAAGTGGTGTGATATATTTAAGAAACTGAAAGAGAAAAACCACCAATCAAGAATTTTATATCTGGCAAAACTGTCCTTTAAATAAGAGGGAGAGTTTAAAATATTCTCAGAAAAACAGACAATGAGAGTTTGTGAAGAAGATACCTGCTCTACAGGAAATACTAAAGGGAGCGCCACAAACAGATAGGAAAAGACAGGAGAGAAAGGTTTGGATCACAATGTTGGGAGATGGTAGCACAATAACGTAAGTAAACTGAACAAAGATGACTGTGAGTATGGTTGGAAGAGAAAGGTTAGGGGAATGTAGGACACCAGAAGGAAAGATAGAAGATAAATACTGGGACTGTGTGGCTTAATGAAACCTAGAACAGTCAATGATTGGGATAAAATGTACAAATATGTTTTTGCATGAGGGAGAACAAACCAGTGTCAACTTTGCAAGGTGTTAAAAAGGGGGTGGTATTGGGGGAAAAACACAATCAATGCGGACTAGAGTCTATAGTTAACAGTAACATTGCAATATGCTTTCTTTAACTGTAACAAGGGCAATACACCAAAGCTAAATGCCTAAAGGAGGGGGATATAAGGGAGGGGGAGGGGATTCTTGGCATTAGTGTTGTTTGACTTTTTTATGCTATTTTATTTTATTTTAACCTTTTCTTTTGTGGCTTTTTATTTGCCATTTTTTTCTTTCTTTTTCTCTTTCTTTTGTCTTTTTACTTTTTTTGCCTCTTCCTTTTTCTTTGTGGCTGTATTTTATTTTATTTTTATTTTTTCCTTTTATACTTTTTGTTATTCTTTTGCTTCAATTCTTTCTCTGAGTAATGAATATATGTAAGTGCCAACTGTGGTGACAAATGCACAACAATATGATGAAACTGTAAACAATTCATTGTACACTATGGATGATTGCATGGTATTTGAATACATCCTTATAAAATTGCAGGGTAAAAAATAAACAGAGGGACACAAGTGTTGGAGAGAACTTGGAGAGAGAGATGTATGCTTTCACTGTTGGTGGGGAAGTAGAATGGTGTCAACTATCTGGAGGACAGTGTGGTGGTTCCACAAGAAGCTAGGTATGTGGGTGTCACAAGGTCCTGCAATGCCATGTGGGTGTCACAAGGTCCTGCAACCCCACTATGGAGTACATGCTTGGATCTGAGAGCAGGGACATAAACAGATGTTTGCACACTGGTGTTCATGGTGGCAGTACTCACAATTTGCAATGGATGGAGATCATCTGAGGGTACACTGACTGATGAACAGAATGGTGAATTGTGGTGCATGCATACAATAGACTACTGAGCAGCTACAAGAAGGAATAATGCTATGAGACATGCAACTAGATGAATGGATCTTGAGTACAGCATTTTGAGTGAAGCATGCCAGAAACAAGAGGACAAATGTTATAAATGCCTCACTAATATGAACTAACAACAATGTGTAAACTCTAAGAACTGAATCTTAGGGCGCACCTTATCAGGGGAATTCTTAATGTAATGGCCCCTAGATTGTAAGTTCTTATAGCAGTCACTTCTATTTCTGAGTTGTAATGGTTCTCTCTAAATCCTGAAATGGTGAGCTCCTTGTATATAATCTGGTCAGTCTCTGGAATTTTGGGCATGTGTGTGACATCCAAGACTTGGAGCTAGAGCCTGGCAGTTAGGAATGCCAATATTACCTCATAAAGCAACTGTTGAGGGAGCTGAAAAAGAGTTCAGACTTCAATTAGAAATATGAACTAAGTGGATATGGTTAGGACTAATGCATATCAGGCCCAAGAGTAAAGGACAATACTGACTGGGTTTTAAAACTATAACTTTTGTGCAAGACCAAGGGAGGAGATATTTATTTGGTGCAGGATCTATATTTTCTGTAGCACATTACATAATTTAACCTGTATGATCAGTTTGTTTGAACACCATAGGTGCATGGAGCTGTGAAATGGAAGTGGGACTTGATGAGTTTGTACATCCCAGAGTGATATGGGCTGAGAGTAAAAGTGTATTTGTGGGGCCCCCTGAGGAACTGGGGATAAATGCAAAAATATTGGACTTCTGGAAATACCTGAAGCTGTTGAACTGCAACTCAGTGGCCTTGATTCTTGAAGATGATTATATAACTTCATAGCTTCCACAGTGTGACTGTGTGATTGTGAAAACTTTGTGGCTCACACTCCCTTTATCCAGTATACATTTCATTGGTCAATATATCTTTCCTTATGCCAGTAGCATGCTGTTTTTATTACTGTGGTTTTTTAATAAGTTTTAAAATGAGGAAGTGTGAAAGTCCTCCTACTCTGTTCTTCTTTTTCAAGGTGGTTTTGGCTATTTAGAGCCCCTTACTCTTCCATATAAAATTGGTGATTGGCTTTTTCATTTTTGCCAAGGAGGCTGTTGGAATGTTGGATTGTATTGAATCAGTAAATCTCTAAAACAAATTAACAGTATTTAGTATTCCAATCCATGAACACAGAAGGTCCTTGCATTTATTTAGGTCTTCTTTGATTTCTTTCAGTAATCTTTTGTAGTTTTCTTTGTACAAGTCCTTTAGATCCTTGGTTAAATTTTTTCTAGATATTTGATTCTTTTAGATGCTATTGTAAATGGAATTTTTTCTTGATTTCTTCTTAAGACTGTCCATTTCTAGAAATGAATGGAAACTCTACTGATTTTTGCATGTTGATCTTGTATCCCGCCATGTTGCTGAAATCATTTATTACTTCTGCTAACTTTGTTTAGATTTTTTTCAGGCTTTTCAAAATTTAGGATCAAGTAGTCCACAAATACGGACAGATTTTCTTCTTCTTTTCCAATTTGAAAGCCTTTTATTTCTTTTTGCCTAATTGCTCTGGCTAGAACTTTCAGGAAAATGTTGAATAACAGTAGTGACTCTGGGCATCCTGGTCCAGTCATATATGCCTTTTATCATGTTAAGGAAGTTTTCTTCTACTCCTATTTTTTCTAAGTGTTTTTATCAAGAAAAGACACTGGATTTTGTGAAATGCCTTTCCTATGTCGATTGAGATGATCATGTGATATTTTCCCTACATTCTATTAATGTAATGCATTACATTAATTGATTTTCTTATGTTGACCCAGGCTGTACAACTGGGATAAATCCCACTTGATGATAATGTATAATTATTTTAATGTGCTGTTGGATTCAGTTTTCTAGTATTTTGCTGAGGATTTTTGCATCTGTATTTATAAAAGACGTTGCTAATTTTCTTTTCTTGTGATATCATTATCTGCCTCTTAAGGAGATATTGGCCTCATAAAATGAGTTAGAAAATGTTTCCTCCCCTTCTGTTTTTTGGAAGGATTTAAGCAGAACTAATGTTAATTCCCATTAGAATATCTGGTAAAGTTCATCAGCGAAGCCATCTGGTCCACAAATATTTTGTTGGGAGTTTTCTGATTAGCATTCACTCCCTATAGTTGTTATTGGTCTGTTGAGATCTTCTGTTTCTTGAGGTTATTTACATGTTTTAGGAATTTGTCCATTTCATCTAGATTTTCTAATTTGTTGTCATACAGTTGTTCATAGATCCTCTTATAATCCTTTTTATTTCTGTTTGGATGGTAGTAATGATCCCCTTTCATTTCTGATTTTGGTTATTTGTGTCCTGCCTTTTTTAGCTAAAGTTTTTTTTGTTTTATTGATATTTTTAATGAACCAACTTTTTGTTTCATTGATTATCTTTTATTATTATTATTTGGTTTCTCTTTTTCACTTTGCATTTTTTTTTTTACTTTTCAAATTCAGTTTTATTGAGTCTTTTGTTTTTAATTCTCTATATTATTTAGATCTGCTCTAATCTTTATTTCCTTCCTTTGCTCATGTTGGGTTTAATTTGCTTTCCTTGTGTCAATCATCCAGTTGTGATGTTAGGTCTCTTATTTGAGATACGTCTTCTTTTTTAATGTAAGCATTATAGTGATACATTTCTCTCTCAGCACTGCATTTGCTGCATTCCAGAAGTTTTGCCATGTTGAGTTTTTATTTTCATTAAACTCAAGGTATTTCCTAATTTCCTTTGTGATTTCTTCTTTGATCCACTGGTTATTTAAGAGTATGTTGTTTAATTTCCAAATATTAAGTGAATTTTCTCTCATTTATTTATTTCTGGCTTCATTCCATTTTTGTCAGAAAAAAATAACATTATATGATTTCATTATTTTCTAACTTATTGAGACTGATTTTATGACCTAACATATGTTTTATCCTGCAGAATGACTCATGTGCATTAGAGAAGAATGTGCATTCTGCTACTGTTGGTAAGAGTTCAACACATGTCCTTTAGGTCTAGTTGGTTTACAGTATTGTTAAAGTCTTCTATTTACTTATTGACCTTTTGTCTAGATGTTCTATCCATTATTGAAAGTACAATATTGATGTCTTCTACTGTTAATGTAGAACCATCTTTTTGTCCCTTCAAATTTGTGAATGTTCACTTCTTCACATATTTTGGGGCTCTGCTGTTAGGTGCAAATATATTTATAATTGTTCTGTTGTATTGTTGAACTGATCCCTTTATCAATACATTGTGACCTTCCTAGCCCTTGTAACAGCTTTTGACTTAAAGTCTAATTTGTCTGATATTAGTATAGTTTCCTCAGCTCTCTTTCTGTTATTATTTCCATGGTATATGTTTCCATCCTACCACTTCCAATCTATTTTTGTCTTTGAATTTAAGGTGTGTCTCCTGTAAACAGTTGAATCATGCTTTTATATCCATTTTGCCAATCTCTGCTTTTTAACAGTGGAGTTTAATCCATTGACATTTAAAGTAACTACTAATAATGCAGGAATTTCTTTTGCCATTTTGCTATTTGGTTTTTGTAAGTCTATACCTTTTTGTTCCTCAATTCTGCTAACGACTACTTTCCTATTTATTTGATTTTGTACAGTGTACCATTTTGAGTGCCTTCTCACTTCCTTCTGTATATATTTTCAGATATTTTCTTTGTGGTTACCATGGGGATTAAATTTCATTATCAATCATGTATGACTTGATACCAACTTAATTTGAAGCATACAGAAACACTGTTCCTACATGCCCCATCCCACGACCTTTTTTTTTTTTTGCTACTTGTGACAAATTATATCTTTATACATTGCATGAGAGCAGAGATATTGACTATTTTTTCACTGCTTTATTCCCAGCATATAAACCAGTTCATAAGGTTTTGATACATACTTATCAAAATAATTAATATACCAAAAGATGAGACATTTCCTTAACTAGCAACCCTTTCCAACTATGAAATCTGTATAAAGGCAACTCAACAAATATATCTGACTCACTGCCAATAGGTCCCCTACAAAATTGATTTTTCTTAAGTACAAGGGAGACAAGTGATCCCTCTGGTGTTAGTCCATGCTTAATTAGAAAATATAAAGTATGAAACATTAATTAAGAATTTTCTGTTATTAGCAAAAACCACATTAATAAGTATAAGAGGGAGGTCTTCTACTTATGTGAGGAACAAATAAACTCAGGTATTAATGATATAGGTTTTTCCAGTCTAACCTACCAATATGCCTTTACATTCTTCTGAAATAATTACTAGCAATGACATAATTAGGTTTTATTATCTCCCATTAGCAATAAGTAGATGTTCAACTAAAATTCAGTGGAGACTATTCATATAAATTTGAAAAAACTGAATAGTTAATAAAATGTATGAAAAGTATTAATTTAGGTTCTTCTGCATTGAGACTTCTGTTATTGTAATTGTAGGACAAAAACATTTCCTTTGGGTTTTGCTCACAGTTGCCTTACCACCTTTCTGGCTACTATTGTTTAGTCTCCTCTATATGTCTGCTTCTCCTCTGCCCACCTCAGTAGATGCAGACCTTCCCCCTACTTTCATCCTTTGGTCTCTTCTCATCATTCATGTGTACTCACCCCATAATTGTATCAACTATTGGTATTCCCATTACATAGTTGTTTCAAACCTTATGTTGCTCTTTGATATCTCTAAGATATCCATGTACTTCCAATTTTTCCTTCCATCCTCTCCAGAAATTTCTATAATGCTCTCACATTCAACACGTTCTTTTCCAAACTTCTCATTCACATCCTCACCCCTGTTTTTCCTCCAATATTCTCCATCCCAATGATTAAAAGTATTAGCCCTATTTCTCCATTCCTCAGCATCTCTTAGCTAAACTATTACAAAAATTACAGCTTCAAAGACTTAAATATTTCCATCCTACCATCTATTCACCATATATTTCCAGAAAGTGTTCTATATAAAATGTGAAACTATATGGCTCACTCCATTTCTTCAAAACCTGCAAGGACCACTGAGCAGAAGAACAATAAAGAACATTTCTCAGCATGATGCTATTCCCTTTGCTATCACAATTTCACCCCCCACTGTATAGACTCACATGCCATTATTTTTTAAGCAAATGAATCTACTTTCTCTTACCCAAGCAGCTTTTATAGTTGTTGTTCTCTGTTCCTAAACCGCCTCATTTACTTTTACCTGGTGAATGATGAAAGTTTCATCATTCAGGATCAATATCTAAAATCTCTTCTTATATGACACTTTCTCCAACTCCCTTATCAATCACCTAACAGATTCTCAAATTTATGTTCTGATAACTCCATGACCTTCTACAATAGAAGCCATCACATTGTATTTTAATAACTATCACACTGATATTTATCTTTTACCTCTACAGAATATAAGCACTCCAGAGGCCAGATTGAGACCTTAGCCTTTTAAAATATACTGTTGCATTCCTATTGTTGCATGCATCTGTGCATAGGAGGAACCCCCTGGATTATTTTGGATGAATGAATAAATAAATGTATGAAAAGAAGTGAATGCATGACTGTAGGTCCCAAACAAAATGGTAGTAACCACTGGGGAAGCTTTCTATAGCATGAATAGATGCCATTCTTCAATCTAAAAATATTGTTTTTCCAATTTTCTTTCCCTCCTAACCCTACCCCATCCCTCCACCTAGTGGTAACAAATCTCCAGATCATAATTCTATCCAACGTCAGTATGAAAGGATTCAGAGAGGGTAGTTCTAAGTCTAAAGATGGAGATTCTGAACATTAGTAGACCTCTGCAGCACACTCTTGAAAACATTGGGCTTAATAAACATCACCACCCCCTTTACAAAACTTGCCTAATGGACAAGTTTCTGCTACTTTCGCAGCTCAAGTATCAATGTTTAGCACCAGCTCTCCTGGGCTGGGTAATGACTTCAGCATAGCAATCTCTCTTTGTTACCTCCTGACATTCCTGAATTACCCTACCACAAATAGCTGGCATCCATTTTGTGGCTGACATTTGAATTTGTATTCTTTGTAATGATTACCATTTATCAAAGATCAGCTATTGATTATGCCCATCTGGGTCTGCAGTTTGAATGAAGGTAAGGGGAAAGACCCGCATTTTACCTAGGCTTTGTGCACAGAAACGCAGCCTGAGCTGGGTAAATGAAGTGGCCAGAGACAAAATGAATAGCACCAATCCACATTATATTAACTTTTAATGAGCCAAGATTAAAACAGCTCCAGGGACTTACAGTTCTTGGGAAGGAATAAAAATACAGGCTGATGAAATACTATTTTGACTAGTTTCAGTAGAGGTTTGGATTCTGTTTTCTCAGAATTTTCCATATCTTCCATAGAGTTGATATACCAATTAAAATACATATTTCACAATGATTGTTTGCATCTCAGCAGCTCTTTAGTGGGGGGGCCACAGAGAGATGGGATTTGAATCAGAGGGGAAAAGATGCCTCAGGAAACTTCCTAAATAATTAAATTTAGTTGTTAGACTAGCTCAATGCCACCAATATAAGGTAGAGATTTGGGAAGGTTGGAGAACTAATTAAAGGATTTTTAAAAATTGACAGATTATCATATGTTTCAATGGAATTCTGGGCAATTTGAATTTTGACCCTCGATCTGCTACTCTTAAAAAATGGCAATAGAAATAAAGTGAAGTGGCTGATAGCACAAACTGATGTCACACAAGTCTGAATTTAAACCCCACCTCCGTCACATACAAGTCAATGAGTAAAATACTTAATCTCTCTGTGAATGCCTACTAATCCACATAGTGGAGATAATTATAATATGCTTTGAGGGACTGACGATGGAATTATTTGATATATGCATGTTGCATATCAAGAGGCCTAGCACCTAGAAATATTGCAATCAGAGGTTACTGTCTTTAGTGTTATTCTCATTCTTATTACTTCATTCATTCAACAAATATTTGCTGAAGGCCCACAGTATATTCTGTGTTGGGGACAACAATGATGAAAATAAAAAAATAAAAAAAAACAGGCAGGATTCCTACCATTGCAGTATGAGGCTCATAAATAAAATAATTCCAATTTGCAATAATTGCTGTGTAGATGTAAAGCAATGTTTATGGTGAGATAAAAATAATAGAGATGGAACTATTTTAGACAGATAGGTCAGGGAAGTCATCTTGGAAAAGAAGTGAAGACCATGACAGAAGTACGGGAAAGAGCATTCCAGGAAGAGGGAAATGCACGTGCAAATGTCCTGAGAAAGGAGAAAATACAGCTTGTATGAGGGGCTGAAGAAAGACCAGTGGCTCTTGTGAACAGGGAGATGGCAGAGGTATGCAGGGGCCAGATCAACCATAGCCTTTGTGCTCATGGGAAGGAATTCAGATTTTATTCTAAGATTAATGGGAAGCCATTGATGAATTCTGAGAGCAGAAGAGTTGTGTTCACAAGGGCATCGTAATTCAGAAGTCTCCCACAACACTTGCTTCTCTTATCAAGTCGAAGGCAATACAAAGAAAGCAGTTTATCACTCCTGACTCGGGTTTAGACACCTACTTCTCTTATAGACATCAGTGCATTCTTATTCCCCAGATTTTTCCACCCCCAAGAAAAGTAAGCAAGCCAAACACTCCTTACAGCAAAATATAACCCATATAGGGAGTGGGGGATCAATTAACATAGCTTTTTGGGGTTCATTCTCAGAGTCATGGGTTAATTACCACAGGCTTTTGAGTTCATTTACAGCTAAAGAGAGAAAATTTAACTTCCCCATGCAATCAAATTTCTTGGCTTATGTGAATAAATACATCTTCCTGTAACAATAGTGTTTTAAAAGTTTTGTGAACCCTGTGGTAAAAGGTTATATTCCTTGGATAGGGCATAAAACAGTATAATTAAATATTAAATATTAAAGAGAAGAAAGAACATGTATAGATTTAAACTTCAGTAAGACTTTCACCCCTCCTGGATAGTCTGATGATAGCACTTCTCCTCCCTCTCTTGGGAGTTCAAGAGCACTTGAGTAGTTTGTTAGTAAGATTATTCTGTTCTCAAGTCTTCTCGCCAAGTATAATTGGATCTCATATTTCTTTCATAAGAGTCAGCGAAAGAATTTAAGCTCTTTAATCCTCAGTTTCCACAAGTTATCTGATGAGCTCATTTGCACTAAGGTATGATGATATAACTTCACCCAGGCATATTTGCCTTTGGAGAACAAGAGAATAATGCTTAATCTCATGTTGGAAATTGCTAATGGAGGAATTTCCCAGATTCGTTATAAGATATGCATAGGGAAGTTGGTCTCCCTGGCACCCTTCAAATTACTTAGGTAGATTCCTCCTTTGACTGCTTAAGGGACCTAACTAGAATATTTTGCTTGAAGGAATTTGTGGATATTCTTCTAATGCTGGGGAGAAGTGAGGAGGAAAAACAAACAGACGATCCCTCCAGAGCTACAAATCACATTTTAAGATTATTGAATGCAGGAATCATTCCTTTCTCATAGAAGCTCCCTGTGTTACATTAGGAAGCTCTATTCATTCCAGTGGTAAGCAAGAACCCCATCCAATGAATAAACTCAGTCACCACACAGGCTATTTTTCAGAATCAGTTCTCTTTCCTCACTTGCTTATTATCTTCACTGCCAGTGGAAAAGATAGACACAGGTGATGTGGTGGTGTCCTGAGAAGATGATGGAAAAATGACAAGAAGCACATTCTCTCATCTCTCAGCTATTCCCTGTTGCTTAGATATGTCAGCCTCATCCTAGCCTTTCTCTTCCCCTGCCAGTCTGGTTCCCACCAATAGCCATGCCAATGGCAATCCTTATGAGATCCTCCATTCCTTTTCTCCAGCCTTTACGCTGCATGCTTCTCGCCAATCACCAACAGTAAATCCATCCTAAACATCTGTTTTCTCTGCAACTGCTCTCAGGCTTCCCACAACTGCTGGAGAAACTCACAACCGTACCACCTTTGCTACAGTATGTTTTCTAAACTGAGTAGGGCTCTCAGTAAAACTTTCAAGTCTTCTCCTTGACCTTTCTTCACATTCTTTCTCACCATCCATGGGGTCTGCTCCAAGGTTTACTAATCTTTTCAAGTGTCTGGTCTCCATCTCTACCTCCTTCCACTCAAAAGGCAACATTACCTATTCCTGCAGAGACAACAATTCCAGTGATATCTATTCTCCTATGCATTCGTATTTCACTCCCTCCTCTCCTGGGGGGGTAGAGGGTCTCCTCACCCATCTGAGACCAGTCTCTCAATTTACAGCTTTCCATTTGCTCTTCTCTAGGTTTTGTAGGCAGCTCTTCCCTCTCTGTCTTTTCAATTCCCCTTTCTTAACCAAGTCCCTACCCTTCAAAAAATTGGAGCATGCCAGTCTTTTTCTTTTAAGTTATTTAACCTCCAATAGCCCCTGCCCCCAACTTTAGTTTACTACCTTTGTCTCTTCTCCCTTTATCTCCCAATTTCTTAAAGAGTAGAATCCACTCATTGCTTCCATTTCCTTACCTCTTCTTTTTCAGCAGCAGTCTAAAACTCCACTCAGACTTGTTCAATCAGGCCATCACTGAGCCACTCATCTCTTTTCCAGTCTCAGCCCACTTGGCATATCTCACTTGTACTTGGCATTGCAAACCCACCCCATCCTTCCTGAAATGTCCTTTATTCTTCTTGTCTTCATGAAGCCAGCCTCTTTCTCTTCCTACCTCTGAGACTGCCTGCCCCCTCCCACAACTCTTTCATTAATGACAAAAAAGGTTTCTCTGCTCACTCCTGAACTGTAGGATTCCCCAGGTCTTTACCATTAACTCTTCTCATTCGACATTTATTTGTGGAAAACCTTCCTAACTCTCTTGGTGGCAACTACTGCCAAACACCAGTAGTTTCCTAAAATTTGTTTCTAACCAAAATCCTCCTAACCAGTTTCCCTCTCTTGAAACTCTCCCCTTTCCAATCTATTGGGCCAATCCATTGTGCCACCTGAGCAAACTCTCTAATACACAGATTTGATCACCACCTTAAAAATACCAGTGGCCTACTAACTTTTGGAAGGCCTTCTCCTTTTGGAAGGGGCTTGTGCTGGTTTGGATGTATTATGTCCCTCAAAATGCCATGTTCTTTAATGCAATCTTGTAGGGGCCAACGTATTAGGGTTGATTAGGTTGGAATCTTTGGATTAGGCCCTTTCCATAGAGATGCGACCCACCCAACTGTGGGTGATGGCTCTGATTGGATAGTTTCCATGGAGGTGTGCCCCACCCATTCAGCATGGGTCTTGATTAGTTTGCTAGAGCCCTATAAAAGCTCACAAGCAGGAGGACCTCAGAGCAGCTGCAGCTGAGACAGACATTTTGGAGACTACTGTTGAAAGTAGAGTTTTTCTGGCACTTTGGAGATACTACCCCAGAATTTGCCCTGAGAAGCTAAGCCTAGAGACATTTTGGAGAATGCCATTTTGAAACACAACCTGGGAGCAAGCAGATGCCAGCCACAAGCTTTCCCAGCTAAGAGAGGTTTTCCAGATGCCATTAGCCATTCTTCAGTGAAGGTACCCTATTGTTGATACCTTACCTTGGACACTTTATAGCCTTAGGACTGTAACTTTGTAATCAAATAAACCCCCTTTATAAAAGCCAGTCCATTTCTGGTAAGTTTGCAAAATGTCAGCATTAGCAAACCAGGACAGGACTGGTTTATTGCTCCAGCTCCTTTATCCAATTTCATCCCTCCCTACTCATCAGTATTTGTTGGATCAAATAAATATCATTCTATTCAATAGTACCCTAAAAGCTTGTTCTATTTTAAAGTACCAAACACACTGTGCTCTTTACCTTTAGTCTTCGTCACTCTGCCTGAAATGCCCTTCCCTATCCCTTCACCCACCTGTGACCACTCCCAAGGAAAATAACTAATAATAGCTGATATTTATGAGTGCTCACTATAAGTCAGAGACTGAGCTGAGTATTTTGCCTGCATTATCTCCTCTAACACTTAAAACAGCCCAACAATTAGATATGATTATTATTATTTTATATATAGGAAAACTGAAGTTCAGAGAGGTTAAGTAACTTCTTTAAGGTCATATGGCTAGTGATTAATCTTGGTCTGACTCCAGAACCTTCTCTTCTAACCACATGTCCCAAAGCCCTGTGTTTCTCCCCCATATTTCTGTTTTCATTCATGTTACGTTGCTCCTTGATTATTCAGCTGTGCATCTGTCCTTTGGTGCCATACTGAGAACTCCTTGAAGAAATGGATAAGATTTTCTTCATCTATTCTCTGCCTACCCCTTCCAACATGCCTGGCAAATACTGGTGGCTCAATAATTCCTTTCTGCTTCAGAATGTGAAATGAGTGCTTTATACATACTGACTAGGGGTAGAAAGGAAATTCAAGGCACAATTTCTAGTAATCCTGACTGTGTGGGGGACTGCCAGCCTTCTGCAAGGATCCATTTACCATTGAGTCCCATTAGAGGGCAAATATTCACAGCTCATTCTCTGTCTCTAAGTTTCTAAGCCTCTTCAAAAGAGAAATAAATTGGTTTTCTATGCAGAACTATTCAAATTATAGTAATCTGACTTGAAAGAACTTTCTGTTGATAGAAACCTCTTTTTCAACTTCCTAAAGGATGAACACTCAGTCTAGTGATTTAGCAGCTTGATGATACTGAGATGCTAAAGCCAAGTGACCACCCATTGAAAATATTGCAGAGGCACAACTACAGATCCCAGAGTTTACAGTCACAATAATTGCTTCCTATTCTCTCTGGAGTATTCTGTGACATACTAAGTTTAACTATGAATGAAAAGCCTATGAACTGTAAAGTAGTAAAGGGTGAGAGAGGCCCTGAGGTGGTCAAGTGAGCAGAAGGGCATAGAACAGAGCTGTCACCGTATTCACATTGCATCCAAGTGTCGTTCTCAAACACAGAACTTTTAAGTCTCTCTACAACTGTACAACCATTCCAATGGAGTCACTGATCTCTGCTTCATCTTTAGCTGTTTTCTAATGCTAAATACTTGCTTTCCCAAATCCCGATTCTTGACTTTAGAAATTGTTGAGATAAGAGTTCTATTATAGTTTTGAAGTGAATGATTTAATTCCTTCAATTTGATGTAATAAAGGGGCCTATCTTGAAAACACTGGGAGATATTTCTGAGAAAGGCAAGCAGGGAACTAATGGGTTGCCAGTGCCTCTTGGCCTGAGCCCTCAACTCTATCTTCTTGGGATTTAGTCATCCACCTTCTATCCCCTACTCCACACCCCCATTCCTCCAACCTAGTAAAAGGACAAAATCATGAAATACATTGTATGTAGGTTCACAGACAGAGGTGGTAGAGAGAATGTAGAAACCTCTAGTCCAAACCCTTCATTCTACACATGAGGATAGTGAAGATCAGAGAGGAGGCCAACTTGCCTTAGATTACAAAAAAATGGAGACAGTGGCAGTGCTGAAAGCTGGCAAGAGCCAATTCTGGTTATCTTTCCCAACTCTGCATTCAGTGACATCATGTTGCCTGACTAGAATTGGCCATAGTGGGAGAATTTACATCATGGAGACCGGCAAACACTACAGATCAGGGCTTCCCTCTCCCTCCACCCCAGAGTTACACCACGGTAACTTTTATATTTGTAAATATACAATGATCTTTCCACATTCCCACGATTCTTGTCTTCTTTCCTTCACTCTCTTTTTCATGCTTATTTCTTTGCTTTCATTAATTCACTAAACAAATAGGTGTTGGCCAACTTTTACATACCAGGCACAATGCAAAGAGTAGTGTATAATAAGGTGGTAAAATAAACAACAAAGTTCTGTCTTCATGGTGGAGACAGGCATTAAACAAATGATAGTTATGGCTATATATTTATAGCCTCATGCATGTTGCAAGGCAGATAGCAGAGGAATATAATCTAGGCTGAGAAAATGACATTAGATTGTCCTACCAAGTGTTCACAGAATTGGTCTGTGGCATTAGTGAATGTGCTTCTCAGCAAGAGGAACCTGGGTTCAAGTCCCAGCTTTGAGTATTCATGTTGAATGACCGTGGTCAACCCCTCAAAGCCTCAGTTCCCTCTTCAGTAAAATGAGGATAAGCTTAGCACATACTCTATACGGTGGATGTGAGAATTTAACTGATATCAAGTAAAATAACTAACCCTGAGCCTGGTACATCATTGTCATTCAATAAATGCTACTTATGTTTATAATTAGGATCATTCTTACTACCTTTCTTTCCCACTGCCTGTCTAGAGCTTTCATTCTGTCCATGACTTTACAGGACATCAGTTTTGCCTCCCTGTGTAAATTCTCTGGGAATGTGGGGGATGAGCAGAGGCCATCTGGTGATGGAAGATGCTGGCCAATTTGTCACTAATTGCCTAAGCACTCTGGCTCGCCTTGGTAATGGGTTTGGTGAGTCTAATTAGTGCGGACCACATGACATCTTTGAGTTGCTTCTGCTGGGAGCCTGAGCCCAAGCCAACAGCTCCAGGTTCCTTCTGAGGTTGGAGTGGTGCCTTCGGAGAATCACATTTAATGAAGTGCTGGCACACAGTGATGGCCATTCCTGGCAGAGGTGGGTCCTGTCTGCTCCCATACCCTCCATGTGGGAGCTTGCTGTGACTAAAAGGAGCACAGGGATTTTGATTAGAGGGACAGATGGAAAGTGGGAACATTCACTTAGCAGCTTTTAGCAACCTCCAAGGATCAATCTTTAAGCGGCTCTGAGCCCTAGGCCTGGATTTTGATTTGCAAAGCTAAGGCCAGGCCCCCCAGCCCAGGGTAGGAAGCATATGCTAATGCCAACATTTACCTACCATTTAGCCCCACAGCTGCTTCCCTTTGCTTTGCCATATGTGGTCATGCCTCAGTCTTAATAACAAACACAAAGATATATCTGTACCCACCACAGTGCCTGGCACACAGCAGGGACTCCCCAAATGTGTGCTGAAAAAATGAGTGCAGAGAAGCTCTGCATTGTTCACCTTCCCAACAAACCATGGTCTGCTTCCTGATTATTCCTCTCATTGACCTTCCCCTTTGTTCGCTGATAGACAAAACACAAGCCAACTGCTTATAGGAGATCAAAAGAAGGTGAGGTTCTCCCTCTGCATCAGCTTTAACACAAAGACCTTTTTACATTTGTATTGGCAGATCATTGATCTGTTTGGGAGACAGCCTGAAGGAAAGGAATAGGTTGCAGCTTGGGGAGTTCAGCAGACCTGGGCTTTAGTGCCCTCTCTGTCACTCGCTAACCACATGATCTTAAGAGAGGTAGCTGACTCCTTCAAGACTCAGTTTCTTTATCTGGAAAATGGGATTGGTAAAAGTATCTGCCAAGCTGAGATGTTATACAACCTACACATGATACATATGTGGCAGGATGAAGCTTTTTGAAGGACTTTTCTAACCCTCCTGTGGTTTCTGACCTATAACAGGCTAGGATTCTAGAAAAGAAGAGCACATGCACAATATTTGTTGTGTCAGAGAATAGAAAGAGACTATGTAGGGTAACATCATAGTTATCCTATAAAAGGAAGTCAACATTAGCAAGAAAAATAACAAACGTAAGGAACTCAGGGTTTAGAATCAGAGGTGACAGCTAGACAATTTCCTTACAGATAATTGTTACTGGTGCTGGACCTGGACGTACTAATGTCTGTCGTTCTCCTCCCGGGTTCTGAAGCATCTGATGATCCTTTGACCCCACTGCACAATGTAAAAAAGGAAGCCAACCACTCGTAAAAGTGCTGACTCAGTTTGGGCCAGAGGCTAAGAGGAATGAGAATGAAATGTGGAATTGGCAGCAACGTATGGTGGAGTAGCATCCCTAATGCCCTCCCCATGCCTACCAGAGACTGCACATTTTTAAAATTCCATGTTTTCAGTACTGCAAGAAGTGCAGTGGTTGGCATAAAATTAGTATTTAATACAAAGCTGTGCAAATAGGAGGTATCTGACAGACTGCTACCACAGTACAGTTTGGCTTGCTTAAAACAAAACAGTAATATAATGTCGATGTTCCTGGGTGAAGGTGACTCCTTCTGGACTGATCCACTCTGCTCCTGGGTAGATCAGAGTTAAGGGGAAGTGAAATGACACAAAATAAAGTTTCAGTGGCTGAGAGATTTCAAATAGAGTTGAGCGGTCACTCTGGAGGGCATTCTTATGTGCTATATAGTTGTACCTCTTTAGGTTTTAGTGCAGCAGAATAGCTAGAAGGAAATACCTGAAGCTGACAAACTCCAACCCAGTAGCCTTGATTCTTGAAGACGACTGTATAACTATGTAGCTTACATGGGGAGACGGCGTGATTGCAAAAACCTTGTGGCTCACAGTCCTTTTATCCAGTGTATGCCTGCATGAGTAGAAAAATGAGGACAAAAACTAAATGAAAAATAGGGTGGGGGAGATGGAATGTTTTAGGTGTTCTTTTTTACTTTTATTTTTATTTCTTTTGCAATAGGAAAATGTTCAAAAATTGATTCTGGTGAGAAAGCACAACTATATGATGGTACTGTGAATAACTGATTGTACACTGTGGATGATGGTAGGGTATGTGAATATATCTCAACAAAACTGTACATAAAAAAAGAAACAAACAAACAAAAGAGACACAGGTGGTGTGAAATTGAAGAGAATTCTCACCCTTTCTTGGCTGTGGAAAGTGTGAGCCAGAAGACATTATGTACTTCTGATGTCTGTTAGAAGTAGCCTGAACATAGGGGAAAATGGTGGGTGGGACCTTTGATGAACTGGACCACGTACAATCCATTTTTATACCCTGGCTGGCTACAAAATTACCACTATAGACCTCAAGTTTAGGATTGCTGGTCTAGCTGTCACCTCTGATTCTAAACCCTGAGTTCCTTACATTTCATATTCTTAAATTGTAAAATATATAGAAAATTTTTTCCGAAGAAGTACCTCTTAGATTCTCAAGAAAGTCCCGTGAGGCTGTCAGGGCAGGTATTATCACTCCCAGTTTTCAGATCCTGAGATAAGGATTTACATGCAAGCAGTTTCTTTGGGAAGAGATCCCAAGAACGAAATGAAAAGAGAGTTAGGCAAGGAAAGGTAGCTGAGTCAAGGTATCTTCATGCACAGGTTACCGCTGTAGGTTCCTACCCTGCTAGGAACCACTGGGACTATGCAGATCGCTGCTCAGAGTTGTCACACTCCAGGGTGAGGAAGCAGGGGTGTTTATCCACCAACTGTTTCCCTTCTAGTTTGGGGGTTGCTTCTGAGGGGATTAACTCCCAGACACTCCCAGTCTGCTCTGCCTGCAAGCCAGTCAGAGCTGTGGTCAGAGACAGCTAGGCCGAGAGTTACAGATGCTTATAATTAACAGGAAACCGTCAACACGCACCCACCTGAATGCTGGGGAGATATGGGCGAAGTGCCTCCAGCATGTGCTACTCTAGGATCCAGAGGTAGCAAGCAGGTGTCACTGCTGTCAGACCCCAACCCTAGTTCCCTGGCATCTGGTTCAGGGCTCCACTCACTTCATTAAATCCCTCCCTGTCCTGAAACAGCTCTTGGGTCAGAATGGATTTGTGTCCATCACTAGAAGGAATTCAGACTGGATTACAGAACAAGGAAGCAGAAGAACTTTTAAGAGTAATTTCAATCAAGCATATTTGTGCTCAGGGTGGGGGTGGGGAATGGGAAGTTATTGCTTAATGGTTACTGAATTTCTGTTTTGGGTAATGGAAATGTTTTGGTGATGGATGGTGGTGATGGTAGCACATCATTGGGAATGTAATTAACAGCACTGAATTACATACTTGAAAGTGGTTAAAATTGGAAACTATGTTGTATATATGTTATCACAATTTAAAAAATGGATGGAGAAAAAAAAGCTATTCATACGGGATATGAAAGATTTTTCCAAATGTAGATGATCTGTCCAACCATGGAAGTTTCTGGTGTATAATAGTACTAGCCCATTCACAAAAATGGGAAATTGGACACATATTTTCTCAAGGTGGTCTCTGACTGATGTTATATTTTGCCAACTAGATAGCCCCCTGAGATTGGGTATTGTACATTCTTCTATATGAATTGCCCACAACACTTAGCACTCTCTGAGTTCTCAGTTGGCATATAATACATACTGGCTTACACTTTCATGCTACTAATTGGTTAAAAAAAATTAAAGGGTGTTTAAGGATAAATGGGCATAGGAAATTCTACTGGGGTGATGAAAATGCTTCATCACACAGTAGAATTATGGTGCATAATTTATTACACTCAATAAAACTGATGATACACTTAAAATGGGAAAATGTTATGATTTGTAAATTATATCTCAATAAACTAAAAAAAAACACAAAAAGAAAAAACATTCGTTTTCTACACTTTGAGCTTTGAAATAGGTCTAAACAGACATTGGAAGCACTTGGAGAAGAATATGGACTATGTTTCATGCTAAATCATCTTTATGGACTGACCATTTCTTCAAAAAAATGCAAACGACTTTTATCAAATTTCTGTCCTTGAGTATCACACAGAGCAAGATCTTGGCAGGGTATGGTGGCAGTGCTAAAAAGGACTTACTTGGAAATTAGAAGGCAGCTTATATACTTTTCATCTCTTACTGCTGGCTAGAAGTGAAACTACAGGAGAATTTCTTGGTAACGAAGTAAATTCTCCAGGAAAGACA
Source organism: Choloepus didactylus (assembly GCF_015220235.1). NCBI lineage: Eukaryota > Metazoa > Chordata > Mammalia > Pilosa > Megalonychidae > Choloepus > Choloepus didactylus. Next base: position 237,992,056 of record NC_051307.1, read on the forward strand.
TGAATATCAAACTGAGACTTGCCATTTTGTATATCTTGCTTATAATTGAAGAGGGATCAAAATCACTTGAGTAAGAAAAGACATGGAGTCCCCTGCCCATGACCCTCCAGCTTCCATCCTGAACAGCTACAGCAGACTACATCCCAGATGGGGGCAACTCTATAAAAGGCTCACCTGCCCCCAGATCTCCCTACATCTTCTGGACTGTCGTCTTGCCACTCTCAGGAATCCCATTTGTAGCCTAAACCAGCATTTTCCAAATGCCTGTCATCTTGTTCCACCTTAATACATTTTCCTACATCTGCAATATTATTTTCAACATATTTTTTTCATTCTTTACTTAAAGTTATTTCAAAAGGAAATCTTAAATTAGTGGTTAGTGGAAAACTGGAATCTATCGCCAAACACAGGTTGTAAATATAAATAAAATGTGCATAAGAGAATATACTTGTTCTTAGGAAATGTACATGGAAGTGTTATGTGTTCAAGGAGCATGGTGTATACAACCTACTCTCAAAGGTTCAGAAAACTGATAGACTGAAAGGGAGCAGACAGATGGACTGATAAGATACATGGATAGATAGAATGATACAGAAAATGTGACCAAATGTTAAAATTAGTGGAACTGGATATCTGGAGTGGTTATGTTGGAGATCCCTCTACAGGTTCTGTATTATTTTTGCAACTGTAAGTTTGAAATTATTTCAACACAAATAAATAAATTGTAAGAAAAACTGATTTTTTTTTTCAAATTCCAGCTAGGTACTCTTGCCTGCCAAAGGGAAATTAACAAGTGTTACCCAAAATTGAGTTTCTCCTTAATGATAGCAATAAAATTTACTTACTGCATATCAACTATGTTCCAGGCACTGATCTAGGCACTTAGAGTATAGCGTAAACAAAACAGATAAAGATCCCTACTCTCCTGGAGTTTATATTCCAGGCAGGTGATAGACAATGAACAATAGACATAGAGGAAAAAGTAAATTATAAGGCAAGTTAGAAGCTGATATGTACCAAGGAAAAAAGAAAAAGTATAGCAGTGTGAAAGCAACAAGAATGCAGCGTAGAGGATACAGAAAGTCTCACTGAAAGGGCAGAATTTGGGGAAGAACTTCATGGATGTGGGAGAGTTATCCCAACAGATGTTGGGGAAAGAGCATTTCAAGAAGAAAGATGGGCTAGAGCAGAGGTTCTCAAATTTGAATATGCAATAGAATCATGCGGAGGGCTTGTTAAAACACATATTGCTGGGTCTCACAGCAAGAATCTCATATTCAGTAGGTCTGGGTGGGGTCTAAGCATTTACATTCCTGAGTCCTGGAGATGATGCTGAAGCTGCTGGTACAGGGCCCACACTTGGAGAAGTTCTGGCTGGAGCAAAAGGCAAGATTGCGAGCCTGCCTGGCTACATTGAGAAGAGCACGGCGCCCAGCAGAGAATCCACCCTGTCTCATCCTGGCCGCTCTGTGTGAGAGTGGACACAGGCAGACACTGCAGAGGGTGCTGGAACAATCCAGACGAGGAAGAGGGTGGCTCGGACCACAGGGGTCTAGAGGAGATGGTGAGACGTGGTGAGAATCTGCATAGACCTTGAAGATAAAGCTTGGGTGACTTCCTAACAAGTCTACATGTGGGATGTAAGAAAGAGGACTGTCAAGGGTAACTCTGAGTTTTCACTTTTGTCTTTAATTATAAATTAAAAAGAAGTGGCTTCCATCTGGCCAATGTTACTGAGTGCCGTGCCCATGACCACCTTCGGCAGACAGTGGTCTAAATTTATCATTGGCATTACTCCGAAAAGCAAATGTTATGGGAAGGGAAGCATCCCTTGGGCTTTCAACCAAACTATAATCCCAGTGAGGAATGAGGGAGTAGGTTGGTTTCTGCACCCTTGTAAGAATCAGTCTGATAAAGAGTAGGGGAAACTTTTGAAGACCTTCTTGAACCAAGTAAGAACTCAAGGGCAGTGACTATGAAGGAAATGAAAATGAAACAGGTTTGGCTCATTCCCACCCTTCCATCTCTGAGATGATGCCCAAGCCTCCATCCAGCCATCAGGGAGCCTCTCCACCTCTGCACAGCTGGTCAAGCCATGCTGCTTCGTGCCTTTCTTAATCCAAGAAGTTCAGTCAACAATAATGATGATCAGATTACAAGCACTGTCAGGATTAAAATGTCAATTTCTCTCATTTCATTCACTCATTCATTCATTCATTTATTCACACAAATTAATATTTATGGTCACCTGCCCTTTGCCAGGTGCTGAGGAAAACACCATGAATGAGACCCAATCTATGTCAACATCCAAGGGAGAAAATCTCAATCAAACAAAAAAAGGTAACAACGGTTTGAAAAGAGGAGAACACATGCAAGCGTTGGAGCCCCTGAGGTGACTGAGGGCAATCTCAAATTGTCCGATTCCCGCCAAAATCGTGTGATGACTGGGCAGTTAGGCATAATGGTTCAGAAGGTGGGTATTGAAGCTAGGAGTCCAACTCTGGTGCTGCTGTTTACTGGCTGGGTAAGGATGGGCATGTCACAGACTCTCTCGATGTCTCTATTTGCTCATCTGTGAAATGGATGAATGAAAATGCTTACGTCCAAAAGTTGTCATGAATTTTACATGACTAAGCACTTGATGAAAGCCTGGCACATGGTAAATGACCAGATGATTTCATTATCATGAGCTATTTCCTAAAGACAAACAAGAAAACACCATTTCTCTCCCTTCTTCCAGGTTTAGTCTCAGAGCACAGACTTAGATAACATTAACTCATCCCCCTGCATTATGGTTTTGGCTGAGTTGCAATGTAAATTCACCCCTTCTGCTATCCTTTTATTGAGGGTCACATAGAAACATGTTAGCATTTACTGAATCTTACAGTGCATGGCGTTTCATATTTTACAAGACACTTTCCAATGCACTCACCTCACTCTGTCCTCCCCCAACCCCACTGAGCAAGATAGGGATTATTAACTCTGTTTAGCATTTCCAATCAGTGAAGATTCCAGACTCTCAGCAACCAAACCAAGGTCCCAGATCCCTAGGTAGTGAGGGATGAGAAAAGCTTAGAGGTAGGTAGCTAAATTCTGCAAACTCTTTTGGCCTTGACACTTCAGGGTGGCATTTTTCTTCTTCCAGACAAATTCTGAAATTATTAATATTTACTTACACCAAAGAAGGAGTGAGAGGCACTCACAAAAGTTGCTTGATTTTTTATTGTCAAAGAAACCTGGCTGAGGGCACCCACCTGAGGCTTTTCCACCAGTGCATTAAAAAGGATTTTCAGACTTAGAAATATGACCAGAGAAGAAGAGAAGTCACAAATAAAGGAATATTTGTATATACATAATCTGCCTGAATGGTCACCACACAAATAAATAATCAGGCTTAACTGTGTCCTCTGGCCTAGACTCTAAGACCCCCGAGAGCAGTGATTAAATGCCTCATGGTCCTCCAAACACCCAACGATAGGGACAGTAATTTGCACAGCTGAAGACAGCAGGAGCCAAGTTGCTTTCATCAAGACTTACTAAGTTTCCAGAGTGATTTTGTGTAAGGCAGTTTTTCCCCTTTTCCAAACTACTCCATACATCACAGGCTTTGAAAAACCAAGGAGACCAAGTTCAAGCTGTTACAGGAAAGGCCAAGTGGGGACTGGTGAAAGGGGGTATGCCTGAAGGATTCTGAACTGCAGGCAATGCTAATAACATTAAGCAAACAAGCAAACAGTGGATAATTTCTTGTCCCAGCTAGCTCATTTATATTGGAACAGCTTTGCCATTGCGGTGTTGGGGCAGGGGTGGGGGTGGGGGGTTTCAGATATACCCACCTACTCACTTCTGCCAATCATCAGGTTTTGACACCTAATTTGGACCCTAAACCATGGTTCAAATTTAGATCAGTCCTCAGGAATAAAGTAGCCAGGAGAACATAAGAGTTAGGAGCTGGAGCTGGGCGGTCAGGCTGCATGGGTTTGCCATGTGAATCTGTTACTGAAATCAACCCTTCTGAGCCTAAGTTTTCCCATCTATAAAAGCTCTCATTTTATTTTATTTAAGCCAGTGTGAAACAGATCCACACAGGCTTGGGCCCGCCTTGGGTGCCATGTCCCTCTAGCTTCCTGCTCTGGAACTTCCCTGACAGAGTGGTGTGGGAAACCTAGAGGAAAGTGACCCCAACTCACACACACACAACCTGGAATTATAGGGCCACCCTTGACCAAGAGGGAAATGACAGTCCTGAGCATTTCCTTAGGGCTCTGTAGGAGAATCAAAGTGTGCCTCTGTGGGAACTATGCATCTATGCATCCTCTAGACTATAGGGGCCACCCTTCCATGTTAGCTGATTCAATGAAAGCTACTTTACAAGTCTGTAAATGATAGATAATTGCTAGTTATGCAAAATAATTATTGCCCATAGACAAGCTAATTCTTTCCTGTTCAGAAAAGGTTTCATCACCTTCCCTTCCCCACTGTGGCAAGAGATAGTTTTGCCTCCACTTGGACATTTATTTCCATATTCCTGATCTATAAATGTGTCTGTTCTTTCGATTCTCTTTTGAAGTGGTTAAAATTTCTGCATGGGTCCCTAACTGATGAGGAGTTGACTCTTTAACTTGTGTTATAAGGAAATATTTATATCTATGTGACAGTCATGATTTTACCCTTTTTCAAAAGTCATCTTTTAACAGCTCTTTGGAACACCCCAAAAGATCGCATAGCAGCAGCTTGTTTGTGCAACACATATATGCATTGGTTTTCCTTCTCTGTTACACTCCTCTTGTGTCTCGTGCCAGGCTCCTAAGTACCACTTTACCAAGTTAACTACCTATATGCAAGCTTCTCTCTGGGTTTTTCTTAGGACACTGGAACATGGTAGTTAGTCTATAGTTATTTGCTATCCATTATTTTGAGGTTATTATAACCAAATCGGAAATTTGAAACTAACAATGGAAGCCATATATTGAGGATGGCACAGCAACAAGAAGGAATGACTCTCGTATCACATAACCATGGACTGATCACATTTACAGGAAAGAAGCAAACATCTTGCTATATTCACCACCATCATTTTGTGTTTCTGTCACTCATGACTGAGCCTAATCCTAAAGGATGCATTTCCTCTTTCCCTAAATCAGTTCTTGATACCAAACGGCTTATGTATCTAAGTGAAAGAGTCAGAGTTGACTTGAAGAAGCCATGCACGAATGATGAAGTGTGGAAAACAAGTCTCGCTTAACTAGAAGCAATACAGAACTCCACAGTGGGCTCAAATTCCAGAGGAAATTGTCCTGGTTAAGATGGGACTTGAGTGGATTCAGGAAGGATAGTTCGAATTTTAAGCAGTACAAAGCTAGAGGCAGAGAATTCAAGGCAGGGAATGGACTGAGTAATAGCATGAAGGGGAAAAAAAGTGTGGAATGGGCTGTGGAAGGGACAAGGATGAGGCTACTCTAAATAAAGAGGTGGGCTTGGGGGAAGGTGTGAAAAGTTCTCAGAGGATATCTTTCCCCTGCCCACCACCAAGTATAGCTGCAGGGGAGCCCTGAGTACACTTCATTTCAGAGCACTCTGTGCTGGGTTGAATTTGTTATGTACCCCAGAAAAGGCCATGTTCATTTAATCCAATCTTGTGGGGGCAGGCCTACTGTAGCTGGGAACTTTTGATTATGTTGTTTCCATGGAGATGTGACCCCACCCATTCAAGGTGGGTCTTAATCCCCTTGCTGGAGTCCTTCAAGGGAGAGACATTTTGGAGAGAGCTCAGAGTTGAGAGAGTTTAGAGAAGCTAAGAAAGAAAATGCCCCGGGGAGAAGCGAGAAGTACCCATGGGAGCTGAAGAGCCATTTTGAAATCAGAAGCTGGGAGAGAAGGGCCAGCAGACATCACCATGTACCTTCCCACGTGACAGAGGAACCCTGCGTGCCAGTGGCCTTTCCTCTGTGAAGGCATCCTCCTGCTGGTGCCCTAATTTGGACATTTTCACAGTCTTAGAATTGTAACTTGTAACTTAATAAATCCCCATTGTTAAAAGCCAACCCATTTCTGGTATACTGCATTCCAGCAGCTTTAGCAAACCAAAACACACCCAATGCCATTTCCATTAGCATCTCTGAATACTCTTTACTTCTTCCTTCCATCAGTAACAAAATGGAGTTATGTGGATTCAATGAGATAAAACAGGCAAAGGACTTAACATGGTACCCACTGATACTCCCCTTTCCTCCTTCCTTTCTCCGATGATACCCATCTCCACACAAAATTCAGTCCTCTGCAATTTGTACTACAGTTTCAAAACCTAATTCCTACCGGTGGTAATTAAGACATTTAGCTTATCTATTAAAAAAAAAAAAAAAAAACTGGCATAGTAACACTTCTTATACCTTTTATAAAATAATGATCTAAACATTCAAAAGAATAACATTCCCCAAGCCTGGTGTTAATCTTGTCTCTCATCACAGTTACAGGTCACACTGGCTCTGGACCATTTCACGTAATTATTTTTATTCATCAATAGCACTTAGGCAGAAACAGATTCACCTAGACATTACTGAAGGGGGCTCTTTTATACCCTCAATGGGCCCAGCCTCAGGAAGACCTCTGAGAGACAGGCTGAGTTTTTTAAAATCATGGGTGTTTATGTTCTCTAACCTACAAAATACTGGTTTTTGTTTCTAAGGAAGTTTATTGCAAGGAGTTCAAAAATGGAGAGATACAACCCTTTAGCCCAAGTCTTTAAAAGATAGCCCTCTGGACTAAATTTAGAAAGTTCCAGCTGGATGATAAAGAAAAAGGAAATGCATCTGAACACCATTGTTTTCAGACATTATATTACAAATGAATCACTTGCGTATGTGGGGGGTGGTGGTGATGGGGTGCAGAAATGCAGATTTCAAGAGTCTAACCACAAAGATGCTGGCTCAGTAAGTCTCTGGAAGGGCCCGTGGAATCTGCATTTTAATAATTCATTTCTTCCCCCATCCCTTGGATATAGTGGCCTCTAGACCACACTTTGCCAAACAATGTTTTAAAAAGTACCCATGTGAGCTAGGGAAGAACACGGAAATGTTAGACTTCCCTGCCTGGGTTGGAACTGGTGTTCTTGGAAATGTTGAGGACTGACAGTTTGGTAGGCTGAGCCCTTGATCTCAGGGCTTGCCCTTGTGAAGCTTGTTGCTGCAAAAGGAGAGGCTAAGCCTACTTATAATTGTGCCTAAGATTCTCCCCCAGAGAACCTCTGCGTCGCTCAGGTGTGGCGCGCGCTCTCTCTCTCTCTCTCTCTCTCTCTCTCTCTCTCTCTCTCTCTCTCTCTCTCTCAGCCAACTCGGCAGGTGAACTCACCACCCACCCCACTACGTGGGACATGACTCCCAGGAGTGTAAATCTCCCTGGCAATGTGGGACATGACTCCTGGGGATGAGCCTGGACCTGGCATCATGGAATTGAGAAAATCTTCTTAACCAAAAGGGGGAAGAGAAATGAAACAAAGTTTCAGTGGTTGAGAGATTTCAAATGGAGTTGAGAGGTTACTGTGGAGGGCATTCTTATGTGCTATATAGATATCCTTTTTTAGTTTTTAGTGTATTGGAATAGCTAGAAGGAAATACCTGAAACTGTTGAACTGCAACCCAGTAGCTTTGATTCTTTAAGATGATTGTATAACTATATAGCTTACATTCTGTGACTGTGTGATTGTGAAAACCTTGTGGCTCACACTCCCTTTATCCAGTGTATGGACAGATGAGTAGAAAAGTGGGGACAAAAACTAAATGACAAACAGGGTGGGATGGGGGGGATGGAATGTTTCAGGTGTTCTTTTTTACTTTTATTTTTGTTTTTATTTTATTATTATTATTTCTGGAGTAAGAAAAATGTTCAAAAGTTCATTCTGGTGATGGATGTGCAACTCTATGATGGTACTTTGAATAGGTGATTGTACACTGTGGATGACTGTAGGGTGTAGGGTATGTGAATATATCTTAATAAAACTGTATTTATAAAAAAAGTGACCACGTGCTAGCTGCTAGCCTAAAGCTCAGAACCATGCACAGGGGGACCCCTAATTATAGATATATGAAAAAGAGAGGCAGGGTGACTGTACAAAGTAGGAGAGAGAGAGACAGGGTTGGGGGAGAGGGGAGAGAAAGAGAGTGAAAGCAGTGAGTTTAAAAAGGTCCAGAAGAAGAAAACCAAAACCAACTAGGAGTGCACAGCTTGAGGGATTCCAGTACCGAGACCCTCACCCACACACAGGAGGTTTTGTCATTGGATTTTTTTTTTTACTGTGGCCTTATTTGAGGTCACAACCTGCACATCAGACAACCTGGGGAAGAGGAGACAGGTTGTGTCTTCAGCATCCTAGGAGATGTTCCTGACCACATGACCTAGGTAGACTCATGTGCGATGTACAATGATGCTCAAAGCTCAAGCTCAAGTTAAAGAGGTCAAATCTCTCTCCAAGCCCGATGATGCACACCCCTACCTGGGGGATTATGAAAAGAAACAGGTGGAAATTCTTCTGCTCCCCAATTTTACTTTTGTTTCTCTTTTGAAGAATTATTGGGCCTTAGGGCTTTTTATTTCCTTAAATCTTTTGTAAAATTCCTCTTTTAAAGGGACATACTAAAATATGTGTATGACAACCAAAGAAATAATATAAACATACATAAAGAAAACCTGTAGCCATCTCCCACCACTTTCTCTTGTTTTTTCAATCCTTACCTTCCAGGTTAACTAATACTAGTATACTGGTGCATACCCTCCCACACCTTTCTCTGTGTAATGTCAACACTCACACACACACACACACACACACACACAGGTTTTCGTCATTTGATTTGTGTGTGTGTGTGTGTGTGTGTGTGATGCATCTTACTATCTGCACTTTGCTGCAACTTTGTCTTTTCACGAAAGATATCATGGACCCTCCTCCAAATGAATACAGTTCAAGTTCCTAATTTTTAACAGCTTTCTGATGTGACTGGAAGGAAATCCAATGGCTACTCCCTGCCTAACCCTCCACCTTTGACAGGCTTTTCCCTCCGTGGACCTTGTCTTCCTCTCCTTGGCACTTGACTATAAGTAAAGCCAAATCAACTCTGAACCAGGGCACCCCTGCTTGAGGTCAAGGACACTGCTCAGAGTCACACAAATTCTCCTGGGTTTTCAATGTGAATTGCTAAAGCAAATATCAAAACTTGAATACAGCACTGAAGAAGACAAACAAGAACACTTCTCTCAAAAATCTCTAATTTATGCCTAAATCACACAATAAGAAGAAAGGCTCCAAGGTAAAAGACAAGTCAGGATGTATCCAAAAACACTGTGAGGCATATGAGGGGCATCGGAAGGGATTCTATCCTTGGCCCAGCATTCATATGTAGTTTTTAAGTCTTTTAAGTCTTCCCTACAGACCACGGAGAGGATGGTTAAAAATTGACAGATGATGGAAAGAAAGTGCATTGCTTATTTACTGTTTTGCTTCTACCTTTTCTGGTAATCAAGCAAGATAGGAAGAGAATGACTGGAGAGAACTGATATTGATTTATCCATTTTTAGCTCTATGTTATTGCTCTATCACATTAATAACTTCATACGAGAAAAGTCAAAGTCAAGCTGGATGAGAAGTCTTTAAAACATCTCAGTGTTTAGGTCTCTGATAAACAGCACTGAAAAACATTGAGACGACTTACAGATGAAATATATAAATGACTAAAAGCATTTGTGAGGAATACTGGAGAAAGGATAGCTCATGTATTCATTCATTCATTCATTCAACACATTGCTTGAGCATCTATTTGCCAGATACCTGTGATAAAAAGGTAAACAAAAAGATAAGAACCAAGTCCTCAGCAAAATTACATTCAAATGAAGGATCAAGATAATAAACAAGGAAATAAAAATAATTTGAGATTATAAATTGTATGACGGAAAGTGCTATGAAGGAAACAATGTAATATGTGCTGCTGAGTTACATAAGAAGTTACACTTCTTATGTGAAGTTTATCACTGAGACCTGGCTGCATCCCCTAAGTTGAAGCCTGACAAACTGAATGTGTCCAAGGAGACATATATGATGATAAAGAGACAAGGAGCCTTGACAGTCAAGAAACCATGGGGAGAACTGATGGCGTGCAGAACAGAAGAGTCATGGGTAACATCACCTTCACCTTTAAATCCTTCAGAACAACCATTACATGGAAGAAATTATTAGATATATATGTGTGATATCAAAGTAGGAGGACAGGCCTTACAGTGAGGGAAATGTCAGGCCAATATATGAGGCAAAGTTCTGGCCATTAGGACTGTCTGAAAGTGGACCCCTTTGCTTTGGAAGATGCTACGCTTTCTATCATTGCAAGGTATAAGACTGAAGTAATAGGATCACTTACCAGGAATGATGTAAAGGGTATATACATATCCAACATAAACAAAACCATGTCTCCCTTTTACTTCTCTTTTCCAAAAGGAGTCTAGGAGAAAGAACCTTCATTCAAGAATTTAAGTATTCAGGTCCCTTGAGTGGTGATGTCATCTGAGCTGAGTTTCAAAAAGCTTGAGATAATGAAATTGCTCTACACAAGAGAAGAAAGGGATGTGTGTTTTGGTTCTGACTGGGAAAGGACCTATAAAAAAGGAAAGGAGCAGGGGAAAAAATGAAGGAAGAGAAGAAAGAGAGAAAGAGAAGATTTGGTTTGGAATCTGAGCTGAAAAAGATTAAGTCTAACATTTGATATTAAGTTGTTAGTGCAGCAGATTTCTGAGAGCACTGTGTGTGTGTTCAGGCAAACACAAGTGCATATATGTGTGTATGTGTGTGTGTGTGTGTGTGTTAGGAAAAAAGTTCCATATCTCATTTTATGTGGCAAAATGGGGAAAGCAAAGCTTCATCTATTCACTCATTTAACAAACATGAATAAGACACCTAAAATGTTTCAGGAGACCCCAGGCTTACTCATATTTACTGAGTGAATAATAATTTTAAAAATCTTGCATCAAATCTAAGATGATATTGGTTTATAAGATGCATGATTATTTTATGTTGCAATAAAAGAAAAAATGCTGCCAACTAACTCCAACTTGATTTGCAAGATGAATCCCACTTACAGAGATGTGAAAATGAGAAAAATTGTGCATCTCAGAATTGATGAATTATGGTAGCCCTATTTCTTCTGTGACATATCTGGAATAATATACCTTAGGTATTGCTTCCACATTTTAAGAGGAATATTGCCAAGTAGGCAGTTGTCCAGAGGACACTGACATTTAGATATAATCAAAAACAAAGAAAAGCAGAATAAAAGAAAATTAAAATACAGCCAAACAAGAATTTGGAGCTGAAGATGACAAGGTATCCTCAGAAATCTTCTCAAGCACCTGGTACTTTCTTCAATCTACATAATAGGGGTTTTAGTCAAGAGTCAAGATGATCCCTGGAAATATTCAGAAAATATATCCCAAAATGGTATCACATGGAATGCTATTTTAAAAGTAAGTATTCACTTTGTCAAACAAGTTTGGAAAATACTGTTACAACCAAATTGCTACTGGATTATTTACTGCAGGACTTCTCAGAACCTTTAATATGCTATTGTATATTGTGACCACTCGAAGGGGCAATGCAATATGAAGTTTCCCCAAAGTTATTTGATCTTTCCTGGTCATAAGCTAAACATTAACATACTTTGGAAACTTTTCTTTGGGGAGCACCAAATTGGCAAGCATAGCATATCACCCAGACACCCAATGTGCAAATCAGTTTAAAGTGGAGCTGCTCTGACTTAGGAAAGTGGAAGGGTTATATCGAGAAAGGGGCAGTGGCTTGAAGGTTTGTCCTTTATGCTTCCTCACTGCCACCAAGGGAGCCCTTCGTGCCTCTTCAGGATATGGTCAAATTATACAAATCAAAGTTTAGAATTAGACACCCTCTAAGATTCCAGGGGTGGGCTGGGGTTGTCTCCTATCATTGGCAATTGCCAAATTGGTAATTCATAAATTCCCCACTCCACACCCAGTGATATCAAGTTAGTAATTTGAAATCAGCCATGGTGGGAGTACTCACATCACAGAAATTAGAAAACACTACAAATCTTGACTTTTTTTCCTTTTCAAAGAGCCACTTTATCAGTAAACACTGCTTGAAACTAGAAGTCCAACCTAGAGTAAGTCTTGAGATGAAAGAGCTACCATGGCTGGGACTATTTTTAGAGAGATTTTACTTTTCCAGGATGCCTTCCTTGTTCTTTCAACCTATTACCTATACGGAAAGCTTTCCTTCATTTCTTTTGCTGCCCAGTTTCTTCTTATTTTCAATTTCTGTTACATCTGGAATAGAGCCCCCAGACACTGAGATAAGAACTCTTTAGGGGTTTTAGAGTTATAGCAAGAGGTACCACATACTTGCACACACAAATATTTCCTCAATCAAAAACTGTGAAGAGTGTAAATAAGATCATGTAGGTATAGGGGGCAGTATATGAGATACTTCAATTTTAGAGGGAGGGAGGAAGAGGGAGAGAGAGAAAGGAAGGAAGAAAGGAAGGGAAGGAGGAAGGGAGGAAGGAAGTGGGGGGAGAGAGGGAGAGAGGGAGGAAGAGAGACTGATTCTATTCAAAACAGCTAGGGACCACTGAGTCAGGGTTTTTCCACAAGTATACTTGATCCTGTATGGTTTGGGTGTGCCATTTGGATTTCCTCTTAGACTGCATGTTCCTTGAGGAGAGAGAGCAAAGCAAAGATACAAATATCTTTGTATTTCCACAAACTTACCTAGAGGACTGGGTACGTTCTGGTTAGTTAAACATTTGGTGATTGATTGAGGAGGCCCCACCCCAACCCCTGCCCCTGCCCCCCCCTACACACTCACCAGTTTCTTTCCTCTTGATGACTGTTCTTTTTGAGGATTGAGACAGACTTTGACAGTAGGACGAGTAAAGAAACTGAAGCCTACAAAGGGAAGTGATTTGGCTTAGAAAAGTGTTTGGCACAAAGTAGGAATTTAAAAAAATCATGTTAATTAATGGACGGAATGTCCCAGATCACAACCATGAGTAGTGACAATAGTTCCTTGGGGCTGTAGTTATGACTTATTAATTTCTGTTTCCTTAATGATTAACCCAGTACCAGGCACAAGTGTTCAATATATTTTAATCAATTAGTTAGTGTGACTAAAAAGAAGTCCCTTCTACCTTCATTGACACAGTTAGAGCCTATTCCAAGTGGGGGTAACAATGCTTTGAAGGCAGGAGGCTATATTAGCTATTCTTTTTTAGTCCAATTTATCTCAGAGCTCTCCAGCTCTCCATATTAACAGAAGAGAAGATGACGCAGTGTAGAGAGGAAGTTCAAAAGGAAGACAAGTTCCCTTCCTTTGCCTCCACCTCAAAAGTGCCCTGCTCCAGATGTTTATTTCCCATCCCTATTCATTACATTCTCAGAAGGTATTTATGTGGTTATAAATTGGCCAAGGAATGGTATAACTTAAGGTTGGGATGCTTTTATGTGATACTGGAAATAAAAGACAGAAATCAAAGTACATGTCTTCCTTGGCTCTGTGATGTTTGATGATAAGGTTTTCAGCTATGACTTTTCACCAGGGTCCCTAGGATTATGCATCATTCCATTCAGATGGAAAAATTAAGTCTCCTGAATCACTACAGCCTCTGAATACAGCTCAGCTGGATGGTGGAGAATTAAAATGGTGCTTATTGCTTACATAGTATTGTGACACTCAACAAATCAATCTGACCCAATTTGTAATCTCCATACCGGCTCACCTGCAATTATTAAGGAAGTATCTTAGTTTTTTCTCTCTCTCTCTTTTCACCCAAGAGCAAATCTTTGCCTTAGAACTTGCTGATTGCTTCATGGGGTCCTTCGAGGAAGAATCAAATGCAACACAGCTCAGAAAGGGTTGTTTACAAAAGGGTGACATTTTCCTCTCATTCCACATTTTAGGAGTCCTGGCCAATAGGGAATCAAGAAAGCTTGCCAAATTTATGTAATTAAAATGAAAAGAAAGAAAATCCACTTTAACATTTCTAATCAACAGGAGTCTAATGAGTCATGTTGGCTCCTGGAGTTGAGACACAGTAGGGGCACTTTTGGAGCAAATTTGCTTCATTAATATTCAAAGGATGTAGATCACCCAGAATTTTCTAAGATACTCAAGAGCCAAAAACATCAGAGGGAAAGTTATATTTTGCCTGTGATATTAAACAGATGTTCCATGTCGAACCAACTGTAGCATCCAATAAAAAATATTGTCAGTTAGAATGATTATCTAATTTCCTGCCTCAATCCCACTTTCAAAATGGACCTGGAACTCTCACCTCTAAGGTAATTCCTCTTAATTTTTAGACTTGACACTAATGCTACTAAGACAACCAAGAGTACCCTAATCTGGTGGAAATAATTTGGGCTTTGGAGCCAATACGTGGATCTAAATCCAGGTCTGTTACCTTCTAGGTGAGCATCTTTAAACAATTTTCTGAACTTGTCTTGTGTTCAGTATATGATAAATATTTATTGAGAACCTCTGTGCCAGGTACTAAACTAGGCACTGCAGAAATGCATGAATCAAGGAGTTCTGAACCTCAGTTCTTTTACCTGTAAACTAGGGTGAAAATTTCATTTCACAGGGTTGGGGTATTGATAAAACGAGTTAAGATACAAGGATACATGGGACATAGTAGACATGCAATAAATGGTAGTTTTATCTCCCCTCACCCCCAACTCTCCATGCAGGATATTCATTATAACCACAACACCCAGGCATATAATTGCAAAATTGTGATTTTGAGCATGTAATTGCAAGGTTGAAATCTGATCTTGAAAGACCAATCTGTGGAATGGAGTTAAGTGGAAACTCTCAATAAGAATGTTACCAAGACCTTGTTGTCATTCCTAATGTGGTCTAAAAATCAAGTTGTGAGTCCATGGATCTGTGTTAACTCTTTAAGCAACTAGTTGTCAGCATAGAATCTTACATACATCATGTTTTCAGTAAATAGCTGTATGAATAAGAAGGAAGAATTAACTAGAGAGAAGAGTGAACAATGTCTTTCTTTAGCCAACAATAATTTACAAAGTCCTTTCAAATTCATTCATTCTTGCATGTGATTTATACACACATACACACACAAAAACAGACTCTCCCATGCATAGACACAGTTGTAGACACTAGAAATATTTAGTAAATAAGAAAAAGAACGTCTCCACCTGCGCTCTAGAGGGAGAGATATAAAATAAGAAAAATGAAATTGAATGTCAGATAGTAAATGATAAGGGAGGGCTGTGATGAACAACAAAATACTATGATAGAAGAGGGGTAGATGTATGTGTCATTTTTCTGATATGATGGTCAGGAAAGACCAGTCAGAGAAGGTGTGGTTTGA
Source organism: Choloepus didactylus (assembly GCF_015220235.1). NCBI lineage: Eukaryota > Metazoa > Chordata > Mammalia > Pilosa > Megalonychidae > Choloepus > Choloepus didactylus. The sequence continues at coordinate 238,007,457 of NC_051307.1, forward strand.
GGAGAGACCTAAATGAAGTTAGAAAACTAAGCTAAAATCTAGGGTAAGAACATTCCAGGCAGAGGAAATAGGAAATGCTGTTTTTCCTAAGTAGGAAAAAGATTTGCAGATCTGAAGAACAAGATGGCCCGTGTGGCTGGAGGAAAAGGAATAGAGGAGAGAAGGCAGAAGTGAAAAGAAATAAGGATCCTAGTAAACCAGTGAGAATTTTACATTTTATTCTAAATGTGTTGGGGCAATAGCTAGTTTCCATGAGTGGAAACAACTCTTCCTGTCCTTGTACACTCAAGCCACCTGTTGCATTAAGAGCTATTTCCCATCCCCTTGACTCTAGACTGGCTCTGTGACAGCTTCAACCAACAGCATATGGTGGAACAATATTCTGGGGATTTGGTTCCAGGCCTCCAGAGACTGGCAGCTTTCATTTCCTTCCTCTTCGAGCACTGGGAACGTGACCTCTCAGATCCCAGCTGCCCTGTCATGTGGAGAGGCCCATGGAGAACAGAGGTGGTCTGGTCAGCAGCCCCAGCAGAGCTTCCAGCAGACACTAGTATCAACTGCCATGTGAGGGAGCCATATTGGTTGTTCCAGCCCAGTCAAGCTCTCAGATGCCTTAGCCCCAGAGAACATCAAAAACTTTACAAGATCTACCCAGTCAAGTCAAGTCCAGCCAACTTGCAGAAGCTTGGGAGATAATAACATGGCATTATTTAAATCTCTGAAGTTTTTTTGGTCGGTGGGGGATTGGGGGTGGTGGTGGTGTGCATTTCTTTGACAGCAACAGATAACCAAAATAGGTGAAAAGCCACTGGATATGGTGTCCATTACAATAGTTAATTTTTATACTACTTCTAAGAGTTCAGCTTCATTATGACCCCTATTTTATATGTAAACAGATCAATTTAACTTGACAAAAGACACACACAGGTAAGTGACAAAATCTGACTGAAAATTTGGGTGACTGTGCTGGTTTGGATGTATTATGTTCCCCAAAACACCATGTTCTTTGATGCAATCTTGTGAGGGCAGACATATTAGGGTTGATTAGGTTGGAATCTTTGGATTAAGTATTTCCATGGAGATGTGAGTCAATCAACTGTGGGTGAACCATTTGATTAAATTACTTCCATGGAGATATGGGCCCCACCCATTCAGGGTGGGTCTTGATTTAATCACTGGGGTCCTACAAAAGAGCTCACAAAGAGAAGGACCTCAGAGCAGCTAAGAGTGACATTTTGGAGAGCAACTGAGAGAGACATTTTGGAGAGCAACTGAGAGAGACATTTTGGAGATGGCCATTGAAAGCAGACTTATGCTAGCCCAGAGTCTGCTCTGGAGAAGCTAAGAGAGAACAAAACACCTCAAGAGCAACATTTTGAAGAATGCACAGGAGCTGAGAAAGTAGCTGGAACACAACCCAGGATCAGCAGACGCCTGCCACATGCCTTCCCAGCTAACAGAGGTTTTCCAGATGCCATTGGCCTTCCTTTGGTCAAGGTATACTTGTGTCGATGCCTTAATTTCGACATTTTCATGGCCTTCAGATTGAAGCTTTGTACACAAATAAACCCCTTTATAAAAGCCAATCCATTTCTGGTATTTTGCATAATGGCAGCATTAGCAAACCACAACAGTGACCTACCAAGTTCTTTCCTCTCAGGTAGGGCTGAGGATGAACCAACCAAACAAGCATACCTAAATTGCATGAACATAATGAATAATTCAAGAAGCTCCATTAATCACATCATTATATACCTGGGCCATACCTATAAGAGCAATTAAAATTCAAATTTAAAGCCAGAATACTTCTACCATCTGCATCAGACCATTTAACATCCAGACTAAAAAACACTCTGGAGTTGTTCAAATGTGAGATAACTGAAGACTTAATGTCTACCTAATGCCTTGTAGCTAAGAAAAAAGAAAAAAAATGAATTAACCTCTGCTTATTCCAAAATTCAGTATTCATCATCTAGGTTTGGGATTTCTGCCTTGATTGGGGGGTTTCTTATTTGAAAATATGAATGAAGTTATTCCCTGGGGGGAGAGGCAAGATTTGTGAAATCAAATGGTGTGAACAGTAACTATATTTAGGTTGTTAGGTAAAGAAACATTCAGTTTGTTTGCTGAGAGGATAAACTGAAAATAAATCCATGACTATATTTCCCTGCTTTCAGGGGCACAAAGAAAACACCCAGAAATGTAAATGCACTATCTTCCATGTGTACTGTCCTAAGGGTCTTTAAGGTAATATTCCTTCTTCCCAATTCCCTAGGCGCAGGGAAAGGGTACATTATATGGTAAATTGCCTAGCAAATGGCAGGCCTCAGTGAGTGTTCATTGGCTGAAAATCTTCTTCTAAGTCTTGGTTTCTTCATCTGTGGAATGAGGAAAGCCAGCTTGCAGCTGTCCTACCTTCACCCAGGGTGGACATATTCCATCGTGTTACATGCCCACTGATCCCAGAGTCTACCACAGGCTCCTTTTCAAAACAGTATCTTGGAAGCTGCTACAATTTATTCATATTTGGCCCTTGAGAAGAAATCATTTACCCTTTGGTAGACAATCACTAGCATGTACTCCAAGCTCTGAAGTTTATGACTCCCTGGTTTCAAATCCACAGAAATCTTCAGAATATACAGATTTCTCTTAAAGTATTTGCCACTGCAGCAAAAAGAAAATAATTTTGTTGTGAGCAACTGCACCAAACTCTCTACCATGGACTGAGCTAGATGATTAATTACTTAAGCATTAATTATCACTTCATTCTTTACTGCAGTGTTTATAGCATCTTCACGTATTTAGGATATAGAAAGCACTTTAGCTCTTCTGAATAACAAAGTGAGCAGAAGTGTCTCTCCATTAAAATTGTCTCTATAATTTTTGAGTCATAACAAGTCATATTTATATCCAGACTTTTGAGTCATTAAACTTGAAACTTAAGATGCAAGAACTGGTGAAATCAGAGACTGAGGGAACACAACAACAGAAAAGAATAGAAGTGAATAAAAGCAGAGCCACATAGTCTCCAGAACAGATATTGAGTACTTACTGTATGCAAGCATTGTGCTAGGCCTCTAGGAAACTCAAAACCCAGTATGACAGTGTCTATTCTTAAGGATTCCATTGTCTAGATGGAGAGGTGCAGCATATGGAAAAATACAGTTTCCAGGACTCATTGTGCTAATTGACAGCCAAAGGAGTAGGATATGATCCAAAGGTTCAGAGGAGGGGAAGTTCGTTTTGGACTGAAGCTTGGACAAATCTTAAAGACAATTCCTCAGAGAACACAGGACCTATTTCTGTAACCTCCACCATTTACCCAACTACTTGGTATACAGTAGTTACTAAAGAAATGTCTGGTGAACACAACACTCATTCGGTATACTTTGTCAAGTAAAGAAGAGGACATCGAAGCTGGAGAAGGCAATATAAGCAAGGCAGGGTTCCTGCCTCTGGTGGGCTCCGGGACACCAGATGCTGTCCTGGGGCACAGAGGGAGTCCAAGAGGTGAGAAGAGGGTAATTCTCTTTCCACTCTCTCTCCACGAGCAATCTCATTGCCATCTATAACTCAACCAACCTTTCTATGACAAATACTCCCACCATCATTAAAATTCCTCTCCAACAAACTTTAACTCACACATAAATGCATGCACACTGACCACCACCTCTGGATCACGACCCACCCGCTTTGAATATCCCTCCAGACCCTTAAATTCACCTTTTCTAAAGCTCTCCTCCTAAACTCTCTCTTGATTTTCCTTTTTCAGATATCGGGAGCACCTTCCTGACAGGAAACCATGTGGTGTCTTTAGCCCCCTCCTTCCCCTAGGCATCCGTTTTGATTCTCCATCAATCCTCCATTCGTAGTTTCCCACACCCCATTCCCACCAAAAGTCCCTGACAGCACACAACGTTCTGGCTTCCCTGTGTCTCCCCATCTCCAGCCTGGATCCACTGCAATCCTTCCTATTTTAGTAATCTCATAAGAGAACAACTCAGACCATGCCATCTTTCATGTATGCATCCATTACTACATGTCCAGCGCTGACTTCTGTGACCACATCCCAGACACAGAAACACAATCAAAAATAGCCTCTCCTTTCAGTGATTTTAATGTATTGGAATAGCTAGAAGTAAATACCTGAAACTACCAAACTCCAACCCAGTAGTCTGGACTCCTGAAGACGTTATATAATAATGTAGGTTACAAGCAGTGACAGTGTGATTGTGAAAACTTTGTGGATCACACTCCCTTTATCTAGTGTATGGATGGATGAGTAGAAAAATGGGGATCAAAACTAAATGACAAATAGGGTGGGATGGGGGGATGGTTTGGGTGTTCTTTTTCTACTTTTATTTTTTATACTTATTCTGATTCTTTCTGATGTAAGGAAAATGTTCAGAAATAGACTGGGGTGATGAATGCATAACTATATGATCATACTGTGAACAGTTGATTGTATACCATGGATGACTGTATGGTATGTGAATATATTTCAATAAAACTGAACTAAAAAAAAATAGATTGGGGTGATGAATGCATAACTGTGTGATCGTACTGTGAACAGTTGATTGTGCACCATGGATGATTGTATGGTATGTGAATATAGCTCAACAAAACTGAATTTAAAATAATAGCCTCTCCTTCTTCCTTATATCATATTTATTCAGTCCAGTTTTTGCCTCCTCTTTTACAGTTGTGAGCTCCCTGAAGGCAGGAACAGTGTTTGCATTTGTCACAGCACCCTAGCATAGTCTTGCAAACAGCTCACATTCAATCAGTGTCTGCCTTGTGGAGAAAACAGAAACAAATGATAAGGAGGTTGACACCACATGGCTTGAGGATTCTAATCGCCAGGCTGAGATATTTGGCCTTTATCATATAGGTATTTGGGGAGTCCCTGAAGAACTTTGATCTATTAAAGTCACATCTGTAAGGCTGTGAATCGGAAGAATATTCTGGCACCAATAGGTACAATGATCTTGGGGATATATTCGCTAAGTAGAAAGAGCCTTATTCTCTGGGGACATGTGAAGCCTTAAATGAATGAAAAAAATATTTAAGAAAAAATGGCAGGTAAATATATCAACATGAAAATTGGGGAAATAAAATCAATGAGTCTATCATCCAGAATACCTACATATTTTTAAAAGATCACATGAAGATATCATCATGGGATTTTCTCAGTTGTCAGTGGTAATGAGGCATGGAGGATAGTGTTAATATAAAACTATCAAATCTTTTCTGGGATAAAGGGTAGTAAGAATAAATAAACTTCATGAAAAAGGAAATAAACCTTTGTTATGCCAGGATATCCCTGCCCCAAACTCTCTCCTTCTCACTCTCTCCGTCTCTCTGTCTCATTCTTACTCTCTCCCTCTCTCTCTCACACACACACACCCCAATGGGCTACAAAAAGTAAATTTAAAAGATGGTTTAACTTAACATGTTTGCTGTGCCTTGACCATCTAGTGACAGAGATATGTCTGAATACGAAAAGGGTTACAGAAAGCTCAGATAGAAGAGAGATAAATTCAAGATCCATGGATGTGCTACAGGTATACCACCAGAAATTGTGTAAACTAGTAGTTGAACTATCCTTATATTCAAATGGCATGCACGTTGTGCCAAAAGCCTGTATCCTTGATTCACCAGCTTGGCCAAGACACTCAGCCTAGTTCTATTAGGGAATAGGCAGGTGTAAAGGTGAATAAAGATGCCCTTAAATGTGCTGATGTGAGTGAAGAGAAGAAAGAAATACTGCCCACTTGGATTTGGAAATGTACTTCTATCCCAAAATAAAATCTTCAGATAGATATCAAGCTTTAAAACGCACAGTTCTCAGCAACTTCTTTTCAAATCACCTGAAGGTATTCATCGGGCAACCACTTACTGCTTGTTATGTATCAGCTACTCTGCTGGATAAGGAGATACAATGGTGAACTACACACACTTGAACCCTTATGAATCTACAGTCTAGCCAAGAGCATAGACATTCAGTAATTAACTTCCATAAAGTGTGACGAGTGTGGTGAACGGGGAAGAACAGGGCCATGTGGAAGCAGACAGAAGGGTGGGGGGAAGAGTATCCAAAACTATTCCAGCACATCAGAAAAGATACATCAGGAAGTGACATTTAAGCTGAGACCAGAAGGTAAATAGAAGGTAGCAAGTCAAGTGTGGAGGGAACATCCAGCAGAGGCTGGATGCAAAACCTGGATGCAAAAGCCGGGTGAACTGAGTGACTGGGAGGAGATCAGTGTGGTTAGAATATTGAGAAGGGATGGAGATGACAGCTGAGAGTTGAGACGACTGAGATTAGTGTTGACTGGGGCATGGGGCATGACCTTCATTCTAAGCTCATTAAGACATTCTTGCAGGGTTTAAAGTAGAGGCTGGGCAGTGTCAGATTTATCACTGATGAAGATTACCTGGCTGCTGGGTAGAGAATGAACTAGAGGACAGAAGACAGGGAGCCAATGAATGAAGATGCCACCATCTCCTTTTTAATCTGCCATCTTGAAGCAGACGCCAACTCCCATCACTTCTTTCACTGTTACACACATAGTTCTCCTGGTTTGAGAAAAATATCTAAACTGACATTTCAGTAGCTTTGATATTATTCCTGAACTAGTAATTATGAGCTACTTCGGGAAAGCCAGTTCAGCCTGGGGGACTCTTTCATTCTGTTCCTCACTCATTTGGATATGGAGAGGCAAACATGACAAAGTCAGTTTCCCTATTGTGTTTGCTGTCCAGTGAGGGAAAGAGAGAAATAAATCAACAATTCTAATACTATGGGATGATGGCTAAAACAGAAATTTCTGAGGGGTATTCAAGTAGTTTCCCTCATAAAAGGAGGGAAACAATACTGTGTTGTGATGTCAAAATAATGCTTTCATGAAAAGGAACACATAAGTGGAGTAAAAAATAAAAAGATAAAAGTGATGTTAATGTTGATACTAATAACAAAATTATGAATAATTAAAACAATTATTTATTAAGTTCCTACTACTAAGTCCCAAGTGTTTTTCTTACATTATCTTATTAATGATCATAAGAACCCTGCAAGTTAGGTACTTTTAAACCCTTTTGCAGATGGAGGAACCAGAGGCACATAACATAAACAAGGTAACCAGTTTAGCTAGTGTAGCCAAATCCAAAGTGTGAGCTCTTTCCATTTCACTGTGCTTCTGGGGTTTAACCAGGAGGACAAAGAAAGGAAAGAGATTTACAGCAGAAGAAAAGGCATGAACAAAGCTTGAAGCAAAAGAAGGCATGGGGCATTTGGGAAATGAATGTGATTGTTCTGCATGGACAGGAAGGTACTTGCAGGGACATGGTAAGAGAGCAGACTGGAGAGATAAGTTAAGGTCAGATCCTGACTAGGGGAAGTGTTGGGGCTTTACCCTGAAAGCATCAGGGAGTCTCTGCAGATTATTGAGCCAGGGGATAGTAAGAGTGGATTTGCATTTTACAAAGGTCACTCCATTGTCAGCCCCATTGGAGGGGATGTGGAATTGCAGACAGGTAGAACTGATGCAGAAATCCAGAGGAAACAGGGGCAGGGTGGGGTGGGGGTCCTAAACTCAGACAGTAGCCAAGGTCATAAAGCAGGTGGCTTAATGAAGCAAAAGGTAGGAGGGAGGGAAAAAAAAAAAAAGGAGATATGACTGAGGAAAACATAGGGCAATTCCTATTTTCCACCATGAAAAAAAAATTAAAGCTTTGAATATTACTCTTACGAAGGAGAGATCACATTTTTGACATCACAGTAAAATTAAGTGAGCAACTATTTTGAGATGTATCCATTACACTGTTATGCATATCCATAAATCTGCATATACATGAAAAAGAATCATCCACTTAAGGTGTATATGTGTGTGTGTGTGTGCATTTGCTTTTGTGTATCCTGTACCAGTAAAATATACCTAGATAAGTTATCACATAATAGGAAGCTCTTTGATCAAATGCATCAGTAAGTCTAAAATAGCCTTTCTTTCACTACATAAAAATGGATCAATGGCCCAAATGCTAGCATATCTCAGAGGCTGATTATTTTATTTGATGATTTATTACAAATGAAATACATTGTCCCATAATGCTATCTCTAAATTGCATCTACAATGCATTACCCAAAGACCAGGGTCAAAGCAATGATTCTGAATTTCAACCCTGAGGAAAATCAATCTTGTTAGAACTCAAGGAAGTTTCTTCACTGCTGCCATTTATAAAGAAACTGAATAACATTTGGGTGGATACATGTAATAAGCTGTTCTTGGCAAGAAGGGAGGAGGCAGGTATACAGTGTTATTGAACCTCTCAGCTTCTCTCTTTTCTGACACTGATTTTCTATTTCCATTTTATTATGCTCTTCTTGCAAAACCTCTGTGGAATGAGGCAGAGGTTAAAAGAAATCAGCAAAAAACTTCTAAGTATTGATAATGGCTAGAAAGAGAGTGAGAAGTGGTGCTTGGGGGGGGTGGAAAAGTGGGAACAGGACAGATGTAGTATGTTGGCAAATGCCTTGCAGACACCTCTCCAAAAGTATTCATTTGCAGTTCCTCCTCCACTACATCAGACAACCCTTGAGAGCAAAAAATGGGCTTACTTAGGAGTTTCTCTATCCCTAGCACCTACCATGGTTCTCAACCCAGGCATTATGCCCAGATTCTGCTGTTTTCTATTTCAATACAGGTGCAACACTTAATTGTCCAGATCCATCAATAGCCTCCGTGGTAGTTACAGAGAATTGTCTTCAATGCCATTAAAGAGAGACAGCTCTAAAGTGAGAGTCTGAGGTTTAATTTGCCTGTGCATTAGAAAGACAATGTTTTAAGTTTTGTTATACCATGTCTTATGATTTACTTGAATTTTACAAGTAAATAGAATCTGTGTCATTTCTAGTTTAGAAATAAATAGAATCTTTTCTGACTGGCTGGTTTATTTATGATTAATCAGTTAACTTTGGCAATTAACTTTTTACAATAAGGGGGAATAAGTTCTCTATGAACCAATTTCTAAAGCAGAGGTTGGCAGACTCTAGTAGCAGGTCTGTGTTGTAACTAAAGTTTTATTGGGAATACAGTGCTCATTCGTTGACACATTGTCTATAGTGCCTTTCATACTATAATGGCGGAGTTGAGTAATTGTGACAAAGTAAGGCCCACAAAGCCTAAAGTACTTACTAAAACTTTGTCAGCTGCTATTTTAAAGCTATCATCTGGCTGGGTTATTTTTGCAGACGTACCTGGAGGCAGGAATGAGAATTTTTTTTCCTCTTTTAAAATTTTTTTGATCTCCAAAAAGCAGTCTGTGATCAGCCCTATGGTTTAGAGTTGCCAGATAAATTACAGGATGCCAAATTTAATTTGAATTTCAGATAAAAAACAAATATCGTTTTAGCATAAATATGTTACAAATATTTCCTGAGACATACACTAAAACATTATTTGTCATTTATCTGAAAATCAAATTTAACTGTGTGTCCTGTATTTTTATTTGCCTAAACTAGTATCTCTATTGTGGTTTCATAAGGTCAGGGTTAATAATGAGCCCCAAACTTTTAGAAATCAGCATTTGCTTTTACTGTTCTCTCTGCCTAGAAGGCTTTTTGTCATGTTGCCTGGTCAATTCCTGCTCAGATTTAAAACTCTTTAACCATGTAAAGGCTTTTATTGACCTCCTCCCAGTCTGGGCGATCTCATCACATATTGTTAATAACAGTAACAATAATAATAATACCAGAAATAAGAGCCAAGACTTAGTTGCTGATTTCTAAGTGTGAGGCACTTAAGAATATACAGTACATCCTCAAAAAATAGTTGACGAATGGACGTTAACCAAATGAAAGTGTCTGTGAATGAAATCACTGATGATTGCCAACTCCACCCTCCTTTGTTACTCTGTGCAGCCAGTACTTCTTCTCAACTGATTACAAAATTGAGGGGAATTTGCTTCTAGACAGTTTGCCCTTCCGGGCCCCCTCCCTGAGCGTCAGACACTCCAGCTTTCCTCTTCCCGCACAAGGACGGCAGCATCCCGGCAAAGCCGAGTTCCCAGTGTGCTGACCTCCTCCCCTTCGTCAAAACGAGACCACCCTGTGCCCTAGTCCTTCAAGGTCCCAGCCTGCTTTCTGAGGCCATGACAGGTGCTGAAAGATTTACTGCAAGTGTGAGAATTAACTAATGTGGTCTCCCAGGCAGTACGAAGCATTGACTCACTTGTACTGGAAAGTCCCTTTGGAAGGGTCTCAGGAGGAGAGCTATCTTGGAAGGGGTTTTCTCATTGGGTTTCCTGTCTCAGAGGCAGGAACTAGGGGTACACACATAAGGAGAACCTCCCCCATTTGGCTGCTCTGCCAGTCTGTGCCTATTTGCCCTCTAGTCCTTGCCCTGCCCCTGCTCTGGTCTCCACAAACTACATTTCCCCAGCTTCCACGGCAGTGGCTTCCAGTCAGGTGCAGTTCAAGGAAGGCCGTGGTGGGAAATGCCAAGCCATTTCTCCCCCTTGCTCTATGTTACGGGCGGCATCTCCAGCACTGATGTGTCTCCCCCGTGTTTCAAGTTCTCCCAGGGAAGTCCCATCTCCTGGGCTCTGGCTACACCACCATCTCCCTTCAGTCTTCAAGCTTAAGGGTGATATGGCTTCATGAAGATGCCAAACTCTGAGGTGTCTCCCATTTCATTTGGCTTTTCAGACCTTTCAATACCCTTCTGAGTAGCTGCTCATATTACATTCCCATTATGCAATTCCTGGCAGGCTCTGTTTTCTTGACTTGGACCTGACTGATAAATCTGTCCTTCAAGAAGGTGGATGCAAAGAGTTGGCCATTATCCCTTTGGACAGGACAAGGGCTAGTGGAAAACAGACTGCTCTATATTCCCAGGACATCTTAGTCCTATCTGTACTCATTCTAGATTTGGATGGGTCAAGGTAAGAGGAGGAGAATCAGGGAAGAAGGACAGTACTGGAGTGAACGCCACTAACGTTTATCATTTGAATGCCTAGAATTAATTTTTAGTTAATCCTCAGAACAATCCTTCAAGGTAAGTATTATCTTCTTTTACCAGTGAAGAGCTGGTACCTTGAAAGTTTGAGCTGCATTTCCAAGGTTACACAGCTAGTAAATCTGGTGCTATGATTTAAATGTAGGACTTTTTCACTCTACCTCAAAGGCAAGAAAGATAATTATTTTTTACAAAAGGCAGAAACTGGAATTCACAAAACTCAAACCAAGAAAAATAGTTTACTGAACTTTCTCATGCCTAGGTTTCTCTAGACTGATATATGATTAAGAAATTGATGTTATTTCTGCAAAATAAACAAGTTGCATCTAGATAGCCTAGTTCAGACAAGTTTGCAGGCTCAGAAAGCTAACGCTATATCCAGAAACCTTATTATGTCACAGTAACTTATGAGGCCATCAAGGAGCACCATGAGCCTCTCTGTCTATGTCCCCTGACACCCTAGCAGACCCAACTCCAATTGACCATGAAATGAAGCACATTTTTAGCTGACCAGTGAGGGCAGGTCAGTGACAGTTATTAAGAGTCACTCAAACTTCATGGGCACATCTGAACACAGAGGGCCACCTTTTCTACCTTTGGGACTGAGTAAGGCTTTATCAGCTTAATTTAGCTCATGTTAACTCAAAAATTCTTCTAGTAAACTCAGAGACAAAAATTGAAACTTTATGTTGCAGAGTTCAAGATAATTCTGTAATAATAGTAACATTTCACAGTTATTGAATAAGTGAAAATACAGTTTTAACATTTAAAAACAATTGAAAAAATTCAAACCCAATGCACAAATGAATACTAACCTTTAACAATCTAAGATATGCCAGATCATACAGGGATATAAACCTAGTATACTTACTAAAAATAACTTTAGAGCTGAATGGAGTATTGGAGGCATCCCTACATTTACAAAGACACCTTGACCAAGTGAAGTCAAGGTACAAACACATGTGTATATATGTATACCTATATCTGTACATATGCATATACATGTATATACATAGAGAAAGAGAGGGAGAATGTATGCTCACCGATTAATAAAGTGTATGTTGGTGATGTGGTAGGAACAACCATCAAAACAGCAAATATCATAATTCCTGTTAGAAGGAAAACTGACTTTGGAATTACAAGCCATTTGAGGAGAAGGTAACAATTTAAAGAACTGTGTTAGAGAGGGTAAAACTTCTCTGTCAAGGAAATAAACTAGATATGGTGGTGGAAGACAATGGAAGGGAGAAAAGGGTAGAGAAAGGAGAGAGAGACTGGTGAGCAGTTTTAAAAGCAAGAGGAAATGTTCTGAATGTTTAGCTCAACGTATTTAACATGTTTCTGGTTGCTCTGATGTAAGTACCTTCCAGAGCCTTTAACCTTCAGTGAATTCTGTGATGCCCACAAGGCCTTAAGTGTGGATTTAGGGTGAAGCAAGGGTAAAGGAGCAGAGTTCCATGAGTAGAATGGCAAGTAGCACGGAGAGCAGGCCATAGGAGGTTTGACTTGAGTGTCATTCTCCCAGTTGCTGAGTTCTGATTATGCCTTCCATAACTGGAGAAATAATCACAAGCTGGGTTCATAGATCTACAGGACCCACTGTGACACAAACCTGGGCTAAAACCCCACTGATCACTAGACCTCCATAAGCAAGCCCCAACTCTTACTGGTGGGCCACAGTGCTGCTTTAGGTCTCCTGGAATTAGTGTTAGTTCAGAGCCAGTGTCCAGTAATCCCTGAAAAAGCTGGTTACTTCCTTTTCCCTAATACAAAGTTGCCCCAGTAAAACTCTATAGGTCCCTTTGGGGAAGGCTGGGAGAAAGAGTAACAGCAAAAATTTGGGACAATGTGGCAGGGTTCTTCCTTCAAAGAGTTCTGGGTGTGTAAACTGTCTCAAGTCTGGGAATTGATTAAGGGACTGAGACTCTGTTTTAATGACTGAAGTTAGACTTCTGTTCACTTGACCCAGAACACTTCCACTTAAAGAGATCAAGTAAGAATTTAGCATACTGCCTACATATTCCAGAGACACCATGATCACCTAGCCAATGCCATAGGTCCCTGGGAGTCAGACTATTCTGGTTAATGCTGTGTCCTTTATGGTCACTACATCCCCCCCCCGCCTTTGCCTTGGCGAGTAAGTCCTATCCCTTGGCCACTTGGAGATTCAATTCTCTCCATTGCATTCAAGGATCCTAGTTCAGTGGCAGCATTCCCACTGCAATTTCTGATCTACAGAGAGGAAGGACCAAAGAGCTCATCAGGGATGCTGGGGGTCCCCTCAAAAATTCACTGCTCATAGTTGTGGTGAAAGGTTTGTTTTCTGGACACTCCCAGGGTAGACGAGCAGGTCTTACATGATAAGTCCACTCTAACATTCCAATCTCCCTAAGCATTTGGATACATTCGATTATACTATACTGGGGCAGTTCTGGCATGTCAGCTTCATTCAATGTAGACCACCTTTTGGTCTATGTTCCAGCCAGCCAACCAAACTGTTAGAGCTCTGTCTAACCCCTTGAGCTACAGAATCTCTGCTTAGCAGACCCATATCAACAAATTCAGTCTGAACTGAAATTACGTTCCTACCACCATCATTCCACACCCTTAATATCCATTCCCATGGATGTCCTTCAGATTTCTGCCTGTATAAATTGGAAAAATCATGCCGTTCTTTTGGTGTGTAGCACATCTCCTCATGGGCCACACTTTGTACCTTTCACCCTTTGGGGCCTGCTGGGACTTGAGGACCGTTATAGGATTAGAAGCAAAAATGGGCAGTGGGCAACTTGAAAGGTGAAATCACTGCCCTCCCCCCTACGTGGGATCAGACACCCAGGGAAGTGAATCTCCCTGGCAACGTGGAATATGACTCCCAGGGAGGAATGTAGACCTGGCACCGTGGGACGGAGAACATCTTCTTGACCAAAAGGGGGATGTGAAAGGAAATGAAATAAGCTTCAGTGGCAGAGAGATTCCAAAAGGAGCCGAGAGGTCACTCTGGTGGGCACTCTTATGCACACTTTAGACAACCCTTTTTAGGTTCTAAAGAATTGGGGTAGCTGGTGGTGGATACCTGAAACTATCAAACTACAACCCAGAACCCATGAATCTCGAAGACAGTTGTATAAAAATGTAGCTTATGAGGGGTGACAATGGGATTGGGAAAGCCATAAGGACCAAACACCACTTTGTCTAGTTTATGGATGGATGTGTAGAAAAGTAGGGGAAGGAAACAAACAGACAAAGGTACCCAGTGTTCTTTTTTACTTCAATTGCTCTTTTTCACTCTAATTATTATTCTTGTTATTTTTGTGTGTGTGCTAATGAAGGTGTCAGGGATTGATTTAGGTGATGAATGTACAACTATGTAATGGTACTGTAAACAATCGAAAGTACAATTTGTTTTGTATGACTGCGTGGTATGTGAATATATCTCAATAAAATGATGATTTAAAAAAAAAAAAAAAAAAAAAAAAAAAAATGGGCAGTGGGGATGGCCTGAGGAGAATCAGCAGGGTCTTGGCAAGGTAACTACGTTAGAAGGGGTCATTATAGATTCACCCGGTCAAGCGAGGTTAAGGTCCTCAGATGGGGCTGGAAAGGCTGATTCCTTAGGAGGGGTCATTACAGGTTTATACAGGAAAGCAGGGTTAACCTCCTCAGAAGGAGATGGAAGAACTGTCTCTACTAGCAAACAAAACTCAGCAGAATATAAGGTTCAATTACAATCTGCCCATTCCAATTTTCAGGATCCCATTCCTTCCACATCATTGTCCTCACTTTAACAGCAGGTACTCTTCAAGATTAGGAAATTAATTTGTGTTGTAATTCAGACACTTTCAGGATGAGACTGGGTTTAATTTTCAAAAATCTCAGCTCTGTGGCTCTTTCAAGGAAGATCCAGAAACTTTCAGGTCATAAATGTAGTGCTAGAGCTGGGGTTTGAAGCCCTGAGTTCTACTTTCTCGAGCATAATTAGGAACAACCATCAAATCTCATTATATTTATGAGTTTGACTAAAACATACTAAGATATCAAATACATGCTCACCCAGGACTTTGCCTCTTATAAGTATCAGATTAGGAGTATCCAACTGTTCAATGAGAGAAAAAACTGACACCAACTGGGAGCATGAATTGCAAACCCTGGAACAGGTCTAGAAAACTTTGAATACAAAAACTGACTTGTGGTCTTGTGCACACACATGCACAGACATTCCTTTCTGGGTGCACTGGGGATTTAAGTTGAATTTGTCTTCTCATTTTGGGTTGCTGGAAGCAGAGGCCGAAGAGGTGGTAGCATTGGCTCAGGTTTGGGGCTCTCTAGGCATAGTCAACTGAGAGGAGAGACATAATCCCAGCTTCCTCAGAAGGCTAACCAATACAACTGAGTAGACTTGATGGCCAAAGAGGAAATGACTCCTAGGGGCAAGAAGGAAGCTTTATCCTGAAAACTTAGGGTTTGGCTGAGGACAGAAGAACTATGAAATTCTTGCCTAATCAGCTCAAAGTTCTAGAGCCCTGGTTCTACTTTAGTCTTTTGCTGTTAATCATTACCAATCAACCTCTCAGATCAGCAGGGGATGCTACTGATTCAAGTTATGAGCTAAAGGCTATAGGCTGCTATCAGCAGGGAAAGGAAGGTAGAGGGAGGCAGGTGTGTTTAAATTCAACTGGTGTGTCCACTCTAGAGGACTGACTGGAAGTGGTCATTAGGCTGAGTAAGGGGCCACATCTAGGAGTCTGGGCTTACCCAGTGTGCCAGTTTGAATCTATTGTGTCCCCCAAACGCCATTATCTTTGATGTAATCTTGTGTGGGCAGACGCTATCAGTGTTGATTAAATCGTAATTCTTTAAGTGTTTCTTTGGAATGCACCCTGCCCAGCTGTGGGTGATGACTCTGATTGGATAATTTCCATGGAGGTGTTGCTCCGCCCATTTGGGGTGGGTCTAAGTTGAGTCACTGGAGCCATATAAATGAGCTGACGGACAGAGGGAACTCAGTGCAGCTGACAGTGATGTTCTGAAGAGGAGCTACAGCCAAGAGGGACACTTGGAAGAAAGCACAGGAGCTGCAGATGAGAGACAGTTTGAAGATGGCCATTGAAAGCAGACTCTTGCTCCAGAGAAGCTGAGACAGGACAAATATCCCAAGTCAACTAAGAGTGACATTTTTGAGGTACTGCAGCCTAGAGAGGAACATCCTGTGAGAAAGCCATTTTGAAACCAGAACTTTGGAGCAGATGCCAGCCACATGCCTTCCCAGCTAACAGAGGTTTTCTGGACACCATTGGCCATCTCCAGTGAAGGTACCTGATTGCTGATGTGTTACCTTGGACACTTTATGACCTTAAGACTGTAACTGTGTAACCAAATAAACCCCCTTTTATAAAAGCCAATCCATCTCTGGTGTTTTGCATTCCAGCAGCATTAGCAAACTAGAACACCCAGCATCTCTGGAAAACATGCATTTGCTTATCTGGTTGCCTTCTCATCTTGCACACTCTCCTTTTGGCCTTGTTCTTTTCTCCCACTTCACTGGGAGGATATAGTTGGTGGGTGTGGTAGGAATTAAAAGCAAAGCAAAATAAGATTTTTTTTTTTTAAAGCACAGGAATAGAAACATAATTTAGACTATTTAAGTAAAAATGGAGTTTACTGGATCACGTAACTGGGAATTCCAGGTGTGGAGCCACCTGTAGCAAGACTGACTCAGGCAATATAATAAGGCTCAATGTCTCACTCTTGCCTGTTTCTGTCCATGTACTCTGTAGATGGTCTGTCTTCCCTCAGTAGGAAAAACGTCTTCACACTCCCAAATTTACCTCCAACCAGCTTAGCCTTTGGGAATTGAAACTTCTCTCTCCCAACATCCTTATATTTATGTGCAATGTCTTTCAGTGGTCCCCATTTGAGACTCTCATTCATTCTAAGTAATTATTGGGCTCTTATTATGTCCAAAGCACTGTTTAAAGGTCAAAAGATGTAGCCCTTCCTCCTGTAAATCATCTATTTTTGCACCTGTGCTACTCCCAGGGGAAAGGGGTACTGTGCATGGAACAATCAGGGTCCGTGGTGGGGTCTCATGGGGCCATGGTGAGGAGGGGACACTGGGAATTGACAGAGTTTTCCAAATGATATAGGTGTCTAGAGTTCACAGAACTGATGCATGGTAAACCATCCTGCTTCCTGTTTCTCTCTCAATAAATTCCAGAGTTGTAACTGCAAGCCCACCAGCTGTATTTAAGCATTCAGACAGGAAAGGATGCCAAAGGGAGGCTTCTTTCTGGAAGAGCCCTCTCCATCCCTGATAAGGCAGCAAACACACAGGCGTGGTACAGGGGGAGTCTTTCCCACAATCTATGAGTCTGCAAACCAGATAACTGTGTTCGCATCTTGGCAGGTGATCTTGTTTGCATTTATAAATTAAGTTTTTAATACCCGTATTTGTAGAGGTGATTTTGTCTTTGGCATTTGACTTTTGTCTCAGAAGCAAAATGTCATGGTATTTTTTAAAATGCATAGATTTAAAGCAAGTGCCTTCTGCCTTGAAAAATAACCAGAATATACTTATCCTGAGATGAGATGTAATGAGAGACAGGGAAAGTGCTTATCGTTTCTTCTAACAGGGGCCACACCTGAACCTGCCCTTTATTGGGATATTCTGAATACTTGTGACAGTGCATATGTCTACAGGAACATGAAAAATATAATTCACAGCACTTGGAAGACCCAGGAAACTTGAACTATCTACACTCAGGAATAGGCAGGGACTTACAGGTGGCACAGACTCTTGGTGGGAGGATACAAAAGAAATAGCTTGTTAGTGTCACTGAATGTCAAAGAAAGTAATATGGCCAAGAACTCAAAGTAGAAAGATGATACGAATGTTCCATGCAAGATAAAAGAGGTGACACCATCAGCAACTCTGTGACTTGCCCTTCACTTGCACTTCTTTTCCTGTTTTGTATCTGCTTGATCACTTCTCTTTTTCATTCACTAGAATCTAAGTTCTGTCAGGACAGATATCAAGGATTTCTTACTCACCTTTGAAATTCTAAGGCCTAAAAAATTGTTTGGCACATAATGAAGAAGAAGAAAGAGGAGGATGAAAGTGGAGGAGGAGGAGGAGAAGGAGGAAGAGGAGGGGGAGGAGGAGGAAGAAGAAGAAAGCTGGCATTTATTGAGTGTTTATCATATTCCAGGAACTAGTCTGATCATTTTTAATGAATTACTTCTCATTTCATCCTAATATCCAGGAGAATATTATACCATTTTTTCTCTCCTTGTTACAAAGAAGGAAACCAAGACCCAGAGAGGTGAAGTGATTTGTTCAAAGTCACACAGCTACAAAATGAAAGAGTTAAGACTGAATTCCATACAATTTAGTTCAAGAGCCTGAGCATTCACATATCTATCCAGTGAATGATGAGAGGTCTCTCACAGTCCAAGTATTTCACTTTTTGCCCCCATGAAAGAGCAAAAACAACAGCAAAAAAAAACACCATTCTGGATACTGAATACAAATTGAGATCAGGGAAGTGAATTACTTTTGGGCTTCTCATTTCACCAAAATCAGAGAGGCAGATCAATTCTTGGCCTACCTAGGGGAACATTCTTAATTTTTTTATTTAAAAAGTTTTAAAATTAAAGTAATACATGGCCCGGAAGCAATATCCCTGCCCCACCCTTCAAAAGCCAAGTCCTGTTCAGCAAGGACAACCATTTCTTTCCTTCTTTTTCTTTTTTTTTTTTAGGAAGGCAAGGTAAAAAAATAGCTTAAGGATTTTGTTTGTTTGCAACTAAGGTTGTTAACACATATAATGAAAATGTATGAAGAAAAACGTTGCAGTTTTTCATTAGATTTAAAACAAATACATTCATTCATAAGGAATCTTTGGATGTGAATATTCCAGAAATTTCTCTAAGCCATCTGATCAGAACAACTGTATGTGAATATTATCTTACTTTGGAAGGTATTGGCATACATTTGAATTAAATTCAGAATTTTTCAAAATAAGCCCTAATTAAAAAAAAACAAAAAAAACTATTCTCTATTCCACTAAAACAATTGTAATACAACTTTCCTTTCCAGGAACAATATTAAATGAAACAAAACATTTTGTAAAATGTGGTCCTGAACAAGTCGCAATAAAAAATAAATATACTCAACTTCTACCTCCTCAAAACAGCCTACAAGCAATCCAAGGCAGGGGGTTGCCAAAACAAAGCTCAAGCAGTTGAACATGGACTTCTCTTAAAAGAATTTGGGGAAACCTGACTGAAGGATCCAAATTCTGCTCAGGTAGCAGTGCCGCTGGGGCCTGGCCCAGCCCCATGCTCTCTTATGCTATGGAACAAACCCTGATGTCCCTGATCTAGTGGGGGCGATCTTTTCCCTGGAGAGGTCTAATGTCCAGGGAGCTCTTTAATTGTGTGAATGAGGTGAGCACAGACTCCATGTGGGTATTTTAAGGCTTGGAGTCAAAATATTTTTCTAGCACGGCTAGGCAGAGTGCATGTGTCAAAAGGCCCATCCTCCAGCTTAATTGCTCACCACGCATTTGTAGACCGAGACTGCAGACCTTCACTATGTCATCATAATCACATCTAAAGAAGGACACCCATTTCTAACTCTCAGTTATTTCTTCTGGTAGTTATCTTTATACGGCTCGGACTTCACAGATAAAGTTTAACCATTATTTATTATTTCCCATTGTAACAGGAAAGAATATCATGAACTCTAACCACTCCTACCTCCTCCTCCCTATTTAGCTATTTCAGCATTTTTATATTGTCCATTGGTTGCCTTTTAACTTTAAGTAATACTCTAACATTACCAACAATTGATCGTCTCTTGACTATGCCATAAGTTATAAGATGAAGATATAAACATCCCTCCTCTTTCTTTCAGCTCTCCTCTTTTTTTTACCACCCAATCTTTGGTATTTTGTACTTGTACTTTAGTACAATTGAATTAGGTAACATTAAAATTTTTTTCTTTCTTGCTGTGTCTAGACATTGATCTTAAAATTGCATATCAATAATCCATGATAGTATTTTTGTTCTCTGGGAAAATTTGTTACTATGGAGACAATCTGTGTATTTTGTTGTACATTTTCTTTTTTTTTTTTTTTTCCTTACCTTTACCCATTTCCTATTGGCTTTTATCATATGTCTATTTTACCCCAAGACTCTCTTATTATATCAAAATTTTCTATTTACATCCAAGGGCCTTCCAGCTCTTGGTCTACATTAAAATGTTTGCTGCACTGCCATCATTTTGGGACTACCCTTTAAGCTTTTCCTGTGCTACATCCACTGTTTGCTGGTTGGCTCATCTTCCTCTTTCTTGTTCTTTCTCTGTATCAGTCAAGATAGGCTATTTTGTGCTGCAGTGACAATAACCCCCAAACCTCAGTGCTTAGTAGCACACGTTTTATTGCTTGCTCATGGTACACATCCACTGCAGAAGGGTTGTGACTCTGTCTCATATCTGCCTTGTTCCAAGACCCAGGCTGAAGATCCACTGGCAGGCAGATGAAAGAGATCTTGGCCAATTTTGCACTGCCTTTAAAAAATTCTACTTGAAACTGACATGTTAGAACATTTCACAGGCTAAAGCACATCACATGGATAGACCTAACTTCAAAGGGGATAGATAAAGGCAATCTCATATATATATGAAAAGAAGAGAAGGGGAATATTTATCAACAACCTTAATGACTAATAAATGAAGATATCTAAAACCTGGCCACTCTCAGAAAACGTGTAAGGCTGGGCCGTCTCCCTTCTAGCTCAGTCCTCTCCAGCCAAAATTTACTTTTAGAGACCAAGACCTGACATCCTTTATCTCTGGAGAGAATCACTTCCCCTTGCTAAACAGTCTCTTACCTTTGCCCAAATCAAGATATCTTAGGTCTTGCTTTCAACCAAATGCACCAAGTCCCCAAATAAGCACACTGAAATGTTGATGATTTGTCACTGCTTAATGTGTAGGCACTATTCCAGGAGAATGTGCTTATTAAAGAAGTGACAATTCAGTTCAAATGAATGAATATCTAGCAACAGAATTCTAGGAAGCACAACACTCATCATGGAAGTCATTTTTGAGTAATAGGCCCCTCCAAGGATCATGCAGTATGAAGACTAATATACTCAGTCCCATAACATCACCACCACCTCATATGATTGGTGGCACTTTAAAATTAACAAAATCCTTGAGCCTTTCATTTATCAAAACTCTCTGGTTAACTATTCTCATTTTACAGATCAGGAAACAAGTTACACAACTGGTTTAAGCTCAAGTTGCTAGAAAGGGGCAGAGTCATAATTAAACTCCTGTCTTCCACCTTGAGGTCCACCTCACTGCGACCAGAAGATGTATTATCAGTATAACCTGTCCATTGTCTCTGAAAATTACATTCCCAATTCAGGGCTGGTCAGTTTTGAATCCAATTTCCAGTCCAGCATCCTGAATGTAGTCATGACTGGTGTAATTTACATTTAAGTACAAAAGAGATGCCTGTGATCTCAACCAGAAATACAATTCTGGTACAAGGAGCTTCTTAATTCAATAATTTGGACCAAAAAGACATCTCTTCTCTTGTTTTTGTAACTGCAATGCTCTCTAGTGGAAAAAACTGGCACCACCGCCAGAAAAGATGGTGCTGAGGGGGCGTCACTCACACTCTTTCCTTATGGGATGTGACAGATCCCCACACATAAGCTCTGACCTACCTGGAAATAAATGAGCCTTGCACATTAGCTTGATACCTCAGATCAAGACGTATAGCCTCCTACAAGCCTCAAGATCGGAATTATATCTCAGATCACTTTTCCCCCCTTTATTTTAAATTGAGCCCATTTCCTATACTTCACAGGACTGTCTCCTTCCTAGCCTGCACATACACATCATAGAAAGTAACAGCTGGACCTAAAAAGCATCAAGCCCAGTGAATGCAAACTGGCAAGCAGGCGAGACTGGAACCGTGTATGTGTTTATGCACAATCAGCACAGTGTTTTTTTGCTTATTTGCTATTCTTCTAAAAGTGAATTTTGATGCTTTTTAGTGGATTTGCACTCTCCAGATGCCCACGTGTTTTTTGTTTGTTTGTTTGTTTTACCACTTCCCATTATCTTAGTTCAGGTTTCTCCCAATGCAGACCCAAGAAAAGGACTTGGGTACAAGTAGCTTATTTGGGCAGATCTAAAGAAGCAGCGAGGGGTGGGAGAGGGAAGCAGGGACAAGAGAAAAGCCAGTAAAGGGTGTGTTAATGAAGGAATTCCACTGGGAGTTACTGGGGCTCTCACCAGCTGAGGACCCTTTGAGAAACTGAGTCAACAAACTGAGAATGGGGAGTTGGAAGGCATTTAATTCCTGGGCTCTAGTCCCCCACTGGTTGAGGGCTGTTGTGGGAGAAGGGCGATAAATTTCTGCATTTCCAGATCACTGAGAAGGAGGGAGCAGGCTCTCAGGCAGAGAAGCAGGCGGCTGCAGGCTGTGGAGATGAGAAGCTTTGAATTTGCAGGCAACTGTCCATCTTCCCTGCAGGTGAACACAGAGCCAGGCCACAGGGATATGGGGTCAGGCAGCAATTGTCCCTGCTATGCTATTACCTAGCAGCTTTGCACATTTACATCAGCCACCTGACTCCTAAAGCAGTCTTCTACATCCCTCCCTCATGCGGCTTCTCACCATTCAGGTCTCAGTGAGGTCAAGTGCCTCTTCCAGAAAGCTCTTTTCTGAACACACCAGCTAGAGCTGTGCACCCCATGGTGTGCTGCAGAGCACTGTCCAATTTCAAATGCCAGAATCCCTGCTACTACCTTCATTCATGCCATCATGCATAGGGTGCTAAACATTGCAAGTCTTTGTGTGTGGTGCTTCTATAGGATGATACATGTGTATTCACGCAATGCTTCTAAATCTTAACTAGAGGACAATGCTTGGCTCTGATGTACATATAAGGGATAGGACAGCTATCACTTTACTTTTTCATTTGTCAATCTGTTGCATTCCTCTTTCAATGGCATGCATTGTTCCTTTAGAATTTGGGCAAAGCTGATGACAATGCCCTTGCAGGGAGGGATGCATTCTTAGCTAAGGTGCTGTCAAAAGCATTGTCTCAGGAGACCTTCAAACATTTTGGAGAAATATAGCAAAGAGGCAATTCTACCCCCAAATTCTAGAGACTTGTGAAAGAGAGACTGAAGCAGCTGTGTGATAGGTTGTGCAGAGCTAGGCAGGGAACCCAGGTCTCTGGATTCCCCTTCCAATTTCCACATGTTGTAGTAAGCATAAACTATCATTCCACAAGCAACATAGGATGGCTCTGAAAGAAAGCAAAGCATCAAGTCTGGCTTCCAAGGAAATTCCCAGGGAGAACTTCACCCTTTCATTGGCTGGATCGTCCTCTCTTTTAATTGAAATTGTTTTTTTATTTGGTTAACAATGCTCTGCAGCTGCTACTCTGCAATTAAGCTCCTTGCTTTTTGAGAAAGAAATTATATGAGCGTATACTCACATGTCTTTTCCCTTCTCCCGTGAAGAATCTATTGGCTTAGTCCCTAAAGTTTGTTTTCTAAGTGATGTCACAGATTAATAACCAATGGTTGCACTTGCTGTACCAAAGGAACTTTCCCTACCCCAGACAGCAGCCAGTGTGATTCTTTGAAACCATAGAAACATCGTAACACTGCAGAAAATCTTCCAGTGGT
The DNA here is from genome assembly GCF_015220235.1 of Choloepus didactylus. Lineage (NCBI taxonomy): Eukaryota > Metazoa > Chordata > Mammalia > Pilosa > Megalonychidae > Choloepus > Choloepus didactylus. The sequence goes on from NC_051307.1 coordinate 238,031,196, forward strand.
TCCCATCTCAATGAAGGCCAAAGTCAAAGTCATTACCAGCCCCCAGATGATCTGCTTACCTCCTCCACCACGTTCTAATCGGACGTTTCTTATGGGCTCCGTTATGAATTGAATCATGACCCCACAAAGACACGTTCAAGTACTAACCTCTAGTCCTAAGGATGTGACCACATTTGTAAATGGGATCTTTGAAGATTCTATTAGTTACGGTGAGGCCAAACTGAAGCAGTGTGAGCCTTAATCCACATTGACTGGAGTTCTTGTACGCAGAGGAAATCTGGACACAGGAGGAGGAAGCAGAAGGTGACAGACAGCCATGTAGCCGAGCAGAACCTGAGTTAGGATTGCCAGCCAGCCACTGCCAAAACACTCCAGACTCAGAGAAAGCATGGTCCTGCTGACACCCAGAGTTCAGACCTTCAGCCTCCAAATCGTAAGACAGTAAATTCCTGTTGTTCAAGCCTGCTGGTCTGTGATACTTTGCTATAGAAGGCCTGGCAAACTAAGACAGATTTATTATGTAATCTGAGAGGGCAGGAAAAATTGGTTCTGGCCAATCAGGTGTTCTTCTCTAATTGTTTATACTTAAAAATTCGTGCCAAGAGACCTCTGGACTTACAATGTTCAAAAGATCAAATTCTTCCAACTGGAAAGCCTTTTCTCTCAAAACTTTTCTATCTGCAATGTATTTCAAAAGTCTGCTGTGTTTCTATATGACCCAGTAATTCCACTCCTTGGTATATACCCACAAGAACGGAAAGCAGGGTTTTGAACAGATATTTGTATGACAGTGTCAGTGGCAGCACTGCTCAACAGCCAAACAGCAGAAGCAACCAAGTACCCATCAATGAATGTGTAAACAAAATGTGGTCTATCCATACACTGGAATATTATTCAGCCATAAAAAGGAATGAAGTTGTCCATAATACAACATGGACAAAACTTAGAGACATCATGTTGAGTGAAATAAGCCAGACATAAATAGACAAATATTGTTTGACTTCACTTATATGAAATAATCAAAATATGCAAATTCACAGAGTGGGAAACTAGAATACAGGTTTTCAGGGGCTGGGGGAAGGAGAGGACTAGAGGGAGCTATTACTTAAAGGGTACAGTTTCAGTTGTCAATGATGAAAAACTTTTCATAATGGATGGTGGTGATTTCAGCAAACTATAAAAATAATTAATGTCATTGAAAATGATTAAAATGGCAAATTTTATGTTATACATATGTTACCACAATAGATTTTCTTTCAAAAGTCTGCTTTAAACTCAAAAGCCAAGATACGACTTCTGTGTTACCTTAGGTATGCCAAAACAGCCAAATCATAAGTTAATAGGTACTTCAACTTACATGGTAGGGCAATAAGTTTAAGAAAGTTATTTATTGAGAATAAAAGCACACCAAACAAGATGTCAAATTATTATCCTGCTATACAATGTAATGAGTAATATTTTAAAGATAAAGCAGTTGCTAATTATCTTGTATTACAACACAGTGACTCATAACAGAAAAATAAAAATAATAAATAAATACCAAGAAAATGAAAAGACAACAATTTGGCAAAGGAGTTTTTAACCTTTGTTTCCTAAACTTATCAATCTCTTGATCTCTGACTCTCTTTCTAAGGTTGTGCTATTATTTAAAACAAAACCCTAAATTTTTAATCTCTATTTTTCTGTGATTTGACCAGGAGGTCAAATTTGTTTACACAAAGAGCATGGTAAAGTCTGCTATGAATTTGTCGGAGGCGGTATTATCTAGAAAGCATTACTAGAATAAATAAAATTATGCTTAGAGGCAACTACTCTTAATATATACATTATATTCCCCCTTTATTTCAGTAAACTAGAATTTCCAAAGTCTTTGAACCATACTATAGATTTCTTTAGAGCCAAACCAGTAATTTCTCAGTGGTAATATTAACTAGCACTTATTAAGATATATACATATATTTAATTAGTTATGCTTTTTCTTTCTGATGTAGATATGGAGGTAACATGTCTCTCTTGGCACAATCTTGCCTGAAGAATAAGTTATAGGAAGTTGTTTATTCATATATGCAAAAACTTTCTTTCATTCTGTTTTATATAAAATATCATAACCTTCCCTAGAAAGCAGATTGCAACTGTTCATCTTTGGTCTGCAAGTTTTGCCATGGCCTGTTCTTCTCTGCCTAGTTTTTTATATTTAAAAATCCATGCCCTGAGAACTCTGAATTTAGAAAGTTCAAAAGATCCGATTCTTCCAACTGGAAAGCATTTTCTCTCAAAAGTTTTCTATCTGCAATGTATTTCTAATGTCTGCTCTGTTTCCGTATGACCCAGCAATTCCAAATTCCAAAGAAATAAAACTCCAACATTCAGATGGAGTCAAATGTCTCAAATGGGTTGTTTCATTCTGGATTTTGGTCTAAAAGTATCCAAGGTGATCCAGCAGCTTCAGATGGTTAGAAGTGAACAGCAAAGCAATGTCAAATGATTCTGCATCCACGAAACAAGGAACTCAATTTTCAAACTGAAATTGTGCATCAGTAGAGAAAGTCAGACTATCAAGTACAAAGATATCAAGGCATGGAACCAAAGGACCTGGGTTCACCATATTTGCTGTCTTTATAAACAATATTGTTCTTGGTTTTCTCATTGCAAAACTGTGGAAAAATAATAGATTCCCAAGAGAATCATTTTCAGAGAAAGATAATATGCAAAAAACACTATGCAAACTGTGAATTATATGCAGTATCTGTTACTGTAAACAAAACATTGCCTTGTGTCTACAGTTTATCTCTGATTGAGGTTGGGAGTCCCAAAAGCAGAGTCTGAAACTGGGATACTTATGGTTTGGGACTGTTCCCAGCAAAACCCCATAAGGATATGAAGAAAATAGAACAGGGCATGGGAAGCAGCCCAGGTGAGATGAGATTTCAGCTAAAGTCTAGACTCAGCCTGATCCCATGAGGTGATATGGAGAATGAATGACATCCCACATTGTCTTAACTTGAGGCAAAGGAGCCTTCTGTATCCCTACATCTGTCACTGGCTACAGGACAAGTGGGGTTGGATAATGGCCCAGGAAATTCCAGGTGAGGCAGCTCCATCTGCCCAGGACACTTCTCCAGAGAAGGTTACAGTTGTGAGCTGGGAGCAGTCAATCCTCCCAGCAGCAGGGGAAGGGTCCCAGCTGGGTGACCGGGAACTGAAAGGAGCACCAACAGTCCCTCCTTTAATCTCTTTTTTGACAAAGCAACATAAAAGATTACCCAGGTCTTTCTCACATTTATTCTCTGTGTGGAATCAGATTCTCTGCTGATCTGTTCAAAGCCTTCAACTATAAAATCCATAGCAGCTAAAATATTAAATAAGGGAAACTGGAAATATGTATTAAAGTCACCAGCTATGTGTTGTTTAATAATGTCATTCAAAACCAAAAGCTAGACATGAAAATCAGATTTGGCCATGTTTGCAGATCCAGCTGACATCCCTTGAACTTTCACCATGTGCCAAGCACTCTTCTAGTTACTTTCACATGCTATCTCCTGCTACCCTCACCACAGCCCTATGCAATGGGTAGACGTTATTATCATCGTCCTTCTCTCCGCCTTTTTATTTTATGGCTCAGGAAAACTGAGGCTCACTTGAAAAATGTCCCTTTGGGAGATTTAGTTGAGATTTTTAATATCCTAAATGACCAACACTTGAGAACCTCTTTGAGGCCCCCATGTAGTTCATACTTTGGGATGCTGAAAGCCATACTTAGTACTTCAACTCCACAAAGACAATTTAAGTGTAAGACATTGCACATAGATACAATGAAGAATAGAGCAGTTAGACCTAGTCCCTGCAGGAATTTACAGAAAGGTAGGGGTGACAGATGGTTTCCCATTAAAGGTTGCACCCTCAAAAAGAGCTAAGGATTTAATTCCACATGCCTTTTCTAACACTTACTACGTACCAAGTCTTGGACCAAGGGTAGAGGCTGGTACATTAAGGAATAAGCCACAGTCCCTGCTCCAAAGGGTATATGGTCTAATGATAAGATTTATTCTTAATATTCAATTTGGGGGCTAACTCTTTAGTTGAAAAGCTAATTGTGTCTTCACCTCAATGTTGCATTTAAGTTTTCTGGAATGGACCTGATGGCAACCATCCCATAGGCTACCTCTGTCTACCCATTCATTCATGTGCAGTGCATCAAGTCCTTGCTAGAGAATGAAGGCTTGCATCTGTCCTACTGGGACTAGAGCAGGTATAATAAGAATGAAATTAGGTATTTTCATTTTGGTAAGACACAGAAAAGCACATTCCTAGAGGAAGAGCTTAGACATCAACCATAATCTAGAATTATCTCAATTGTAAGATTAGCCATTTTGAATAGATATGTTTAATATATTGGAGTAAGAATTTTGACCATACCCAGAATTTCAAGTATTCTAAAATATAAATGCTAATTTACTATTAAATACTCCCCCACCTACATCAGATTTCATCTTGATTTCACCTTAAGGACACTTCTTTCTCCAAACTAACAGCATTAGTCAATTTCTGCCTCAAATGATATTTCTATATAGCTCTTACATATTTCTCCCACTAGATCCCCTTCTAGATTTTCAACCTCTTGAAGGCAAAACATGTGTTAATTGGTCTTTGCCTGCTCCTCTGTGTCATATAGGAGGCAGTCAATAAACAATGTTTAAATGGTTGGCTGGATTGACAGATGAATGCATCAATACATGAATGAAAACCACTACATATACTGCTAATATTCTCTTGGGACAGATAAAGACCATAGGGCTTGATGTGGCTCACCTAGGGCAGCATAGAATGAAGGGAGAGAAGACCAGGGGAAGAAGAAGTGCTAGTGGAAATAATCATTGGCAGAGGACATAAGCTTTGCACATAGCATATGCTCAGAGAGTCCTTTCTGAATGCCATCAGTGCTGACTGTGGCTTGAAGTTTCCTGCATGCAAACATCAGGAGCCACAGACTGGCCAAGAAAACCAGAAACTCATGCAGGGAACAGAGCCCACTGCCTCGTATTGTAGCATAGTGAGCACTGTCCACTTCATCCCTTTCTCACTCCTGGTCCTTGGCACCTAAAATCCCTTCAAGAGATGGTGGTTAGAGAAAAATACTGAAATTATTTTTCCTGTGTGATTTTAATGGATGTTTATACTTTGGCTTTTCAATATTTATTCTCCTTACAGCCTCAATTTTCATTTGGGGATCCACTTCTCCCCAAGTTTGGCCTACAGAATCTAGATTGGTGTTCACCCATAGGCTTAGGGGTGTGACATGTGATCCAGGCCTAAGACAAAGATGAACTCCATCCCCTGTGACGGTCCTGTGGTCTGATCCTTAGGTGAGTAGATCACACTCCCTGGGTGTTCTAGTTTCCTAATGCTGCCAGAATGCAAAACACCAGAGACGGATTGGCTTTTACAAAAGGGGGTTTATTTGGTTACACAGTTACAGTCTTAAGGCCAGAAAGTATCCAAGCAATAGGGTACCTTCACTGGAGGATGGCCAGTTGCATCTGGAAAACCTCTGTTAGCTGGCAAGGCACATGGCTGGCGCCTGCTCTGGAGTTTTGCTTTCAAAATGGCTTTCTCCCAGGATGTTCCTCTCTAGGCTGCAGCTCCTCAAAAACGTCACTCTTAGTTGCTCTTGGGGTGTCTGTCCTCTCTTAGCTTCTCCGGAGCAAAATTCTGCTTTCAATAGCCGTCTTCAAACTGTTTCTCATCTGCAGCTACTCTCTCATCTTCTGTGCATTCTTCAAAGTTTCCCTCTTGACTGTAGCTCATCTTCAGAATGTCACTCTCAGCTGCACTGAGTTCCTTCTGTTTGTCAGCTCATTTATATGGCTCCATGATGTAATTTAGACCCACCCTGAATGGGCGGGGCCACACCTCCATGGAAATTATCCAATCAGAGTCATCACCTTCAGTTGGGTGGGGCACACCTCCACAGAAACACTCAAAGAATTACAGTCTAATCAACACTGATACATCTGTCCACACAAGATTACATCAAAGATAATGGCGTTTTGGGGGGACATAATACATTCAAACTGGCACACAGGGTCATAGTGATTGGTTCAAGGGTGGACATATGACCCAGGCTAGCCCAATCAGAATGAAGTTCAGATCGTTTGCTGAGTATTCTAAACAGAAATTATCACTCTTCCACTGGATTCCAACCTAAAAAGATATAGAGCCAGGTGCTGCTAGCAACCACTTTTGAATTCTGAGAGAGCCTTTCTGAAAATAGAGCTACCACAAAGAGGAAATGGAGATGATGGGGTGCAGGAGCCCCTGTGTCATTCAGCAACTGAAGCCAGACCTTCCTCCAGATTTTCCTTCTACATGATCCAATAAATTCCTTTTGTGCTTAAAGAGAGTTTGGGATCAGTTTTCTGTCATTTGCAACTAAGATACCTGGGAGAGGATACAAAATACCTTGAAATAGGGTATTTGAATCGAAGGACTTGAATTCGCACTAAACAATAAATGGCTATAGCAGACATTGTTCATGTCCCCACCATAAGCACCACCATATCCTCTCTACCCACCCAGAAAGAGGTAAAAACTGCAGCTTCAGTGGAAAATAATCATACACACTGGTGCTTTCTGTCTTCATGACCATAATTCTGCCTGAGGGCTTCATCTGCCCACAGGAGTGTACTGAGCCCATGGATAAGGCAGCATGGGTAGATGTCCTCAGGAGCAAACTTCAACTAAAGAGGGATAGGATTTGGCTGCCCATCAGTGGAACAGTTCTAAGGTGGGTTTTATAAAGGGTACTTAGTGAAAGTGAGCCCTGGTTGTCCATGGTGGTCACTCATTGAAGCATGTTTTTCCTCTCTTCCCTGCTTTACCTTCTCACTCCCTTCCTATGTTACATGGGATCACTTCCCAAATAAACTATCCACACTCAAAACTTAATCTCAAGTTCTTTTTCAAGAAACCCAAATGAAGAGAATGATGGCAGGGAACTGTTTCTAGAGAGCAGCAGCAGGAGGGGAAAAGAGGATACGGATTGTCTGCAATGGGAACTGAGTACCATGTGAGGGTTCAAAGCACTGAAAAGATACTAGAGTCGCCCCTGTAAGGCTCAGCCCACAGCAACATCAGAAGACAGAGTTCATGTTTGTCACCAATTTTCCCTTCTCTTTCATAAAGAAAACAGTGCGAGATTTGGGAACTCTGAGATCCAAGTGTGACTTACAGCTCTACCACTATCCATAAGTGTCAACCTTCAGCAGTGACCTAACCCCTTTAAATCTTGCTTCCTTCATCTGGGGATAAAGATACGTATTATAAAGAGTGGATTTAGGACACAGAAAAAAAGACAAGAAAATTATTTGTAAATTATAAAGCACTAGGCAAAAGCAATTATTTCTGACCCTTTAGTACAGAAAAAACAACATTTCCAGGCTAAACCCACATCTGAACACAGAGGAGAAAAATCACACTGAAAATTCGAAGTGAGAACAGTCAACCCCAGGAGAGTACCCAGGCTCAAAAAAGGATGAGAACATGACACAAATGTGATAGGCTGATATTAGATAGTGTCACTTCAGCAGCCACCAGTTTATGTTGATATCCTCAAGTAAGAAGAAGTAGTGTATTAATACAAATCTATCCTCTACAAATGTACTGCAAAAATCAAATTGATTTGAAAGAAGATGGTGGATGCTGCTGCTTGAACATATGAGAAAGGTCCCAGCTGGATATTTTGGACATAAAAGTGTTTTATGACCTTTTAAACTTAACTAAGTTGGAATTGGAAGTGTACTGCTTGACGGATATTTATGGGACCACAAATTTACCTAAGAATTTGGTTTTGTCCCACGCACACAAGTTTATTAATGGGCCAGCCACTGCTTATTAATCTTCATTTCCTAAAACAAAACTAGCTCTACATTTTTGCAGACTGTACATCATACACACAAACCACACCCTGGAAGCCAAGTTAAGGTTAAACCACCAGCCCTTTAGAGCCAAGAGTTGGAGTAAAATTGTGATGACGGAACCACGTATAGATGTGTTCACTCACTCATTGAAACATGCTTTTCCCTGCTTTACCTTCTCACTCCCTTCCTATGTTATGTGGGATCACTTCCCAAATAAACTGTTCACACCCAAAACTTTATCTCAAGTTCTTTTTTAAGGAAACCCAAACTAAGAGGATGATAATAGGGAAACATCATCAAAACACTTTTAGTTTTTCATTTAGCAAATAACTCAAGGCTTTAGCCATTTTTTTCTTTATTTTTAAATTCCACTTTCCTTTTTGCACAAATATTATTTCTCTTGAAAATTGGACTGCAAGCGTAAGGTGAAAAGAAGTGCCGAGTCAACACCCATCTGTTGACAGATGAGAAACAAGAAAAAATGTTCTTATCGAGGGGCGTACAAATAGTATAAATATTGAGTCTGAGTTTACCATGCCCCCAAGAGGTGTGCTAACTGCTCTAGTTGTTGTTTTATGTCCATCTTACAGAAGCAGAAATTGAGACTCAGAGAACTTCGGGAGTATGCCCAAAGCCATACAGATCATAAATGACTCATCTCAGATCTGAAAACAAAATTTATTCCAGAGCTCTACTCTTAACAACTATGCTATCTACACTACCTGCAAGTAACAAGCTAATTGCTTTAATAACCCATGTTGGCCAGGAGAAATGACAATGCACTAGAAATTTGCTTAGACATTCATTATTCCTTGTCAGAGTAGAAAAATTAACTCACTGCCGGCCAATATCTACCACTAGATGGTGTGTGTGTGTGTGTGTGTGTGTGTGTAAGGGGATTGGTGTGTGTGTGTGTGTGTGTGTGTGTGTGTGTGTGTGTGTAAGGGGATTGGGGAGGTCCACTGATGGTCTACCAGATGCCCAGGGTGATATTGGAAGCAGCAAAAGAAGTAGTCTTTTGTTTTATCAAACAAGAAGGTACTCTGTATGTATGTTTCAGAGGATGAGAGATATAAGAAGGCAGAAGGGTCTAAGTTGGGCACAGTGTAACCCAGTACTGGGCGTACCTCCAGACCCCTCTCCACTCTCTGGCTCATCAACTCCTGGCCAATATTTGATCCAAGAATCATTTTGGTATATTCTTAATGCATTGACCATGTCTACTGCCTTATCTAGCTACATGAAGAGTCACATTCTTTTAAATAATGTTTCATTCATTCAAGAAGTCAGGACAGAGAACAGGAGGGACATGGCCCCTGCCCTTCTTTAGCTAACATCCTAGATGGAGTTTCTCACTCCTCTTACATATTCACTTCTGGGTTAATGTGCATCTCTCTAAGATTTCTCAGTAAAATGGAAATTTCTCCACAAAAAAAAAAACATCAAATTAAAGATATTTGTAAAAAAAGTTAAAAACACTTTGGATCTCAGCTTGCTAGGGTTAACAAGTGATCCAATATTGACCATCCTTGGGATCCCTTTCTCTTCTAAACTGTACAGTACTTTCAAGGACACTAATTCAGTACAATAAATTTGAGGAAAGGATTTTGGTCATCACTGCACTATAGGCCTATTATAGTGTTCGCTGTTCAATGTCATTTTGTTCCTTCAAATTTGGAAGCCTCAGATGCCCCTGGCATCCCTATCTAGGCTCTTTGTTGTGTAATAGAGAAGGCTGGCCTTAGTCCCTGGTTTTTGGGAAATACCTTCTAAATCTTTGGCATTTCCCGTAATACAACTATCTTTTGTTATTCATTGTGGGCCCCAGGCCACATCTGATAGTTTATGCTAAGGAGATGACAGGGTGGGGCCAGCCTCATGGGAAGTCTAGGGTAGGGACTGGCCATGCTAGACAGACCAACTGTATGAGCAGAGGTTTGGGGATTTGAGTTGGCCATATCAGCCCCAGCTCCAGAAGGGGGAAAGGGGACAGAGACTGAGCTCAACCACACAGGAACTGATTCAATCAACCATGCCTATGTAATGAAACCCCAGGGAAAACTTTGGACACTGAAGCTCGGTGAACTTCCATGATTGGTAATAAAAATCATTAGGCTGGGGTGGGGAGGGTGACACATCCTGAGAGGATTGTAGGACCCAGACCTTGCCCTACGTGTTTCTTCTTCTTTTGGCTTATTTGGATTGATATCCTTTTTTCCTCCTATAATAAAGCTACACAAATAAATAAAGCACTTTCGGTGAGTTCTATGAAAGATTCTAGTGAATTACTGAAACTGAGGGTGTGGTGGGAATCCTTCAACCTGTGGCCAGTTGGTCAAATGTGGCATGGGAACTCCCAAACTTGTGGCTGGTTTCTGAAGTGAGGGTAGTTTTGTGGGGACTGTGCCCTTAACCTATATACTCTGACATAACTCCAGGTAGCTAGAGTCAGAACTGCATTGCCTTTGGTGTATGAAGTTATTGCACGCTCTGTGTGCAGATCAGTGACTGAACTTTTGGTGCTGCAGAGTTTCTGATTAGTCTCCGCCTGAGAGGACCTCACCTCTCTTTGAGGTGCTGCATGGGAGGGGAGTGCCAGGCTACATCAATCTCAGGACTGGCCACATTCACTTTTTTTCCCTAGCCTTAAGAACTCTAAATCTCTCTGAAAATAAGGCTGAATTCCTTTTAGTCCTCCCATTCTCAGACAAAAGAATACATAATTTAACTTTCTCCCAGGAAACCCTTAGGAAGAAGCAAGGAAACATGACTCTCATTCTTTCATGATGAGAGTATAGAAAAGGAAAACAGTTAATTTTTCAATTCCATTCCCCTACCACATCCATTTGTACCGAGCTTCATAGACTCTTCTTGCCTTGGGGCAGGGATTCAACTACAAAGCGTATTCCATATATTCTACTCTCTGCGGTCTTGCCAGGGAACAGGGAGTGAACAGGTTTGCCATCTGCAATAGCAGAGCTTGTGAACTGCACGACTCTCAGGTACCATTCACTTAGACTTACGATGGGAATGATGTCCCCTAGCTTTGTGAGCACACAGAGGCTCACTCATTCATGTGCTTCTGAAAGTAGCCAAGGAACACCGGAGTACAGAAAAAGTCTTTTCAATTATTTTTACCAACTAGATATCCATGTAGGTTAATAAAATCTTCTTTCAAAATGAAAATGTCAATGAACATGAGCGACTAATTTGAGAGAATATATAGAGCAAACAATACATAGATCACTGCTGCCCTTCTGACCAAACAAAAAATCCAAATTTAACTAATCTTGAAGCAGCATTTTATACATAATTAGTAAATACTATTACTACTATTAAATTATAAATTAATACCCCCCTCCACATCAACTGGACTGACAATCATGATTCTTATTCACTTTACTTTTGCTATACCAGGTTCCTAAGGCCCGATTGCTTCAGGCTGTTTAAGATAGGGTAAACTACTGATAGTACTTCATCCCGATACAATCTTTTTGGAATATAACACACAGCATAAAATATAATATGTCTAATCCTTTTGACACAGTAATTCCACTGCTGAAATAAATACTTTCAGAAAAGAAAAACAAAACAAAACAAAATAAAACCAAAATCAGTCATGTGAACAAAGAACATATTATTTACAGGTGTCCAAATAGGGAATCATCTAAACGTTTAATAATGGAGGCATAGTTAATTTAATTGTGATATGATATAACCAGACAATATTTAGCACTAAAGGGAAAAACCATATACTAAATTACAAATGGAAACATGTAAAGTCAGAATAAGAAAATTACATGACTGCAAAAAGAATAAAAATATGAAGGTGTATAGGCAAAGTTGGGAAAGTAATTGGAAAAATGAAATAGAAGGCTTATTAGGAGGGTGAGATTACGGTTGAATCTTCTCTTGGAAGTACTTTTAATATTTCCATATTATTTTTTCTAATTAAAATTTGTACAAAAATGGTACTTAAAAAACATTTTAAAAATTCAGGTAGCACAAAATTTAAAGAGAAAACATTCCCTACTCAACCTTACCTTCCGCTGATGCCCACTACCCAGAGAAAACCACTTGCAGATTCCTCTAAAATTTACCTCCACATTTCTATATAACATGTCCATCTACTATTTACTGATTTTATAATTTTTCCATTAGCTGTTGACTTAGTATTAGGAAAAATGAGTATATGACTCTTTTACAAGACATGACCACCACAACACACACACACACACATGCATGAAGGCATTTTCCCTCCCCCTATCATTCTAGAATTGTTACAACAATCAGATTTCTTGGCCAAACCAATATTCAGTGGTAAGGCTATGTAATTACTGTTCATACATAGCCATATTACTATGTATGGCCAATTCCTGTTCTAGTCTGTGATTTCGTTGCCTTTCCTATAAAACTTTTTATTTTCCTGGAATTAACCATTACCTTGCTTTTACTGTTGTTGTTCATCTAGCTTTTGACTTTCCCAACAAGAAGGTATTCCTTGACCTTCTGACATAACCATCAGTCTTCTCTCAATACACTTCAATCAGATCAGGTAGCCTTTTCAGTTTTAATTTTTTTTTTTCTGGAGATATTCTGGACACTTTTGTTCTCCTCTAACTTGAATTGGTCATTCTCTGGACCTGCAGGTATACCTGTTATCCCAATATTGCCCATCACCATTATCCTGGGGATTCCCTTCTTCCTTCTGGAACATGAAGATGGAGCACCTCCCCTGCAACCATGAAGCCACAAGCAGGAGAACAAAGGCCAACATACCAAGGATGACAGAATGAGAAGAGCGAGCCTGGGTTCCTAATTACATTATTCAACTACCCTATCAACTCTACTCTGTCTTCCCCAGATACCTTATTGTTTGAGAGAAATGACCCTCTAGTTGCTTGCAACACGGTTGTTTTCTAGTATCTGAAGCAAGACACTTTGAACAGACACAGTGAGACTAAGTGACTTTCCAGTTTCACACAGTTAATAAATCAATTCCAGAAACAGAACCTGACTTCTTTCTTTCTGTCTCTAGCACTAAGTTCTGCTATGTCACACAAAAACCTACAACTATTACTACTACTATTTACTATACAGAAAACACCATGTTAAAAACTTTATATTATTCTACGCTGTGAGGTAAGAATTATCTCCATTTTGCATGGAGAGGTTGAATATCTTGCCCAAGTTCTCACAACTAGGGCAGTGCAGTATTAAAATTTGACCCCAAGTCTGTCATACAAGTCTATGTAAGTAAACACCAAAATATATTGTCTTCACTGTATAGTACCTTGTTGCTTTGCAGCTAGAGAGGAATTACAGATTCATAATACTTTTAGATTTTTGTCCTACGCATTTCTGAAGGCACCCTCTAAGATAGCCCTCAATGAACTCTGTATCCTGGTGTTCACACCTTTGGGTAATCTCTTCCCCTTGTGTAGGGGATGGACCTAGTGAATTTCTTCCAGTGAAAAAATATGGCAACAGTGACTAGGTTACAAAGTCCTATGTCTTCTGCCTTGCTTATACTCCCTGTCTTGCTCTCTCACTTGCTTTCTCTGATGATGCAAGCTGCCATATTGAAAGCTCTCCTAAGGAGGAGTCCATGAGGCAAAGAACCAAAGGAGAGCTCTTGCCAATAGCCAGTGGGGAAGTGAGGCCCTCACTCCAACTGAGGAACTGAATCCACAAGGAACGGAATCCACAAGGAACTGAATCCTGACAGTAATCACTTGTGTGAACTTGGAAGCAGATCCAGCCCCAGTTAAACCCTCATATGAGACTGCATCCCAGCCAATACCTTGACTGAAGTCTTGCTAGAGACCTAGAGGTAAAGGACTCAGCTAAACCATACCCAGAATCCTGACTCACAGAAACTGTGAGATAATAAATGAGGGTTGGTTGAAGTCATTAATTGGGGGTGGGGGGGATAATTTGTTACACAGCAATAGATAACTAATACAGCAATGTCCCACATGTGCATATCTGTAGGGCTGAGGAAATTCATAAGAAAACAACTAACACAACTGTGGAGGTTATGATTTTGAAAAATGACCTTCCACTAAAATTTGGGTATGCAGCCAGAATAAAATTTTTGTAATAATCCATTTGTGAAACATGAAACTTATATACATTCTGGTTAGATGAAGCATTTGGCTGATGCTCTTTTCACAAACAAGGTTATCCATCACTCTGCAGGACATTATTATTATTTTTTTAGTCATTAGAGGCCGGAGAAGTAGACTTTCAAATTCAATGATGATTTACGACTATGCACTCAATTGTAAAGCTTTTTATCCATAATAAAATAATTAGCATGGAACAGTGATATTCTCAATGAAGTTGTTTCCAGAATGTGTGTGATTTGTTTCCTGTTTATTCAATGCATCTTTGTCTCTTTCTAATTTCTTTTCATGGGGTGTCTGAAAACTCATCACTTCGTAACCAAGGAATTAAAGAGAGGCCAGTGACAGGTAAATAGCTTTACTAAATGCTCTCAAGCTCCTCCAAAAATTTTAGCCTGCATGGAAGATGAGTCATCATCAGCAACTAAAAAAACAGCTTACTTATCAAGCATTTTTATTCCAACTTAATGAATAGAGAGGTGTGCAATAAGCAATCACCACTTACCATCCTCCACAAATCCTAATGACTACACCTGGGCGTTTTATTACTTTGTTTCCCTGTACTTGCTTCTGTCTCCTCAAGGTCTTGCCAGAAAAGTTAGTGGTGAGGAACTCATTTTGAATAGCAAGAGAGCTGAATTGTGGGTGATGGTAGTTTATATTAGAAAAGCAGCAGTCTGGCATTATTGGGTAAGTCTGTCACCTTACTTGCATCAAGACAGAGGTGAGAGGAACTGCGACTTAGTATCGTCGAGTGAGTCTCCACTCAGTTCAAGGAAAAGACCAGAACTGGGTGTTGAGATGGCTCAGTTTCTTTGTGGTCTGATTGTTAAGTAAATAGATCCATGCTTACTGTTTGACCTATTATATTGACATTAAGTTTGAAGGGTTTATTTTACCTTTTATGGGTTTGCAGAAAGAAAATGTTATAACCCCATCAAAACATTTCTGCAGAAGTCTATGCAGAACACCAGAAATGGGCTTGTGCTGGGAGGCTCCAGATATCTGTGTGGCTGGTGCATCAGTATGTTACCCCCTCCTCCCACTCAGGGGGCCAGGAAAGGGAATTCTAGGCTTGGTGCTTTGAGGAGTGTGCTGATTTGATACTGTGATGTACACCAGGGAAGACCATGTTCTTTTGATCCAGTCTTGTGGATGCAGCTTATTGTGGGTGAGACCTTTTGATTTAAAAAAAAAAATAAAAACAAAAAAGGGAATGCTTTTGCTCTTGCTGAGTGCCACTGTTGGAGGACCCTTCCTGCTTCACATTTACTAACAGCATGAATCAAGAAAAGTTAGCCAAACTTCAGGCTCAGGTTCAGATAGGAGGCAAGGGTACAGTTTGCAGAAAGAAGAAGGTGGTACATAGAACAGCTACAGTTGATAAAAATCTTCTCAGTTCTCTAAAAAAACTACCTGTGAATAATATAGCTGCTACTGAAGAGGTGGACATCATTAAAGATGACAGTTATTCATTTCAATAATCCTAAGGTCCAAGCTTCCCTCTCTGCTAACACCTTTGCAATTAGCAGTCATGCAGAAGCCAAACAATCACAGAAATGCTCCCTGGAATATTAAGTCAGCTTGGTGCTGACAGCTTAACAAGTCGTAAGAAGTTAGCCAAACAGTTCTTCCAGCAAAGTATTGGATAGCAAAGCACCATGACCAGAAGACATGGATGAAGAGGATGATGACGTCCCAGATCTCATAGAAAATTTTTATGAGGCATCAAAAAACGAAGCTAACTAAACTATTTTCTGGTTTTTGGAAGCCGGCATAGACTAGGTTTAACAAATCAGCTACGTGGTTCCAAAGTTTTACAGACACAGAGAACATTAATGTTACTAGTTCAGTAAAGTAAATATGCTGTATATTAATAATGCTATTTGATCAGCATTTTTGGCATTTGATTTTTCATTTTGCACTTTCTCCCAGGATTTATTATTTTGGTCAAAATATAAAGTATTGGTACAGTTTGAGGGTGTCTGGTTTTTGATTCTTGGTATTTTTCTGTTGGGGTGTTTTTGATATGTGTATGTAAATTTATGTGTGTGGGTTTGTGTGTGCATACAGTGGAGAGCAAATTGGAAACAGTTCTCTATTTATCATCCTCTTGCCCCTAGCAAAAATAAAACAGTTTTTCACATTTGTTAAAAAAGAGAAAAAAAAAGGCAATGTTTTCTCCCTGAAGACTGGCTGCTGGCGATCCTCAGCTCCTCTGACACATGACATCTGCTGGTTCTTCTCTCTCAGGTTTCACTGCTTTCAGCGTCTAACTTTTCTCTCTCAACTTCCCTACGTGCTTCTCTGAATTTCATCTCTTATAAAGGACTCCAGTAAGAGGATTAAGACCCACCTGGGGCATACACCAACTGAAATAACCTAATCAAAAGGTCCCACCCACAATAGGTCTACACCCACAGGAATGGATTTGCTGTAAAAATATGACCTTTTCTGGGGTACATACAGTTTCAAACCATCACAACCTATATTTTCTTTTGTTGTACATGATTTCAGTGTAAAATCTAAGAAACCATTGCCTCTCACAATGTGGTTTATGTATCAATTGATTTTTTCATGCTGAATCACCCTTGCATACCTGGAATAAATCCCACTTGATCATGTGTATGTGTATAGTGTTTGATTCATTTAGGTATTATTTTGTTGAGGATTTTTGCACCTATATGCATACGGGACATTGGTTTGTAATTTTCTTTTCTTGTGGTATCTGTATCTGGCTTTGGTAATATATGAAGCTGGCCTCATAGAATCAGTTAGGATGTGTTCCTTCCACTTCATTTTTTTTTCTTTTTGATTGAGTTTGAACAGGAATTGTGTTCATTCTTCTTGGAATGTTTGGTAAAATTCACCAGTGAAGCCATCTAGTCCTGCACTTTATTTTGTTGAGAGGTTTTTGATTATGGATTCAATCTTTTTTCTTCTTATTGGTCTTTTGAAATCTTCCGCTTCATCCTGAGTCAGTATAGGTAGAATATATGTTCTAGGAAGTTGTGCATTTCAACTAGGTTTTCTACTTTGTTGTTAGACAGTTTTCATAATATCCTCTTATAATTCTTTTTTATATCCATGGGTTTGGTAGTAATGTGTTCCCCTTCACTTCTGATTTTAGTTATTTGCATCCTCTCTCCTTTGTCAGGATAGCCAAAGATTTTATGATTTTTTTTTTTTAAAGCCATTGGTTTTGTTGCATCTCTATTTTTTTTTTAATTCTCCATTTCATTTATCTCTTGTCTATTCTTTGTCATTTCCTTCTTTCCATTCACTTTGAGTTTAGTTTGATCCTGTTTTTCTGGTTTCTTCAGTTGTGAGTTTGTTCTCTCATTTCAGATCTTTTTTAAGATAAGCATTTAGAGTTATAAATTTCCCTCTCAGCACTGCCTTTGTTGTGTTCTGTAAGTGTGTTGTATTGTATTTTCATTTTCATTAGCCTCAAGTTATTTCCTAATTTCCCTTGTGAATTCTTCTTTGACTCACTGGTTGGTTAATTTTCACACTTTTGTGAATTTTCCAGTTCTCCCTCTGTTACTGATTTCTAGTTTCATTCCATTATGTTTGGAGAAGACATATTTAATGATTTCAATATTTTTTTAATTTATTGAGACTTGTGTGACCTAGCATATGATCTATCCTGGAGAATGACCCATGTGCACTAGAGTAGGATTTGCATTTTTTTGCTGCTGTGAAAAATGTTCTATTTATGTCTGTTAGGTCTAGTTGGTTTAGAGTATCATTCAAGTCATCTATTTCTGTATTGATTTTCTGTCTAGATGTTCTATCCATTACTGAAAGTGGCATGTTGAATTCTGCTACTATTAATGTAGAGCTGACTTTCTCCCCTTCGAATTTGTGAATATTTGCTTCATATATTTTGGGGTTCTGCTTTAGGTAAATATACATCTATAATTATTTGTCTTCTTACTGATTTGATCACTCAATCAGTATATAGTGTCCTTCTTTGTCCCTTGTAAGAGTTTTTAATTTAATACCTATTTAATGTTATATTAGTATACGTATCCCAGCTCCATTTTCATTACTATCCGCATAGTATATATCTTTTTCCATCCTTTCACTTTTAACCTACTTGAGTTTTTGAATTTAAGGTGAGTCTCCTATAAATAGCATATAGTTTGGCCATGCTCTTTTATCCATTCTGCCAATTTCGGCCTTCTGACTGGTGATTTTAAGTCATTTACATTTAAATTAACTACTGATAATTCAGGACTTTCTTCTGCCATTTGCTATTTTCTTTTTGTTAATCTTATACCTTTCCTGGCCTTCAATTTCTTTCATTAATAACTTTCAAATTATTTGATTTTTGCTGTATACCATTTTGAGTCCCTTTGCATTTCCTTCTGTATATATTTTTCAGATATATTCTTTGTGTTTACTGTGGGACTTACAGTTAACATCTTAAATCCGTAACAGTCATGTTTGATTTGATGCCAGCTTAACTTCAACAGTATACACAAACAGTATTCCTATACCCCTGCATCCCCCCATCTTTCTCTTATATTTGTTACAAATTATATCCTTACATATTATGTCCAAGTTGAGAGATTTGTCATTACTTCTTGTGCATTTGCATTTTAGAATCTGTAACAAGTGAAAAGTGAAGTTACATAAAAATATAATACAATAGTACTGGGTGTTTATAATTCCCAATATGGGTACCTTTATCAGAAATCTTTATTTCTTTATGCCACTTTGATCTAATGTCTATTGTCCTCTCCTTTCAGTCTAGAGAATCCCCTTTAGCATTGTTGTAGGGTAGATCTAGTGGTGATGAACTCCCCCAGCTTTTGTTTAACTGGGAATATCTTAACCTCTCCCTTATTTTTGAAAGAAAGTTTTGCCAGGTATAAAATTCATAGTGGCAATTATTTTCTTTCAGCACTTCTACCTATTGCCTTGCTGCTTCCATGGTTTCTCATAAGAAATCGACACTTAATCTTATTGGGATTCCCTTGTACATACTGAATTGCTTTCCTCTTGCAATTTTCAAAGCTCTCTTCTTTTCCTCTGTATCCAGCAGACTGACTAAAATGTGTCTTGGTATGGTTCTCTTTAAGTTTATCCTGTTTAGGGTTTCTCGGAATTCTTGAATGTATAAATTCATGACTTTCATTAAATTTTGGAAATTTTCTGCCATTATTTCTTTGAATACACATTCTGCCTCTTTCTCTCTTTCCCTCTTTCTTCTCCTTCTGTGATTCCCCCAATGTATATATTTGTAAGTTTGATGGTGTCCCAAAGATCTCATAGGCTCTGTTCACTTTTTTTTTCATTCTCTTTTCTTTCTGTCTTTGACCTGAATGATTTCATTTGTCTTATCTTCAAATTAACTGTTTCTTTCTTCATTTATAGTAGCCTTCAACTCCATTATTTCTGTTCATTCCTTTACAATATTTCTATCTCTTTATTGAAATGCTCATAATATTTGTTCATCGTTTTCTGAATATCCTTTACTTCTTTCTCTGTATTTTTCTTATCTCCTAGAGCCTATTAAAGATCATTTTTTAAAAGTGTTTGTGTGGTATGTCCAAATTTTGGTCTTATTCATTGATTTCTGAAGTTTTATCCTGTTTCGTCAGATGGGACATCATATCCTGTTTCTTTCTTTGTCATGTAGTCTTTTGTTGCACACTGTACATTTTAATATTTTTTAATGTGATAGCCCAAGGACTTAGTCTATGAGTTGTCTGTTCCTTAAATTTGTCTCCAACCAGTGATATGATACACATTTCCTTGAGTGCCAGGAGCTAACAAAAACAATTAAACACCATAACACAAATTTCACAGACTCAGCAATTGGCTCTGTTTGTTACCGATCAAATGTGGGGCTCTCTGCCTGATGTGCATGACAGCCAATCTATGACACCAGTTTCTAAGGGAGAGTTTATTGCCACTCAAAGCAAGGATAACAGATACGGCCTATGTACCTAAAATCTGTCTCCCCAAACTACAGTAACTCTGATAGTTTTATAGTATCAAAAGATGGGCATGTTTTAACATAATGAGCATAATGGCTTGAGATGATGAAGTTAGAGGTGATCTAATTATTGAGCATGCGCAGCTTGATTACATGCTTAGTCACAGAACATATGTAAGAAAATGGCGGCATGCATATGATGATGGACATGATTTTTAGTATTATAATGAAGTATAAGTCACTTATAGATTAAAGCTTAAGCTATTGCGCATTATCTGGCAGGCCAATTTTGTTTAGATCTAGCTCTGTCTAGTAAAATAACTTAGGAATTAGGGAGGGTTAGTTCTGGATTGACTCAAGTTCCTTCATTAATAAACATTAGGGGCTGTATTTTGTGATCATAATACTCTAAAGTTGTAAAACAGGATAAGGGGGTACAAGAAGGGCCAGTCACGAGGTATTTACAATTACAAGATAAAGTTTATATAGTTATAGAATTATTATAAAGATCAAGGCATCTGGGTTGCAGTTCAGTGGGTTTCAGTAATTTCAGGTATTCCCTTTTGGCTATTCTACAATATACTAGAATGTAAAAGGCATCTGTATAATGATTCAGTCATCCTAATTATTTGTTAATTCCTTATTTCTCAGTTACATGTTTGGCTGGTGCTCTCCTTCCTGTAGTTTAACCCTCCTATCAAGATCATCAGCCTGAGGTAAAAGTAAGGGGTCCTCTCTGTCTTTTCTGAGCCTGTGCTTGCCCTGGGCTTGGGCTCATACATTAGGATCTCCCCTATTTACAGGAACCTGAATGTTCCCCTACTGAAATAGACTTTCCTTCCCTCCTGGGTTTTCTACTTTATGACTTAAAGCTGGTATCCCTTGCCCCAGGCAACTTTGATTTAATTATTTTTTACAACTGCTTTAGCTATCTGTAGGTTGCCTACAGGGCAAGTTGGGAGAACCAGCCAGAGATCAGTGTCCTGGTTCAAGCACCGACACACAGGCAGCCCAATGTGCACATAAGGGTTAATCTGCTCCCTCCAGAACTAGGTGAGGGACCCACAATGGGAGTGCAGGCCAGCTCCACTCCACCCCAGGGTGGGGAACGGGAAAGGGAGCAAGAGCTCCCTGAGTTTCTCCTACTGGCTATAAGTTGCATTTTCCTGATTCAGTACTCTCTCAGTTACTGCAACACTTTAACTGTATTGTGCAGTTTTGAGGAAGATGCCTCTGCCAGTTTTTGCTTATTGTTCAAAGATTCTGTGGCATAAAATAAACATGGAGCATATTATACTGCCATCTTCATCCACTGGAAGTCAATGCAGATTTTTTTAAAAGGTAGTATAACTAACATGAATTGAGTACTTGTTTTGAGTAAACACTATGTCTTTGTTGTTGTTCTTGCAACATATCAATAACCATTGTAAGCAGTTACAGTAAAACCTTTCATCTTCAAAACAATTCTGTGAGCTAGGTACTGTCTTCAATTTTCCAATGAGAAGTTTGAGGAACAGAGAAGTACAGTAAATTCCCCCAGGTCACACAACTCATAAATAGCCTAGCCAGGATTTGTAGCCAGGCAATTTGACTTCTGATTGGATGCTGTTATACATCATGCAAAGCTGAGGCTTCTTCATACTCAAAGATCAGCCAGGGCTGGGTCACAGGTAGACAGAGAGACCAAGAAAACAGGTGGAGTCAGGAGTGTCTGGGTTCACACTGAACAGGAGAACCAGCAGACTTACTCTTCACTATTTTTCTCTTTGACATAGTCATTCAAAAAGTATTTATTTAACATCTGCTATGTGCCAAATGTTGAGGATACCTGGTGAGCAAAAATAGACAGAGATCCTCCCTTGTGGGCTTTCCATCTGTGGGGGGGTCACAGATGTTAAATAAGCACAAAAACAACATAAAATTAAAAATGTAATAAGTCTCCATAGGAGACAGATAGGGGCTGCTTAAAGAGCATATGATAGGCAAAGCAGCTTTGGAATAGTGAGACTTGGGGAGCGATCATCCAGCTTTGTTGAACTTTTGTTTATGAGGTACTATTGGCTCTGGATTGCTGATGGGGCTGGGAGGAATGGAAACAGGGTTGAGGGGATGGGTTTGTGGGGGGATAAGCTGGGCTCCTCAAAGTGACACTGGGCTCTAGATTTATGGGGGAAATATAGTATCTTTTGTCAACCTTTTTGGTTTTCTAGGCCAACTCAGTCCAAGGGACAGGAAGGCCAGATCCAGGACAAATGTATTCGGGAATAAATTTGGCATTTGGCTGGAGGGTCCTGTGGACCCTAATTCTGGTGAACTTAGCTCTTCCCCAGAGACAAGAAATAAGAGCTACAGTGGGTAAAGGAGGGCAGCTTTCTCAAGGCTGCCACCACTCAAAGAGATCCTAGCATTTCAGCAGTGGAAACACAAACATTAAAGCAAAGATTGAGCTTTAGGAAGCAGAATGGTCAGAAAAGTATGCTGAGCTCTAGATTCTGACCAACTTGAAGCCTGTCACTTACTAGCTGATTGTAAGTCTTAGTTTAGGTTCTGCTACAAGCAGACACTGAGGTAAGGATTCCAGTGCAAGTGGTGTATTTGGGAGGTGATTGCACGACATACAAGTAGGAAGGTAGGGAAGCAGGGAGAGAGAAAGGAAAAATAGACAGTTAAGGGTGTGTTATCAAGCCAGTTACTACCGTGAGCTTAATCCTGCTGAGGAATTCTAGTAGCCAGAATGGAGCATTCAAGAGGTGAAGGAGAAGGGGTATTCATAGGCTAGCTAACTCCCCATTTGTCTTTGGTTGATGTTTGCCCCCAGGGGATGCTAATTTCACAGACTCTCCTGCCTACTCTGTTTCTAGGCAGAACAAACCCCAGTGGGTACAGAGAACTAACTACAGGGAAAGAGTTGCAGGTAGGGTAGATGGAAGTTAGGAAGGCATGCATGGAAATGGTAAATACCAAGAGGCTATGGGCACGTTATCAAGAGTATCCTCTGTATCACTCAATGCCTCAAAAACTCAGTTTATCCACATCCATAAAAGGAGGACAGTAAGACCTAAATTCTCAAGACTGAAGAGTCCACGAGAAAACCTGCTCCATAAGAAGGGCTGCTTTATTCTCGATGTTTGCAGCACATAAATGGTCTCCATAAATATCTGTTGAATGAATAAATACATGCAGTGGTGTGCTGGAGCCAGCTTGAACCGGCTCACAAGAGCAGAGTGTTAAATATTCAGGAATTTCGCAAGCCAGTTGTTAAACTGTTGGTAGCTTGAAACCAGACATTGGTGTGGGTGTATCTCTACACCACAGCAATCAGCAAACACTACAAATCAGGTTCTTTTCCCCTCTCTGAAATCCAGTTTACCAGAATACCACTGAAAGGATGTGGAAGTATTTGGCACAGTATCTAACATATAGCAGGTGGAGGTGTCCTAAATGTACATTTCCTTCCTTCCATTGAAATTGCAATGAAGGAGAAGATTTTAGAGGTTAGGGGGTGGTCCCAGCACCCTTGGGCCATGCTACCCCACCCAGACAACCACTCTCTGCGCCAGCATGCAAATAGTTCACATTGAAAAACATTCTTATCACTGTTGTGTGTCTCCTTCCTGGTTACCATAAGGTACCTTCAAAGTGGATCCCATCTCTATCTGTAACATTTCATTTATTTAAAGCAAAAATGGACGGAAATAGGCAAATATGATAAAATATTTTATCTGGGTGATGAATACATGGGAGGTCATTATTCTCTGCAATTTTCTGAAGGTTTAAGATGTTTCATAATAAAACGCAAGGAAGGAGGAAAACTAGGGATGCATCTCAGCTGCAGTCTTAATGTCATGGCCCCCTGGGAGTGACGGAATGAGGGTTTCAAGATGAGCAGACAACGCGAGACACCAAACCAGCACAAGCACTGCCCATCTAATGTGGGACCACAGCAGGGTGGCAATTAGGCCTTCATCTGCCTGCTAAGTTGAGCAAAATGAATTACAGCCGCGCCTCAGATTCAGTCGTGACCTTCCTAATCTATAATCAGAGGCAAAAAGGAAAAAAATGATAATTAACACTTATCATATACACCTTTTAAATGTCACTAAAAAACACATCTGCAAATTTCAAAATGATTAGTTACATTCATCATAGATTACTATTCTCATTTAATGGTAATTAATTGTGAGGAATTGGTTAAACTGATGAAATTTTGCCTTCCTTTGCTTGGATCCTTTTGTTTCCAGAGTTAGCCGTAAATACGATATACACAGGAAATTGGAGAAAGCATTTCTTTTTCTCTCATAGGCCATAGCCCATAGAATGTAACAAAATGATAAATTCTTAATTTCAGAAAGTGTGTCAATAGCCTTTTTTCCTATTTCTCCACTAAACAGTCATGAAGAAGACTTTAGGTATTATCAAATGCAACCCTCTTCAGAAGCATGCATTTCTTTTATTGAATCTTGATGTTGGGACACATCTGAATTCTGCTGGAAAATTCCCAGGATGGGAAACTCACTCCTTCAACAAGCAACTAATAAAAACAGCTAACATATGTTGAACATTAACTGTGTGCAGGCAGAAAGCTTACAGATTTAGAAAAGCAGCTTCATGGAATCTTCATGGAAATACTCTAAGTGAGGTGATACAGTTATATTAATTTTAGAAATAAATCAGGCGCTTTAGAAAGATTACAGATTTGTCCCAATCTTTCATCCAGCCAGAGAAAATGGGTACAACATCATAGGATGGTCTGATTTCAAAGTCCATGTTCCTAAAAGTTATGTTAAAAACCATATCTTTACAATTTCAATACACGGATTATTGATAGGCTCCCTGGAACCATGCAGAAGAGGTTTAACTCTTCCACCCAAAACTTAATGTATTCACTTAGTCTGTCTTCTTTGAAAATTTTTCAAATGAGACATTATCTTGGCACTTCACTCTTCAGGACCCACTACCCCAGATGCTTTCAAAGTTATTATGTCCTTCTTAGGACCCAGCCTCTATTCCCAACAGACAGATACAATATAACAACACAAGGTCCAGAAGGAATCTTATTTCTATTGCCTTCATACTGTCTTTCATTTATTAATCTTTATTAATCTTGGTGGACAATTTAAGTCTCCAAATACTTGTAAAATTGTATCATAAGCAATATCTCTACCCTTGTTTATGGTTATTTGATTTTTGTTTTGTTTTGTTTTGAACTTAAAGGCAGGGTTTTATCCACATTGCTGTACTGGATATCTGTGTGTTTTATGTGCCCTGCATCCATTCCACCTTCTTCTGGTAAAGGACCCCAGTTCTGTTTGGCAGAACTGCCCTTCTCCCATTGGATACAGTCTCGGTGGAACTGTTACTCAAGGTCACCACCTTGGGGATGGGCATTTGAAGCTCTTTCCCAGGATATGAGCTCTGAGCACAGAGGCTCAGGCTGGTAGGAGCTGATACATCCCATGGAGGAGACTGGAGGGAACAGTCCCTTTGCACCTTCAGCCTAGGTCCTCAGAGATACCTTCTTGAAAACCAGTTCCTTAGCCCCCATATCCTTCCAACCAATCTCTTTAGTCAGGTGTCATTTTCTGTTTCTTAAAAAAAATGAAGAACCCAAGATAATGCAATTGTCAAGCCAGCCACCATTTACACTGGTAACAGGTGGTAGACAACGGCAGAGAGCTGTGGTAGTGTTCTTGTGTTTACCTGTGAATTGCTCATTTATTTACCCACTCACACCAACAGCATTCAATAAGTTCTGACTGTGTGCCAGAAACTGGAGACCTCTTCTAAGTTGGAAACATTTCTTGGAAATAGTATTCAAATAGCTTCCTATATGTTAAATAATAGCAGCATGTAAAGTATATTTACCATTTTATCCACAGAGGTATCAACAGAAACTTTGTCAAAAGTGTTACTTGAAATCAGATCATTTTTGAAAGCAAAGAATCCCTTCCTCTGACATGCACACACACACACACACACACACACACACACACACACACACACACAAGAAGAAGAAGGAGGAGGACGAGGAGGTAGAGGAAGGAAAAAAAGAATATAAACCATCTTAATATTCTGCTTGAACTTTGGCTGTCATAGCCAAATCTATATTTATATATAATATATATAACTATATTTATATTTATATGTACACATTTAAACCTAATCTATGTTCATTTTTACAAATGGTATTTGAAACAAATATATAATAAGCATGATTAGTATGCTGATTTCTAGTTAGGTATTTCTAATTGAAAAGCAACATCATCTGGGGTACTTGAAGAGCAGTACGTTCTCCCCATACATCACTTAGCATTAGGACTAACATTTATCCAGTCAGCCTAGGCTTCCTATGTATTTGGGAATCTTTTACTAACAGCATTACATCACATTTTAGATATACTTAAGTTTCTACTCACTAGGATCAAATTTCTTCTAGCTGCATATTTTTTTCTGCTCTGTATAAATTGATTTCTTTTTACTATGTCTCCTTCACCACAGTCCTTACATCCCATAAATATAATTTCATTTAACTGAAAATGTCTCCCTAAAGCTTAGATAGGCAAAGGTGTGAGAAGCCCAAGCCTATGAGCAAACAGACCCAGTTCCTGGACTGGCCTCTCAATTTTCTATGTCATCTTGAATAACCTAATGTAACCACCCTGGGCTGAGTTTCTTCATTCATAACATGGACTAGACCCCAAAATAGTCCATGTTCTTTGAAAGTTTATATTTCTGTGCTTTACCCCTGATCTAACAAAGCAAAATTCTATGGTTCGGGGATCAGGGAACAATACTTCCCAAAACCTCTCCTAGTGATTCTGATCCAATCAATCCATGGATGAGTGTTCAGGAATAATAAAAAAAAGACAGTAACAATAATGGCCAATGTGTCTGGGACAGTTGCTAAAACTTTACACCACAATAACCCTATGTGTGAGGTGTTACTGTTGTGTTGCTTTTACAGCTGAGGAAACTGAAACCTAGAGATGTTAAGAAACTTGCCTGAGGGCATATATAACTAATAATCATGGAACTGCAGTCCGTCTCCAGAGCCCCAGCTCCTCGTGGACTATTCCTGGGATCCATTGGGTTAGATGATGTCCAAAATCTTTTGCCAGACTGATGAGCAACTTTCAGTTTGCTCAGTAACTTTCTATACTTTTGAACTGATTTCTGAAGGTTCTATTTCAATTGTGATGCCTTATACATACTTTTAAACAACTAGGCATGTAGAGAGAATTCTTTTACTATTAAGGATGTGGTTCTTTGCCAGTGCTGTTCTTCTGCAGGAATACCTCCTCCCCCATTCTTGGCCACTTTCCCATTTGCCTTCTAAAGACCCCACATAGATGCTTTCTCTTCCAGGAAGTATTCATGACACTCTGTCACTTTAAGGAAGTATCCATGAAGCTTTAATGTGGGGTATGTTGCATTACAATCAAGGGCAACACACATGCCCCTGGCCTGTCAGTACTTGGGCTACAAACATGGATCCTGATGACCAGCTTTATTCTGTAGGAAATGCAATGGGTGGTAGGCAGATGAGGCTACCTAAGGGCTCAGTCCAATCCTCAGAGCTGTGAGCTTGCACCTCTTCTCCAGGGTCCAGTCCTCAGCTTCCCAGTGGCTCTCCCTAAATGTTTTCTTCATCATCTAGGTTTTGGCCTGTGGTCCAGTGTCTTCTGCCCACAATATGAGTGTTATAGGATT
This sequence comes from Choloepus didactylus, assembly GCF_015220235.1. Lineage (NCBI taxonomy): Eukaryota > Metazoa > Chordata > Mammalia > Pilosa > Megalonychidae > Choloepus > Choloepus didactylus. The sequence continues at coordinate 238,058,900 of NC_051307.1, forward strand.
ATCATCTCCAAACAAAACACAATATGAGTGTTCTAGAATTATCATCTCCAAACAAAACACATACTCATGCCCACACCCACACCCACCCACACACACAAGTATCACCTAATCAGGCAGCGTCCTTTCTATTAGTTCCCTTTCCTCAAGGAATATATATAGTATCTCTGAAATAAAATCAAACTAAAAACTCCAAACTCAATACTCACCACTACCATTTTTTCACACTGATTCTGGCTCCACTCTTCACCCAGATGCCCCAGTTAATGCCTGAGCATCCTCTTTAACTCCACCACCACCACCCCCATCCTCACCTCACCCAAATCCCATCTATTACTATCCCAATCTAGGCCACCATCAGCTCTCACCTCATAACTGTATCCCTGCTTCCCTCCAATCCATTCTACCTACTGATCTTTCTAAAACACAAATTTGATCATGTCACCCTAAAACCTGTTAGTACACTTCCCGTTGCCCAAGAATAAAGTCTAAATTTCTTAGCCAGGGAAACAAGAGCATTAACATGTGGTCCATACCCAACTCCTCTGTTTCCCCCAAATCAACTCACCCTCCAAACTCACTGAACCACTGCAGTTTTCTACATATATTCTAGCATGTAGTTCTCCAAATATGCAGTTTCCTCTACCTGGTAAACCTCCTCCACCCTCTACTCTTTTCCTAACCACTTTCAATTTGTCTTTCACTACTCAAACTTAAGTGTCATTATATCCATGAAGTCTTTGCTGGTCCTTTCTTCTCAACACTCACCAAGAGAAGTATAATATCCCTTTCTGTGCTCCCATGCTTCCCAGCATTACTCATCACATTTTGTTGTCACTGTTAGCAGATTTTACTCTCCACTAGAGAGTTGCTCTTTAAGGAAAGAAACTACGCCTTCTTTGATTCTGTTCTGCATGGTTCAGGAAGTGGCAGATGTTTGGCACTCACTAAATCTTTATTGAATAAATTAAGATTTGTTTGCCTTTGATTGGCCTTTGGTATTTAACATCCAAAATGGCATCCTGGTTAGAACATTATAGGAAAAATAAATGAACCAGAAAGGATAGACACAATTTAGTTTCATGCTTCCAGAAAAAGTATGAAGCTCTGAAACTACTGCACCCATCTATTTAGATAAATATTTTAAGATGGAAGTAATGCTCTATTTCTAAAACGGTGACCCTCTTTCTTCCCCTTGGCTAAGGCAAAATGGAATCCATTTCTAATCTGAAAATAAGAAAAAGAACAGATTTCTTTCCAAGTTAATACCCAAGAACTTTCTGTGGACATATTTTGACCCAGAGTATATCCGAATCCTTATGATAATATATAATTTTATAAAAGTTTTGTACTTTAAGAGTAATATAGGACTGACCTAAATTTATGACACTACTACAAAATGATATAGATTTCAAAGATTATTTCCCAATTATGGATTTCAAAGACCACAAACAAAATAGGTTGCTTTCTCTCTGTTTTTATTTACCTTCCCAAATAATTTGTGAAGAATTGCTCTAAGACATAATCACCTCTACCATCTCAGGGACTACTAGTATACCTTGATGTTAGGCAGAATGGAAGTTCCAGATTTAAGAACATTACAAGTTATGTGGGTTAATCCCAATTCTTTCAAAAGACAAATGTCTTTGGGCTCTGAGTCATATAGCCAAACTACACAGCTCTTATCCCAATCACATGAATGACCAGTGTTTGAATCTTGGTTCATTTAAAGGCAGGGGACCTCATTAAATGTGGTGTAGTCAAAAGGTCAACCATTGCTCATGCTGAAAAAGCAAAAAGGAAAAACCACTCCAGCAAAACAACTGAATAACACTGTACATGTGAACAAATGAGGAACTACAACAAAGTTCCTGCTGTAGCAGATGTTCATTGCCAAAACAACAAAAGCACAAAAGAAAATTCTCTGTCATCCATCATGGTCCAAGAAAACGTCTTCTGGTTAGCCAAGATGTTTTGATTAATTAGGAATTCATCACCTATTCAGATTTCCGATTTTCAAATTAATACAATGAAATTAAACACAAAGCAATCAACTTTTTCTCTGGTGAATCAAATTGCTTCAGGACATGGCAGGAACTCAGGAAAATCCAACAAGCCAAATTTTTCCTCCTTCCTTATCTTTTCTCTCCTGACATCAAGTTTCTGCAAAAGCTCTGCCACCAGGAACTGGAAGCCTTAGTAAGTCAACTATCCTGCACCTGCAAGTTGTCAGGGATGACGAAGGTTCAGATCCCTCCCAGTTTTAATATAATAATAATATACTCTCTTGACTGGAAAGTTATAGTGACATAGTGAAAACCCAGATATTGTTTTCTATGATTTTATTTATGTAGAGTGTGCTAAGATCTTTTCCCAATGTTAAATATTTTTTGTGGAAGCATTAGACAATCTATCAGATTTGGATGAAGGCAAATTATTCTGTTGTTGGGTTAATTAATTCAGCAAAGGTCATTTTGATGTTACCAATTCTTTTACACGTGTTGAATTTTTCACATACTTTCTTGAATACAGCTCTTTTATGTCATTTTCGTGGTTCTCTTTAAAACTAACATTCTAAGGCTGAAAAATTCAGAGGGGACAAAGGTAGTGGCAAAAGTTATTCCACAAAGTCCAAAAGCAGAGGGTCTGCAAAGTATACAAATACTAAGTTATTCTTATATTTCATCCCAAAAGAAGGTTGTAATATTCATCAAACACTATTTCAAGTATACCAGCACATTTATTTACCCACTGAAACCCAATGTTTATCTAAACTTTTCCATATTAATGATAGCTCCTATGGATTATTCTTGTTTAAAGAGGTGAGAAGTCATTACGCTTTATTATCTTGCAAGTAAACAAATATTGTTAGGAATAAGGGAATTAAATATTCAAGGCATTTAATGCATTTATTTACAAATCCCAAGAAAGAATTTATTCATGTTATTCCATTTGGTTCATGCTTCATCAAGCATTAAAAAGCCTTACACCACATGCCTTTCACAGTTTGACAATTCTGTCAGCTTGCTCTACCCATGTGTATGAATAGGTAAATCTGCAAAGACACAAGGTGAGCTAAAAAAAATCTCAGTTATTTTCAAATGACTGCACTAATCATTCCAATCGTGCTTTTGCTGAAACATCTTCATAAAGATTTCCAGAATCTCATGTCCACTCAGGCCAGGCACAGTAACAAACCTCTCCTTCCATATTCTGTCAATCCAAATTACCTATGTATTTGTCACTCAATTTGTCCTTTATTTTAAAATATGTGGGTGATTTCTTTAAAATGAGCCACTCATAGGAGGCACAAAAACCAAGGGTGGCAATTTTCAAAGTCAGGTGAGAAGCTAAATCACTGAATAATCTCTGCCTCATTGCAAGTTTGATGGGGACAATGTCAATTCATTTTGTATTTCTAAATTTGACCTCGTTGAGTGGTTGGAACACTGCAAGGCAAAATTTCCCTTTGGCACCTGAGGTGTTTTTGTAGTAACTTATCAAGGCCAGATTGCAGTAAATATAAAAGAACACTAAATAACCACTGTGTCTAACTGAAATGCTAGGGAATCCTTTCAATAGTATAGGGCTCTTGAGGGCTATGATAAGAATACACTAAAGGTGGTAGTTTAAAACAGCCAGTATTTTGTTAAGGGTGGACATCATTGAGTATGGTGGGGACAAACTACATCTCACATTTTTAAAAATCTTCAGTGAAGAGGAAATATAAAACAAAGACAGTTCTAATTATCAATGGAGATGAATAGCTTTGGGGAATATTTGAGCAAAGTTTGCTAAGATTTATTATATAAAAGTTGCCCTTCCAAGCTATGGGAAAACCAGAAAATATTAAGGCAAAAAGGAAAGTGTAGAGAACCAATGGACACATTCAAGAAGACAATTTTTTTTTGATATTTTTTGTAAATATACCATCAGGAATGCTAGTGATTTTTCTCTGAAGCTAAGTTTACGAATGGCCCACATTGATGTCCTAATGTCTTATTTCCTCACAACACTTAATAGATGAATTTCTGAAAATCCCCCTTACAGATCAAACATATGGGGAACATGTGACACAAAAAGACAGTTCTGGAGGGAAATTAGACCTGAAGCTATGGCAACCAGAGTAATCAAGCAGTACATTTTCTGAGGTGGGAATAAGAAAGATTCCAGACATTGCTGGGCGGGGGCTGGGATTCTTTCTGAGCTCAATATGGGTTGAGCAGTGATGGAAAAGAGCAGGTTTTGATGGATTTGTGTTGGGTGAGAGAGTCAAGCATGTTATAACAAAGGATTTCAACACGTTGTGCCACCCACGCTCACCCACCAACGTAAAAGAAAAGAGTTACACTTGACATGTTTCTTCAAACAAGAGAGTGTTCAAATTGTAAAGCCTCAGTGAGATTGGAGGAACGGTGATTATTGGCAAAGGTGATGTCCTGTTAAAACCAGAGGGAAGTTGAGTGCTGGTATCCATGTATCTAGTCCTTCACCCCACATACATGCCTCAGAAACACAGGGCATTGGGCAAATGCCTCCAATCACGATGAGGACTGCAAAATTGGGAGAATGACCACAATCGGACCAAAGAGTCCATTCCCCAGAGAACAGAAGTCCTCTGTTTAATTACATAGAAGCACAAGACCGTCCCCTAGTATTCTGTCTCTCTCTTCCAGTCTGTAGGAACCTGGTTTCTGTCCCCATCATCAATTTCCTCTGTAACATGGGCCTTCCATACATGGAAAGCTATAAAAATCTACAGCAGCTGTTTTCAAGCATTACCTCACATATGAATTACCTGGGGAGTCTATTACATATTTAGATTCTCAGCCTCAACCCCAGTGGTTCTTTTTCAATAAGTCTGTGGTAGAATCCAAGAATCCACATTTTAAATAGGAATCATAATTGATTCTAGGCAGTGTTTGGATCTCAATTTGAGAAACACTGGCTTAAGGAAACCATTCTTTCTCCTTGGAAAGATGTACCCTTGAAAAGTATACGTAATTTCAGCCAGAGTCCACCTCTTCCAGACTTGAGAGTAGAGAGAACAAAGCAAAAAAACACAAACATTTGCTTTCATTAAGGCAAGATAATTAATGCATTGAATTAGGGCTAAATTTGCAAGTCCTGATATATGTATGACCTCAATCTAACCCTGGAAAACTGGACATTTCATGTAATTAGTTACAGTGAATGACTATGAGACATAGTGATAAATGATGGTAGAAATGAACAGAATTTGGGGAATCACACCTGATTTTATGAATGCCCTCGTTGGTACTGCAATCATTCCTGTTAGAGAATGTTCACATGCACAGTGGCCAAATGGATTATTTACCTTTCTATATAAGAAACCGTCTTTGGATATGAGACTGAATTCTAAACTAGGGCTTTCTGTTATGATCTTGGCATGACCGGCTGAACAAAGAGAGTATAATAATGCAGGAAAGCTAGGAGCTACAATAAGTGTTCTTACTCGATTATCAATCACAGGGAATAGTTCTGGTTTAAATTTCACATTGCAATTATTTGATGTCTATTTTAATTGCTTCAAGGAAACCCACATTTCAAGTGGAAAAAATTAAATAGATTTGTTCATGGGATTTTTACACCAGGAAAACAGTGGCAGAGAGGAATGGAATGGTTAAATGACAGTCAAGTCAATAAAATTTTAATTCACACATTCATATTTCTAAATACTCTAGGATAGACAGTTATTTGGCTGAGTCTTATGGTAAAACATGAATATACATCCTTCAATCTAATTGTTTTGTCAAATCTGGGTTTCTCTATAAATGAATCTGGCTCTTTTACCTCTGAACCACTGAGAAGAAGCAGAAAAATTATTAAGACACTTTTTAAAATGGAGAGTTTTGTAAATACAAACTATTATGTCTCACTTTCTTTGGTGGGTTCATTATCGTTGCCCTGTGCTCCAGGAAGCCATATTCTGAGAAGCTTAGATTCTGAACTCCTAGAAAACTGAAATTTTACTTCAGCCTAGCATTTTATCTTAAAAGACTCAAAAAAAAAAAAAAAAATGCTCTAATGATCAAAGTACCCCAGACTATTTTCCATTCTACAGCCCTGATGTAGACAAATAAGTCAATCCCTAAAACAGGGAATCGAAGAGAAATAAATAAATATCAACCTCTTAGTTCAATTATCAGTGGAATATCTATTGCACTTAGCTGTTTTCTATTTTTCAGGTCTCACCTTGAACATAGTCTGATCCTGCTACTTGACCTACAAAGCAAGTTCACTAGCTTTAGAGAAGGAGCCTAGATGGCATTTTCCAACATACACTTATACCTATTTCCCTACTCACTCTAAATCCATATCTCTTGACCACCATTTGCAGTCCTGCCAGCCCTCGCCAAGTCCATTACATTCTCACTTGATTGTGTTCTGGCCATGAAAGTTCCTCATCCCTGAGGTTTATCGTTAGACAATCATTTATTGAGCATCTATTATAAGTGAGACACTTACTTCAGCTTAAGTCAAGACCTGTTCTCGTTTTCAACTTCCTATGTCTGAGAGGGTCACACTATCCTCATTTATGCAGAGAGAGGGATGGACTAGGTTTTCTTTAAGGTTCTTTCCAGCCACGACCAACCCTGTGGTTGGGTTTTAACGTACAACAAAAGAATGAAGAAGAGACAAGTTCATAACAGAAAGTTTCCCTAATTGATTCCCATTTTTATTTCCAGAGAATTCAGAACAATTAGGCACCCTCACCTGTTTCTCGTGGGTCAATAATTTGTATATTATATGCAATAAAGGTTACTTAATGATATATCATAATAAAGGGTTGTAATAACCAGAGGGGCATGCTTGTTTTGACCATTTGTCATGCTTCGAACTTGAAATCATTTATTTCTCTTAGCCACCATGCAACTGCCCAGGTTTGTACTTGTTCTGTTACATAAATCACTTGTTTAAATGGGAAATGGATCAGATCCCTATTCATTGCAATTACTCTTTGACACAACCTCCCACCAATTAAATAACTTAACCAAAAACCAGATGTATTCTAGTCTCTAAATGGTCCCCATCTTCTAAATCATTTCAGAAAGAAATGCCCTAACATAGTACTATTCTGATTACCACCTCCATTTGTATATGACCTAGAAAGTTAAAATATTTTTACAAATAAAGTGCCTAAGAATGGAAGCCATACTCTACTCTTTTGGCTGTCATGTGGGATCTGGCTCCAGAGGATCCAGTGTGTCCTCCTAAGAAGATGTATCACCCACACAGTAAAGTATTCTTTACTTTTCAAAGTGGTTTTACCTTGATGGATCCTCACCACAACCCTATGAGGGAAATGGGGCATGTGGTAGATGAAGAAGATGCAATATTTCTGTGGAATTATAGTGAATAGTCTGAGATCTTACGTAAAAAGACACAGAGTCAGAAATCAGACTTGACACCCCTGACTCCTGGTGCATAAACTCACAATGCAATGATTTGGGCCCAAATAGGGTGGAAGTTACACAAGGAGTCATGGCAGCACTAGTTAGCCTCTGGGCTCTGACTTAGTCCTCTCCATTAATAAATACCTCTGTGTTGGTTGGAGCTGTTATGTATACTAGAAAAGCCATGTTCTTTTAATCCATTCTTGTGGGGGCAGACCTATTGTGCATGGGACATTTTGATTAGGTTGTTTGTATGGAGATGTGACCCAGCCCATTCAAGGTGGGTCTTAATCCCATTGCTGGAGTCCTTTATGGGAGGATAAAAGACAAATGAAACTCAGGGAGCTCAGAGAAGCTAAGAGATGAAATCCCGAGAAAAGCCTCGGGAGGAGAAACCATTGAAACCAGAACCCTGGAGAGAAGGACCAGCAGATGTTGCCATGTACCTTCCCATGTGACAGAGGAACCACAGATGCCAGCAGCCTTTCCTCAGAGAAGGTATCCTCCTCTTGATTCCTTAATTTGGACATTTTCATGGCCTTAAAACTGTAAATCTGTGAACTAATAAATCCCCATTGTAAAAGCCAATCCACTTCTGGTATATTGCATTCTGGCAGCTTTAGCAAATTCAAACAACCTCCTACCTTTCCTCTGTCCTGGTCTCACTGCATCATCCAGTGGTTCATGCTATGGATATTGGGTCATCGGCAGATCCAAGTTAGACATTTAGAGCATCAAGCAATGCCAAGGTCATAGTACCCACATCAACCCAACCAAATACTAACCCAGAAAAGAAGTATGAAAACATCCAATACAATTTTTGTTTTCCCTAGGATGGCTACTTGGATACTTTCTTCCATGTACCAGTATTTGTTCCCTTTATTTTGTTGGTACCCTAAGCGTGTACCCTTCGGGTTTCAAAGTCAGTCCCATAGAAGTTAATGGTAAAGGACAGATGTACAAACACATACACGCTTCTCATCCTACCCACAGCCCATGCCCAAAGCAGGGCCTCACTGCCAGACAGGCAGGGGTCTTTGTCAGATCTCCGAGAACATGTGCCCAAGATGAAAGGCACAACAAACAACATGCTTTCCCAAGGGGCCATGCTGTCATTTCTGTTTCTTTCCACCAGAGCTAGAAACCCAGCACTCATTCTGACTGCATCAGAATCATTTAGTTCATGGATAACCCTGCCATAATCAAAGACACACTACTAAAATCACTCAGAGTTAATACAAGTATAAGTTTAAAAACCTGATGGAAACCCAAGCTTCCTTGTTGCAGATAGCAGAGATGGTAAAGAGAGAAGTCCTGGATCCAATCAGTAATGTAATAATAAATATGCCCCTCAAATTGCCAGTGGGAGGGTATAATTCCCATTGTGTCCATTAACTCAGGAATTTTTCCTTCCATTTACAAGTTAGTGTTTAAAGGAACAATCTGCATTTCCAACAGTGTGTTTCAAGCCAGAGACAAGATTTAAATTCTATATCAAACTTCACTTTGGCAACTGTATATTATCCTGTCCTACTCTCCGATTAGACATTTAGTTATGAAGCCATTTCTCTGGCAGTTGTTAATTCTGCATAGCGGAGAGGAGGCAGAGTAATGTATTGCTGTGCAGCCACCATTTGCAGCTCCTATTTGCTCATCAAGACATGCAAATCATAAGCCTCCTTATGGTAGCAGCCAGCCATAATGGCCCAGTTATGTTTAAATTCAAAGTACAAAGTTTAACAAAAATTATTCATAGTTTACTATGGACGTTAGCGGAGGTAACAGCTAGCCACTTTCTTTGTAAATAAGCAAAATGATAACCGGGCAGCAAACATAAATGGTAGGCTCTGCATATTTTAAGCTGCTTTGGTGTCACTGCTCATACAATACTTTATTCAAAATTATGTTTCCTCTGACACCAATAATATTGAGTGTAAGTCATGAGTCTCTGTTCCCTTTCTGAAAGAACAGATTGCGTGATATTGATTCCAAAGACTCACCTGTGGTTAAAACTGCAACTACAACTTGTGTTAGCTTCCTCCAAGGAGCTGGGCATGCAACAGGACGACCTGCTGAGAAACACAAGGTTTTTAGTTGGAGCCCAGGGAAGGAGCCTATTATAATCTCATTCCTATATTGGCAGAGGGCAGGGCCTTTTTTTTTTTTTTTAACTTTCAAACCAAATTTATTTTCAAGGAATCCGCTGCTATATTACTTTTTTATCCCCATTATATATTTTAATGCAGTTTTATTGAGATATATTCAAACACCATATAATCTATCCAAAGTATACAATCAAAGGCTCACAGTTTCTTCGCATAGTTGTACATTCATCACCACAATCAATTTTAGAACATTTTCATTATTCCAAAATAAAGAAAAAAATAAAAATAAAAAGCAATACCCCAACCATCCCATACCCCTTATACCCCTTATTATTTATATATTTTTTGTCATTATTTTATTACTCATCTGCCCATACACTGGGTAAAGGGAGTGTCAGTCATAAGGTTTTCACAATCACACAGTCACAGGATAAAAAGCTATATAGTTATACAATCATCATTAAGAATCAAGGCTACTGGATTATAGTTCAACACTTTCAGGTATTTCCTTATAGCTATTTTAATACACTAGAAACTATAAGGGAATATCTACATAAGTGTGAGAATAACTTCCAGAATGACCTCTCGACACTGTTTGAAATCTCTTAGCCACAGAAACTTTATTTTGTTTCATTTTTCTTCCCCTTTTTGGTCAAGAAGATTTTCTCAATCCCATGATACCAGGTCCAGGTTTATCCCTGGGAGTCAAGTCCCTCATTGCCAGGGAGATTTACACTCCTGGGATTTCATGTCCCACATGGGGGGGCAGGTAGTGAGTTTATTTGCAGAGTTGAGAGAAAAAGGCCACATCTGAGAAACAAAAGAGGTTCTCTGGGGTGACTCTTAGGCATAATTATAAGGATGCTTAGCTTCTCCTTTACAGGAATGAGTTTCAAAAGGGCAAGCCCTGAGATTGAGGGCTTGACTTATTGAGTTGGAAGTCCATAACGCTTGTGACAATATCAGGAATTCCCCAGGTGGGGAAGTTTAATATTTCCACATTTTTCCCTCGTCAGAGGGCAGGGGCTTGAGGGCTGGGAAAGAAGGTAGATAGGTTTTGATCCTGCATAACTCTCACTTCCTGCTCTGTGCCCATGCTTGCACCAACTTTACCCCATCCATCCCCTCCCCTCTTCATCCTTCCTCTCCCATAGGTACATTTCTGCAGGGTCAGCTCTATCCTGGGTTATGCTGAGAAGGTAAGGAGGAAAGAGCTGGCTCCAACTCAGTCTCTGAAAGGAAGCCCCCTCCTCCATTACTCTCTTCCACTGCTAGAGCGAATGATGTTAAACTGATACCATCACAAAAGGGAAATAGCCCCTGTTCTAGTTTGCTAATGCTGCCGGAATGCAAAACACCAGAAATGGATTGGCTTTTATAAAAGGGGGTTTATTTGGTTACACAGTTACAGTCTTAAGGCCATAAAGTGTCCAAGGTAATGCATCAACAATCAGGTACCTTCACTGGAGGATGGCCAATGGCGTCTGGAAAACTTCTGTTAGCTGAGAAGGCACATGGCTGGCATCTGCTCCAAGTTCTGGTTTCAAAATGGTTTTCTCCCAGGATTTTCCTCTTTAGGCTTCAGCTCCTCAAAAATGTCACTCTTAGTTGTTCTTGGGGCATATGTCCTCTCTTAGCTTCTCTGGAGCAAAAGTCTGCTTTCAAAGGCTATCTCTAAAATGTCTCTGTAAGCTGCAGCTCCTCTCTCAGTTCCAGTGCATTCTTCAAAGTGTCCCTTTCGGCTGTAGCTCCTCTTCAAAATGTCACTCTCAGCTGCACTGAGTTCCTTCTGTTTGTCAGCTCATTTATATGGCTCCAGTGATTTAATTTAGACTCACCCTGAATGGGTGGGGTAACACCTCCATGGGAATTATCCAATCAGAGTCATCACCCACAGTTGGGTGGGGTGCATCTCCACGGAAACACTCAAAGAATTACAATTTAATCAACACTGATACATCTGCCCACACAAGATTACATCAAAGATAATGGCGTTTTGGGGGACATAATACATTTAAACCGGCACAGCCCCAATCCCCAAGAAACAAATGAGGAGCCTCCACTTACTTACACTAAACATTATCTGAGTGAAAAATACACCTCTTTTGTGTGGATTCACCGAGATCGTGGATTTATTAGTTACTAACAAACTATAAAATAATATAACTCTTTTTCCCCCTGGACCCCCACGAAGCACCATCATTTAGCCAGCAGGACAGATGCACTGTCATTTTAAAAGCCAATCCTACCCGTTATAAAATCTTCTTCACACATCCATCTTCCTGTTACTTCTGGCAGCTCTCCACCACCCATTGAAATGTTGGCCATCCCTCCACTGTGTGAAGGGGTCAGTAGGAAATGAAATGCATCAAAGCTCCTTCCTGGCTGTGCCCCATCAAGTCTGCTGTAAGTACAGCCAGTCTCAGTTGATGGAGCAACTGACTGAGTCTCTAAATTAAAATATTCAATTTGAGCCACATGACATCCTAGGATCAGCACGAGCTCTCTCTGGAGCTCAGGATGGTGACATCAGAGTACAGTATGCAGCTGGTAAGTGCATCTGTTCTGTAATTAAGGTCCTTCCTCACCCTTCAGGGAATGGTGCCAGAACTTGGACCTGAGACACAGGGTGATAATAAGTTAATTGCAATCATATAGGAGGAGGTGCAAGGTATAAGCTGCACCACTCACCCTGCTCAGACTTCAAGAAGGAAGACTTTGAGGGTTGATAGCTCTATTAGCATTCTGACTGTGCCTTCCAAGCCTGGCATGTTTGCAGAACTCTGTCTCCTAAACACAAGGTTAAGAGAAAAAGGATCCCAGCAGGTGATAGGAATAGGGCTCAAGGTAGTGATAACCTACAGAATTGGGGGGAGGGGATGTACACATACAGAGTCAGTGTTATTATGCTTCCTACATTAAGCCTGGTTGGTCTGAATGCTTATTACCTAATTATATCAGGCACAAAGGTATACATTGTCAGAAAATTGGTTCCCTTTGCAAAAGTCCATATAAGGCTACTTGCAAATTTGTGAGCATTTTGTCCTTTAGTGAATGTATCAATAGGCTGAAGAATTGGCAGGTGCAACCCTGAAAAGGCAAAGGAGAAATTCTTGTGGGAGCTCTGCTAGCCCCTTACATGCTTGAGTTAGAATAGAGTCTGGTCTTATGACAGCAGTTCCCTGGCTTTCCTCTGTGCCCTAGCTGGGTGTTCCTGTGGTCACACCCTTCTTATCAGTAAACTAAGGATGTAAAATATATGGCATTTGAATAGACACTCTCTGCCCCCACCTGTGTGACATCTGACTAATCAATCTCAGTATGCTTTCTCAACCAAGTTCTCCATACAGCCACTACTAACTGACCAAGGGCTGTAAGAGATGAGAAACCAACTGTTCATCCAGGTGCTAGATGCTGTACTTCCTTTCCTGGTAACAACTGCTTGAAGATAGCTCTAACCTCCCTCCTAGTCCCCAGATGCCCTCCACCCCCCAACCCACTCCAGTCTGCTCTGGGCTCAGTCTGCCTTTATTACCCACTAGTTATGGGCCCTTGAAGAACTCACTTGGCCCTCTGTTTTATTATCTACAAAAATACATGTTACCTTATTTAATCCTAATGGTGTGATTGGGAGGATTAAATAAGATAACATGTATGGAAACACCTTGCACAATGCTAGCAGCTGGTAAGTGCTCAATAAACATGGGTTAATTTCATTCTCCCATGTGAAGAGCACTCAGATGCCACCCAGGGCCAAGGAGAACTTGCTCTCTTTCTTTTTCTTTTATCCCCCCATCATGTTACATCTATTAAGTGACAAACAGATCTTATGACAAATTTCACTGTGAGAAATATGATTAACATTGGTGGTGAAAACAGGAAGGCACACATGTAAAATGATTTTTCAAAACACTGATTTTTGTTCCCAATATTGTTGGCAGAGAAAGTTAATATAAGCTGTAAGTTTTCTTACGTTGCTGAAAGATATTAAAAGTTCCTGCATTTTAAAAATAAAACTTAAGAGTTTAGAAGAAAGAGTCTGGATTCTTTGGCATGTCTTAATTTCCATAAGCTACTCTGGGGACCTGCAAGACCAAGAAGACAGAGTCTCCCGTTTTACCAGAACAATAATGAGAACTTAAAAGTAAGTTAGTTATCTCTTGTTTCTCAGATGTGGCCTCTCTCTCTAAGCCAACTTGGCAGGTGAACTCACTGCCTTCCCCGCTACGTAGGACAAGACTCGCAGGGATGGAAATCTCCCTGGCAACGCAGGATATGACTCCTGGGGATGAGCCTGGACCCAGCATCATGGGATTGAGAAAATCTTCTTGACTAAAAGGGGGAAGAGAAATGAAACAAAATAAAGTTTCAGTGGCCAAGAAATTTCAAATAGAGTCGAAAGGTCATTCTGGAGGTTATTCTTATGTATTATATAGATATCCCTTTTTAGTTTCTAGTGCATTAGAATAGCTAGAAGGAAATACCTGAGTCCATTGAAATTTAATCCAGTAGTAGCCTTGATTCTTGATGATAGTTGTATAAGTACATAGCTTTTACCATGAGACCATGTGATTGTGAAACATTGTGACAGACATTCCCTTTACCCAGTCTATGGGCAGATAACTAATACAATAATGACAAAAAACATACAAGTAATGGGGGAGGGAGGATAAGGGGTATGGGATGGTTTGGATGTTCTTTTTTATTTTTATTGTTTTCTTTATTTTTGAGTAATGAAAATGTTCTAAAATTGATTGTGGTGATTAATACACAACTATGTGATGATATATGAGCCACTGATTGTGTAATGTGGATGGATTATATGGTGTTTGAATACATCTCAATTAAATTGCATTTAAACAAAATAAAAAAAATTTAAAAAAAATAAAGTAGGCTAGTTATCAAAGTCCAGCTTTGCAATCAGAAGAGAAGCAGCAGCCCACAGGCCCGCCTCTCCTAGGCCTATAGCACAGCAAGATTGAGACCCCTGAGCAACAGATGACACCAGCAGCCTTTGATCAATGAAAACTTCCTGCCACTGTAGAGGAGACTGATGAGCACAACACTATCGCGACTGGTGTCAGCCAGGTGAGTTAAGTGCGAAAGGACTTGTTGCCATCTGACGGGTGTGTTAAGGAAACTGCTCTAAGGGCCACTCTGGTAGCTCCCCAGGGTCCAAAGAATAAAGTCAATGCTTCTGAGCATGACCTACAAGGTCCTCTGTAACCCGACTCCTCCATGTTCCCCACTCTCTCGTTATCCCTCTCTGTTCTGTATCATCGCAGCAGCTCCAGGCTGCTGGTGACGCCATGCATACCACGCTATGCCTCTCCCTGGGGCTTCTCCCCATGCTGGGCCCTCCATCTGGGATGCCCTCACTCCTTCCCTCTCTTCTGCCAACCTCCTCCAATTCTCCAGCTTGACTCCTTGTCTTTTTAAAACAGTAACCCCAGGAAGCCTCCCACAAGCTGTGGTACGTGCTTTTCCCATATGCCCCCCTAACATACAGAGCTCTTTCATGGCACTTAACCGTCCTGTGGTAAGCCTTCCATTCTAGACTATAAGCCACAAGAGGGCAGGCAACCTGGAGTTACTTTCCAGTATTGTAGCTCCAGTGCCTAGCACTGGGCTTGGCACCAAGTAGGTAAAGAAATGGTTATGGATGAATGAATGAGTGAATGAACGAAAGAATGAAAAATGAGTGCATGTTTCAGTCACGTGAAGTAGAAGAGAGAGGGAAACCATCACTTATTATATACTACTTCATATTCGTTCTGAAATAATGGAGACCTGACCAGCCCCATCCACAGGTGTGGAAGGAGGTGACTGTGTTGTCAGGCATTAACAGCTGGTTTCTGGGGCTATCACACCAGCCCCCCACCCCACACAGAGGCAGCTCACCCATCTCAGCCTGAGCATGATCCAGTTTCTTTCCCCAGAGCACTCCTTAAAGCTATATTACTTTTTTCTTTTTTCTTTTTCTTTTTTTAAACCCCATTCCATGTGGAAAAAATCCCCAGAGCTCAAACACTAATCACTTCAGTCAACACAAGCCATGAAGCTATGTCCACCACAGCCACGGCTTCCCATCAAACCTGACAATGCTGAGCTGATAAGAACTGACACAAAACACTGCCAGCTAACATACGCAGGCCACCCACTCTGTTGTGCTGAGGGAGATTTAGCTAAAAAGCATTTTAGGATCACGGGGTAGGAAAGGAATGTTGTTTCCCAGGTGCAAACTGTTCTCCAGACAGCATCACCATACAGCATTAAGTGATGCTGTATATTTCTTGAGCCACTGAACCCCTTACTCTTTCCTCCCTGTTACAGCAACAAAATATGTGACAAATATCCAGCTCACATTATAACCTTGCCTTCTAAGAGATGAGTTGATCAGTTACTTATGACACAAGAGTCAACAGCAAAGCTATAAGAGATAGAATAATACCCATTTTATTGCTCCTCAAAAGGGTATCAGTTCAGCCTATTTGCTACAGTGCATACTTTCTGGCATTAATACACTTGACAAATATTATATGGTTAACAAATATTGCCCACCCTGTGAAAAACACTGCACCAGGCATTGGGACACGGTGCAGACAATAGGTAGAGAGAACAAAAGAACTGGAAGGGTGAGCTGACATCTAAAATTAAAGTTGATGGGATTCTAAGATAAATAAGATAACCCCTTACTTGACAATCTTTCAGTGGCTGGTTGCAACATTTTTGAAGGCATGTGTCAAGTTTATGTTCTGCTTTTTTTGAGAGGTGAAGCAGAAGTAGGTACAACACACTAGCTCTTGGATACAGGCAGAGATCTTTACCCAAGATGCATCAAGAACAGGTCTGTTCATTAATGAAAGTCGCATCATCTGCAGTAACCCTGGCCTAGAATATTCTGGTAAGAAAACTAGGGGAAATGAAAAGGTAAATGAATCAAGAGATTCGGAGGATCCATGATAACTAAAGGTTGTGGAAAGTTAAACGATTAAAAGAATAATTAATTTATAGTAAAATTAAAAGTAATTAATAACAAAGCAGCATTATTATCTTAACACCTGGCACCAGATGTCATCTGGGGAGAGATTTTTAAATGTTGGAGAAACTGTTTATAAAATGACCTGAGTACGTGTTGCAAGCCTAAGGATGTGGAATCGAGATGTCAGGGAAGGCAAAAGAAAAGGGAAGGATTTTATTTTTCTCTCCTTAGTACGACAGGGTGTGGAGACAACTGAGGGGAAAAAAATATGAAACATACGTGAGACTGGCCATGAGAGGTGAGCAGAGAGAGCCATCTGGCGGGGATGGCACAAATGAATTTTAGGAAAGAGAAATTCTAATATTCAAAATGAAAGTTGTTCTGTATGCTAAGTGTGGAATGTAAATCTCTCCAATGTTCCTCTAAAAACCTTCTGTAAAGACTTTGGTGCTCAAGGGACTGTAGGCTGGTACAGATTTTGTGGAACTCAAGGAGTTTTACATTCAATTATGGAGAGCAGCAGAGAAAAAAATACATATAGGAGCAAAATCCCTGGAGGCAAAAGAGGGCAAGGGAACATAATTCCTGTGAAGAATTCACTGAAATCTTGAAAACTCCAAGGGACTCTAACAGGTAGCGGCCCAAGCCAATTTTACCTAGATCTTGACGGCTTAGCTTGTAGGCTCCTTCAAGCTTTATTTTACATGAGAATCCTTGCCTTCAGTGGTAAATAAAAGAAAAATTGCGAGTATTTCTTTGATATTTATGGCCACTGGGATTTGGTGCCAGGGGCACAGATTGTGATGCATACATCTCGGTATTGTGACATTGTCAATGTCTGTATCCACCGGTCTTCAAACAAACAGTCAAAATCTGCAGTGTCATCTTTTTTTTCTTTCTTCACAGAAAAATAACTTTCTAGTCAAAAACAAAAGTTTATAACTGAAAGTACAGTTGAATCTTAAACAGTCAGAATGGCCAAGTAAATGCTACATTTTTTTCTAACCTGCTACTGAGTGCAAAGAGTCAATAGAGACAAATGACTTATATGAGTTAGGCAATTTGACCATAACTTTCAAAGGAAACTTGAAATCAGCAACAGAAATCAGTTTTTTCACCTGCAAAATGAAGTTATTAATGGTGAAATCTGAATGAGGTCTGTAGTGTAGTTAATAGTATTGTACAAATGTCAATTTCCTGGTTTAATAATAGACTATAGCTA
This sequence comes from Choloepus didactylus, assembly GCF_015220235.1. Classification (NCBI taxonomy): domain Eukaryota; kingdom Metazoa; phylum Chordata; class Mammalia; order Pilosa; family Megalonychidae; genus Choloepus; species Choloepus didactylus. The sequence continues at coordinate 238,076,624 of NC_051307.1, forward strand.
GGTGAGATGTCATCATTGGTGGAAGCTGAGTGGAGGATACACGAGACCTCTATTCTTTTTGCAACTTCTGGAGAATCTATAATTATTTCAAAAAGAAAATGCTACAGAGAAACAAAATTGTTAATATTTTCCTCATGGAGTAGTATTATTACATGGAATAAAATACCAAAGTATATTGTTAAGTTGCCAAAAGTATACAATTTTTGGTTATTTAAACATCACTCCTATTCTCCAGCTCTCAAAATCAATGTCCTAGTAACTTTTCCCAGGGTAATAATAGCTAATATATATGCAGCTCTTATATGTGCCAGCCACCATTCTTAGCAATCGATGTTTATTACTCCATAAAAGCCTCTCAACAACTCAGAGAGAAGTTAATAATGCTATTCCTTTATGCAGATGAGGAAACTGAGGCTCAGAGGGAGGGGGCACATGACAAAAGTCACATAGCTTGGAAGTGGGTAGAAGTGGGTCACAAACCTGGACCTAGCATTCCAGAACTGGGCTCCTAACTACCATATACACTGCCTCTGCTCCTGCAGTCTCACCTCCGACAGGTGCCAAAGTTAAACAGGTTAGGGTCTCTATTCATTTTCTATTACAGCATAAAAAATTACTATAAACTTGGTTTAAAACAAAATTCAGTTCTTATCTCACATTTCTGTAACTGAGAAGTTTAGGCACAGCAAGCCTGGGTTCTCTGCTCAGGCCCTCACAATGCAGAAGTTAAGGTGTTGGCCAACTGCATTCTCATCTGGAGCTTAGGGTCTTCTTCTAAGTTCACATGGGTGCGGCAGAATTCAGTTCCTTGTAGTTCTAAGACTGGGCTCTCTGTTTCCTTGCTGGCTCCCTGGTAGAAGTCACTCACAGCTGTTGGAGGCTGCAGTGAAGTCTTTCCCATGTGGCATTCTCCATCTGCCAAGTCAGCAATGGAGCATCTCCCTCATGTGGAATTCTGCCCACATTTCAAATCTCTATCTCCAGGGAGAGCCCACTCACATCTAAGGGCTCACCTGTTCATCATGTCCATCCAGGATAATCTCCCTTTCTTAAAGTCAATTGTGGCACATAACATAACCTAATGATGGAGTGGAATCCATCATAATTACAGTCTTGGGGATTATACAGGACCAGGAATCTTGGGTGCCGTCTTGGAATTCTGCCTATCCCAGGACCTTCTCTACTTTTCCAAAGTTGCCAACTTTCTCCTTTAACCTTGAAAGGTTAAGGTATGAAAAGTTAAAAGACTATCTCAGGTTACTCTCAAAGCTCAATTAAGTATATACCCCGTCCCTCAGTTTGTCTTCCAACAGTGTTGTGTTGGGTCCATTTTCAAAGTTGCCCAATAAATGGAGATTTTAATATATCCTGAGAGTCAAAGGGCAATGATTTTGTTTGATTTATTATTATTTTTTGCTGTTGCATTTCAGCTATGGCTGGCCAAAATCCATGTCATATAAAAAAGGAGCGATCAAGAAGCACACAGAATGATAATTTACCAAGAGAATCCAGAGAATCCAGACCACACTTGGCCATGAGATTTGGCTACTCTCCGAACATCTGACATAAGCAGGACTCTCTAAATGCAAAGTATTTTGAAGATCTCCCTGTCAGATAAATGACTACTAAATGAAAGGGTGAAGAGGTCAAAAATATTGAAGTGTCAAAGTTCCTAGGCCTCCCCCTCCACCAGAGTGGAAAAAGAACATTCTGTATTCAGCACCCACCCCTCCTCCCTCTCACTCTACACCTGGGTTCCTCCCAACTTCCCAAGAGAGGACACGGGTACCAGGATGGCTATTCGTATTTGTCAGTGCAAAATTAGAGAAGGGGCAGAAAGACACAAGACCAAGGTGGAAGCAGAGGCAGGAAAGGCCTTTCTAAGAAAGACTAAGTCAATCTACATAATAAAAAGGTGGAAGAGAAAGGGGAGAGGAGACAGAAAAATGTGTACATGCTAAAAACAAAAAGTAGGGGGAAATGAGATATTCCAGAGATTATGGGATATGAAGAACTAAGAAGGATATAAAAGATACGAGAAGTCTTATTTGAGAGTACCAATTGGACTAATATTGTATCTGGAGAGATCAAAGTTAAAGATTAGAATTATTTAAGGAAATAATTACCTTTAGATGTTTCAAACATCAGGCCACACGGACACTTTCTGGGTCCTGCATGAATTTTCCCCTAATTAATTTATAGACTACGTTTTAACCTCTTTGGAAAAAACCTTTTCTCCCTTTAAATAAGAATTAATTAGCCTAGGGAGGAGGGGCATTCATGAATCTCCTAAAACTAGCCTCTGATGATGGATAAAGCTGGCCTTAGTAGGTATTCTACTGTCACGTGTTAAGAGTCTATGGTAGCTGGCCTCCAAGATGGCCACTAGTGAGCCTTGCTTTGGTTTGCATCCCCTTTTGTATTTCCCTCCCAAAGTGAATCAGGGCTGAACCAAGTGACAAATGTCATTGAAAGTGAATGATATGTGGCTATCAAGGTTGGGTCATAAACATTACTGTGGCTTCTGCCTTGGTCTCTTGGATTGCTCACTCTGGGAAAGCTGGCCACCATGTTGAGAGAGAACTCAATACCTCTGCAGACAGACACATGTAGAGATGAACCGAGGCCTCCCACCAACGGCCAGAGCCAACTTGTCAGTCAGGTGAGTAAGCCAACCTGGAAATGGATCCTCCACCCACATCAAGCCTTCAGATGATTGCAACCATGGTTGACATCTTACTGCAATCTCAGGAGATAACCCTGAGCCTTGATTGCACAGCCAGGCCACTCCTGAATGCCTGACCCACATAGATTGCAAGAGATAATAAATTATTGTTCTTTTAAGCTATTAAATTTGGCAATAATTTGTTATGCAACATTGGCTAACACAGGCCAATGTATACAGTTGTTGAGGCTCAATTATCAATTGCTAACATTGATAGTCAGTCCAACATAAATAAGAGGTAATCTCTAATCCAGTTAAAAGGGTTTCTGTTAATATTGGCTGATAATAGTGCTATTACGTATAAACACGCAATAGGCACACTTTTACCATTGGCTGATAACGATTATGTCTATCCTATGGCAAACAGTAGGCGTCCCCTTACTGTTGACTGAAAGTGGAGGCACTTGTTCCCTTCTGGTTACTAGGGGAAATTGCAAAGCTTATATTTGCTCTTGATATATTAATATCGCAAGTATTCCATAGATCCATTTTACTCTGAAGTGAAACCGCTACCTCCTAACCAAAAATAAAAATCCACATCCTTTTCACATTGCTTGTCTTTATAATAATAAAGGGAAAGGCTTAGGCTAATCGCCAGTTGGAGTCAGAAACAGAAGAAACTGAAATTTGCTAATATCTTTAGTGACATAACAAAGAAAATAATCAAATCATCGTTAATACTCCTGATTGAATTTGTATAAGTAATGAATTTAAATGTATTCACCGCAGACTTTACATAATTTGATATTCTGCACAATCAAAAGTTAATAAGCATGAAAGTCTACAATGTATTTATTCCTGAAAAGACTAAATATTACAACTTCATAAGAACAAATGAGTGATCTCAGTATTTTCCCCCTCAAATCTAAAGCAATTAAAGATGAACTAACCAAGAAGCAATACAAATAATTACCAAATGGAAACCAGTGAAGAAAATCTTACAAACAAATAATGGATGGTGCAAACTAGATCTTTAAAGCTGGTAATTTCCGAGGTCTTGCTGAGCAGAGCAGATAATATATTACTAATAACTTGAGGCCTTACAGTTGTTCACTTTTGAAGTACTCTACTAATGACATATGGGGCATCATTCGGGATATTTCTAGAAGACACATTTTATATATATATATATATATATATTTTTTTTTTTTTTTTTTTTTTTTTTTTTTCCTAGGAGTAAACTTTACCTGTGTTTCAATGAAAGATCCAGGAAAGAAACTTAGGAGATCTCTGAGCTATTATTAATCATCTCTCTCTAAAACCCCAATAGCAATGGTGATGATGTCTATATTAAGTGACAGAAAATAAACTAGTTTAGATAATAATACTAATAGCAGCAACTTAGCATGGAATTTACCGAGCACTTGCTATAGTAGACTGAGAAAATGGCCATAATCAATCACAGTTGTCTCTCTAGCCACACCCTTTGCAAAGTGACCCTGCAACTCCTCTCATGCAGAGGCAGAAGAGTCTACTTCTGTACCTCTTGAATCTGGCCTGGCTTTATGACTAGCTTTCCTCAAAGTAATGCAGCAGAAGAGACAGTGTGCCAGTTATGACCCTACACTGCTACAAGCCTGGCATGCTTCCACTCTTTCTCTTGGAAATCTGCCCACCACCACAGCAACAAAGCCTGGGCTGGCCTGCCGGAGGATGAGGGACCATGTGGAAGTAAGCTGGAACCATCTCAGAAATTGACCACAGATGCATGAGGGAGCCTACCTGAGCTCAGAATAACCACCTTGCAGAACCTAGCCCAAATTGCCAACCCACAGAATCATGATCTCAATAAACGATTATTGTTTTAAGTCACTTAATTTTGGGGTTATTTGTTATGCGGCAATAGCTAACTGATAATTTGCCAGGCACTGCTTTAAGTGATTGGCGTACATTATTTAATGTAATCTTCACTACATGCTATGAGGTAGGTAGTATTATGGTTCCCATTTTAGAGGAGAACGCCTGAAGCAGGGAGTAACAAAGGGAAGTTTGCTAATGTAATGAAAAGCGTAACTGGAAAATCCAAGTGTGGAGATCTTGCTGGCTTTTAAGTATCACTGCTGTAGGATTTTATGCAATATCACCAGGAATCTGCTTTAATAATTCTCTGCCTCCACACCTAAACCTTTTCTTTGGGCTTCACTTATCTCTGCCTAGATTTATTCTTAGACAATTCTTTCCATGTAGATGCATATTGCCTGTCTCTAGCCTCAAGTTTACTTTGTCTTTATGGCTCAGATCAAAGTCTGAGGAGGCTTTGATTGGCCAGACCTAGTCATGTGCCCAACACAGGGACCAGGGGGCAGGGGAAGCCTTGTGACTGACAGTCTCACCAGACTCACCTGGTGGAGATGGGAGGAGGGAGGAGAAGCTCTCCGCTGGAAAGAGGAGAACGGGGCAGACAGTAATATACTGTCCTCCACAATGGCGCACAGATTCATAAAGTGGGTTCCAACATTGAAGAGACTCCCTAGTTAAATGAATTGGAAACCTCTGAACCATAACTTCCTGTCAGTCTAGAAACTGGCTTCCCCTCCAGCACACAAAACTGAGGACCCCTCCTCAGATCCTCAGGCAGCCTTCTCTTTTCACAGCTCTCCAAAGCTCCTTACCCAGCTCCTCTCCCCTGAACAATAAGAACATTCTCTCACACCTTTTAGTTTTATAGCTTTACTAGCTGTATGAAGAACAGCATATTCTCCAAAGCTAAATTGGAGAGTGGATTATTTGCTTTACAAAAGAATTCTTGAATTTACAAAGTCTTTTCCAGAATATGGTTTTAAATAGCAACCTCCCCCTGGTGCATTTAAACTATGATTCCATTTGCAAGCAATTGCTGCTGAACTCCTTCAATTCCAATTACCTGAGGGGCGGGGCTAGGCAATTTCGAAGATTCCTTCTAGCTTCGAATTACCTGAGCCTGTGGACAATGGCATAGTGGCAAGGAAACCAAGATACTGTAAATAAACAGCCTGGGAATGATTCTGTCCCTGTCACCAATTTACTGGTTGTGTGACGACCTTAGGCAAGTCACTTGACTACTCTGAGCCTGTGTGCTCTCACCTGTAAGATGTGTATAAGAATGTAACCCACTTTGGAGGTTTGTCAAATGAATGAATGCATATAAAATGCTTAGCACATTGCTGGGCACATATTAAGTATTCTGTCTGCAACTATTCTGTCTAGATTCCCATCCATTTTGTCCTCTGCAGCCAGAGGCATCCGATCAAAACGTAAATTCGATCTTGTAAAAAAACTATTTAAAACTTCAATGATTTCCAACTGGTCTAATAAAAACCCAATTACTTAGATTGTCCCACAAAAGCCCTCAAGCCTGGCCTCCCCCTGGCTCGCCAGTTTCATTGTTCACCCTGTTCATTCCCATCTGTACACAAATCTACTGTTATTTTCCCCAAATTATTAAAAACAAAACAAAACAATCTTTCTCTTGACCTCACCTCCCGTTTAAGCCTCAGCCCCATTTCCCTGTTCCACTTTGCAATGAAATGTCTTGAAAGATTTATCTGTTCCCGTCTTCAATTCTTCTCCTCCAGACTGCCGACTTGGTATCCCCACTTGATGTTTAACAGAAACCTCAACTCAGCAGGACCAGAAATGAACTTCTGTTTTCCCCCTTCTCCAACTTCCTCTCCCTGATGTGCTCTTTATCACGTAAGTTGGTGGCAAATCCAGCCTTCAAGTTGCTCAGGCCGGAAACCTTGCTTCCATCCTTGCCCCACACCTCTCCATTGTCAGTACAGCAGTCACAGAAATCCTTTCAAAACGGAAGTCAGATCCCATCCTGTCTCTGCTTAGAGCCCTCCAACGGCTGAGCAGGGTAGAAGCCAGAAGCCCAACAGTGGCCACTGAAGCCCTCTGTGGTCACCTTCTGTGCCAGTTTGGATATATTATGTTCCCCCAAAAGCCATAATCTTTAATGCAATCTTGTAGGGGCAGACATATTAGCATTGATTAGGTTGGAATTTTTTAATTGAGTGTTTCCATGGATATGTGACTGTGGGCAAAATGTTTGATTAAATTATTTCCATGGAGATATGGATCCCGCCCATTCAAGGTGGGTCTTCATTTAATCACTGGGGTCCTATAAAAGAGCTCACAAATGGAAGGAGCTCAGAGCAGCTGAGAGGGACATTTTGGAGAGAAGCTAAGAGCTGACACTTTTGCTGACACTTTGGAAATGCTAGCCCAGAGCTTGCTCCGGAGAATCTAAGAGAGGACAAAACAAGTCAAGAGCAACATTTTGGAGAATACCATTTTGGAAACACAACCTGGGAGCAAAGGAAGAAGACACCAACCACGTGACTTCCCAGCCAACAGAGGTGTTCCAGACACCATTGGCCATTCTTCAGTAAAGGTACCCTATTGTTGCTACCTTAGTTTGGACATTGTTATGGCCTTAGGACTGTAACTTTGTAACCAAATAAAATCCCCTTTATAAGAGGCAATCCATTTCTGGTGTTTTGCATAACAGCAGCATTAGCAAACCGGAACACCTTCCAAACATGTATTCAACTGTCACCTTCTTCATCAGGAGTGCCTTGATCATGCTATTTAAAATTGTGACTTGCTCCCAACCCAGAGACACTCATCATTCCCCTTGCCTTCCTCCATCTCTTTTTAATGTCACTATCTCTGTCTAATGTACACTGTAATTTAATTTTTATTGACCCCTTTTCCCAAATATAACCTCTGCAAGGAGAGGCATATTTATCTGTCTTGTTCCTAAATCCCAATCAACCAGAAAAATGCCTGACATATCATACATGCACAATAAATAGCTGTTGATTATATATATGCCCTTGGCACACTGGTTTTCTTCCACTGCCTCATAACCCTAGGTTGTAGTTCATACATCACTTCCTCAGGGAAACCTTCCCTGACCTCCCCAATCTGGTTCCCTGTCTCTCTCTCTTCCACAGTACTTTTGAGAGTTTCAATTTTACATTTATTTTGTGGCTACACAAGTTCCATCAGGGCACGAAAATTGCTGAGAGTATGTGGCACATAGTTGGTGTCAAAGCTAAGAGTATCTGGGACACAACAGGTACTCAACAAATGTTTGTTGTATAAATGAATATCAAATGGCTATTCATATCATTGCAAGCAATTAACATTCTTCCCTCATCAACAGCCCCCAAGTGCATACACAATTAACATGACTGAAATCAACTTTATTTGCTCCTCGATTAAATTGCTATTTTCCCCACAAATGGACCTGGGGCTATTGGCATGGTTCTTGTATATATTCTACTTTCAATCTATGTGGCTAAAGGAGTGCATCAGGTAACCTGTCTATCTTTTATTAGAATTTCACCTCAGTATTATTTTCTATCTGAAGCAGGCCTTTTCATTTCCACTTTGGAGGCATGCAAACATTTTTGTTTTATGTAAGCAACAAATTAAAATTTGCAGATTACACCAAAAAGAAAAACATACACTTTTTAGACCTTGCCAGTTTGGAATGTTTTCTTTCTGAATCTACTTCATGAAAAATTGTTTCAGGTTTCCTTTCAAAGTTGATAGAAAGGTGAATATAATAGTCTACTACAAAGCTATTGGTACATTTCTGACCTTCCGATGACTGTATTAACTCCCATAGTTCCACATACATGAAATTGTGATGAATAGAATTAGAGCTAACACCAAATGCCCTGGTGTAGTTGGCTGTGTCAATATTTTAACATGGAAAATTATTTAGTCAACATTCTGCTTACTAAACTTCAGTGGGATGCCCTTCTTGAAACAGAGCAGGTGTTTTTGTTGGTGGGACCTATAGAAGGATTCAGAATGAGACTTAGGTTAACTACTGTTCCAGTTTGCTGGAGCTGCCAGAATGCAAAACACCAGAAATGGACTGACGTTTACAATGGGAGTTTATTCACAAATTTACAGTTATAAGGCCAAGAAAATGTCCTAATTAAGGTTTCTGTTGCTTTCTCCAAAATGTCTCTGGGCTTCCGTCTTAGGCTCTCTCTCTCAGCTCCTGTGCATCCTTGCTTGTTTCTCCCAGAGTGTTTTTCTCCAAGCATCTGGGGGTCCTCTCTTAGCTTCTCCAGAGTAAAGTCTGGATTTCACCTCCTAGCTTCTCTCCTGGTTCTGTTTTCAATGGCTGTCTCCAAGATGTCTCTGGGCACTTTCTCTTTAAGCATCTCGGTCTGTGTCGGCTCTGAGCTCTCACAAGAACTCCAGTAAACTAATTAAGACCTACCTCGAATGGGTGGGGTCACATGTCCATGGAAACAACCTAATCAAAAGATCCCACCCACATAAAGTCTGCCCCCACAAGATTGGATTAAAAGAACATGGCTTTTGTGAGGTACATAATAGACTGAAACCATCACAACTACTTATGTATTCCTGGCTGTCTCCTGGAAACATTTACATAGAGCATCCCTACTTGAGACTGACTGCTGAGCACTAAACAGACTGGGCCAGCTGCAGGAATGGATGAGTACAGGGGGAGCTTGAAGGAATTTTCGTCTGACGAAGGGCTCCACCTCTCCTTCCCACCCTACTCCTGAACAGACGCTGTAACTGTGTGTCTGAGGCCTCAGTGGCCGTGAGGGAGGACTGAACCTGCTACTATTGCCAGGGACTCTGGAGAAAAGAAGGGAGTGCTTTAACAATGTTATTATCAAATATTTCAAGCATATAAAAAAGTATAAAAAATGACAAAACTAGTATCCCTGCACCTACTACCAAACTTTGTCAAATTTTAATATTTTACATTAATTGGGTCAGGTCCTCCAGAAATGGAACAAAAGGAAACCTTGGAAATGTGGTTGGAGGCCCCTGGGGCCCCTCCTATACCATCCATTCACCCACCTTCTTCCCAACGTGTTGACTCTCCCGAGTGTGGGGTTTACGTTGGCATATGTGCTTTTGTTCTTGTTATCCAAAACTTTAATTTAGGTATTACTTAAAACTTTGCATACATCTCTTTCTGCAAGTCTTCACCTACATCCCTCATTGTCTCACTATTCTGTTTTCACGATTTGTCTATGTGAAACCATGGGCAGAAAGCGTTCCATTTCATTCATTTTTCACCACTGAATCACATTATAGCATTTAAGTAACCCCACAATTAATTTATTCATTCTCATAGTGCTGGGGAATTTATAGTATTTCCTTTTTCTTGGTGGGGGTGGAGGTGAAGGGGGATAGTTATTTTTCTTTCCTGGTGATTCATATCTCTACCTTGCAGGAGAACTTGCAAAGTTAAAAAATATGGAAATACAACCTATATTTGTTTTCATTTGTGGCCCTGAGGTCCTTGGAGACAAAGAATCTTAGGAGGAAAGGCAAGCATTTCAAAAAGGCATGGAGCAAAAATAATAAGGGCATTTTTCTTAGTGATTTACCTTCCATTTCACCAAAATCTATACTTTCTACCATGAACTGTGTCTTATCTTCTCTACCAACTGCCCAAAATTGATTGGAGGACATGGGATTTCTCTCTGTGGCCCCAGTAGATCCTCAACTAATGTTTAGTGAATTATTGTGTAGATGGATAAATAAAAATTTTTTCAAAAATCAAACACATGTATTACAGTAACAAAGGAATTGGCTAACCAAGAAACCTTTGGGGCATGGTTATACATTTATGTATCTACTGTCCTACTTGCTGTCGGGTAATGGTTGGATTCACAGAGACTTAGAATTACAATGGTGGAATTTAAGAATAAAAAAATAAAACTAACCCAAAGAACTCAGGATCAAACAGAAAGAAGGAAAGAAAATATCAAAAGAGTCATAAGAAAGTAATAATGAAGAGTAAATTATGATGAGAGTAAGTATGAGAAGACTGAGAGAGAGCATGTTAGAATAATAAGAGTACTGGATTTGGGAAGTGAAGTTCTGGATTCAAATTATGGCACTGGCCTCTCCTCTCCACCGTGGCCAGAAAATATCTATCTTTGGCTCCTCTTCTAAGGAATGGCTTTGATTCATAGCTCATGGTGTTCACTATTCTGGATTGCCCATGTCCCATCTGGTGAGTAGATTAGTGTAGGTCAGAAGGTGAGACACCTAAAGAGATGTTGACTCACACCAGTACCGTGACAGGGTCACCAACAGACGTGTGGCTCCCACAGTACTGGGCAGAACATCTTACTCACGTAGAGAAGAGTCAAAGTCAGGTTCACTAGAGGGTGTCAGTCCCCATGGCCAGTGGCTCTCAATCCTCAGCCAATGCAGGGAGATGTTCTACATGTAGCACCCCTCTCTGTGTGTGCACCATAGTGGAGGAAGCCTGCTCTTTCCCTGCTAGGGACAGACAGAGCATGGGAAGCCATGTCTACCTTAATCAGAATGTCTCCAGTGAATACTTACATATGCTCAAGACAATAGGGGAAGGAATGTACCAGCAGTCCCCTTATCTACTAGGGGATTCTATTTAATCTCACAAAGTTGACACATCTGGTGCTGAGCATAGGACGGATTTGTGGGTCCCAGGGAAAGGTAGCAGACAAAGCTAGAACTGTCCTCTACCACACTTAGTCATCATGCTAATATCAGGCATTACTTTATGCATTTTCCTCCTACTTACTATCAACCAGACCCAAAAGCTAGTCAACCATCTAGATGTAGTGGCATTTAATACTCAAGAGTGGCAACTTTTAAAAACACTATTGATCTCTGTCAACAGCTAGTGACATGAACAAATGTGGGGTGTACCACCCCATTACCTCTTGCATGATTTCACATTTCACATCCTTTCTGGAAATTGCAACATCTTATGACATATTAGATAACGGAACAGAGGTCAAGCGCATGTTTTCAAGTTGCTCAAATCAGCAATCCCACAACAAGATAGGCAGTCAGATGCAATTATCAGAAGCACAGATGGCACTCAATCGTGTTTATTGCAGGAGAACCCCCTCTCCAAACACGCAGGGGTTGAATCCTCCCTTATGCTACCCCCTTTGTGGAAATATTCTATTTTTAATCAACCTCTCTTCGACTACAATGCCTGAGAAATGCTCTTCTCTTTTCAATAAGGAAAATTGGCCCCTGACTGATTTCCATTATATTTAGCTGTCCTCACTCTTGCTGGGCGTGCACTGGCTGGCTCTCTGCAATGACAAAGTGATGGATGGGACTCTCTGCAAAGAGAGGAGATGCATCTCTCCATCTGTCTCTTCTGAAGGTATACCATCTCGCATCTCACCAGAAACACAACCTAAAGATTCTGGGACACGACAAATTGCTCTGAGAAAAAGAACTGGGAAACAACATGCAGTGGAAGGGATCAGAGGATTCCATCCCAGTCCTGGTTGCGCCACTAGCTAAATATATGACCTTGGATAAATCACACGGACTCATTGGCAAATGGGAGTTCTTTCTGCCTCACTTACCTCAGGGACTTATTTAAAGGCAAACAATGCTATTAGGGATGCAAAGTGGTTTTGATAAATATTATCATATTCAGTCCATCAGGGATGAAATCTCATAGGTGATGCCCCTATTAGGCCCACAGAAGTAGAGCAGCATGGTTACAAGTAACAATGTCCCAGAAGGGACCTGCAGCGTTTAATTCCCACCTCCAGCCCTGACTGTATGTGTGACCTTGAGGAAGTTACTCACACTCTCTAAACCTTCTTTCCATTATCTATAAAATAATTAGCTCATAAAGTAAGTGTCAGGTTAATTTCTTGGATGACAAAAGTAACACTGCTGTGTTGATTCTCGTCCTGGACATGCAAAAGGTTTGACTCTCTGCTAAACCCCTTTGTCACAGCATTTAAAAGAATGAAAAGAACTCAATTCAAGAAGGGTTAACACTTCACAAATTATAGAGGGGGCAAAGCTCCTTTCTGTGCCCCAGCATTCGCCATGGACCCTCATCCCTCCTTCCTCCCATCTCTTTAGAAAGCTGAAGCTTTTGTGGGATTTTAAAGCAGCTGTTCCTCCATGCTGCCCAACAGAAGAATTAAACCGAGATACAAGATACTTTCTTCCAGAATGTGCATCTTATGTCACCAAGAGAGTAGCAGAGGACACAAGGAAATCCAGAGGGAAAATTCCAGAGTGTGTATAAATATGCTCAAAAGGAAGGAAATCAAGATGCAGAAGCAGCAAGTGAAATGTCCTAGCGGAATATTTTCTTGGTCACTGTGGCTAAACTAGAAAAATTCACAGCTATGTTTTTGAGGTCCCATTGTGCAAACATTGTGCTTCCTATCTTACTGTATGTACTCTCCATCTTCAAAAAAAGCTCCTGCAGGATAAATGTTTTCAGCCCCATTGTACAGAGGAAGAAAGGGCTCAAGGTTCTGCTTCTTGGCTGAAGACACTGAAATAAGTGTGGAAAGGAGATGATTCTGTAGCAGGCTGTTGCTTTCACAGCCATGTCTTAAACCCCCATGCTGTCGTGTTTTTAAAAGTTCATTTGGCCTGTCATATAAAATAACTCACCCTATAGTGACCAGGATGGCCTTCCGGACCTTGCGATGCTGTTTATCTCCCTTAATTGAGCCACAAGGAGCTTCATTCATTTCCTGAAATCTCTGGATACCAAGAGTAGTTCCAAGGGTCTTCTGACGCTAAAAGGGAGAAATAAATAGAGAAGATCCTCAATAAACATGGGAAAAATGATAGCAGAAAAGGCCACAAAAATGGGAACCAAAATTTTAGACAAAATACGGGGGTGGGGGAGTTTGATTGTATTTAATCTCAAAAATATGAAAATAAAGCTTATGAAAATAAGTTTAATTACCTAATATTTTTGTAAAAACATGTTATATTACAATTAAGTAGTATTAGTAAAATTAAGAAAGACTTAATATAGTTTTTTACATCATTTTCCAAAGTAATTACCTAATAGTAATTTACATAAATTCCAAAGAAATTACATAATAGCAATAAAACAAGCTTCGAGCACAGCTATAAAAAGGATAATTTTTGGGGAAAAAAAAAAGTTGCGGTTTCATCAATTTCCCCAAGACCTCTGTGCAACCTTGATATTCAAATCATCAAATTATTCTCTCTTGAAACCTATCATGTCATCATCCTTCTCGATTTTCTCTTCTTCAATTATTAACTGGTCTCTCCGTCAGATCCTCATTTATCAATTACTTTGCATGTGGTTAGAAAAATGCTCCATCATCCCTTTCATCTTTGCAAAATCTTGCTTCTTTCTCAAGATTTGCAGTTTCCTTCTTTCAATTCAACTGCAATATATTTGTGCTGCAATGCCTGATATTTGAGAGTAGCCCAGCAAAAATACTGACTATGTGGATATGGAAAGAAGTACGTTTCGTGAAGAAGGATGCTTGATTGAGGACTAATTTTATAACTGGCCAGTTTATCAGTGAATATTGTTAGGCAATGCTGTTTTTTGTCCTACTCCCCCATACAACTTTGTAACTTCGGGGACAATGATAATAATACAGAGATAAAAAGAATTCTCTTTAGTAGAAGAAATAATAACCCCTACCTCTGGATACCTCTTTACAGATGACAAACCACTTTCACATCCATCACCTCATGTGATCCTAACAGCATCCATTAGAGATGTGCGGGGAAAGTATTTGTATATGCATTTCAGAGAAATGGGGAAAGTATTTGTATATGCATTTCAGAGAAATGGAGCCTCATCAAGGTAGGCACTTTTTAGAAAATCTCCCTAGCCTGACCTCCACATTAATAGCCATGACTTCCATTTCTTGGGTTCTTGCTTAGTATTCTTACTTAGCACTATGCTAAGTCCTTCACCACTATTCATTCTTAGCAACTGTCCTAATAGTATTTTCATTTTACAAAGGACAAAACTGAAAATAATTGAAGTTAAAGAACTTCCTGTGTTGTCAGCTATTATTGCAATAGTACTGCATAGCAAATCACCCTGAGATCTCATTGGCTTCCAACAAAAAACACTCATTTCTCAATCCAAGGATCTGTTGCAGGGATGAATTGGCTCAGATTCAGGCCACAGTTCAGTTTCAAGTATGTTCCCTTTGTCCCTCACCTGTGATGCAAGCTGAAGGGGCAGTGGCTACCTGGTCAAGTTCTTCTCATGACTAACGACCATAATGAAAGAAACCAGGCCAAACACCCCAACCATAGGTGCTCATGTCATATCCACTAACATGTTTTAGTGGGCTGAATGATGGTCTCCAAAAACATACATCTACATCCTAATCCCTGGACTCTATGAATGTGACATTATTTGGAAAAAGGGTCTTTGCAAATGTAATCAAGTTAAGGATCTTGAGATAAAATCATCTTGCAGTATCAAGGTGGGCCCTAAATCCAATGATAACTGTCCTTGTAGTAAAGAATTTCTGACAAGGAAGAGATGATGCACAGAGGAGAAGGCCATGTGAAGATGAAGGCAGAGATTAGAGGGATGCAAGGAACAAATTCTCTTCTAGAGCCCTCAGAGGAAGCATAATATGGCCAGATTTGAAACCACTAGTCTCCAGAACTCTTAAAGAATAAACTGTTGTTTTAAACCAGCCAATTGGTGTTACAGCAGCCCTAGGAGATTAGCATACATGTCATTGTCCAAAAAAGTTCAAAAGACCAAACCTATGCCAGTGAGATGAAGATGTAGATTGTGTCTACTCTACTGGGAGGCACTGAAAAGTTACATGCCAGAGGGTGTGGATGAATAGTTGAATTACAGAGCAGGGTGGAGGCAATCATAAAGAATCAACAATAGCTCTTCTGCACACTGGCCCAAATTTCCCACTGCTAATGAGTGACAGACCTTGAATTTTGTCTGACCCCTGGAACCTATGCCATTAACCACCCAACTGTGCTTCTCTGGGAGTTGCCCCCCAACCAGCAAACGTGGACCCCTGTGGTCACTGATAGTGTATCCCACTTTCTCCCAGAATTGATTGGCAGCTGCTGGCTGAATCCTCCTTTCTTCTGTTTGACCCCACCTAGCTCCCGGACCAAGCCAGACTTGAATGTAATGCTCTCTCTAACTTCAGGTCAGCAGCTAAAGCAAGAAGAAACTATTTCCCTCTGGCCTTGAACCTTAAAAAGAAAAAAGTAAATTTGAAAAGGAAACCTGCTTCTCCTTAACTCATGGAGTAGTAGTATAGCCATTTTACAGATTTGCAAGCTGAGGCCCAGCAAAGTAAAAGGACTTGCCGAATAAACACATGGCACATACACTCAACTCCACATTTTGACCTGAACTGCAACCTTTTGTTCATTTTTACTATTAACTGGGAATTTCCTCTAGCAGAGGCAACTTGCTGAGACTGCTCCAAGTGTTACTTTACTTAAGTCTCAGAACAGTGCAGAGGGGGGGATAGTCTTATACCATTTTTTGACACGAGAAATTAAAACAATTGTCCCAGGGCATAAGCAAGGAGACGGCAGAGCCAGAAGTCCATCCCAGCTCTGACTCCCTCCAGAGTTTACAGCCTTAAACAGTACACTATCCTGCTTCCCCTTTCATTCTGGTTCCACTTCACTCCTGGTTACCAGCTGGCAACGGCTACGTGAACACTTGCCTGGGGCCACTGTGATGCAGCTAAGCTATGGTCTGGTTCTTCATTTCCAGACTCTGTCCTTGGCTCCACGCCCACATTTCTGCTTTGGGTTTCTTGTCTCAGATTCCTGCACTCTGCCTGTTATGTGCCTCTCGGGACAGCCACTTTCTGACCCTCAGGCTCCTTGGCTGGGTCCTGATGCCTGTCACCTGCCATCCTGCCACCCAGAACTTCATTTTCTGATCTGCCACCCCCTGCCAAGCTGCCATTCTCACATAGTGCCCTCTTCTAAGGCATTTCTGCATTTGCAACATTTTGGTTTTTTCAAATTTGGATTGAAACTTCTTCAAGCTCTATCTAGGAGCAGCTAGATTGTCAATATCGTTACAAGAATAAATCTATCATCATTGAAGTTTTTGTCCACCACATTTCTTACATATTTTAATTTTTTAATAAACATATAGTAAAATTGACCCTGTTTTTGTGTACAGTTTTATCAAGTGCATAGATTTTGTGTAATCACAGCCACTATCAATACAAAGAACAATTCTGTAACTACTACCCGCCCCCTGAACTTTTTCCTGCATTCCCTATATAGTCACACCCTTCCCCCAACCCTAACCACTGGGGACCACTGATCTGCTCCCCATCACTGTAGCTTTATGTTTTCAAGAATGTCATATAAATAGAATTATACAATATGTAACCTTTTAAGACTGCCTTCTTTCACTCAGCAAAAATGTCTTTGTGATTAAGCCATGCTGCAATGCCAGTAGTTTGTTCAATTTTATTGCTGAGTAGTATTCCACCATGTGGGTATGCCACAATTGGTTTATCCATTCATCTGGACCCAAATACATTTGGGTAGTTTCCCGTTTGCAGACGCTTATGAATAGAGCTGCTACAAAACTTCACATAGAGGTTTTTACATGAAAGTAAATTTTCATTACTCTGGAATAACTCTCCAGGAGTGGATCACGGGGTTGTATGGTAACCATATGCCTAACTTGGTAAGAATTTTTCAAACTACTTTGCAGAGTTGCAGCTAGTTTGTTTCCATACTCACCTGCATGCAGTTTTGTATTATAGACAGATTCTATCACTGGGCTTGATATTTTCTGTTTGCTTCTACAAATCCACCCTTTGTCCTCCAACATTGTGCCAATGCCTTGGGGAGCTGACACCAATCAGCTACATCAACAGCTCCCTCCTACTTGGGCTGGGTTTGGCTGAAAGGAGGTTTCATCAGTCAGGAGAGCAGAAGGCAGTAAGAGAGGGATATCTGGGGATTTATCTGCTTGCTCCCAAAGTTGCTGCATCTCTCCACCATAGCCACTGATTATGTCAGGGGTCCCTGACCTGGCTCTCATTCCTTTCACTCTCTCAGGCTCTTGCTCACCCTAGTTCACTGCACTGTCTCTGGTAACTTCCCCTAGATCTTACATACACCTGGATGGACTCACCTTAGACACCAAATGTGAGGATGCCATTAGCTTTCTGCCAGACCCCAACTGATAATTATTGTTCATATACTAAATACTGCATACTCTCTTAGGCACAAAGAAAATGAATCTTCATACTATCCAATGTATATATATTCTATATCTTATTTAACCTTTCCAAAATCACTGTGAGATACAAATACAGATGAGGAAACTGAAGCACAAGGATAACTTGCCCAAGGTTGCATTGCTGGTTAAGTGGCAAAGCCAAGACTAGAATCCAGGTCTTTTGACTCTTAAGCCCAGTGATCTTCCCAATAAATGCAGTGTTCACCCTGTTTGCATCAATGCTTTTACTTAGACTTTTACATATAATTCACTATTCATTCTGGAAAATTATAATAAAGTAGCATAGTCTTGAATGCATGACATGGGTCTTCTGAGCAGGTTGTTTGGATTAACATAGCTTCTCTTCAACCTGCTTGATTTATTTCAATTCCTAATGATCATGTTATCATTCATATCAGTTCAAACTTTAATAAAAATGGTCAAAATTATTGAAAAAAACATGGAAAGGCGAAATAAAAAATTTTTATCCCTAAATGAGCATTGCATAATACTAATTTGCTCTATATTCATTATTTGAGTGAATTATTTATTAGGTTCATTAATACTTTCAAAATATTTTAAAATAAATTTCTACTAACTTGTAATTACCAAAGGTGAAGATGAAAGCCACTGACTTTGCTTAAAAAAAAAAACCAATACCTACTATGGAGCAGGTGTTACTCCCCTTAGGGATGAATATAAATGATGAAATGGACAACTCTGTGTGCACATTCATCTATTCACTCATATGCAAATAATTATTGACTTCATTTAAACCCCGTACCCAAGATCTCACTGCTAGTTAACAGGAGAGCTAATTCTCTTGACTTCCATATCAAGAATTTATTTCCTACATGAGTGTCGTTTTAACTAGGGTCAGCAGATCACCAGGGATCTATAGATACACCCTCAAGAGTCTACAAGGTTGTTCTGATATAGAGTGACAAACCACCTGATTTGCCTGGGGCTGAGGGGTTTCCTAGAATGTTGGACTTTTGATGCTAAAAAGTCCTGGGCAAACCAGGATCAGTTGGTCACCACACCTAGACATCACGTGTCTAAGTTCAATCATAAGAAGAGCACCAGATGATCTAGCACAAGTTTAAATATGCATTTTTCATATTCTCATTGGAATCAAAGCTAACAAAAATTGCTATGGCTCTACTTCTGTCCCCTGCCACCTTCCTTCCCTCTTACCCTCAACCCTGGGGGAACCAGAAGCAGCAGACTGAGTTGGGTAGAAGGTGCAGGGCAGGTGTAAGCTGGAGTGAGAGCAGATAAGCCCTGAACTGGAAGACAGATTGGAGTCTTGATTTAGATTTGACTCAATTTTTTGATATCTGAAAATGATATTGCTAAAATATCTGAAAGTGACCAGAAATCTGATGGAGTCTGCCTAACAGAACATCTGGAACAGAAAAAGGAATTCAGCAGATGTTTGAAAGTAGAGCTGGGCAAAAGCAAACACAAAGACCATTCTAGACAGTCCCCTGTCAAGGCCAGCTCACTAAAAGAGTAGTCATGAAAGAATCAAAGGCCCTGGTAAAGGAATGATGTGTAGAAAAAGGAGTGACAGGGATCAGGTGTCCCAGTCTATGGACAGGGGAAACGGAAGGATCCATGACATCTCCACATGCTGTGAAGGTCAAGGATATGGAGACAGAAGGTTTGAGTTCCAGTCATCATAATATCATTTCTGGCCATGGGACCTTGGGAAAGTCATGACTTTTGCAAGCCTCACTTCACATCTGTAAAACAGGATGGCTCACTACCCACCTTGTAAGACTAAATATGATCATGCATGCAAAGTGCTTTGTAAAATGTAGCAAGTTGGAGATGTAAGGTATTATTGGTGGCAGTAAGAAAATCAGGAGAAAGGGCACCAATAGAAGATAAACAGCTGTTTTTTTCACACATTCTCAAATGATAAAGCACAGACAGGTGGGAAAATCCTGCAGACAGTGGGAAACAGGACCGGATTTCAGGGCTACAGTTCTGAATTTGTGGCTTTCCTAAAAGAGGACAGCCGATGTCAAGTGTTCCCATGTACCCTCCCTTGCCCTTACTCTGCTGCTTAATTTCAACTCATCCTTGAGTTCAGCCCAATGAGTGCTTCCTCAGCGAAGGTTTTTCTGACCACCCTCCACCTGAGACAAAACTGGACTCTGCCCAGCTGGAATTGTGCCTTTATTTCAGCAATTACTTGATTAATACCTCTTCCAACCCAACTCCAACTACATAGCAAGCATCAAGGAGGCATGGATTATACCTACATATTTTTACCGTTACATCTTCATTGCTAAGAGATTCACTGATGTTGAATAAATATTTGTTGAAAACATAAACAAATAAATAATTGATGCATCCCCTGCCCTTTCTGCTTTATCTAATCATGGCACCTACCATCGATCCTTGCATTCTGAAACCTTATTAAATAGGGTCTCATTGAGTTGCTGTGAGTGTGTCGTGCCTTTCCAAATTGACCATAAGCTCTTTAATAACAGAGTCCTATATTGTGTAAACTTTGCCCATATTTTGTTTATCCCCAATGCCTAGGATGTGAATGGACCACAGTTCGTGTTCAATAAGTGTGTACTGGTCCATAAGTCCTACGAGGGGAGCCATCACTTTCTCCACCATCCTCGCCACCTCCCCCCAGGGGCCCATTAGTACTGAACTGGGTGCCAACTGGTCCTCTAATTAATGAAATTAGATTTCTGAAAAGGCCTCCTCTAGCACATGGAGCTAGTGAGTCCCTGGTCCAGTGGTTCTCAAAGTGTGTACCCCAGAGTCCCAGGTTTCACAGCAGTATTTCAGAAGCTGAACAGGTGGAGAGACTTAGTTTGGAGGCAAAGGGAGGATTTTAAATTTCCTCATCTTTACTTTAAACAAGGCAGCTCTTCTCTGTTTCATGTACTGAGGTTTCAGGTACAGTTTCACTGGTTGAAAACTACTATTCTAGTACATCCCATCATTTTACATAAGAGGGAATGACACAGATAGAGGAGGGACTTGGCTACTGAAAACCCAAGGCACAATTCTGCAACTGAGAAAAATAAAATGATCACTTCCGCCAAGTGGAATTTTGTCTATTAAACCTTACTCTGTATTAGGACAACAGCCTTCAGAGCCCTCTCTTTATAACATACACCACAGTTAGACTGGCTTGGCAGTACTATCAATAATATCTCTCAGTGTAACAGTCAACAACAGTGACTTGCAGGGAATCCAAATATGTGGCCCGTGTCACCTGCTACAGTGTCTCTTCCCATACAAGTCATCATCCTTTCATTAAACCCAAGCACAGTCACCCGTCAGCAGTGATCACACCAACACCTATAATCGGTATAAAATAGAATAGATATTTCAAGGAAAACAGATATTTCAAGGCTCTATGAAAAACGGAATGATCTCTAGCATCTGCATTGGTCATCGTGTGTGTGGTTTATATTCACACCAACATTGTTTTCTGCTCATTTATTTTTTCATTTTATTTCTTCTTATTTGCATACAGGTTTATAATACTGTTTTTCCATTTCAGAGTCCTGCATGTGGATTCACTGAAAACATAAAATTAAACCAGCAAAAGAGAAGGAAATCATTCAGGGAGTGATAAGACAGAGAATATAGAAAATCTCCTGGCCCAAGGGACAATTTTTGTTTTTTTGTGGGGTTTTTTTTTGTTTGTTTTTTTTCCTGAAGAAACATTGCCATTCATCCAACTATGTAAACACATTTCTGAGACCTAAATGCTAATGGTGGTGAAAGACAAACAGGCAGAGACAGATACAGAAAGATACAGACAGAGACAGAGAGAAAGAGAAAAACAAGAGAGAAGGAGAGAAAGAGTGAGCAAGAGACAGTGACAAAGAGACAGAGAGATAAAAAGAAAGAGGGATAGAGAGACACACACACAAAGAGAGAAACACATCATCAGGAGAGAAGTTCAGAAGAGGAGGAGAGGGTAAAGGAAGGAAGCAGAAAGAAAGAAAAGGGGCAAATAAAGACAATTCTCCATAGCAGGCACTAATTTGAGTCAATTCTACTCTTGGCAGTTACAAAAGGCTGTTGTGAATTTTAGAGGATTTTATTTTCCTATGGGGGAAAACAGTATCTCCTACATCAGTGGTTCTCAATCTCTTTTGGTCTCAATACAACTTTATAGTTTAAACAAGTATTAAAGACCCCAAAGAGCATTTCTTTATGAGAGTTAACTCTTTCAATATTTATCATATTTGAAATTGAAATTCAGGACTGTAAAAAAATATATTAATTGATTTTATATATTCCCATATTTTAACCTCCACTTTCCTTCTGGTGACATACATGACTCTGAGCTTCCCCTTTCCACAACATTCATGCAGCATTCAGCACTGTTAGTTATTCTCACAATAATGTGCTACCGTCACTACTGTCCATTTCCAAACACTTAAGCTCAACCCACTTAAACATTCTGCTCATAATAAGCGGCTGTTCCTCATTCTTTAGCCTCATTCTATATCCTGGTAACCTGCATTTTATGCCTATGAGTTTACACATTATACTTAGTTCATATTAGTCAGACCATACAATACTTTTCCCTCTCTGTCTGACTTATTTCACTCAATATAGTGCCCATCAACCAGTTTTTGTTTTCTTTTAAGATGATGTTCCAGTTTGCTAATGCTGCCAGAATGCAAAACACCAGACATGGATTGGCTTTTATAAAAAGGGGTCTATTTGGTTACACAGTTACATTCTTAAGGCCATACAGTGTACAAGGTAACACATCAACAATCAGGTACCTTCACTGATGGATGGCCAATGGTGTCCAGAAAACCTCTGTTAGCTGGGAAGGCATGTGGCTGGCGTCTGCGCCAAGTTCTGGTTTCAAAATGGCTTTCTCTCAGGATGTTCTTCTCCAGGCTGCAATTCCTCTTTAAAATGTCACTGTCAGTTGTTCTTGGGGTGTTTATCCTCTCTTAGTTTCTCTGCAGCAAGAGTCTGCTTTCAACAGCCATCTTCAAACTATCTCTTATCTGCAGCTACTCTCTCATCTATGCATTCTTCAAAGTGTCCCTCTTGGCTATAGCAAGCTTGCTCCTTCTGTCTGAGCTTATATAGTGCTCCAGTAAACTAATAAAGGCCCATACTGAGTGGGTGGGGCCACACCTCCATGGAAATTATCCAATGAAAGATCTCACCCACAGGTGAGTGATCACATCTCCACGGAAACATCCAATCAAAAATCTCCAACCCAATCAAAACCAATACATTTCCTGCCCACACAAGACTGCATCAAAGATAATGGCATTTTGGGGGACACAATACATCCAAACCAGCACAGACTGTTTTGTTCACACACCATACATTCCGTCCTAAGTAAACAATTGATGGTTCCATGTATAATCACGTATTATGCATTCACCACCATCACCACTATCTATATAAGGATATCTTCATTTCTTCCACAAAGAAGGAGGAAGAGTCAAAGAAAAAGAAAAGGAAAAAATGACAGCTAAAAAACAACAAAAGGAAAGACAGAATTAAAATAAAGTACCATAAAAGAGTCAGACAACATCACCAATGCAAAGAGTCCATACACCTCCCTTATATCCCCTTCGTATATGCATTTAGCTTTGGTATATAGCCTTTGTTACATTAAAGGGAGCATAGAACAGTGTTTCTGTTAACTATAGTTTCTAGTTTATATTGATTGTACTTTTTCCCCAATACCACCCCATTTGTAACACTTTGCAAGGTTGACATTCATTTGTTCTCCCTCATGTAAAAACGCATTTGTACATTTTATCACAATTGTTGAGCATGCTAGGTTCCACTAAGTTATAAAGTCCCAGTCTTTATTTTCCTTCTTTCTTCTAGTGTCCCATATTCCCTTAACTTTCCTCTTTCAACCATACTTAGTCATCTTTGTTCAGTGTACTTACATTGTTGTGCTACCATCACCCAAAATTGTGTTCCAAACTTCTCACTCCTGTTTTTCCCTAACTGTCTGTAGTGTTCCCTTTAGTACTTCCAGTAGAGCAGGTATCTTGTTCACAAACTCTCTCATTGTCTGTTTATCAGAGAATATTTTAAGGTCTCCCTCATATTTGAGGGATAGTTTTGCTGGGTATAGGATTCTTGGGTGGTGGTTTTTCTTTTTCAGTATCTTAAATATATCACACCACTTCCTTCTTGCCTCCATGGTTTCTTTTGAGAAATCCACACATAGCCTTATCAAAGTTGCTCTGTATGTCATGGATCACTTTTCTCTTGCTGCTTTCAGGATTCTCTCTTTATCTTTGACATCTGACAATCTGATTATTAAGTGTCTCGGCGTAGGCCTATTCAGATCTATTATGTTTGGAGTACGCTGCACTTCTTGGATCTGTAATTTTATGTCTTTCATAAGAGATGGGAAATTTTCATTGATTATTTCCTCTATTATTGCTTCTGCCACCTTTTCTCTTCTCTTCTCCTTCTGGGACACCCATGACGCATACAGTCATGCACTTCATGTCGTCATCCAATTCCCAGAGACGTTGCTCATATTTTTCCATTCTTTTCTCTATCTGTTCTTTTGTGTGTAGGCTTTCAGGTGTCTTGTTCTCCAGTTCCTGAGTGTTTCCTTCTGCCTCTTGAGATCTGCTGTTGTATGTCTCCATTGTGTTTTTCATCTCTTGTGTTGTGCCTTTCATTTCCATAGATTCTGCCAGTTGTTTTTTCAAACTTTTGATTTCTACCTTATGTTCACCCAGTGTTTTCTTTATAGTTTTCATTTCTTTTGCTGGAACTTCCCTAAACCTGTTGAATTGATTAAGCATTAGTTGTTTCAGTTCCTGTATCTCAGTTGAAGAGTAAGTCTGTTCCTTTCATTGCGCCATATCTTCATTTTTCCTAGTGTGAATTGTGGTTTTCTGTTGTATAGGCATCTGGATTCCCTGATTGCCCCAATCAGATTTTCCCAGACCAGAACAGGCTCAGGTCTCAGAAGGGGGCAATATTCAGTATCAAGTTTCCCTAAGGGTGTGTCTGAGAAGATTGACAGACTTTCCTGTGAGGCCTCCAGTGTGCTTTTCCTAAACTGCCCAGCAGGTGGCACCTGTCAGACTGTCACTCCTCACTGGTGTAAGGAGGTATGGTCTCTTTAATTTTCAGGTTAAGTTGTTTCTAGATTGACTGTTTTTCCCCAGGCCCTAGGGTCTGAGTTCTGAAGGGAAGGCAAGCCTGAGGGCTGGGCCCCACCTCCTTCCTCTTAGGGAAGATACACCCCCTAGGGAGTTATCTTCTGCATTTGAATAGCTCCTTTGTCTCTCTGACTCTGCCAACTCCACTCATCTGGGTCAGAACTCTGTGAACTGAAAATGTCTGTGGCTCTCTCCACTGAGCCACTCAGGTTGAGAGAGAGAACAAGGGAGAAAAAGCCACCTTTCAGAGCCAGTCCATGGTCCCCCAACTTCACTGGTCAGCCAGAGACAGCAACCGATCTCCTGGACTCCCTTTCCTGGGGCTCAGGTACCTTCTGGCTCTCTAAGGTCAGTCTCTAAAAGTCCCCATATATTTTTTTTCTTTTTATAATTTTTTTTTTTCTCTCCATCAGCCCCACCTCCTCTCCACTGGGAGTGACCTCAGGGTACTTGGCTGCTTGTTAGGGGTTTGTCTATGCTTGCAGCTTGTATTCGGCAGTCCACATTTGTTAATTAAAACCTCTGTTGGAGTTGGGCTGAGCTATATTTGCTGACTCCAGCAATGCTT
This sequence comes from Choloepus didactylus, assembly GCF_015220235.1. Lineage (NCBI taxonomy): Eukaryota > Metazoa > Chordata > Mammalia > Pilosa > Megalonychidae > Choloepus > Choloepus didactylus. The sequence continues at coordinate 238,102,108 of NC_051307.1, forward strand.
CTTTCTCCTGCAGTGTGGTCCTACAGCTCAGCCTGTCGTGAGAGGAAGGGGCTCCCAGCATGATTCCACAGTTTTTACTTACAGGTTCTATGCTGTGATCTCAGCCATTCCACCCAATCTAGGGTGGTGTACGATGTGTAGATAGTCACAGTTGTCCCCCATCAATTTCCAGATTATTTACTAGTTGTTCCTGGATGTTTATTATTTGCTCCAGGGGACTAATTAAACCCTACACATCTCCATGCAACCATCTTGCCCCTCTCCCTATTAACTGGTTTTAAAATAATAATAATATAACCATTACATATTTACATATTAACAAAAACAACATATTTCTATGAAAATAAAAAAAAAAAAAAAAGCTTTACACATTGGGAGGCTGTCACACTCATGTTGACAAATACAAGTTTTCCAAAATTTGAAATGTTTGCCAGGACGCTCAAATTTATCATTGGCAACAAATGCTGTCAGTTGTTTTTCTTGGAGTGACAAGCTCACTTCATTCATTTTAGAGAAAATGTCTGCCAAATGCCGAAGTCTAAATAACCATAGTTTGTCTGTCAGTTGTTCTTTCAAGTAAAAATCATGTTCAATGAAAAAAGCAGTTAGTTCTTTTCACAGCTCAAACTATTGCACAAGCGCTTTCCCTCAAGACAATCATTGTACTTCATTTGAACAGAAATACTTCATGCGTATTTCTTATTTCTTCACACAGAATAGTACTCAAGGGTCAAGATTTAATAAAATTAGAAATTTTTTTCTTTCATCAAGAATATTCTTAAGTGAAATTGGCATCCACAAAACAGGGAGAGAGCTTGCTCTCATGACTACAATTTCCTCTCTCAAATCTCTGTGGAGTCATTGATTGATCTGATGTTAGCTTTCAGATCACCCTGGAAGACCAAGGAGTACCAATATCTAAATTCCACTTCTGCCACTGACTAGTTATGATGCCTTGGGAAAGTTATTTAATTGCTTTGTGCCTGAGTTTCATCATCTGTAAAACAGGGATTTTAATAGTACTTCCTTCATTAAGCAGTTATAAGAATGAAATAGGTTAACACAAGAAGTGTTTAGACAAGTGCCTGGCACATATTAAGTGTTCAATAAGTGTTCTATTGAATTCGCTTTTATTGAATTTATTTTATTATACGTGTTTATATATATCATATACTTTAATTGACTCAGTTTATTTATTACTATTATCAGTTGACCTTCATACTTTTATTCAACAGATACTAGAGTTACTTTTATATACCTTGCACACAGTGTGGCCTGTGGATACTGATAAACGAGACAAAATACCTGCTTTACATAGCTTCTGTCTTTCTCTGTGGGAAATCTCTGAAACAGAAGTGAAATATGACACTCCTTGAGGACTCATCTCAGATAAGAATGATGATATGTTGTTGCAAAAGGGTTAGGTGTGGCAGACTAAGAGTTAAATACTTGTAAGCAACTAAAGATATTTTATTTATTGTCGTTAATAGGTAGGTAGGGTGTAGGAATACTACTTCATATTTGCAATGTGCTTTAGCTTTCAAATTGCAATCAGTCTTTTGATACTTAAGGCAGTGAAGGATGGTGGGAAATGTACAGAACATCTCTGGGTTGGGGTACCCGGGTTACAAGACGCCTGGCACTGGTCTACATACAGGTGGAAGTTTCAGCCCCAGCACCCACTCCCTCGTGAAGTTTACAGTCTAACAGTAGAAGGCAGACTCTAAATGAGTAACCAAAAAAATTTCAAATTATAATAAGAGTTTTCAAGAAAAACCAAGTAAAGTGTTTTGATAGAGAGATTCTCCCTTAGGAAGCAGATTCAGGGACAGTCTCTCTCCGGAGGAGAGATTGGAGATGAAGTCTTGGGAATGAGAAGGAGACCACCATGGGTGAAGCTGGAGAGAAAATTTCTTGGGAGACTGAAGACTGAATGGAGGAAGGAAGGTGGGATAAGTGTGAGGTGTGTAGAAAAGAGGCCGCTGGGACTGGGATGTGGTGAGTGAGGGAAAAGAAGGCCTGAGATAGGATCCGAAGGGTAAGCAGGACAAGGGTACACTGAGTCTTGTAAGCTAGGGGAAGGAGTTTATATTTTATGTTAACAGAATTGGAATCTATCAAAGGTGTTAAGCAGGAGAGTACATAAGGAGACTCTTATATAAAATGTTAGTTAAATAATTATGAAAGTGAGTGAGAATTGCTTTCTGGTGGCATTCCAGACAAGGACAGGTGGTGGAGGGAGGAGAGAGAATGTCATATGGGTCTGTTTCCACCTCATTACTTTCATGATATTCTTTCCGGAGATGAAATGGGGAGATATGCATCCTTCTCAGTCTCTGTGGGTGGATATTGTTACTTTCATGACCAGATTCACAATACCTGGTTCTCTGTGCTTGGTACAATCAGGTCTTCCTAGGGCTTGTGAGGACAATGTCAATATTGTCCCCCAGCAGGGAAAAAAAATTGACCCTGGAGTTTTATTGATGAGTTTTTGTGATCTGCTTCTCAGAGATAAAAACCCTTCCACGCATTATGTAACTGGCAATTAAAACAGTCCTGAATAGTCATTGTAGTTTAGTGATCCTGGATGTCAACTGAGAACATCCCAGAGGTTTTTATCCTTGCTTTGTATCTCAGAACTGCTTTGTAAACAGACTGGGTGGGCCATCCCAGGAATGACCTTGAAGACCTGCTTCAAGGTTAAGGGTAACTTGGCTGCCCTTGACTAAAGAATGGGTCTCTTCTCCAACACCGTCAGCATTTTTAGTAAAGCTCAAGGTGCCTACAGCAGGGAACGAAGAAGAGGATGCCTACCCGGTCAACTAGAGCAGCCAGATTAATCTTGGCTATTTGTAAGGCAACAGATATTGAAGGAAGCTCACCTTCACAGACAAATTTCAAGAGAAGCCTGAAGTTGAAATTAAAAACAGTAGTGAACATGGGTAAAGGAAAATAGGTTTGAGACTGTCACAAAGTCATGAAGCTGTGTGCTATGAAATAAAAAGTGAGTAGAAAGCATAACAGCTATTCATATTTTTTCCCAGAGTCCCTAAGGCTTCAGACTTGGATTTCTACTGGGAATTAAATGGGGTTCAGATCATTTCTGCTATGGAAAACCATGGTAGTAAAACCATACCCCACCCTTCCAATCAGCAGTACAGCCAGGCTGAGTATCCTCCTTTACCATAACCATTTTCTGCTGGGAAATGTTTGCTGACAACTGCAGTTGTACAGATTTTGAATGGATAAGTCATAAAGTCTAATTCTTAAAAAGCTAAATATTTGCAAACGTTCATTCACTCACCAAATATTTACTGAGTAGCTGCTGTGTGCCAGGGATTATGTTATAGGTTGGGTAAACAAATATAAACAAGATAAGATACTCAGTGAGCTCATGAAGACATAAATGCAGCCATGAGCAGAATTTAGAATCTTCAATTTCCAAGTAAGATTTCATGGAGAGCAATTCAGTCTATCCTGTCTTTATACAAATGAGGAAAGTGAGGCCCAAGAACAAGAAATGACTTTCCTACCATCACACAGCCAATGGAATGGACAACAGCATATGGTCAGGGGTGGAAATAAGCATCATTTATTGAGTACTATGTGCCAGTGCTTGCTAAAGAAGTACTTGGCATGGGCTATTTTGATGAATTGTCATAAAATCCCTTTAAGAAAAGTACTATTATTATCTGCATTTTCTAGATAAGAGAACAAAGAGACAAGTTCATGGAACTGGGAAATCACTGAACTCAGATTTATACCTAGGCAGAATGACTCCAGGGAAAGTGCTTTTAATCGCAGTCATATGGCATTATAATATTTTAACTTCACCACTCTGTCTCTTTAAAGGGATGGCATGTCAATCATACAGTCACTCGTCACTTGCTAAAGTCCAACACCAATTAATATCCACATAAAGGAAGGGAATTTACCCAATGTACAAAGTGATGGTGATACAGGAATAGGATATACTTTTTTTGCATTAAGATCATTTCTCAAGTGACCTTGAGAAAATGAAAACAGTTTTCAGATTCTCAAAAAATGTCTGAAATCTTTTTTTCTGGTATGCCAATATTAACTTTTCAGGTTGGAGTGATAAATTAAACTAGAAGACAATTTTTATCAATAGAAGTTAAACAGGGGCTGACATCTTGTAAAGATAAATGCCCTTTATTTTCCCACAGCCTGTCTAAGACCCTGGGAGGATCTTAATATTTAATTCATAATTTTCTCTTATTTGTCTCAAAGAGGGTCCTCAAAATTTTATAATTCAAGACACCCAAAACTTTGAGTTGTCTCAGCTTTACCCCATATAGAAGTTTGTCTCAAGATTTTAGAGATACTCAAATCTCAGTTTAAACCCTAGCTATGTTGATAGAGCAACAAAGACACAGTATTCATAAAAATTTACTCATACCTTTTGTTTCTTTGATGATTGTGTTCATTTGCAGTAACAAAACCTCAAGAAACAGTGGCTAAACAAACAAATAAGGGCCTATTTTCTCACATAAGAAGTCTGGAGAAAGGCTCCGAGATGCCCTGGGGACACAGACTCATTTTATCTTCAGCTTTCATTAATGTAGACTGCATCTTCCTGGTCACAGAATGGCTGCTCTACTCCAGTCATTGTGTTGCATTCCAGGAAGAAAAAAAGGGGAAGTGTACATGAGGTGTGCCAGCTGCACTCATCTGTTTTGATATGGAAAATAAGAGCATGTCCAGATGTACTACTATGTAGGGATATGATCTATGGTTACTCCATTCTTATCTCCAGGGATTTCTGGAACTGTGGTACTGTCCCTTGGCCTAGAAAGGGAAGAAATGTATTAGGTAGTTATTTATAATGAGTTGTTTAAAGTCCCAAACTCTCCTGGAGACATACTATACCGGCTGGTCTACATTGTTAAAATGTCTTAGGTTGGCGGGATTGCATCTGGTTTACCTGATTACAGCACGATTTTAACTACTTAACCAGTGGAGTTTGAAAGACAACTCAGCAAACTTGCATCTTGGCATCCCTGAGAATGAAATATCACACATGGATCTTGGTACTCTGTGATCTTGAGAGGAAGCACATACTCTGCCATGAAGAGAGGCCCCTGGAAACTGCACTCAACTGTCTCAGACTTCCTGATGTTTGTCTGTGCTGCCTTTCTCCTGTTACACCATATCCTTTGTCTTTATTAAAGCTGATATACAGATACTTTCTGGAAACTTGTGAGTTCCTTTAATTATCCAATCCTGGGAAAATGCTGCACCCACCAAGTAAATTTCTGATTGTATCTCACTGGAAAGAAGTAAGCCATTTGGCAACCTCAGGTGTGAGGGGTCTGGCGAGGTGAGGCTTTTAAACCAGAAACATTTCCTCCTTAAACAGAATCGGAGTTCAGTTGGTAAGGAAGATGAGAAGACAGACTATTTGTTGTTAAATGATCAGTACCTATCACATCCTTCCTCCTTTCTCCTCATACATGTGAAAGAGGAGATAATAATATAGAATTATCTAGCACAGTTCTCAAACTTCAGCTTTAGTGCAATCACCAGGAGGGCTTGGTAAAACATAGACCATCGGGCCCTAGCCCCAAAGATTCTATTTCAGTGAATCTGGGGTAGGGCCTGAGAACTGACATTTCTAACAAGTTCCTGGGTAAGACTGGATGCTGCTCAACCAGGGCCACACTTTGAGAGCCACTTACCTAGTAGATCGACAACAAATGGGATCGGTTTGGCTTTGTCTCTGACAATTTTCCCTGCAGTCCATTTTATGGTCCAAACAAAGCAGCAAGTAAATGAAGAATGCAATAGAAAACCTGGATGGGGCTCATTGCTAATTTCCTGGGGAAAATGCCACGTAAATATCAGTAGATTTTATTCGCTTCATTTGGTTCAGGGACCAGAAGGGTGCTAATGAAGAGGCTGGCGATTTGGCTGAGTTTTTTAAGCCTTTCTCAGAAGTGGAGGGAGTCACTTGTGCCAACCGCCATACAAGGAACACAGAGCAAAAATGACAGATGAATCCTAGGGACAGCCAGTTCTGAAAATGCTATTTTCCACTGTGATAATAGGGTCAGAGAGACCACGTGTTTAAAAAGCTGCCAAGCTGGAGCAGCAGGATAAAGAGGCCAGCAGTGTTCCTACAAGAGACGATGAGAAGGGCGGCTCACGGCTTTGTACCTTCAGGTCTTCCATCTTCCATTTGTTTCAGCTAATGTTTATACCCTTGACTTCCACAGTAAGGAGGTTTGGGGCTCTGATCAGTCATCACAATGGCTCACTGGGTCAGACCTGGCTCTACTTGAGAAATGCCTAACCTATCTCCACTCTCCTGAGTTCTGACGACCCATTTACCTGTCTCTTGTTTGATACAGCACTAGAATCCCTTATCCAGAATTCCAAAAGGCAAACATCTCTGAAAACCAAGAATTTGTAATTCATTTATGGTTAAACTTGGCCTGACTTGGTAAAACCTGACCTGAGCTGACATAAAGCTGTTCATATGTTTACATTTTCTTACTTGTTGTGAACAGTTACACATTTCACTGCAAAGAAATTCACACACTTGATCAGGGGGTACTATTACCCAGATGTGCTGGGGAGTTCTACATAATCAATTGAATATGCAACATTACCTTTCAAAAATAAGAAAACTTCTGAATTACAATCAGGCCTTGGGGTTTTTAATAAGCTATCATAATAACTTATTCTCCTGTTTTCCATTTTTGATGGATCTTCTAGCCACAACGTTGCTCCTGAGCTCCAAATACATTCTACTGAGCACTCTTTTAACCCATGAAGGTATTCTTTAGTTCCCTAACAACTGGAGAGCTGATGCCACTAGCACTTGGTGAGTCGTATCTTGAACTCAGCAGACAGCTTTGCTCTCAGAGTCCTTTCTCACTGGACTGAAAACCAGGAGAGGACTCTCAATGTCCTGCTTCTACTGCTTACTGTGAGGAAATCACCTTAATAGTTTAAGGCTTTGTTTTTTTCTCCTTAGACCACAGTCAGTGCAGTCCCTTTATAGACAAAGTGAAAAAACGAAGGTGCTGAAAACTAAACAATTTCATGTATTACTCTCTCAACATGATTCTAAGACACAATGCTGTCAGCTCCTGGAGGTGAGAAACAGAATCCTCTATTTTCTTTACATGTCAGTCTGCATAATTTGGAGGGCCCTGCAAAGATGAAAATGCAGGTCTCTTTGTCCAAATTATTCAGAATTTCAAGACAGCAACAGCAGGACATTAAACCAATTGCAGAGCTTCCTAAGTGGGGAGACCTTAATGACTACACAGGTGACATGCCCATGAAGCCAACCCTGCTTCTATATTTTCTATAGCCCCTAATGTGGTATGACTTGAAGAAATATTGTTTTAATTGAATGTCATCAATGACAATCAATGGAAGGCTATGCCAAGCAACAACATCCACAAAATGTTAGAATTCACTTCACAATATCCACCTCCACCACTTTAGTACTACACATTAGACAGTCTGCTTAACTTGCAAACTGCTTTTTTATGCACTGAATCAACGCTTTTGTGGCAGGCATTTTTCCCAGGGAGATGGAAACACTGCTAAAAACCTATACGTGCCCGAAGCAATTTATTATCTGCAAAGCTTTTCCATCTTTCTAAATGCCAAGTTGTAACCTCTCCCAGAAACCATTACCCAACACTTTCTCAAAACATTTTCTTTAGGTTCCATTGTGGACTCTATGGCATATCCATTCATCATGGTGAGTTTATAGACATCCAGCTTCTCTTCACTGAATATTCAGCTTATTCAAGTAGTGCCAACTCATGACATAAAAAGCAAGCTAACCAGCCATTAAGGCCAGTGTCTGACACACACACACACACACTCATGACTAATTGGTAGAAAAGTTTCATCTCATTATTGCTGAGCTGATAATATTCAATTACACATACAAACAAAAGATAAGAGAAATATGAAAAATTGGAAACAATGCAAAATTCAAAACCTCTTATGTTGACTTTATCTCAAAGTTCTCATCAACTGTGGTTTGCATGTGATGTAGGAAAATCTCCATTTAGACAAAATAAAGACACAAGGAGCTGAATCAGATAAGCTAGATACCTATCTAGTGTCCCCACTTTGTCATCTCATGCAATTCAAAGGACAACAGGATGCTCAAGCTTTGGCAACCACAGAGATAAACAGTTCCATCATCCTCATATCACAGAGGGAAAAAGTGAAGCTCAGAGAGGCTTCCTCCTGTGGTCTCAGCCCATGCTGGGGACTAGAAGAAGACCCTGATCTTTTCATTCTCCCCTGAAGCTCACAGGGGCTGAGGGCTTGACTTCCACTGCATTGGTGTAGGTTCCACGTCAAAAAACAGGGCAGAGATGTCAAGGAAACTGTCAAAAGCAGATCAGCTGTCATAGTACTGACTCTTGAAGTGTCCATAAAGTAAGCTCCTAAGGGTAGTAGATGTTAAGTGTCAGAAAAGGTCAAGCTAGTTACTCAATCAGTGAAATAGCACAGAAAAATCTTCCTACAACCTGAATGAGCAAGGAAATGAATTCTCCCCTTGAGATTCCAGAAGAGAGAACACAACCCTGCTGAACAGTTGTATGGATGCCAGCCTGATAAGACCCACTTCAGACTCAAGAACAGTAAGAAAATAAATTTGTGATGTTTTAAGTCATTAAGTTTGTGGTAATCTGTTATGGCAATAATAGAAATCTAATATATCCTCCAACTCCAGAAACCTGTTCTTACATTCTCTGACTCAGTAAATGGCACCACCAATCACCTTCCTTCCCAAGCTTAAAACCTCAGGGTTAAATCTGAGTCATCCCTTTATAAAAACTCTCAAATCTAAATGGTCTTAACATTTAGTGTCTTATCCATTTACTATAGGCATGTTGTGGATGGAAATTAAGTGTAATGCATTTCTGTAACCCATGTTCCTTTGGCAGATAGTAAGAGTTCAATAAAAGTGCATTAAAATAAACTAGATCAAGAATAGTTAATATCGCCTATAATCCTGATTCATTTGTCCCATTTGCATCCCAGGTGCCACTTGTCTGAATCACACACATCCCCTTGCTCCTGCAATTTAGCATCAGTCTGTATCCCGGACTCGAGATCTGCTCTCTCTTATGTCCACCACACCATCATCCGAGTTATCCTCCTAAAACACAGCCCTGGTTATTTCACTTACAGAAGGCTCCAAATTCCATAGAATGGCATTAGGGCTTCTACCTCCAATTTACCTTTGCAGCTTCTTCCCTCACCACTTCACCCCCAGGAACTCTGTTCTTCAGCCATGGCAGGACACACAAAGTTATTGTGTCAGTTAAGATCTTCCAAGAAGCAGACACCAAGACTGTATGTGCAAGGGATTTATTGGGAGAAATAATGGCAGAAGAAATGAAGGGGGAAGGATCAGGAGCTGCCAGGAAGAGTTCAGACCACAATACAGGTGGGACACTTGTAAAATAAAAAGCAGGAGGGTCGGGGTGGGGAAGGGAGAGAAGGAGGAATTGGGTTGTAAGAGCCTTAGACTGCAGTGTATCTCTGAGAAACCTGTGGTCAAGCCAATGGGATTCCCTGAACCAAAGCAGCCTGCTAGAAGAATCCATTTCAGACAGAAATGGGCCAGCACTGATAGTCTCAGTGTGCTCAGGCAATGCCTGGGAGTGGCCCAGGAAAAGCACGGCCAGATGTTCACAGGACCTGCAGTCAATGAAAAATTGTCAGTCAGTTATTACACTCCATGCTCACAAGAGATCTGACACATCTCTGTGGACACCTCACAGCTGAACCATGTTGTTTTTTGGAAATCTGAGCTTGGAAGGCTCTTGCTCTTCTTATTTGTTTGGCATAATCACATCAATTCTTTTTTTTTTTTTTGGGGGGGGGGTTCTGCATGTGCTTTTATTCTCATATATTTTTTATTGAGAAATAATTCACATACCATAGAATTCACCCCTTTAAAGTATACAATTCATTGACAGTACATTCACAATGTTATACAGCCATCACTACTATTTAATTCTGGAACATTTCACCTCTAAAAGAAACCCATTAGCAGTCACTCCCCAGCCTTAGCAACCACTATTCTACTTTCTCTTTCTATAAATTTGGAAAAGTGGAATCACACAATATGTACCCTTTTTTTCTGGTTTCTTTCATTTAACATAAGGTTTAAAAGTTCATTTATGCAATAGTTTCTATCACTGCTTCCTTCATTTTATGGGTTTTTTGTGTAAAACCACATTTCTGTTATCCATACATCAATTGATGGGCATTTAGGTCATTTCCACTCTTTAGCTATTACAAAAATGCTGCTGTGAAAGTTCACGTACAAGTTTTGTACAGACTTATATTTTCATTCCATATGGGTAAATACCCAGGAGTGGAACTGTTCAGTAACGTGGTAACTCTATGGAACTGCCATGCCGATATCCACGGTGGCTGCACCATTTACATTCACACCAGCAGTGTACGGGAGTTCCAGTTTCTCCACATCATCATCAAAACCTGCTATTGCTTGTCTTTTTTTAATTATACCAATCCTAGTGGGTGTGACATGACCTCTTATTGTGGGTTTGATTTAAATCCCCAGTGATTTGATAAAATCCCCAGTGATTAACAATGCAGAGAATTCTTCATGCACTTATTGTTGACTGGAGAAATGTCAACCCAAATCTTTTCCCCAATTTTTGATGGGTTATTGGTTTTTTGTTTGCTTGTTTTTGAGTTGTAACTATTCTTTATGTATTCTGGACATAGTCCCTTATTAGACATGCATATGTTTATCCATTTTGTGGGTTCTCTTTACACTTTCTTGATATTATCCTTTGAAGGACTGATTTTTAAATTTTGATAAAGACCAATTTATCTGTTTTACTTTTCTTTCTTGTGCATTTGGTGCATTATTTGTGATCAAATTGCCTAATCCCAGGTCGCAAACATTTACAATTGTTTATTTCTGAGTATTTTTTAGCCTTAGCTCTAAAATTTCTGTTCTTGATCCATTTTTAGTTAATATTTGTATATGGTATGAGGTAGGGATCCAACGTCATTCTTTTTCATGTTGACATCTTTATTGTCTCAGCACTTATTTGTTTAAAAGGCTATTCTTCCCTCTAATGTATTCTCTTGGCACTCTGATTTATTTTTATTTTTATTGTCTAATTGCCATGGCTAGAACTCCCAGTACAAACACGAATAAAGGTAATGATAGTGGACATTTCTGTGGTGCTCCTGAGAAAGCTTGTGCTATCACTGGGTAGAACTATTGTATTGACATCTGTTAGGTCTCGATGGTTTATATTGTTGTTCAAGTCTTCTACTTCCCTGTTGATTTTTTTTCTAGTTGTTCTATCCATTACGATATTGGAATATTGAAGTCTCAAACTATTATTCATCAATTGGCTATTTCCTCTTCAATTCTGTCAGTTTTTCCCTCATAATTTTGACTCTATTTTTAGGTATGTATGTGTATATGTATACGTATATTTGTGTATGTTTATAATTGTCTCATTATCTTCAAGGATTGACCCTTTTATGATTATAACATATCCTTCTTTGCTTCTAGCAAAAACTTTTGTCATAAAGTCTTTTTGTCTAATATAAATGTATTGTCACTCTGTATCTCTTTTTGTTACTCTTTTCAAGCTTTATCTTTTTCCATCCCTTTACTTTCAAACTCTTAGTGCCTTGAAATTTAAAGTATACCTCTTGTACATAGTATTTAGTTGTATCATGTTTTTTTTAAAATGTCATTCTACTAATCTCTGCCTTTTGGTTGCAGTGTTTCATCTATTAATGTAATTACTGATAAGAAAGACTTTACATCTGACATTTTGATACTTAATTTCTATACATATTACATCTTTTTTTGTTCCTCTATTCCTTAATTTTTGTTTTCTTTTATGTTAAACAGGTGTTTTCAGGTATACCACCTCAATTCTCTAATCATTTCTTTTACTATATTTTTTTACATTATTTTCCTGATGGTGGGCCTGCGGATTTCAGATAACATCTTAATTAACAGAAACATAGCACAGATTCATACCAACTTATTCACAATATATACAAAACTTTCCTCCTATATCACTCCATTCCATCCCTGCATCTTTGTGCTGTGATTATCATGCAAATAACATCTTTATATATTGCATGTTTACCAACACAAATTTATAATTATTGCCTATGCAGAGGTCTTTGAAACTAACAGAAGAGTGAAAAAAGAAGTTATAAACAAAAATCCATTAAGATAGTCATTATAATTACCTATATGGTTACCTTCACTAGTGTTCTTTATTTGTTCCTGTTGATTTGAGTTATTCTCTAGTGTCATTTAATTTCAGCCTAAAGAACTATCTATTATTTCTTGTAGGGAAGGTCTGCTAGAAACAAATTCTCTCAGATTTTGTTTATCTGCAATTTCTTAATTTCTCCTTCATTTTTGAAGGATACTTTATCTAGATATAGAATTTTGGGTTGTCAGTCTTTTTCTTTTAACACTTTGAATATGTCATCTCACTCCCTTATGATTTCCATGCTTTCTGGCCAGAAATAAGATGCTATTCTTATACATGATGATTCAACTGCCTTTTGCTTCTTTCAACTGTTTTTGCTTTTTTTTGCTATCTTTTTGTTTGGAGGTGAAGGTTTGGCTATATAATGTGTCCAGGTGTGGATCTCTTTCAGTTTATCCTATTTGGAATCATTGAACTTCTTTGATGCATACATTAAAGTTTTTCAACAAATTTGGGGGGCTTGGGAATATTATTTCTTCAAATATTCTTTCTTCACCTTTCTATCCTCTCCTCCTGAAACTCCTCTTATGAATATGTTGATATGATTGCTAGTGTACCACAGGTCTCTGAGGCTCTACTTTTCACTTTTTAATCTTTTTGTTCCCCAGACTGGATAATTTCACTTGAACAGTCTTCAAAGTCTTTCTTTTGTCCAAATCTGCTGTTGAACCTCTTAAGTGAATTTTTCATTTACTATACTTTTTCAAGTACAGAATTTCTATTTGGTTCTTTTATATATAATTTCTACCTTTCTATTCATAGTCTCTGTTTGGTAACACATCATTCTCATAAATTTTTTAGAACTTTAGACAAGGTTTCCTTCCGTTCTTTTAGCATAAAATATCTGACATATAGTTTTTGTCTAAGTCCAATATCTGAGCAATCTAGGGACAGTTGCCATTAACTGCTTTCCCCGCCCACCCCCCACCCCACCCCCACTGTATGGCCCATACTTTTTTGTTTCTTTGAACTACAATTTTTTTTTTTTTAGAAAATTAGACATTTTAAATAATTTAAAGCAGCAGCTATGGAAATTGGTTTCTATCCCCCTTCCCAGGGTTTTCTACTGTAGCTCTTGGTTGTTCTGTGTTGTTATTGTTGCTATTGCTTTTGTTTTGTGATTTTTTTTTTAATTAATTCCATAGAGTTTGTATTCTATGCCTTATGTGGCCTCTGAAGTTTATGCTTGGCTAATTTAGTGATAAGCTAATGATTGGACAGATATCTCCTTAAACATGGAAACAATACGTCTCTCAGTCTTTTCCAAGGAGCTCTGTGTGTGTCTGAACATACCATACCTTCAACACATAGCCAGGCAGTTTACAACACTTGCTTAGCCTTTGCTTCTTGCTTATGCACAGCCTCAAGTCATCCAGAGTGAGAGCTTCAACCTTCTCAAGTCTTTTCTGGCATATGCACAGCCTTGTTAAAGACCCTCCCTATGTGTTAGTAATATGGAGATAAACGGCCCCTGATCCATAGAAGCCCATAGTATCATGAAAGACTGATTCTTAGAGAATACCTTAACTATCCAAGGTTAGTAAATAAATTTTCTTAATGCCCACCTGAAGAGGTTTGTGCTTGTTTGTTTGTTTGTTTTTACCCTTTAGTTAGAGCACTGTGATTGATTGGTCATGTCTGCTATGAACACAGAAGGTGGTAGAATGATAAAAATTCCACAGATTGCCATCCCCACTCTAATACCTTAGACCACATCATGTAGAGACTGACTTTTTGCATTATTTTCCCATCTCTTCACATTAGTTTCCCATCTTATGTGCTATACTTCATCTCCTTGAAACTTGTCTCTCAATTGAACGATGAAATAATAATAATATATTTTATGGGACTGTATGAAGATTAATTATTTTATGCAGATAAGATTATTTAGAAAATGTATATAAAGCAACAAATCCAGAATCTGAGTCACAATAAAATTCATTATCCTTTATATCAGTGGCTCTCAAAGGGATGGGATAGAGCTATTTTCCTCCCAGGTGACACTTGACAATGTCTGAAGACATTTCTGGTTGTCAGGACCAGGGGAGGAGTGCTACTCACATCTGCTAAATATAAGCCAAGGATGCTGCTAAACATTCTAAAATGCACAGGACCACTGTCCACAGAAAACAATCAACCAGCCCAAAAATGTCAATAGTGTGAAGATGAGCAACTGTGCTTTAAATGATAGTGGAATAAGGGAAATATGCTAAAGCAAGTTTTGAATATCAGATTTTAGTTCTTACTAGCTTTTCATGCAAAATATTCATTTTTTTCCTCTTAAAATAATAGAAGAGTCAAGAACTTTCATCTTGTATTTGTTATTTAATAGGTCCATTAAAATACATATATTACTGTATCAAAAAAAATTTTTTTAGTTCTGCTATTTTAAATATAACTGGTTTTCTCTGAAACTTTTGGGATACAAGGTAAGACATAAAAAATTAAGCCTACTTTCCCACCCTCCTTTCCTCCATCCCTTATTTTCTTTCCTCCTTTCCTTTGTCCCACCCTCTTTTTTGCCTCTTTCCTTTTTCTCAAAGCTCTATAAAAATGGCTGTCAGGTGCAAGCAAAGCTTTGCAAAGAGGATCAAGCCACATCATTTGCATTTCAAGTTCACCATGAAAATTTATGCTCCTGCAACAGACAGGAAGCTTAGGAAGCTGATTTCTCTGGTGACATATGCACTCCATAAGGAAGAAATTGCTGTTATCAAAATAACTGAGCTAAAATATCAGGATATTTGCCTAAACTCAGAGAGCTTGCCATATAAACTGCCACTGAGCAGGGACTGCATATGGGATTAGAACCTGCATTTTGGAGGGACGATCTGTTAGCCCAGTCAGCAGAAGCAACACAGTAAATAACACTAAAACGAAATAAGCCACATTCTCAGAAAAGCTGTACTTTATGTTGCAATGGGCAGTCAGGGAAATAGAGATAAGTAATGGTTGCCCACTACAGTCTTGGATTTCTACCCACCCACTGCCTTCCCAGGCAGTGTGTACCCGTGTAAGGACTGATTACAGGTCAGACCCTCTTGATGGGAGGAACATGTGCATAGAGCTAATAGTAACATGGTAGAGAAAAAAATGAGGGATGGGCTTAAAAAAAACAACAGTGCCATGAGGGTAGAAAAGGGTAAGTTAATTCCATCTGCATGAGATTAGGGAGGTCTTCTTCTAGGAGCCCCATTTCCTCATAATATGAACAGATCTGCATAACGACTTCTTAACTTGGAATCCATGGACTCTTGGGTGGAGCTCGTGAACATGGGTGGGAAAAAATCACATCTTTATGTTCACCAATCTCTATCTGACATTAGCATTTCCTTCAATTATTAACGAAGGTCTCATGCAGTAATATTAGTAGACTATGATTTTGTCACCAATAGAAACCACAGATATTTTCATACCATGTTACAATTATTGCAGATAACGGAAATATTATTTGTTTCATCACTACCTTGAAATCACAGTAATCATTAGGCCAATTATTCTATCTTGTTAATAGGTACATTAAAAATACATATATTACTGTATAAAGAATTTATTTTTTTTTGGTTTTGCTGTTTTAAATATAATTGGTTTTCTCTGAAAATTTATGGATTTTACATCTTATGTTTAAAATTATTATTTTTAGTCAAGTGAATAGGATTCAGGAGACCAAATGGACCCAAGGCACATGAAAGCTAAAAACGCATAACAGACAGGAAAAATGGAGACCAGAGTGAACTCCCATGTCAAAGAAGGATGCTTGCACCACTGGTTTGCGAATAACAGAAAAAAACATCCAACATTTTACAGTACTTAACCATGGGTCAGACACTGCTCTATACCAGCCAAGTTAATTCTCCCAACAACTCTATGAAGTAGTTTTGATTATTTTTCGTATTTCACAAATGAGGAAACTGAGGCAAAAAGAGGTTAAGTGACTTGCCCACAGTAACACGGTCAGCAAGAGGTGAAGATGGCAGACTGCCTTCAGAGGCCAAGCTGGTAAAGTTGCACCATACTGCAGCACAAAAATAACAACAGCATCAAAATAACAGCAATGACCAGGCACTGCGCCACTGCTTTAGGACATCATCTGATTCAATCCTTACAACACTTGGAAAAAATTATCTCCATTTTATGGAAACTGTTGCCCAGAGAAACCATGAAATTTTCCAAAGTTGTACAATTTATAATTGGCGGAGACAGAATCCAAATTCAAGTCTGTATGGTGTCAAGCCCGGGCTCTTGATGTTTGCACCAAAGAATATGACAGCGGAGGTCAGAATCCATGGACGGTAGAGGGTACACACATAAGTCCGGGACTGGAACACAGATGACTTTGAATGCCATATGAGGATGTTTGATTTTAGTCTGTGGCAATGGAGCGTTATTAATGGCTTTTGAGCAGAGAACCAATAGTATATGACCAATATTGTAGGCAGCATTCTGAAAACAGTATGAAGGAGCAAAAACTGAGAGGCAGTGGGAACAGTTAAGCCACCATCAGAGCATGGCCCTAGGAGAAGTTAGGAGAAAGGAAGGGACAGAGGGCAGGACATTTGAGGAATGGATAGAACCTGGTACATAGCAGACATGGTGGGGTTGGGGGCGGTGCAAGGAAGTGACAAAGATATGGCCCAGGGGTCCAGCCTGAGCCATTAGGTTAAAGGTGGGACCAATAAGTGAAGCAGGCAACCCCAGAGGACAAACTTATCTTTAAGCCACAAAGACAGTGGAAAGGTAATGATTCTTCTTTAAACATATTGAGTCTGCAGTACCTGTGTAATAAGCTTGTGGATACAGTCAATGGAAATTTGAAAATGTGGGTGTGGTCCTTGGCAACTGAGAAGCCAAGGCTGCAGATGTCGTTTGGTGTGTTGTTGGTGCTCCTACATTTCTGAAATGTAGTAGAATAAAGAAGTTTATCCAGTGAAAGAGCTGAGAAATGGGCAGATAGACAAGGGGCTTAGAACTCAGGAGAAGAAACTGCTTTTATTACTGGAAGAAGGTAATAGGGACAACAACAAATAAAGGAGCAAGAAAACAACAAAATAGATCCCCAAGTAAGATCCTGAATTTTCTTTTCTGCAAGTTCTTTAGCAAGGTGGAGATGGCAGAATGACATTAGAGGCCAAAGAAGTATGCTTGCACCACTAGTTTGAGAATAACAAGAAAAATAACAATTGCCGAAGGAATTTGCTTTTCAATTGTAAAACTAGCAGGATTGAGGTGCATGAAAGTGTGTGTGTGTGTGTGTATACTGGGTGTGGGATTATTAAATAAAAGATGACAAAATTGGCCCTGAATTGTTCACAACTCTGTATAGCAATACTACAACATTGTGTGAACCCTGGAAATAACTTGCAGAGAAATTTAAGACATGACAATATAAAAACAGTTTGAATAGGAATGTGGTAATAGACATAAAGAACTATGGAGCCTTGGGGGGAGTGGGTAAAATATAAAGTAGTGGATAATAAACTAGTCAAGCAGGTGAATCATTTTAAATACCTGGGAAATCTCATTAGCTCAGGAGGGGGTCGAATCCAGAAGCTAAAAGATTAAAATTGATTACAATAAAGAAGAACATTAAAGGAGGTTTATAATATAGTCACAAAGCTGATTACTAAATTTGGCAGGGAAACTTGGATATGAAAAGAAGAAGATAAAAAGACAATATGGTAGAAGCTGTTGAAATGAAATCTCCTCTCTCACTGGCAGCCTGGATAAGATTTGAAGAGTGGAATTATGCAGCATGCTTAATATTGGTAATCAGTAAAGCATATCGAAAGAATGAACAGAGTCCAGAACTGCAACTGAATAATCAGTAGGAGTAAACAAGGTAGAGATCACTACGTGGAATATAACCT
Source organism: Choloepus didactylus (assembly GCF_015220235.1). NCBI lineage: Eukaryota > Metazoa > Chordata > Mammalia > Pilosa > Megalonychidae > Choloepus > Choloepus didactylus. The sequence goes on from NC_051307.1 coordinate 238,120,277, forward strand.
TGAAATGCCATTTAGTCCAAACAAAACAAGCCACACCACTCAAAAGTCTGCCCATCCAAATATCAGTCTCTTCAATGCACAGGGCAAGCTCCAGTTTTTTGGTGCCTGTGTCAATTAGAAATCTTCTAATTTGCCAGTAACAGAAAACAAAGCCCTTCTTTAGGAAGAGGGAAATTTCCGAACTTCTGAACCAGGAAATTCCAAGGCTAGCAGTGTGTTTAAATTCAGCTTATGACAGAGGCCCAAATAATTTCCAAAGAACTATGTTCTCTTTGTCTCTGAACTCAGCTTTGCTCTCTTCCTGAAGTGATTTCTTTCTCATATAGGCTCTTCCCTCTTGGTTTCAAGATGGCTGCCACTGCTCCAGACTTTATCCTTTCTCAGCTTTCTAGCCAGTAGGTTAAAACACTACTCTCCCCACAATGGTTAGGCATCACTCTTGGGTCTGACTCTCCCTGGCCAGACACGAACCATCTGTCCACCCCAACCCAATCACTATAAGTCAGGGAATGGGATATGACAATTGGCTTAAGCCAATCTGAGCTCACTCCCAGAGTGGAGGGGATTAGTAGACATAAAAACATATGAGTTAAGAGTGGGAGACAGATAATTCCCCAAGAAAAGCCAAGGGGTGGTTTTCACCAAAAAAGGGGGAGATAGGGAGGAGGCAGGCAGGGAATGGATGCTGGATAGCAAAATAATAATAATAATAAAAATTCACTGTAATAATAACCTTCAGCTCTGAAAATCTTTCCTTTTGTCTTACTTAATCCTCTTGTGCTAAAATTTTAATCCACTTCATTCTGTTTTGAGCAGCAGAGATGTCAAGTACATATTTTAGGTAAAAATCCTCATTGTTACAATGGAGAAAGGTCTTTTGACACTTCTCATTGGTGCTTTGCCTAATTGGAGTAATTCTAGCTATTGTAGATTAAGCTGTTCTTGTCTTCTTTCAAGCAACTTAATAAGAAAGCAATACCAGAATATATACTTAGAAAGATAACATGATCTGTCAGTACCATTGGGCTATCACACTGCTCTATGTACAAAGAACTACTGATTATTTACTTGAGTTCCTCTGGTTATCATCTATGTCTTTCTACTGTAAGGCATCCACCATTCACCCTTTCAAGCCTCACAAAGGAAGGTCTGACATTAATTTCAACATATTAAACATCTGTGCAATTAATGTTGTTGAGAACATCAAATCTCTTGGAAAATAACTCAGGAACGGATGAACATTGCAGACGTTCTGTGCAGACCACCTCTTGCATTGCACACTCATTTTTCAGCCAAGAGAATGTGATTATTATACAGATGAAGTAAGTCAAATACATCTTATCTGGCTCCTCGAGTTGAGGTATCTGAACAAATTAACAGGTTAAACTTTTATTTCACTCTGAGAAGAGTTAAACTCTCTCCCTACATTATATTTTCACAGTGTATAATTACAAATGCCAATCCAGAAGCAGTAAAGGCTTCCCTTGAACACATTAAGGTGAAACCTCACATCTCTGGGGAGAAGAAAATGAGAGGCAAATTGCACTGTGTCATCCATCAGGCTGGGGCATTTCTCTGCACAGAGTGTACAGAAGAAAAAATGCATAGCTATAGAAAGGTCCCTAAGCATGAAGATAAATATCAGGAGTGGCATTCTGTTCTCTCTGCTTGGTCCCACCCCTTTCACTCCATACTCCCCCTCCTCTCTTACCTATGAAAACCTCTAAATAAAATTGTAAAAAAGAGGAGTCATTAGAAAATGATGCTTATTTGTAGAAACCAAGGTCTGATTTCTTACTTATTTAAAACAGGAAAGAATTCTCTTTTACAACACCTCTCTTTCTGGTTGTCCTCACATTGTATTGTCAGAGCTTTCAAATACAAAATGAACTGCATTTCTTTTCGTCACAAAAGGCAAAGAAAAATGAAAATCTTCCAAGAGAAATGTATTCAAGGAACTCAGAAGATCGTATAATACAAAGAGACAAGCAAGATATTGTCCCAGAAATATATAATTCAGTTTTTTGCCAACTTCTACAAGTACGAGAAATGCTCAGGATGACGATCATCCTTCGGTGTGGCAGACAGCTCTGAAGCACATTCATTCATTCTCTGAATGAACATCGCTTGATGTCTATTACATGCAGTTGCATGCATATACTGTTTCATTAAATTACCCCCCTTTTAATGAAGAAGAAATTGGGAGCTCAAAGCGGTTAAACAACTTGTCTAAGTTCAGAACCACAGCCTGTGTAAAACTGTTTTAAGTAGCCCTCTGGAGAGGTCCATATGGCAGGAAACCTCGGCTGCAGCCACAGGAATGAGCTCGGAAGCAGATTCTCCAGTCAAGCCAACCCCTTGGCTGCAACTTATCAAAGACCTGGACTCTGAACCACCCAAGTAAGCCATCCCTAGATTCCTGACCCTCAGAAACTGTGTGAGATGCAGCATTTGTTGCTTCAGGCTACTAAATTTTGGGGTAATTTGTTATGCTTCAATAAATAACACAGAAAGTTATGTCAATTTCAGAGAAGACAAGGCCAGCTATCAAGAGTAGAGAAAAGGTAGGTTATTCTTGGGCCTTTAGGGAAGAAATAAAACATTTTTCTGCGATCCAGACTGGAAGGAAAGAGGCTTCCTGGGTTATTCACCTGGCAAAGGGTTGGAGAATTTCTAAAAAAAGTGACCCAGGGTAATTTTCTTTTTTCCTGGTACACTTATTACATGTGAAGTAAATTTTGTTAAAGTGTGCCATGTGGAATGATGGTGAAGGTATCTGAGTCTGTGCTATAGAAACTTCTATGTAAAGCAGAGTGGCTACATATTATTTGCTATTACAAATTAAATTATGTATCAAATAAGAACTAAATTTTTCAGTGTCTCCTTCAGAGCATGGAAATATTTGCCTTGAAAGCAGCTGGACTCCCTAATAATATCAACTTGAATCTTCAGTGATCTGTTTCTGTACTATCATTTTGTTGAATAAATGATCTTTTAATTCTCCTGTTAAAAAATTAAATAATCACCAAAAGTACAGCAAATGTACCTTGACTGTATACTCTGGAAGATGCTGATTAGATATTGTGAAAAATAAAATGTTCTTCTTGCCATCAAGAAGCACATTCTTAGACAGCAGAGAGACACAAAGATTCAGGATCTATGCAACAGAAATCCCTAGACCAGTTACCACATGTCAGGCCCTGGATTCAACTCGGGACAGATGACATGAAGTCAGATACAGCCTCTGTCCTTGGTATCTTTAAGTTCATGCGGGTGCAAACAAGACAATAAAGTAATATGACACTATGTGTAATAAGAGATAAGCACTAGATGTTCATAGAATGAGCTTGGAACCTAAACAGAGGTCAATGGTATCTCGTGGGACAATTTTGAGCAGGGGAGCAGCATGTTATGATAGATTCATCTAGATAACTAACAATACCAGACAAAGCTTTTGAGGAGTCAAGCAAGAGATATGGACATTAAATACTGCAAAAAAAAAAAAAAAAAAAAAAAAAAAAAAAAGGAGAATTTACAATGGACTGCGGTTATCAGAAAATAATCCACTGGGGAGGACTGACAGTGGATCTTGAAATACTTAAAAAGAGAAAAGGTGGGGGAAATGATGAAAAAAATGAAGAGGACATGTTAGAGAGACCACTTTACTGCCATTTAGTAGTCATAAATGTATTTAGTATTTAGAAAAGGAGAAAGAGCTTTTGAGAAGGACTTGAATGGTAGTATGAGTTCAATATTGCCATGATAAAGCTGTGTAACAAATAATCCCCAAATACCAAGGGCTTATAACAAAAAATTCCTTTTTTCTTGCTCATGGGTCTTTGGATCAGCTAAGGCAGCTCTTCTTCAGGCTGTGAGTTGAGTCCAAGTTCACTACATCTGTCTTCATTCTGGGGCCCAGGTTAAAGCGATAGGAGCTACTTGGGTCATGTTCTTTTCATAACAGAACACAGGGTGGAAAAGCCATGAAAGCAAAGCTTCTGCTGCATCATAACCACTAACCCTTGTAGGGTCAAAGTAAGTCACATGATCAAGTTCAACATGGTTGGATTGGGGAAACAAACTCTGCCCACTTGGAAAAGGACAGCAAAGTAAGCTAGTAAAGCCTGGGATTTAAAATCCCATTTGGGGAAGTGAAGAATTGAGAAAAGTTATCAAATCTATCACAGCCAATGACAGAATTTTAAATTCAAGTTATAGACAATAGAGATCCACTGATGTTTTTGAGTATCCGAGTGGAAAGCAGTGAAACATTTTAGGATGGCACAGATTAGAGGTGAAAAAAGAGTTAGGGAGCTAGTGCAACAGTTCAAATGTGTGGTAAAAGGAAGGAACTTTACCATAATCAAACAATGGTGATTGGGGAGAAAGAGCCAAGACTGCCTGGAGGGTGAACTAAGAGAACTTTAAGGATTGATTGGAAATCATAATAGGCAGAAGGAAGAGTCCAGAATGATTCCAATATCCCACATTTGGATGAGCAGAAGCTCTGGGTGGCATAGATCACTTCAAGTAGAGGAGCTAACCTGGAGGGTGGGGAGGATGGGAGAAGACCGCAGCAGAGTTGTGTATAACATGGTATCCCCATGCTATGACAGATGTAAACATGGGATGGCCAAACAGAAATGTCTGGTACAGGTTGGAAAGGTCTAATTAGCATCTAGGAAAGAGGCCAGAGCTGAATTTGTAGAATAGAGGGTCATCCACATGAAGGAGGAGCTGAGGTTTCCAAGGCAGGGGAACTGAGCATAAAGATAAAAGACTTAATTTTGCAGAAAAGGGGATATGAGAGAAGGAGAAGATGAATAAAGAAGTGAGACAAAGAGAGTGATATTGTTGCATTAAAAAGAACTCTGTAAACAATAATACATAGAAAGCAAACTTCTCTACATAATTACCTTACATATGGTTTTGTCCCCATTAAAAATTATTTTTGGATTTAAAAAACAGATTGCATTTCTCTTGCTTTGTGATACATGATCTATATAACAAGAACAAGTAAAGATATGAATTTACAGATGTTAAAAAGCTGGAAGAGAAACACAACAGCTGCAGTTTTAATGAAAGCATAATCTGTTATGTGTTGAAATAAGCAACATACATTTGCCGTGATGGGGCAGCCCTTATGAAATTTTATTGCAGCAAAGTGAAAAATCTGAGCAGAGAAACTTTTCTAGCCAAGAGGGAGAAATGAGATGAATTCTTTTAATTTTCTTTAAACTGAAGTGTTCCTTTACATATGCTAGTGTCACAAGAGGGAAACAAAAATGGCTTGTATTAGTACTGTATACTTTTTAAAAAACAAAATAAAACAGCTTATGAGAGCATCATAAAATCATTTCTTCATTACCATGTTATGTATGATGCCAGGTCTAACATATATAACAGAATCTTACACAAACCATGGAAACATGTACAAGAGTGACAATATTCATACATTATATCAGAAACACACACTATTGTTGACAAAAAGCAACTGTACACATAGTGGTCTTTGACCATCGCAAAACCTCCATGAAGTAGTCTGGGGGGATGTTCTTACCCAATTTACAGATGACAAAACAAAGCGTAAGACAGATTAAAGGATTTGCCCAAGATCAGCCAGCTGGAAGGTCAAAGTGCTTTCTAAATCCAGGTTTGATGTCCTTTCCACTACATCAAGATAATTATCTACACACAGAAGTCCCCCTTCCCTACAGCTTTCCGTATTCCTCTCCCACAACACACAGTCCTGATTGGAGACCTCCAATGATTCTTTACCACCCACCAGATGAAGTCCAGTATCAAAGAGCATACAAGAGTCTTTGGAATTCTCCTTCATTTACCACGGTTTTCTCAGTCCCTACCACTGCCTCCACACCCGCCTCATCACATCACTTACCCTGCCATGTTTCCAGTGCACTAACCACCCCAAATGCCTGATGCAGTGATTACAATACTGGTTTGGGGACATTCTGATAATGCACGCTATTTTTAATTTTTTTCTTTATTTGTAGTGGAAATTTTATTGAGATAAGTATAGATTCACATTAGTCATAAGAAACAAAACAGAGATATCCTTTGTATATTTTGCCCAGTTTCTCCCCTAGGTAAATGAGCCCAACTCACCACTATCAACACTAGGATATTGACCCTGATCAATCCACTGATCTTATTTGGATATTCCAAGTTTTACTTGTACACATTTGTAAGTGTGTGTTAAGTTTTACACAATTTTATCACCTGTGTAGGTCTGTGTATCCATCACTACAGCAAAGATACTGAAAAGTTCCAACACCATAAGGATTCTTTGTGTTGTCCTTTTAAAACTACACCCACCTCCCTCTCATCACCCATCCCCTACCCCTTGCCTATAACCCTAACCTCTGGCAACCACTAAATTTATCCTCTGTTTCTAAACATTTGTTATTTCCAAAATGTTACATAAGTGGAATAATGCAGTATGTAACCTGTTGGAATTTTTTTTTCACTTAGCATAATTCCTTAGAAATTCATTCAACTTGTTGTATATCAAAAGTTTGCTTCCTTTATTGCTGAGTAGTATTCTATATTATGTAGTTCCACAGTTTCTTTAACTATCCATCCCTTGAAGGACATCTGAGTTGTTTCCAGTTTGGGGCTAGGACAAATAAATATACTATGAATGTTCATGTACAGATATTTGTGTGAACATGTTTTCATTTCAGTGGGGTACATATCCAAGAGTGCATTTCCTGGGTCATAGGTAGCTTCATGTTTAGTTTTATAAAAAAAAAAACTGCCAAGCTATTTTCTACTTTCCAGATGGCTGTACCATTTTATGTATGAGTGATCCAGTTTCTCTGAATCCTTATCAGCATGTAGTGTTGTGACTGTTTTCTTAATGTTAACATTCTGATAGGTGGGTAGTGATGACTCCTTGCGGTTTTAATTTGCATTTCCCTAATGGCTAATGATCTTGAGCATCTTTTCATGTGCTAATTTACAATATATATGTTACATGATATATAATACATATACATACATAATACATTTATAATATATACTATACACATACAAAGAGAGAGAGGGAGAGAATCTCCTTGGTGAAATGTATGTTGATAAACTTTGCCAATTTTCTAACTGGATTGTTTGGATTTTTATGGTTGAGTTCTGAGAGTTCTTTTCTATCTCAGATATGTGGTTCTCAAATATTTTCTCACAGTCTATAGCTTATATTTTTAATCTTCTTCATATAGGCTTTCACAGAGGAAAATTTTTTCATTTTGATAAGATTCAGTTTATCAATATTTCCTTTTATGGATTCTGCTTTTGCTATCAAGTCTAAGAACTGCTTGCCTAACCCTAGATCCTGAAGGATTCCTCCCATGTTTTTTTCCTAAAAGTTTTATAGTTTAATGATTTACACTTAAGTCTATGATCCATTTTGAGTTAATTTCTGTAGAAGGTATGAGGTTTAGTCTAGCTTTATTGATTTTGCCTATGAACATCTAATTGCTGCAATGCTATTTGTGGAAAAGATTTTAAATGTTTTCACACCTTTGTCAAAATCAATTGAGCATATTTGTGAGGGTTAATTTCCGTGTTCTCCATTCTGTTCATTCATCTATGCTTCTATCTCTCCACCAGTATCACATTTTCCTCATTACTATAAATCTTAATAACCTTGATTCCTCCTACTTTATTCTTCTTTGTCAAGATAGTTTGGGAAATTTTAGACCCTGTCCCTTTCCATATAAATTTTGTAATACACTTGCCTATCTCTACAAAAATCCTTGCTAGGATTTTAATAGAAATTGCCTTAAAGCTATGAATCACTTTGGAGAGAACTGACATCTTAATTATGTTGAGTCTTCCAATCCATGACCATGGTGCATCCCCCCATTTATTTAGGTCTTCTTTGATGTCTTTCTTCATATTTTATAATTCTCAGTATACAGATCCTGTCCATGTGTTGTTAAGCATATGCCTAGGAAATTAATTTAGGGGGAGCAATTGTAATGATTTTCTTTTTATCTTGAATTTGGCATGTTCATTACTAGTATGCAGAATTATAATTGATTTTTGAGTATTGGTATTCTACCCTGTGACATTGCTGTACCCATTTACTGGTTCTAGGAGGTGTGTAGATTCCTTGAATTTTTCTACATAGGCAATCACGTCCTCTGCAAATAAAGATGATTTTAATTCTTTCTTTACAATCTGTGTGCCCTTTATTTCTTTGTTGCCTCATTGCAGTAGCTACCACTTCCAGTATTAACTGAATAAGAGTGGAGAGAATGGTTACCCTTGCTTTGTTCTCAATCTTAGAGAGAAAGCAATCAGTGTTTGACCATTAATTATGATGCCAGCTCCTTTTACCCACCTTTCAACATTCTTCTTTCATTGTCTCTTGCATCATTTTCAGACTTTATAGTTGTGCTTACCTGGGAGGAGCAGGGAAAAATGTGTCTGTGCCTTTTTATTCAGACTACAAGTCAACCATGCTCCTACTGTCAGCATAATACCATTATTTCAGATGCAGGTCAACAACTTTCTTCACCTTTCTTGGTCTTATCTTCAGTCCCTATCTCCTTCCCCCTCCCTGCCTCCTCACTCCCATCCCCAATGCCCTCACCACAAACTCTCTCATCCACAACAGCATCAACAATAACAATTACAACAACAACAATAAAAGACCGAACACGAAGCACATGGGTAGCTCCACCAAAGTTAGGGGAAAATGTGGGCTAAGTGCAGAGAAAACCCTCTAGGCCAGCCTGCAGAGAGACATCAACACTGCTGAGGAGTGCAACTGAAGGACGCTGCACAGCAGTATGACTAATATTTTATTTTAGCAATATAATGCTTGGATAACAATTATATTTTCAGAATTTTACATTTTACTTGTTATGCAGTATGTTCATACATTTCTGCTTTGAAAGATTTTTGATATTTAGTTTAACTTATTTTTAAAAATTTGTGAATTCTGAACAATTTTAAATAAAATACTAGTATAAATGCTAGTATTTTAGCATTACATGAAATAAATAGTAAAACTCCAGTGCCAGAATTACTAAGTGCACTGTCCTATGAACATGTCAACACCTAGATATTTTAATCTTCATTTATTTCTGATCTTTTAACAAATTACAGTCTTCCACTGTGCAATGAGCAAGATAGTAAGAGTCTTTTGACTATTTATATATTACAGAAACTTGGACAATACAGAAAAGATGAGCTCACAGCAAATTTTGGCATGCCCCCAGGCTACCATTCAAATTGGCAATCAGTAAGTCATCTTTGTACATGTATTTGCAAAATATACTACTGTAGAACCCAATACATTCCCAACCAAATCAAAGACATCAATTAATGAAACCCCAGGGGCTTTGGCAATTTCAGTGGGTAGGCAATAGGAATCACCAAGATTCATGATGGTCTGGGGGAAAGAGGCGGGTCAATTGCATAGCACAAAGATATTATACTGTTTCCAACTGCACTTACTAAAAATACAGATTCTATAATCTCAGAAGGTGGATTTTATAATTATGACCATCTGACTTTTCCCCCATGAAATACTCATTAAATATCCAGCATTCTATTTTTGTGCTTTATAATAATTACTTGAGAAAAGGTAAAAGAATCTGAAAGAATGTACTAAGGTTTCCATTTACCACAACTGGTAACAATGACTAATTAATAGTGATAATAACAGAAAGTAATTACTCCTTATTGCTCATTCCAGCTACACATATATAGTGTTTCCACAGAAGACAGATTGGTAGGAGAGAAACAGCTACTGTTATCACACCTACTCGAGTGCCTGATGCATTATCTTCCTCTTGTACCTTTCAGAAACCGCTTTAGGGCTCACCTTGCCAAAGGACTTACTGCACCTGATATTTAAGGCCCACACCTTTGTCCATGATATTATCTAATGCATAAGAGAGGTTCCATCTTCTCCCCTTCCTCAAAGCTTCACCTGGCCACTCAAACCACCAGATATAGTTCTCTTCTCTTAACTCCTGGAGAACAAGTGGAAAAAATCACGGAATGCCCAGAGGGACAAGATCCTGTTTCAACCTGCCCTTTAACTTATTTGTCCATTTATTCATTACACAAGCATTTATTAAGCCCTACTTCATTGTTAATCACTGTTCTAGGCATGAAGATATAGCGGTGGAGAACACAAACACATCCCAAGCCCATAGGAGATTACTTGCTCATCTTCTCTAGAGACCAACTACTCAGGGCCACACAGGAGGGTCCTCTCACTCTTGCAACTGACAGCCCTTGAAAGAGCTCAAGATGGTGACTTTATCTCTCCTCTCTCTTTGGTCTAAATACCTCTGACTACTGTATGACTGCACTGAATCTTTATTATCTGTCTACATGTATGTCTCCCCAAATAAACAAGAGGAATTTATTGGCTCATGGTTCTAAGGCTAAGAGAAGTCCAAAATTGAGGTATTAACAAGGAAATGGTTTCTTCCTGCAGACTGAGGCATTTTGGGGCTGGCTGCTAGTGAGGCTTGGCCCTTGAGTTTTCTGTCACATGGCAATGCCTTTAGCAATTTCTCCTTTCTCCTCTGAGTTTCCTTGATTTCTAGCTTTTTCCTGTGGCTTTCTCCCTGTGTGTCTGAATTACATTCTGCTGAGAAAGAACTCTTGTAATCTGGACTAAAGCCAAATCTGATTCAGTTGGGCCACACCTTAACTGAAGTAACATCTTTAAGAAATCTTATTTACAACAAGTCCACACCCACTAGAATGCAGACCAAGACTGAGTACATCTCCAAAATGGGGTAGATGATTCAATCCACCACATGTAGATGGTCTTTAATTGTGTTTCCCTGAAATTTGGATATACATTATATGGCCACATTTGGATATACATTATATGGCCACAGTATTACTATTTAATGAGCACTTATTATGAACAAAGGAATTTTTTAGATCTTCTGAAGGTATAAAAAAAATGAGGCTTTATCTAACATTGCATATTTTTTCTCTGGGAAGACAAAAAGGTAAATGCAAACTCAAGAGATACCATTTTGGAGCATAAATAAAGGGGGCAAATCAAAGTATAAAAGCAGGAATTGTAGTGCTCAACTGATGCTAATTTTGCATCCAAATACATACACACACACACACACATACACACATCTCTAGACTGAAATTCATGAATATTATGACCAAAGAGGACCATCAACTCAAGCTGTGAAAGTTCATCCCATCATTAGCAATGCAAGTGTAGTATTTGATTTGTGGTTCCAGTTCTCGTTCATTGTTTGCATGCTGGAAATTTCTATTTCAACCACAATGGAGCTGGTTTGAGATTAAAATCATAGAGTTGGTTAAAAATAGCAGAGACTTTATCTTAACGCCATAAAACCATTTAACCAGAAGGTATGTTTGGGACTTGCAATCTTTCTGAAAACATATGAATATGTTTCCTTCTCAGGCTATAATATCCTTGCTTTCCAATATTCTAGCTTTTGTACATCTCTGTGGTATCCACATTAAGTTCATTTGTGCCACACTGACTACTATTTTTAGTATTTGATCCTGCAGCTTTCTAATCTACCATAACTCTGCTTTCAAGAAAATAAAAAGTTTCTTTAATTTATAAAGTAATTTTTTTAAAAAAAGAAAATCTTCTTAATATGGCAAATATCTCAAAAGGCACAGATTAATAATGTAAACTATTACTGTCATGTCCTAAGAATGAAAATTTCCACAGAACTCTATGGTTGAAGAGTGCTTTTTCACATCCAAATTTCATTTAATCCTCTTGCAGGGTGGGGCTGTAGATGTTCTTTTCTTCATTTTTTTGGGTGAGGATACAGAAGCACAGAGAAGTTGAGTATCTTGTCTGAAGTTACACAGCTAGACAGTGATAGAGTTCGGACTCAGATTCAGGCCCACTGATCTTACATTCACTGATCTTCCCATCATGCCTGTTGATGCTTTGAGCCTTAATTTTGAAACAGCAGCTGGTATCACCACCGAGTGAATTTCTGGAGTTAAGATCAATAAAGAGGCAAGAAAGGAGCCTGAAATTATAATTCATCAACAGCGACCTGTGAATCTAGGGCAAATCATATTCTGACCCTCAACCATTGCACTCTCCTCCTGCACTCTCTCCCTTAGTTCAGTTATCACCTTCATATACATTCTCTTTACACCCACATTTGTCTACATATAAAACTACTCCAGTCATATACACACATTCTCACCTCTTTCATATGCAATCACGAACTGATTTTGCATTACAATGAAATATTGTGTTAAAAAATTTTGTATGTGCTTTGCACTCTGTGGGTAAGTTTTTACAATAACTATTAGAAGAAACAGAAACTTTAATTCCAAATCCTTGATGCAATGCTCATTCCACTCTGTACCACGTGTCTCTCTTAGAGAAAGATAACACACTGTTGGTGAATCTCCCATCCTATGGAGATTTTGGCTCAATTTTGTGTGTGTTTTTCCAAGTACAGAAGGACTTTTCCACATGAAGCCTAATATATTAATATTCATACAATCCCTCTAGAAAATTGGTCAATAAAAGGATGAATGTGAATGGTGCTTTTGGTAAATCATAACACTGCAGGGAAACACCATCTATGATAAGGCAATTGGATTCAATACGAAGAACTGAACATGAAAATATAAACCAAGTCATTTATGCCTTCGTACATTTATGCCCATCCAGGTGTGAAATATATGCAAATAATAGAGCATAAAGGGGAGTTTTGCTGCCACCAAGGATGTAGAAACCTGCAAAAAGTCATTCCCACCCAGTCTCATACATGACATGGATGCTGTAATTAACCGACAGGAAATCTGAAACAACCGTGAATATTATGTTAAGTACTGTAATGGAAAAAGTAAAGAACATACAAGAAAATATAGGTAAATCAAGCATACAGATGAAAACTAAGAAAGAATCAACAGAAAAATCTAGAAATCAAAAACCACAGTGACAGAAATGAAGAACGTCTTCAATGGGTTCATCAGTAGGTAGGACATAGTCAGGGAAAGAATCAGTAACCTTAAAGATAGGGCAATAATAACTTTCCAAACTAAAATGCCAAGAGAAAATAAGAATAAACTTTTTTAAACCCAGAACAGAACTATGGGACAATGTTAAAGATATAAAATATATACAAGGGGAATACCAGAAGAAAGAAGCAAAGGAACAGAAGGAGTATTTAAGGTAATAGTGGTCAAGAACTGTCCCAATCTAATGACAGACACTGAACCACAGATCCAGGAATCTAAGAGACCAAACAGAATAAATACCAGAAAATAAGAAAATACAAACTAAGGAATATCATATTCAAACTGAAAAAAAAAAAAAAGAGAAAGAGAAAATATTAAAAGAAGCCAGAGAAAAAGACACCTTATCTATAGGTGGACAAAGATAATAATTCCAGGAGACTTAGAAGAAACCATACAAGCAAGAAAAGAGTAGAGTGAAATATTTCCAGTATTGAAAGAAAAAAAATCAACCTTAAATTCTATATCCATTGAAATTATCCTTCAAAAGTGAATGAGATTAACATTGTAATCAATGAAGAAAGGCTGAAATTAATTTCACACAAAGCAGGCATCAGAACAAGGGAAATTATGAGGGATACAGAGAGGCATCACATAATGATAAAAGGGTCAATTCTCCAAGAAAAAATAGTAATACTAAAATCATATGCATTTAACAACACAAGGCAAAAACGGGTAAAAGTGCAAGGAGAAACAGACAATTCACTACCATAGTTGGAGGTTTCAACACTTCTTTTTTGGTATTTGATACATCAAGCAGGCAGAAAATCAGTAAGGATACAGCTGGCCTCAGCACCACTATCGATCAAATTGATCTAATTAACATTCATAGAATACTCCACCCAACAATAGCAAAATGTATTTTCTTCTCCAGCTCCCATGGACCATTCACCCCACCCCATCCCTGAAAAAACAAAAACAAAAAGAAAAGAACCCTCATTCTGGGCTATAAAATGCAAGTTAGAAATCAAAAGAATAGAAATCACATAAAGTGGATTTTTAGACCACAAAGGAATTAAAATTTCTAGCTAAGAGAAAGACAGCTGGAAAATCCCAAAATAATTGGAGTTAACCAACACACATCTACACAACACATACATAAAAGAAGAAGCCTTAGGAGAAATTAAAACAACATTTTGAACTGAATGAAAATGAAAATACACCCTACTAAGATTTGTTGGGCACAGAGAAAGCTGTTCTTAGAGGAAATATCTTATATTAAATGCAAATATTAGAAAAGAAGAAAGATCCAAAATCAATAATCAAGCCTCTACCTTAGAACACTAGATAAGGAACAATTTAACCCTAGATAAAACATAAGGAAACAAATCTTAAAGAACAGAAATCAATGAATTTTAAAACAGGAAAACACTTAAAAAAAAATCAATAAAACCAAAAGTTGGTACTTTGAAAGGATCAACAAAATTGATAAACCTCTAGCTAGACTAACCAAGAATGAGAGAGAAGACACATTACCCATATCAGAGATGAAGGAGATGTCATCACTACTGATTTCACGAACATTAAAAGGATAATAAAGTATACTACGAAGAACTCTATGTTCAAAAATGTGATGACAGAGATTAAATGGACAAATTCACTGAAAGACATTAACTACCAAAACTTACACAGGATAAACAGATGATCTTATTAGGCCCATACATATTAAAGATATTGAATCAATAATTAATGTTTCAAAAGAGAAAGCACCAGGCCCAAATGGTTTCACTGGTACATTCAACCAAACATTTCAGGTAGTACTGATACTAATCCTTTACAATCCCTTCTATATAGTAGAAGTAAAGGGAACACTTCCTAAGTCATTCTATGAAGCCAACATCAACCTACTACCAAACCAGAGAGAGACACCTCAAGAAAGGAAAACCACTGACCAATATCTCTCGTAAGTATAGATGCAAAAATTCTTAACAAATTATTAGCAAATTGAATCCCATAATCTATAAAAATAATCATACACCATGACCAAGCAAGTTTTACTGTAGGTAAATAAGGCTGGTTCAACATTTGAAAAATCAGTCAATTTAAACCATCATATCAATTATATATCATATCAATTGATGCAGGTATCATTTAACAAAAGTCTACATCCATTTATGATTTAAAAAAAAAACTCTCATCAAACTATATACCTGCAATAAACAACTGGAATTTTAAATTTAAAAAAATACCATTTAAAATAACATCAAAAAATTAAATAGCATAAATCTAACAAAATATGTGCAGAATATATAGGGTGAAAGCTACAAAACTCTGATAAAAATCAAAAAAGATGTCAATAAATGTAAACATATTTCATGTTCATGGATTGAAAGACAATATTGTTAAGAAGTCAATTATTTCCTTCTGAAATTTATAAATTCAATGCAATCCCAATCAAAATCTAAGCAAATTACATCGTAGATATCAACAAACTGATTCTAAAATATATATAAAAAAGTTAAAAATCTGGATTGACAACAAAATACTGAAGAAGAAGGCAAAAGTTGGAAGACTCTATCTGATTTCAAGACTTAGTATAAATATACATTAATCAAAATAGTGGAATGTTCTTGGAGAAACAGACCTATAGATCAATCAGTGGAGTAGAGAACTCAGAAATAAGCCCACATAAATATGCTCAGTTAATTTTTGACAAGAGTGAAAAGCAATTCAGTTGAGGAAGAACAGCCTTTTCAAAAAATGGCGCTGGAGCAATTAGACATCCATACACAAAATGTTATTAGCAAAATAATAGACAACAGAACCATGGAATAGACTCAAACAATATACTTAACTGATCTTTGACAAAGAGACAATGGAGAAAGGGTAGACATTGTGGCAAGTGGCATCTGAACAACTGGAAGTCCAGATGCCAAAAATAAAAAAAAAAAAAAAGAACCGAGATATAGGCCTTACACCATTAACAAAAAAATAAATCAAAATGCATCATACACATAAATTTAAAATGCAAAACTTTTATAGTTTTATACTTGAAGAAAATACATGAGAAATTTCATGTGATGTTGGGTTTGGTGATGAAATTTTAGATACAATGCCAAAAACACAATACACACACACACAAATTGACAGACGGGACTTTATAAAACTGTTAAACTTCCACTTGGACAAAGACATTGTTAATAGAAACAAAGACAAGCCACATACTTGGAGAAAATACTTTTAAAACAGATACCTGATAAAGGACTTGTATCTAAAATACATAAAGAATTCTTAAAAATCAACAACAATAATAGGGAAACCTACATGTGCGGGGGTGTAAATGGTAAATCTGTACTTTCTGCATGATTTTTTGGTAAATCTAAAGCTTCTCCAATAAAAAAAAAATTAACCAACAATAAGAAACAACCAATTTTACAAATGAGAAAAGACCTGAGGAGACACTTCACCAAAAATACAGGCAGATACCACTGTGCATATTAAAAGATGCTCAATATCACTTGTCATTAGGGAAGGGCAAACTAAAACAATGAGATACCACTATATACCTATTAGACCAGCTAAAATTGTAAAAACTGACAATGTCAATGCTGGTGAGGATGGGGAGCAACAGGAGCTCAAATTCATTGCTGATGGAAATACACAATAGCACAGACTTGGAAGGCAGTTTGACAGCTTCTTATCAAGCTAAACACAGTCATATCATACATATTGTCAGGCTCCTAGATATTTACCCAATTCATTTCAAATCTTATGTCTACACAAGAACCTACACATGAATGTTTATAGCAGTTCTATATATAACTGCCAAAAACTAGAAGCCACCAAGATATCCATCAATAGGTGAATTTATAAATAGTGTTAAATCCATAAAATGGAATATTATTCAAGAATAAAAAGAAATGAGCTCTCAAGCCAAGTAAAGAAACAGGTGAATCTTAAATTCATATGCTAAGTGAAAGATGTCACTCTGAAAGGCTATATGCCATATGATTAAAATTATAGGATATTCCAAAAAAGGCAAAACTGTAGCATCATAAAATGGTCAGTCATTGCCAGGGATTTGGGGGTAGAGAAGAGCAGTTGAATAGCTGAAGGATATGGGATTTTTAGGGCACTAAAACTAAAGTGTATGATGTTATCATGGTAGAAACATGACACTATTCATTTGTCAAGACACATGTAACTTGACAGCAAAAAGAGTGAACCTTAACATATGAAATTTTTAAATAAGTCATTTAGGAAGTTAGGGGATCCCAGGATGGGGTGCAGAATGTGACAAAACAATTTAACTGTATTACAAATGTATGAAACAACTCCCTGAAGAGGTTGGGAAAGCAGGTGCTGACCTAAGTAAGTATGGAAATGAGAGGAGTCTTTAAGACTGAAGGGAAAAGGAACTGAGCATGAGCACTGGACCCACGTGATAATGTTGTTTCCTACATGATACACACTAACAATTCTTCTACTGCTCTACTTGTATAGTGGACACAAACAATTAAGTAAATGGATGACAGCTGGTGAGTGACATGTTCCTCACTGATGAAGTAGGAGTTTACAGATAAGCACAGGGAGGAGGCTAGAATGATCTGTGTGGTGATGGATTGGAGTTGGAGATATCAGGGTGAACTCATGCTTAGCTTAAAATCAATACAGATAGTTACATATTAGAATACTATTGATATGTATATGTAGACATGTATATATTTGAATATATATATTATATATATTCATATATACATATGGGTTTGTATACACATATGTTTTCTTGTCCTGTCTCCTGAGAGGACCTAGAAGCAACAACATACAGTAGCAGTAAGCATACCTAGCACCTAGATCTTGGGTGCTGTTCCAGTTTGGATGTATCATGTCCCCCCAAACACCATTATCTTTGATGCAATCTTGTGGGGGCAGACGTGTTAGTATTGATTGAGTTGGAACCTATTGGTTCAGGGTTTCCATGGAGATGTGACTCAATCAACTGCGGGCCAGACCTTTCATTGGATTATTTCCATGGAGGTACTGCCCCACCCATTCAGGGTGAGTCTTTATTGGATCACTCCAGTATTTTAAAAATGTCACACAGGCCCAGATGGAGAGCAGCTGTGAGTGACATTTTGGAGAGCAACTGAGAGTGACATTTTGAAGAGGAGCTACAGCTAATGGAGGAGAAAATGCCCCAAGATCAACATTTTAGAGAACGCCATTTTGAAATGCAACCTGAGAGAAAGCGGACACCAGCCACATGCCTTCCAAGTTAACAGAGGTTTTTCCAGATGCCAATGGCCTTTCTCCAGTGAAGGTACCCTACTGGTGATGCCTCACCTTGGACACTTTATGGCCTTAAGACTGTCACCAAATAAACCCCCTTTATAAAAACCAATCCTTTTCTTGTATTTTGCATTACAGCAGCATTAGCAAACCGGAACAGTTGCTAATACCATTCTCATTGATCAATGGAGAAATGGCTGACTCTAGGATGGCAGCAGGAAATATATAAGATGAGCCTGAAGCAGCATCTTGTAGTGCTGCAAAGTAAAGAAGTACTAAAACAAACAAACCTGTATTGATTTTGATATATCAAGGAGACCCAGGAGTCAACTAAAAGGGCTCCCACTGGTCAAAACTGGAACAATCTGAACAATAAAATAATTAAAGTACTATTGGATTATAACCTAAAGTATAAAATAGCATCCATTGGTTCATATTGATAGAAACAAATGGTTGAGCACATAAACAGGAGAAAAGAGACAAATCTCCCATGCACAAGAATTCCAAATCTCTTATGTAAATGCTCAATGCTCAAGAAAGAGGAATATAACACCCCCCTCCTTAAATGTGGGCTGGGAATAGTGACATCCTTAAAAAGAGTGTAGCATAAGGAGTTCCAGCCAACAAAGATGGCAGCATAAGACATTCAGGATTCCACTCCTCCAGAGAACCTCAAGATATTAGCAAAAACTGGCAGAGCCATCTTCCTTAAAACTCTGGAAAACAAAGTGTTGCAAGAGAGCAAGGGCTGGATCAGGAAAATGCGACAGAACATTGCAAGACGATGATGAAGAAAGTGCCAGGAATCGATTCCTCCACCAGAACAACTATTAAACAGGCAGAAACTGTCTGAGTCTAGTAGAAGACTGTACAGCCTCCAGGGAAGAGTGGGGAGGAAGAGGCTAGTAAGTTATGGTAAATACCCATAAAGTGCTCTCTTGATGCAGCGGTTACCACCACCCATCTCCCACTCTCCGGGCAGGCAGCAGTGGAGTCTGCCCCATGAGATAGCTTTCTGGTGCCACAAAGGGACATAATTCACTTTCCCAAGATGCAAGGTGAACACAGGCTGATCACTGATCACAGCTTTTGATTAGCTACTTCAGACTGCTGGGACCCAGATCTGAGGGCAGCCATCATTCCAACCCACCCCAGACAAAAGCAGTAAAGACGACTTAACGATGCTATGCTTCCTCATAGCTGCACAGGACAGCTGAAGGGCTAAATGTGCTAGGCAAGCCTCAAAAGCACAGTTGGGGGTGAAGGGGCCATGGAAAAAGCTCCTGGCAGCCTTCCTGGCCCCTCCCTCATTACCTCCCCAGGGAAGTATGGAATAGGCCAGCACTCCCTTTGTGGGTCTCCGGCCTTATTCCTGGCTGGTAAAAACCAACTTAAGAAACTCCTCTCAGGCATGCTCCACTCTAAGAATTTGCCCTTCAGGCAAAAGTATCTTGAGACAAGGAAGACAGTATAAGAAATAAAGGAGGCAGATGGCCTGGGGCAAAGGCTTACCTGCTTTCAGTCTGACAGAACTCTCAGGAGAGGGAGAATTTCTGTCTCCCCACAAGTAGAGAGGGATGTCAAACTCCTGTAAACTTAGGAAACTCCTAAGATCATGAGTAAGCACAAGACCAGAACAAGACAGGGAGGACCCTGAACTTGCAAAGACCTTGCATGGACCCTCCTGACAGGAGGGCTGGAACTTGAAAAAATGTCCTTTCAGCAGCTGTTACAACCTCAAGGAACAGACATACCAGGGAATAACTCAAAGCTAACATTTTAAATTATTAAAATGTAATCTTTTGTTCCACACTCTACAAGACAGACAAAGAAACAGGAAATGATTACCATGCAAAGGAAGAGGATAAAAATCCAGAAAATGTCAATGAAGACAACCAAACTGTGGCCATATTGGACAAAGACTTTTAATAAATGAACTTCAATATGCACAAGGAGATGAAGGAAAATACAGAGAAAGAACTCAAGAATATCAAGAAAACAATGAATGAAGAATATGAGAATCAATAAAGAGAAATTTTAAAAAGGAACTAAACATAATTACTGGAGTTGAAGATCACAATACATGGAAAGAAAATCCCAAGGAGTATTTCAAAAGCAGAATGGCACTGGCAGAAGAAAGAAACTGTAAACTCGAAGACAATAAAATTAAGATGGGTCAGGCTGAGAAGCAGAAAGAAAAAAGAATTATAAAAAGCAAAAATAGCCTAAGAGACCTCTGGGACACCATCAAGCATACCAATGTGTACACTATGGGGGTCTCAGAAGGAAAAGAAAGAGAGAAAGAGGTAGAAGGAATATTCCAAGAAATAATGACTAAAAACTTCCCAAACTTAGCAAAAGATGTGAATATACACATCCAAGAAGCCCAAGGAACACTAAACAGGATAAACTTGAAGAAAAATACAACCCATCACATACTGATAAAACTGCTGAATGACAAAGGACAAGAAGAGAGTTCTGAAAGCTGCAAGAAAAAAGCAACATGCTATGCACAAGGGAGTCCCAATTATATTAAGTGCTGATTTCTCATCAGACCGTGGAGGCAAGAAGGCAGTCGGCTGAAATACTTTTAGTGCTAAAAGAAAATAATTCCCCCAACCACAAATTTTCTCTCTGGTGAGACTTTCTTTGAAAATGGGGGAGAGATTAAGACATTCCCAGATAAACAATAGCTGAGGAAGTTCAACACACTAGACCTGCCCTACAAGCAATGACAAAGGGAGTTTTCCAGACTGAAAGGAAAGGACATTAGACAATAGTTCAAAGCAGCATAAAGAAATAAAGACTTACAGTAAAGGTAACCTTATAAATGCTAGTACTATCATACTGTATTATTTGGTATGTAACTCCACTTCTTAATTCCTACAGGTGATAAAATGCAAATGCATATAGTTTCCTGGTTGGGATCCTGGAATAGAAAAACAACTTTAGGTAACACAAACAAATTAACAGAAAACAATAAAATCTGAGTGAAGTATGGATGTGAGTTAATCATGTATCACTGATGATACATTAACTTTAACGAATGTACCATTCTAATATGAGATGTTAATAATAGGGAAATTGGATCCAGGGTGCGCAGGAACTCTCTGTACTAGCTTCATAATTTTTCCTTAAATCTATTCTAAAATAAAAAGTTTATTAAAAAACAAATTCAAAATAAAGGCCTTCTCCCTATAACAAATAACCAGACAATTTTTTTGCCAGCAAACACGTGCTTTAAGAAATTTCTTAGGCATAAATAGTATGCTCTCAGACAGAAATTTGCATCTACATAAAGAAATGAAGAGATCTAGAAATGGTAAATATAATCTTTTTTTTTTTCTTACTTTAGTGGCTCTAAAAGAAGCATCACTATTTGAAGGAAATTCATGGCATTGCATAGTGGAGTTTATAACATATGTAAATGTAAAATTATGATGACAATAGCACAAAAGATGGGAGAGATGAATTTGAAGTACACTGTTTTAAGACTCTTGCACTATATGTGAAGTGACAACATTATTCTAAGGTAGACTGCGATAAGTTAAAGATATAAATAATGTAAAAGAATAAACAAACCGTGGAAAACACAGTTGTTGCACAAAATTGACACACAATTCAAGACATAGGTGTGAAACAGTTCAGAAGAGCACGTGGAAAGAGACCTGGTGAGAAAAAAAGAGACACCAATAGCCAGATTATTTGTTTTGGGAAGGCTTTTTTTAGTTAGCTCTTTTCCCTAATTAGACAGACTATCACGTTTAGAATAAACATCACCCAAAATGACAAATAGTATAGAGACTTTACCCTTAAAGGTTTTGGGCAATGATTTTGCACCACGCTTTTTTGCCTTATGCCTTGTTTGGAGCAGGATGAAATAAAGGCAATAAACTAAGCTGCATACTTTTAAAAGAGAGAGTCATAATTCTGGACCCTGATAAGAAGGTACAGAAAGATTAGGGAGGTGATTGCTTAACGGTAAGATGGTCTGGTTTCAGCTCCCAACTTCGTTTTTTAAAGGTGTGACCTTGACCTGTATTTAATTTCACAGAATCCTCAATTCCTCTTGTATATGATGAGGCTAATCCTACCTACTGCACAGGGTAGTTATAAGGATGAAAGGAAGACACATAGTAGGTCCTCAATAAATGCTACCTGCCTTCTCTAAAAGAAAGAAGTAGATGAAGCACATTTTCCTTAATACCAGGGTTGAGAACTGCAAACATATAACAGACAGACACCTATCAGATGGATATGATGGCCACCATAAAAACATCACCAGGACTCATAAATATGAGCCATACTTAAAACTACAAATTATTTTAATTTCTAATGTTGGCCCAATCAATCCTGCCAAAATGACCATTGGTCTGCTCCAAACAGTTTATTATTTTTCACTTGTTTCTGTTTTAAGCAAAGCAAAATCCATTCCTGTCACTAAGGACAAGCTAGGTTTTAGATGATGGGCAATAAATGGCTGTGGGTTCACATAAGGATATATTGATTAAAACATCATATAGTGCAAATGTTTGTGATTTCTCCTCTAACTGGAAACCCAGGGCTGCATATAGGCCTATTTCTGTATTTTATTTCCAATTTCTTCTGGAAAAAATTTCTTTTCCTCCTTATCCTCTTCCTCTTCCTTTACTTCTTCCTCCTCCTCCTCACCTCTTCCAGAAGTTAAAGCTTTGGCTTTATGGTAAGTTTACATTCACCAGCTATTTAGTCTAGACTTTATCTGTTTGATTTTTTATTGGCTTGCTTTAATCCATTTTGTTCAATTAACAATTACAGAGTGTCAACTAGATGCAAAGTGCATGGCTACAAAAGTAAACCCATAAATACATAAATGGGGCTCTTGGAAGAATTTCTGATAACATAGGCAGATGAATTAAGAAACTCTTCAGTATGGCTGCCATCCAGAGTTAGACATAAAAATATATTTACCTGTATAAGTAGGTCAGTGGCATAGGTGTGAATGAAAAAAGCCTCAATGAGCAATCAGGGAATCTACTTGGATGATGGTATGAATGAAAAAGTCAACAAGAATTGTGGAGGGATTTTGTGATAGGGTCTGGAGAGCTCCCTACTAACAGGCTTCCCTGAATAAATGGGTCCTGGTTTAGGTTCAAGCCTCAACCTGACCAAAGCCCCAGAGTTGTCTGACACAGGGAGGCTGGTTCATGACAATCAAACGTAAGAGACAGAAGCCCATGAACCACAAGCCAGTTTGATGGTTTCCAATGTGGTTTACACAGTTCTTATCTCTAGAATGTTTAGTCCCCCATCTAGGGCCCCCCTCCCTCAATTCCAAAGCCTAAGAGAGTCATAAGGTTGTTATGTCATGGTCTGAGAGTTATGTTTCAAATTCTCAGCTCCCATGGAATTTGACAGTCAAAATTCTAAATGCCTGGAATGGCACACTCTACTTGGCACAGCAATCATGAAAATCACCTTCATCCCAGTCCAAACAGATACTAGAGAGATGGGTCAGTAAATACAGAATACAGAGATGTGCTGTATCCATTTAAAGTACACACAAATTCTTCTCCTTCATGCATCTTGACTTATTGCCTCCTACATCATCTGAGATGCCAACTATTCCTCAAAACCGCAGCAGCCAATATCTGAATTACTATGCTGCTTGAAGGCTCATCCGTAGCTGATTTCATCACCATCCCATGCCTTCATCCATGAGAACTGGAGGAGGACTTGTATTTATTTACATGAATGGACGTATCAGTGTATAGGTACCAGGGGTCATTTTAATAACTTCAGTAGAAACTACAATTCTGGACTAAACAAACAATTTGTTGAACTCATCAAGATTAGCAATAATAAGTCTCATGTCACCTCAATGTCAGAGCCTGGACTTAGGACTTGCTCTTCTTGGCAAGTGACAAATATGTGGCAGATATCAAATAAGGTCAGCATAAGGCTGGACCATGGTCTCTGAAGCCACTGAAAGCTGAGCCTTCTTTCTGCTGATCCGCAGAATATTCTCTCAAAGATAAGAATCCTTTTGTTTGAGTAATCATTTTGTCTTAAGTGTTGGGTTTTGTTACATTTGCTTTTGGCAACACTATAAAAGGAAAAGGGAATTCAGACGGTTTAGAAGGGAAGTAAATGGATCCAGATGCTTCAGAAGTTGGGCCATAGATGAAGATATTGGGGGGTATGGATTCAGAGCAAAGGGGTGGAAAATTCTTAATGATAAATTCATTAAGGTCACGGTGAGAACACATGGACTATGCCCACCTACAGAAAGAGTTAATTATTTGCTACTAGAAAGCTCTTAACACACACTTCCAACATCTAGCTCTTGGTTTTCTATCCTAGCTCTAGATTAACCATTTCCTTCTTCCTACAATCTATTTATAGCCATATATGATTGATTATATTTCCATTTGCTAAATTATAGTTACTGGTCTATCCCACCTTCTAAGGAACACAAGCCACCTCAATTGGAGTTTCCAAGCTTTCTAGTCACTTCCATAGTGTCTTTTGATTTGCTCCCTCAGATGGATAACTCCATCTACTGTGTGTATATTTATTGGTTTGACTCTGAGCAGTCTGGTGTTGCTTATGGTTGGCCTCAGAAATAATCACTTAGAGCAGTCTCAACTCAAACTAATTATCTGCATGCATTTAGGCTAATAATTCTTGTCTTCCTTTGGTTTCCTCATCACAATAGAAGCACTGAAGGTTTTTTCACTCCTGTCATTCAGTGATTATATGCACAGTTCTATCTTTGCCCATCATAGGCACTAAACAATGCAGAGATGGTATAAGGTGAATGTGGTATATTGACCATGTATTTGTTAAGAGGTCTCAATTCCTTTTTTTCATAGAAAATCAAAGCTAACATCGAAACATCTACAGTCAAAAGAAATCAAATTTTCCAAAAACTTACAAAATGCTGCTTTCCCATAACAAATGCAATTTAATGCAAGATAAGAAAATATCAGAGATCTATTATTAAGTATGTTTCCTTAAATACTGCTGTTAGAATTATTTATAGATTGAGGATCATTTTTATTGCCTCTAGGAATCTAAGTTTTCCTCCAAAATTATGCCAATAAAAAAGAATGGTTCAATTTTCAGAAATGTGATTAACAAACAACTCTTTGAGCTGCAGATATAGTTATTTTGTAGAAAAAGGGTGCTCTTCATGTCCCCTGGTAGCCGACTGGTGTCAATACAAATCTCACAAGGCATTCAGGCCTGCCCCACCACCAGTTCTTTTGCCCTTTTCTTTTCACAAAGGCTGCAGCCTGTATTAGGGAAAAATTATCACGTATCACATCTGAAGGCAAATCTGGTATCATATGCCTATAGTAACTCATTTTAAGCATGCAGAAATGGGTGCTCTGCACAAGGTTACAGAGCCAGTCACAAACAGAGCTGGAACAGGGTTCTAGATCATCTGACAACCAGAAGCCCCACAAAGCTTTTCATGAGCTTCCAGCTTTCCATATATGAAGAAGACTGTGCATCCTTTTCTTCTTCTATTATGAATATATGTAAAACAGTAAAATTGTAATTGCAAGAGCTATATACCCTTGTTGAGCACATCTGGTTTAAATGCAGTGTGCTATGATTCTTGTTGTTTATTATCCAGAACTAAAACTCCTTCATGTATTTTGGAAGAACGAAATGAAATAGAATTAGGATGCATAAGTCCATTTAACTATTGTTTACAAGCCTCCATGAAGCAACACGCCAAGAGTTTTCTTTGCCATCCAAGCTGTATTCTAGAGAAACAGCCTCATCATTGCCAGGGAGTTTGAATAGCCCTGCCAGGTTTTCAGCAAGTCAATCCACCAAAAAAAAACTAAGTAAGAAGGGGCCGAGCACTAGAACCTCTACAAAATATTCTTCTCAGTGCTCAGCATCTTCTCACCAGAGATGGCCCAAATCCTAGGACTGCTTAAGTCTTGAGTTGGGATCATAAACTCCCAGAATGGTGCTCCTGGCAAACAAAACATAAGGGCAAGTGACCTCTAACTGACGAATAGTGACATGATGCAATGGAACACAAAAATGATAGACTGAGGGAAGAACGTATTGGGATTACCTAGATATTCTTCTAAGTCTCATCTAAATTCCCCCCATGTCCTCTTTTCTGTGAACTCCAAGACTAACTGTCAGCACCCAGCTTGCCTTTCAGATCTACAGGCTTGTTCTATGCTTTCATCCCAAGTAAGCACAAAACCTTCTTAAATATCCTCGAGAGTTTTGTGGTTTTGTCAAGCAGAAAATCAAAATAAGGCACACTATCAAGCAAAGGGGAATTTACAGAGCCTGAAAAGTTGTTCAGATGGTCAAAAGGTCTGAACAGACATCTCACCAAAGATACACAGATGGCAAAGAAGCATATGAAAATATGATCAACATCATCTATTATTAGGGAATTGTACTTTAAGTCAGCAATGAGATACCCCTACATATTTATTAGAATTGCTAACCACCCCCCAAAAAAATTTACAATACCAATAGCCATCAAAGACACAAAGCAACAGGATCTCTCATTCATTGATGGTGGAAATGCAAAATAGTACAGCCACTTTGGAAGATAGTTTGGCAGTTTCTTATAAAGCTAAAAGTGGTCTTTCCATGTGATCCATCAGTCATGCCCCTAAGTATTTACACAACTGAGTAAAAAACTTATGTCCACACAAAAATCTGAGCATAAATGTTTAAAGCAGCTTTATTTATAATTGCCAAAAATGGGAAGCCACCAAGATGTCCTTCAATAGGTGAAGGTATACATAAATGGTGTTACATACATATAATGGAATATTATTCAGTAATAAAATGAAATGAGCTATCAGATACAAAAAGACAAATTTTAAACACATATTGCTAAATGAAAGAAGCTACTCTGAAATGTCTATACAAAAGCAAAATTATAGCAACAGTACAAAGATCACTGGTTGCCAGGGATTGTGGGTGGGAAACAGAACTGAACAGGTAAAAAATGGGAGATGTTTTAGGGTGGTGAAACTATTCTGTATGATTCTGTAATGGTGAACACATAGCACTATGCATTTGTCAAAACCCATAGAACTTTATAGCACGAAGAGTGAACCTTAACATATGCAAATTTTTAAAACTAATTTAGGAAATCATGGAATCCTAGGATGGAATGCAAAATATGAAAAAACAATCTAACTGTATCACAAATATATAAACAACATCACCACAAGTAATGTGGGGAAAAGCTGCTGACCTAAATTCAGAAATGAGGAGGGTTCTATAAGATTAAAGGCAAAGAAACTGTACATAAGCACTGTACTCCAAGTGATAAAGTAATTTCCCACAGTGTATATGTTAACAATTCTAAGCCTTCTTTATATGTTTACTGGAATTGAGCAATTAAGTAAATAGATGACAGACAGTGTGAGCTAGGTTCCTCACTGTTGGAGTAAGAGTTAACAGATAAAGGGAAAAGACTAGAATGATCAATAAGGCAATGGATTCAAGTTGGAGACAGTATGAGTCATGGTTAGCTTAATATAGAAACACATAGCTACAAAGATACATATTTATGAATATATATATAATATATATGTGTGTATATATATATACAGATTAGTATACGCAGATATATCTCCTTGCTCTGTCAACTGAGATGGCCAGAAGCAATCACACACAATGCCATATCTTTGTTTCGAATTCTATTCTCCAATAAGAGGAACCAGACTCCTGGGAAAAAAAATGGCTGATTCCAGGAACAGGCAATAAATATATAAGATGAGCCTGGAGCATCTTGTAGTGCCAGAAAGTAAAGTGCTTTAAAAAATAAGACAAGACCCTCACATGATGGAGTGCTAAAGGGACACAGGAGACCATTGAAGGGCTTCCCAGTGACCAAAGCTGGAAAAATTTCATTCAGAAAATAGATTAAGTGGTATACAAAGTATAAACCAAAGAATAAAATAAAGACCAGTGAGTACATACTGATATAAATAAATGGCTGGGTACATAAATTAAAGTAGAAGAAGAGACAAATCTCCCATGGAGAAGAATTCCAAATAATTTATATGGACAAGCTACTCTCAAGGAAGTGGAACGTAACTCCCCATGCCTTAACTGTGCTCTGTGCGTAGAGACTTCCTTAAAAAGAATATAGTGTGGAAAGGGGAAAAGCATAACTTTATAGTATTGAAACCCAACAAACACTATCAACATGACGTATCACTGTTAATCAGGTGATCAAGGCCATTATCAATGTGATAAGTTGTGTAAATCATTATATCAATGTGATATTATGTAAATTTGATATAATATGATGAAAATGGTACTTAAACTTGTGGTCTTCCTCCCCCAAAAAAGGCATAACCCAAGTGTAATCATTAAAAAAAATGAGAAAAATCCAAGTTGAGGAACATTCTACAAAATACGTGACCAATACTCCTCAAAAATATCAATGTCATCAAAAAGAAGGAGTATCTGAGAAACTGTCACAACCAAGAGGAGTCAAAGGAAACATGTTGATCACATAATGTGGTATCCTGTTTGAGATACTAGAATAGCAAAAGGGCATTAGCAGAAAACTAAAATCTGAATAAAGTACAGAGTTTGGTTCATAATGTATCAATAATGGTTCATTAATTTTAATAAATATACCATACTAGTATGAGGTGTTAATAATAGGGGAAACTGGATGTGAAGTATATGGGAACTCTCTGCAATAACTTTTCAATTTTTCTATAAATCTAAAACTGTCCTAAAATTAAAAAAAAATTTAAATAAGGATAATCAGTGGATACATTCCTGGAAATGGAGGGATTGGCTATTTGACTTAATACCCATCAAGCTTTCCCAAACCTTCTATTCCTCTTTTATTCCTAACTCTTCTATTTCTAGATTACTTGTTTCTTGACCTGTCTCCCTCCCTCCCTCTCTCCATCTGTCTCCGTATCTCTCTCTCTCTCTCTCTCTCTCACACACACACACACTCATCCTACCACTACCAGCACCATCACTACTAAGTCCTTATTTCTTCCTTTACCCTAGAGAAAGGAAGAGATGGGAAAAACAGAAGGACAGCAGCATTGAATGCATATGTTGATTTGAGCGAAGAACTAAACTATAAAATACAATTCCATCTAAAAGGAAAATATCCAAAAGGCCATGTCACTGTTCTCAATTCGTAAAGCTTCACCTAGGAAAGTCATCTTAGCTCATTTCCAAGTAGAGCAGACCAGCTTATAAATAAAAGTCAGAAATTTAATTGTTGCCAATTCAGAAGCCATTTGGAAGAAAACACAGCCACAAAGATGGATTAGTTAGGATTAGTGGGGCTGTGACAAAAAAAAAAAAAAAAACAAAAAAAAAAACCCAAAACAACAGGGACTTTAAAAAGATAGAAGTTTATTTCCCTCAAATGTAAAGGTAAGAAATCTAAGGCTAGCATGGCTGCTCCATTACTACCATAAAGAATCCAGATTCCTTCTATTTTGTTGTTCAGTCTTCTTCAACAAATGTTATATGCTTCATAGCACAATATGGCTGCTCCAGCTCCAGCCAGGAGGAGGAAAAAAAGGGAAGGAGAAGGACATATTTCCTCTCTCTATGGATATCTCCTAGAAGTGGAATTCACTACATCCAAGATTCCCTGGGCCAGTCCCAAATCACATGGTCATCTCAAGCTGCAAGAAATAGTCTTTTTTCCCAGGTAGCCCTGTGCTTAGCTAAAAATCTGAGGCTTTCTTAATAGAGAATAAAGGAGAAACATACATTCTGGGACAACTAGCAATCTGCCAAAGAAGGGGACTGTACTGGTTTGAAGCTGTTACAGACCACAGAAGAGCCATGATCTTTTAATCCAATATTTTTGGGTGGGACCTTTTGATTACATTGTTTCCTTGGAGTTGTGACCCACACAATTGTGGGTAGGAACTCTGATTATACAATTTCTGTGGAGGTGTAAACCCACCCACTCAGGGTGGGTCTTGATTAGTTTACTGATGTCATTAAAGAGAACTCACAGAGAGAAGGAGCTCAGAGAAGCTGAGATAGACATTTTGGAGAGAAGTTAAGATATGTAATTCAGAGTCTGCCCCCAGGAGAAGATAAGAGCTGACATATATCCAGACACTTGGAGACACTGGGAGAGGCAGACAGAAGGGCGTTTGGAGATGCTAAGAGATGAAGCCCTAGAGAAGCTAAGAGAGGACCCCCAGACACATAGAGAGAAATGCCCTGGGACAACAAGAAAGGATGCCTAGATGCTGAGAGAGAGAAGCTAAGAGAGACAGAAACCCAGAAACATTTTGGAGACAGTCATTTTGAAACTAGAACCCAGGAGCAAAGGTCCAGCAAACACCAGCCATGTGCCTTCCCAGCTGACAGAGGTGTTCCAGATGCTATCAGCTTTTCTTCATTGAAGGCATCCTCTTGTTGATGCCTTAGTTTGGACACCTTTATGGCCTTAGAACTATAAACTTGTAACCTAATAAATCCCCTTTGTAAAAGCCAATCCATTTCTGGTATTTTGCATAACGGCAGCTTTAGCAAACTAGAACAGGGATCAAGCAAGGTCTACAAAGACATGGTATTACTTTTAGCCAGCACTGGCCAGGAGTTTATTACCTATTGTTTCCTCTACTCAATACACTTCTCTACCATCCCCCTTGCCCTTTTGATGGGCTAATTCTATTCATTATTCTGGCTTCAGCATACATGACAATTCCTCTTAGAAACCTTCACTGATCTTATATCTTCTGGTGAAGTGCCCTTCTTTTGTGTTCTCATCACACCTTTACTTTCTCTTTGGTAGCACATAACATTTAGTATTAATCACCTAGTTATTTGTCTCTCTCTCCTGGTAAACTGTAAGTTCCAGAAGGGAGAAGCCATGCTTACCTTGTTTATTATTACAAACGCAAGGCCTCGTGAACAGACATGCAATAATTACTACTTAAACAAAGAAGTAAATGAAGGACTTAATCAGCTTTTCCACTGACTCAACAGCCACTTTGGGAGCTTACAGATATCTCGATCATTCTGTCTCCCCAGCATCTTTTATATGCTTGGAAGATGAAAATGTCAAACAACTTCTGCTATATGAATTTTTGTTGTACTCTCCAAATGGGTGTAGTAGACTCAAGGAGAATCAGTAGGTGCCTAACAAAAATTAAAATGGCAGTAAAGAAGGCTTGAGACAATCACACATATGATCACGATCTGGAAATTATGTGGCTGAGTTTGAAATCAGTGAGACAATATCAAGTCAGTAACAATAGCAGCTACAATTTAATGAGTGCCTGTTATATACTAATAACTATGCTGTAATATTATATATAGTGTTCTCCTCTCTCTCTCTTCTGCCCTTCTCCCCCCCCCATTAACACAAAGACACAGACACACACACACACACACACACACACACACACAGGCAAGCACATATGCATTTCTTCTTTGCCAATGAGGATAGTAAGACTCAAAGACGTTAACTGAACTGCTCAGGACCAACCAGGTGATAACCAACAGAGCAGTGACTGACCCCAAAGCCTAAACCCTTTCCACTCTGACACACAACCTCATTCGTTCACTTCTGTTTTTACCTATGAAATGCACAGGATTAGCAAATAAGGATCTTAGTATGTTTTTAACTTCTAGGGTGGAGATTGCTGTAGCTCTTTTCCAAAACTCTGACTGCACAAGAGTTGACTGAAGCTGAAATAAAACCAAATGACTGAGGAATTAAATGAAATCAATCTACTTTGGAAACTAAATTATACACCTCTCCCACAGGCAGCCTACACCCCACAACTCTTAGACCTCCAGCTTCTCTCATTCCAGCCTCACCACGTAGAAATTGTCCAAGGGCTCAGTGTTCCCTTCAAACACTGTGATTGCTTGAAGTAAAATTCTTAAGCTTGTCATATACTCCTATTCCTGAAACTTAAGAAAATAAAAGGAAAGGAAAGACAAAGATTTGCATGCCCACTGCCTCCCTGAGAAAATCCCCCAAGAATCCAATCCTGTTCAGTGGCCTGCTTTTAAGACAGAGAACATTTTTGTTTGGTAATTTCTGGTAACAGCAAGCTCTCTATGGAAGGGAGACAAGAAACAAAAAATGGCTCAACTTATGTGAAACCCTGAAGAGTTAAATATCATTTATGATACACT
Source organism: Choloepus didactylus (assembly GCF_015220235.1). NCBI lineage: Eukaryota > Metazoa > Chordata > Mammalia > Pilosa > Megalonychidae > Choloepus > Choloepus didactylus. The sequence continues at coordinate 238,152,692 of NC_051307.1, forward strand.
TCTGGAATCTTGCCTTCGTTTGAGGGTACAGATGGAGGAAAGAGAGTAGGTGAAGAATAGATTTCTGTTGTTCAGGTTTTCTTGCATTTTGGGTTCATTTAGTGTTCTTCTGTTATGTGGGGATGGTAACTCCTTCCTCCTAGGGATGGAGTACGAATTGACTTAAAAATCATGGAACGTACAAATCTAGGAAACCGAAGCTATTTTTACGGTATCTCAATTGCATTCACCTAAGACCAAAGACAAATTCACAGTCTTCTATCCTAGCTTCACAGGTAAGTGAAATCAAATCACTACAATTCTGCAAAATATCCTTTTTTTTCCTATCTCTAAGTAAAAAAGTAGAAATATGCAAAGTTGTGGTACTATAAATTGATTTAATGTATAACACATTTCATATAGATGGTCCTTGAGGATAGTAATTACCATTTAAGAACAAAAAAAATAAGTAGGTGTTGTGTGATGTCTGGACAAGTGTTCATGAGTCTGTAAGTACAGTGAGTCAGAGCAGTAAACTAGCTGATCTGCCCTCTCTCCCTCTACTCACACATCCCCACCAATGTGAATAGTTCTGCCTATAATACATCTACTCGCCAAACAGCTGCTAATGTTGTTTATGCACTTATTTAATTATTTTATTCCACAGTTCCCCAACGTATAATCGATGTTTGATAAACTGAAACACATATTCGGGTCAACATAGAGAAAGTGCATGTGTTTTGGCTAACTTCTGAGCTATGGAGGTTAATACAAGAGCTAGTCAAGCCAATTGCAAAAAGGCAGAAGACTGGAGGATGCAGGAAAGAGGAACTACTCCAGACATGCTTTTTAGAGTTTTTTAAGGCTTAACTCCTCCAATTCACTTTGTTCAATAGCTGTATACTCAGGTTACCATGTGTGATGTGAAAATTCATATGAACATTAATCATCCATCAAAAACAAGAAAGCATTGGGGGTATTAAGGAACAGATAGACAAATCCTCAAGAATGGGTATTTATAGTCCTATTTTTGTAACCCCATCAGAGCCATAATCCATGTGGTCCTCAGAGCAATATTAATGTTTAAAATAATGTTCATCATCAAAAGCATAATTTCAAAATGCCCTCAAAGTCTCCACCTGTGATTAACAAATATCATAAAAGAATATTTTTTCCTTTCATTGCCTTCTTTCACACACCATCCTAGTCCTCTGCTTTTCCCTCCAAAATGTCACAGAAAAACCCTGCTCCCGGTTAAAATGAGGAGCTCTGCTCTTCTGCTTTCTCTAACCTTGTGGAAATGATGTCCATGTAGCCAAGTCATCACATTTCCAGGACAAAGGGAGGCTTAACTTCCACTACCACATAAAAATGATAGAGGGTACACACAAGCATTTTTCTGCTTTAATGTGTTTTGGAACAAAAATGAATCATTAACTTATAAGTGTGCCCAGTTTTTTCCTTCCTTTCTCTTACCCATTAATGCAGATAAGGACTTGCCAATTTAGTTTAACATCCTCTCTCATCCTTCAACTTATTTTTGTGTTTGTAATGCAGAATCACATGCAAATTCTATGAATGTGATGACTGGCTAGATACTTTCCATTTTCAGGTGGTTCTGCCTTGTCTGGTAAACTTGGCAGAGATGAGTGTTTCCCACCACCCTGGCTAAAAAGTCGTGTTCCTCACTGCTGCCACTCTTTCATAATCCACCCCCTTGGGTTTATCACTCCTACTCTCTTCGGAGGTCCATTTCTCCACCAGCCACACAAGAGACCCATGTTCACAGCTACCATGTGCCAGGGCTCATCTTTATTTCTCTTGGAAGGCCCTCTGGCACTCTTTCCGCAGTAAATGCTACTTATCCTTCAAACCCTAACTCTTTGGGAAGGCTTCACTGCTCACCCCATTGGGATGCCCTCTTCTCTGACGTCTTAAAGAAACTGTATGCTTGGAAAAGGAGAGTCATTCAACAAATATTGTTAAATGAAGGAATAAATAAAAATATGATGTCTGTGTCTCTTACCTTTTCTTTTCACCTCTGCATTATGTGTAATATAGCTATTTATATGCTTATGTCTCCAACTAGAATCATTAACTCCTTGATTAGCAAGGTAAAAAAGAGGGTGTATCCATAAGTGAGAATTGCACTATGTTTATCTAAAAGAATTTTCTGTTCTATAGAAAATACACACTGAGGTATTTAGAACTAAAGGGTATCGTATCTGCAACTTACTCCCAACTCAGAAAAAAAGATACAAAAAAAGCGGATGTGGTAAAATGTGACTATTTCGAGAATCTGGGTAAAGGGTATATGGGAATTCTTTATATTTGTCTTTCAGCTTCTGTTTAAGTCTGAAGTTATTTCAAAAGAAAAAATCGAAAAGAAAAAAATGAAAGAGAAGAGAGAAAAGGTGATAGCGTATTCAATGGAGTTACATTTGTGGAGATTAGATCTAATAGTTGTAAGGCAAACATTCTAAATAGTCAAAATTATTCTTGAAATCTTTCAAATCTACCATAAAATGTGTGATACGCATATTTGCATTCATAACTGCAGTATATGGTGGGTTAGAATTCAGTATCCCTTCCAAATTCTTCTTGTGTGCTTTTCTGAACTGCAGACACTGGAAGGATAAAACTCTCTTTCAGAAACCCCTGCCGCTCATGTCTGGATGCAGAATATGTTCTACCAATTCTCACGTGAGCTTGGAACCAGAAGCTGGAAGTGGAGGCTGTTTTCCTGCTGCTCTGGTCTGGCTGCTGGCAAGCGTGGCGACAGAGATGATAGGCTTTCTGCAGCAGCACTGCAGGGCCAACTCGCCAGCTCTGTGGGTGCTGAGCAGCAACTGTGGCAAAGGCAGTGGCTGGGCATGGGGTACCAGTGTCCAGACATGGATCTTAGGGGTGTCAAAGGCAGCTGTGTGTGGTGACAGATTTCCAATCCCTAGATTATAGCTATGCAGTGGGTTCTTCAATGTCAGGAGTCCCACCGGGGGGCCTCTTATTCCCCACTTCTCTGATGGTGCAGAGACACCCACATCTCAGCAGGCCAGCAGGGCCGTCCGAGTTATACTCGAAGGCCCAGCCTCAAACCTGAGACTCCAACCTTTCCGCTTATGTTGTAAATATCTATTCCTGAATTTCTGCTAAATGAAGCTAGAATGGTTTACATTTCCTAAAACTAAGCCCTAACTTATTCAATCCTGGAAAGAAATGTTTCTTTTATGCACACTAAATGAAGAATCACAAAGCTGTACTAAAGAACAAAGGTAAAATCTATGTACAGATAAGTGAGTATTTAAACCATTCTGCCCTTAAGATAACTAACAAATCCCCACCTGTGAAAGGGGATGGAAGGAGAATTTTAAATCGTCACCAGTGCTGCCAGATTTAGCTTCAGGCCTCTTGCTAGTAGACTGTACATGCTAAAAGATTTGTTTGTTCCATGAGCACTGAACAGGAGTGTTATTCAGAACTCACTGAGCATCAGATAGATTTAAATTAATTAAATTAGCAGCATAGATGAGTACTTCTTTGACTCCTTTCAGAATGCCTAGCACAGTATTTGGTTGCCCAGAGAACTCTGGTGAAATAAACTGTTCAACAGAAAAATCTCAGTCTCCCGAAGTAAGGCATTTGAATCTAATTATATTCACAAAGAAATACTTCCACCCCACCCCCTGACCAAGCTTTTTAAAGAGAATCAAATACTGTGTATCTTCTCTGTGAATAAGGTCATTTTTAATCTCATTCCAAACATAAATGATCACATTTTAAATTTTTGAAAGTTTCCCATTTTAAACTTTTAGAAGAATATGTATCCAACAGGTGCCCTCCAAGAAAAAAGCACCTTAAAATAGTTTTTTAAAAGAATAAACACTGCAAATAAAATATATGTTTTATTCTTTTTTACAAGTCAGAGGGCTCCATTGATTTTCTTAAGTCAAAGCCATCAGGTTAATTAAAAGTTTAATGATGCAATCTAGTTCTCTTTAGATGAACTCCCTTCTTTCTTTGAACCTTTTCTTTTTTACATTATAAATGTAAAGCCTGCCTCAGCAAGTCGGGGAACAACTTGGTTATCGATTTTCCAAAACCCGTTATTGGGATTAGGCCTTTTAGATCCATGGCAGAATATATAATGTCTACCTGGCAGTTGCTGAAAGCCCCAAACTCTATTTGAAATGAAAACCAAGGCTTTGTACAAGTATACAGAGGAATAAGTGGTGAGAGAGAAATGAGAAAAGAATAGATGGCTTTTTGAAAATCCTTTGGCATCCAGGCTACGCAAAGAAATAATTATCTCACATCTTTGCTCCCACTTGGGTCAGGGCTCATCCTTTCTTTTCTTGATGGAAAGGAAAGTAGGAGCAAAGAAGCTATATGTTGCTTGCTCCTCATTGTTCTCATAGCACTTGCTCCACCCCATTGGAGTACAACACTTATGGATTAATGAGTTGCTTACATATCTATTTCTATGGCTAGATTTTGAGCTCCTCAGTCAGAGAGGATTCCTCAATATCTAATTGCCACAGGTTGGTTTTCCCAGAAAGCAGACCCTGACATGAAGGTTTGCATTCAGGAAGCTTATTTAGAAGGGCTCTAGAAAATGCCACCTGAAGAATGGAAGGGGGAAAAGCAGAACCAGACAGAGGGAACGGTTGGGCGGCAATACAGTCTCAGCAAAGGACTCAGCCAACCCAGCAGGCGTTCTGAAGCTGGGATAGCCCTACAGTATCATTAGACTTTCGCATTATCGGCAGAAGGGGAAGAGGATGTGTCCTTGGATGAGGCAGCTCCCTCCAGCTGAATCAATTCCTAAAGAGAGTGGACAGTTGAGAGCTGTCAGCCAGCATCCTTTCCAACAGCTGCGAATTAGGTACTCCAGTCTTGCAGGAGGTCATAACATCCACTATGTTATTTTACTTGTGGTTTGTATCCCTAGTTTCCTAGCACTCTGAATAGAATAATACTAAGTGTTCAATAAATATTTGTTCAGTTATCCTGCATGAAGAAAAGCATGACTAGAGACTCCAGCATCAGGCACCCAACTCCTTGCAATCTGCACTATCTCAAAGTTTTAGTTTCCTGGGCTGCTCAAGTAAATGCCATGAAGTGGGTCAGGTTAAACAATGGGAATTTATTTGCTCAAGGTTTGAGGCTGGGAAAAACTCCAAATTCTGGCAACATTCAAGGAAGTGCTTTCTTCCTAAAGACTGTGGCACCCTGGGGCTGGCTGCCGGTGATCCTTGGTTCTTAGTTTGTCACATGGCAAGGCACATGGTGGTGTCTCCTAGTCTCTCCCTTCTCTTCCTGATTCTGTTGACATCCAGCTTCTGACCTCTCCCTTGTGGCTCTTTCTCTGTCTGTATTTCTCTCTGCTTATAAAGGACTCCAGTAATAGGACTAACACCCATTCTGACTTGAGGTGGGGCATACCTTGACAGAAGTAACCCCACCAAAAGGTCCTACTTATAATGAGTTCACATCTGAGGAATGGATTAGATTTATGTTTATCTGGGATACACGGCTTCAAACTACCACACTCAGTTATTACAGTGCAACATTAGTGATTGATTTGGGGTGATGCTGTTTAAAGAATTCTGTAAGGAAGCGGGGTGCTGTAAGAAGTTCAGTCACCATGAACAGACAACCGATCTTATGATAGGTCATTTTTATAAATTAAATTTTTTAGAGTAAAATATATTTGCAAGAAAGAAGACTTGAGCAGGTTTATAAGATTTTTTTCCCAAAGGCAGAGTGGAACAGAAGCCAAACACAGTGTGATACTCCGCATCTTGAAATCCAATTTGGGGGGACTCTTTATTCAAAGGGTTTGTCTGGCCTGAAGGCCCACTGCTCACTTACCAATCCAAATCCCAGAGTATGTTTGACTCTGAGCCAGCCTCTGTGATGAAATGGGATCACTATCAGGGGACCTGCATATAATAATTATTCTTTCAAATAAAAGCGAAGCATGGTGAGAGCTCTTGTGATTTTATGGGCATATTAAAATAAAAACCTTTAAGCATTCACATTGACTAAAGCCTTTAATTGTCTACAAATGTTGCACTAGTGATATACGTTTTATTCAAAATGGAATACAGAAAGAATTGCAGAACTGGGGTACAATGTTGGATAATGTTGTTCATTTCATGACACAAAGGATCCCAAAGAGTATACACAAGAACCCAAAGAGCATGGAACAACTGTTAAGCAGGAAACTATTAAAACTGTGCCTCCATTGAGAAATCCAGTGTCTCAATGTTAAGCCTCTAATGGAGGCTTAGGAAAGAGCAGCTTGGATTTAATACTCCATTTTCTAGAAAAAATCAGGGGCAAATGTAATCTGGGGGCCCCTGTAAAGTCTTTATCTGGGAGTTGTCATCATAAGGAGCTAAGATCTCACCTGGGGGGAAAGCAGGATAGTCTGAGAAAAGTGACCTCTGTAGCCCAAAGTAGAAATGAAATTATGGAAGAGGATACGGTGAAAACACTTTGGGACATATATCTTGATCTGGCCCCTGCCTGTCTCTCCATCTGTGGCAGATATGTGTTAGTTGTCCAGCAAAGACTCACCCTCACTTTCCATAGACCAGAGTTATTGGAGGGAAGCAAGTGCTCAGAAAGGACTACATTTTAAAGCATCCCTTTCATCTAGGAAAGACCATGGGACTGATTTCTGACTAATGGAATGTGGGTGGAAATGATGTATGTTACTCCAAGCCAGTCCATAGAAATCTCCCATGCAATTCCTGTTCTTTCCACTTTGATTATAACATTTATCTTTATTTTAGTAATTTTATCTGTTTCTCCCAGAATTTTTCAATCACTTATTTATGCATACATACATTCAATAAATATTTCTTAGATATCCACAATAGATCAGGAACTCTCAGACACTGGAGATACAGTAGGGAAAAAGAGAGAGAAGTCTTCATTCTCAGGGTTTCATATTCTTAGGAAGAAGTCAGAGAGTACACAAGTAAAATTAACCAATGAAAAGCATATTTTAAATTGCAAAACAGGTTACAGAGGGAGTGATGCCAGCAAAATTGCAGATTGAGAAACTCCAGGGCTCTGTGCCCCCACAGCAACATTGAAAAGCCAGCAGAAACTGGCAGAACAAACTTTTTCAGAGCTCTAGAAAATATTTAAAAGATTGCAGTAACTGGATGAACACCAAATTAATAAAAAGGCAACCTAAAAATGGTAGGAGAACCTCATGGCAACTTTAGTATCCCTTCTCTCATCCTCTCCCTGGCTTGCTGCAGCACCAGCTAACATAGTCAGTGGAAGTCCCTGGTCCTGTGTTCTGGAGGGAGCATAGGAACCCTTAAATGGATATTGGGGTGCATGTGGGTCTGCAGCAATCCATTGGGTATCAGCCTGAAAGACTGATAAAGGACTCTCAGCTCTGCTCAAGAATCCCAAAGCTTGCTCTAGATGTAGATGTGAATATATAATCACAGAAACACCATAGAGAATCATACCACAGCTGCCTGGGGAAAAGGATTAATATTTGACACATACAATAGCTCCCAAAATTAGAAGGAAAAGCTGGGAATTTCTAAGGGGAACTTGGGCACATTTGGAGTATTTGTGCATATTAGGGAAATGATAAGGCCATGCATGCATACGCAGGAAAAGGTGAATGCTCAAAAAAGACCTAAGAGGGTCCAATGCTTCCACCCTGAGCTGTCCTTTAGGTTCACTGTAAGACTGTCTAATACTAAAGGAGAGGAACAGGATAAAGCCAATCTGCAGAGACTGGGAAAGGTGTTTACTTTAGGTTTTTGTGGTGGTAGTGGTGGTTATTAGCTGTAATTCAATCAAACCTTGAAAACAGGATTAAGGAACAGAGACTACAGTAACTACATACATGAAGGAATAAAGTCTTGGCATAAATAGTTTAGAAAAAGTTACTAAGCTAATAGCTATAGCCTTCAACAGTAAGGGGGAAAACCCCAGCAAACCCTGAGGAACATTTGATTTCCAGAGTTAACATATTAAAATATTCAAATGCAGAGATTTCAAAAAAAAAAAAAAAGAAAAAAAAATCACAAGGCATCAAAAGAAACAGGAAAAGATGGCCCATTTAAAGAAACAAAATAAAATTACAGAAACCATTATGAGGAAAACCAGACATTGGCCATATGAGACAAAAAATTTAAGAATAAACTGTCTTGAAAATGGCAAAAAGAACTAAAGGAACACACGACAAAGAACTAAAGGAAATCAGTAAAACAATAGATGAACAGAATTAAAATTTAAATAAAGAGAAACCATAAGAAAGAACCAACCAGAAATATGAGAGCTGAAGAGTACAATAACTGAAATTTTAAAAATTCCTTAGAGGACAACATTAGATTGGAGCTGGAAGAATAAATAATCACTGAACTGAAAGATAGGGAAACTGAAATTATCCATTCTAAAGAGTGAAAGAAAAAAATGAAGGAAAATGAACAGAGCCTACGAGACTTGTGGTACACCATCAAACATACCAATATGTGCATTATGGGAGCAAAAGAAAAAGAGAAAGGGGAAGAAAGAATATTCAAAGAAACAAAGGATGAAAATTTAACAAAAGACATGAATATACACATGCAAGAAGTTCAACAAACTCCAAACAGGATATATTCAAAGAGATCCAAACTGACTGAGACGCATTATACTCAAAGTATAGAATGCCAAAGACAGAGAAAACTGAAAGCTGTGAGAGGAACAATGCATTGTGAACAAGAGAGCCTCAATAAGATTAATGCAATTTCTCATCCAAAACCATGGAGGCAAGAATGTAGTGGGAAAAAGTATTTAAAATGCTGAAAGAAAAGAACTGGTAACCAAGATTTCTATATGCTGCAAAAGTATCTTTCAAAAATGAGGGAGAGATTTAGACATTCCCAGATAAGAAATACCTGAGGAATTTCATTACCACTAGATCTACCCTAGAAGGAATGCCAAAGGGAGTGCTTCTGGTTGAGAAGATTGAAGTTGAACAAAGAAATAAAGATCTCTGGAAAAGTTAACTACCTGGCTAATTATAAAAGCCAGTACTATTGTATTTTTGGTTCATAATTCCAGTTTTTATTTATTACAGGAGCTAAAATGCAAATGCATAAAAAGTAATGATAAATTGAAGGTTGGGGCACACAGAACACTTAGATGTACAATTTCCAAAGTTTATCACAATGTAATTTATGAGGATAACACAAAGGGGATGGACTAGAGAGGTGTCGGAACAAATTTTGTCCATGCTATTGATGTCAGGTTGTATCAAATAAAACAAGATTGGTATACATGTAAGATGTGACATTTAATCCCATGGTGATCACAAAGAATGTAACTAAAAAACAAGCACAAAAGATTATGAAAAAGCATTCTAAATGGTTCACTATGAAAGATCAACTAAACATTAGTGTAAAAAGTAACAGAAAAAGACTTACCCAAGGCTAAATAGCAAAATGGCAAAAGAAAGTACTGTAGTATTAGCAGTGACTTTAAATGTAAATGGATTAAACTTGCCAGTCAAAAGACAGAGATGGGCAGAATGGATAAAAAAGCATGACCCAACTACATGCTGTCTGCAAGTGACTTACCTTAAAGTCAAAGATACAAGTAGGTTAACAGTGAAAGGATGGAAAAAAATATGTACCATGCAAGTAGTAACTAAAAGAGATCTAGGGTGGCTATAATATCAGCTAAAATAGACTTTAATTCAAAAACAGTTTTGAAGGACAAAGATGGTCATTTCATAGTATAAAGGGAACAATTCAACAGGAAGATGTAACAATTACAAATATGCATGCACCTAACAGCAGAGCCCCAACATATATGAAATGAATACTGACAGGTTTGCAAGGGAGAAATTGATGGTCTACATAAACAGTAGGAGACGTGAACACACCATGCTCAATAATGGGTAGAACATCTAGTCAGAAGATCAATAAGGAAGTACAGGACATGAACGATACACTAAACCAACTAGACCCAATGGAAATATTTAGAACACTACATCCAACAAAAGTACAGTATACGTTCTTCTCCAGTGCACATGGATCATTCTCCAGGATAGACCATATACTGGGTAAAAAAAAAAAGATTCAATAAATTAAAAAATATTTAAATCAGACAATGTATATTCCCCAATCAAAATGGAATGAAGCTTGAAATCAATAAGAGACAGAAAGGTAAAATTCAAAAATATGTGGAAATTAAACAACATACTCATAAACAACCAATTGACTAAAGAGGAAATCAGAATCAAAATTAGGAAATATCTTGAGGCAAATGAAAATGAAAATGCAACATACCAAAACTTTTGGGATGCAGCATAGGCAGTGCTAAGAGACATATTTATACATCTAAATGCTTACAGTAAAAAAAGAAGAAAGACTTCAAATCCAAGACCTAACCTCAAAACTGGGAGAACAATTAAAAAAAAAAAAAAAAGAAAGAGCAAACTAAACCCAAAGCAATCAGAAGGAAGGGAATAACAAAGATTACAGCAGAGATAAATGAAATAGAAAACAAAAAACAATAGAGAGAATCAACAAAACCAAAAGTTGGTTCTTGAGAAGACCAATAAGATTGACAAACCCTTAGCTAGACTGACAAAGTCAAAAAGAAAGAAGATGCAAATAAATAAAATCAGAAATGGGGGGGGGTCATTATCGTATATACCAAAGACATAAAAAAAAAAAAAATCATAAGAGGACACTATGAACAACTGTATGTCAACAAACTAGACAACTTAGATGAAATGGACAATTTCCTGGAAACACATGAACAACGTATACCTACTCCAGAAGAAACAGAAGACCTCAAAAAACCAATCACAAGAGATCCAATCAGTCATCAAAAACCTCCCTACGAAGAAAAGCCCAGGGCCAGATGACTTCCCAGGAATTTTACCAAACATTCCAAGGAGAACTAACACCATTCCTGCCCAAACTCTTCCAAAAAATTGAAGAGGAAAAAACATTATCTACCTCATTTTATGAAGCAAACATCACTCTAATACCAAAATCTGATAAAGATACTACAAGAAAGGGAAACTACAGATCTCTCTAATGAATATGATGCAAAAATTCTCAGCAAAATACTTGCAAAGTGAATCCAATGGCACACTGAAAGAATTATACACCATGACCAAGTGGGGTTTATTCCAGGCATGCAAGGCTGGTTCAATAAAAGAAAATCAATGAATATAATTCAACACATTAACAAAATGAAGGGGAAAAATCACATGATCATCTCTATTGACGTGGAAAAGGCATTCAACAAAATTCAGCATCATTTCTTTATAAAAACACTTCAAAAGGTAGGAATCAAAGAAAACTTTATCAATATGATAAAGGTCGTCTATGAAAAACCCACAGCCAGCATCGTACTCAATGGTGAGGGACTGAAAGCATTCCCCTAAGATCAGGAATGAGACAAGGATGCCCTCTGTCACCACTGTTATTCAACATTGTGCTATAAGTTCTAGCCAGAGCAATTAGGCAAGAAAAAGAAATAAAGGGCATCCAGATTAGAAAGGAAGAAGTAAAACTCTCATTATTTGCAGATGGCATGATTCTATATTTTTCAAAATTTCAAGAAATCTATGACAAAGATACTTGACCTAATAAACAAATTCAGCAAAGTGACAGCATACTAGATTAACATGCAAAAATCAGTAGAGTTTCTATACACTAGTAATGACCTAACCACAGAGGCAATTAAGAAAAAAATTCCATTCACAAAAGCAACTAAAAGAATAAAGTATCTAGGAATAAACTTAACCAAGGATATAAAGGACCTGTACACAAAAAACTAGAAAACATTGCTAAAAGAAATCAAAGATTACCTAAATAGGTGGAAAGACATCTCATGTTCATGGATAGGAAGGCTAAATGTCGTTAAGACGTCAACTCTATCCAAAATGAGCTACAGATTCAATGCAATAAAAATAAAAATTACAAAAACCTACTTTACGGACTTGTAAAAGTCAGTTATTAAACTTGTTTGGAAGGGAAAGGGGCCTCAAATATCCAAAAGCATTCTAAAAAGGAAGAATGAAGAGGGAAAACTTACACTTCTGACTTTAAAGCTGATTATAAAGCCACAGTTGTCAAAACAGCATGATACTGACACAAAGATCGACATATTGATCAATGGAATTAAATTGAGAGTTCTGAAACAGACCCCTAGATCTAAGGCCAATTGATTTTTGGCAAGGCCCCCAAATCTACTGAACTAGGCTGGGAGAACTGGATATCTATTCTAAAGGAATGAAAGAGAACCCCTACTTCACACCCTATACAAAAATTGACTCAAAGTGGATCAAAGACTTAAATATAAGAGCCAGTAACGTAAAACTCCTAGAAGAAAATATAGGGAACATCTTCAAGACCTAGTGATATGAGGTAGCTTCTTAGACCTTATACCCAAAGCAACCTTACACCCAAAGCACAGGCAGGGAAAGAAAAAAATAGACAAATGGGAACTTCTGTGCTTTAAATGTCTTTGTCAAAAAGGTAAAGAGGCAGCCAACTTAATGGGAGAGAATATTTGGTAACCACGTATCTGATAAGGGTTTGATATCCAGTATATATAAATAAGTTGTACAACTCAACTATAAAAAGACAAACAACCCAATTATAAAATGGGCAAAAGATATGAATAGACATTTTTCCAAAGAGGAAATACAAAGGGCTAAAAAGCACATGAAAAGATGTTCATCTTCATGAGCTATTAGGGAACTGCAAATCAAAACCACCATGAGATGTCACCTCACACCTGTAAGAATGGCAGCTATTAAACAGGAAACTATAAACTTTGGAGAGGGTATAAAGAAATTGGAACACTCATTCACTTATTACATGTAAAATGGTACAACCACTATGGAAGACAGTTTGGCAGTTCCTCAGAAAACTAAATATTGAGTTATCCTGTGACCCAGGAATTCTGCTACTCAGTATATACCCAGAAGATATGAAAGCAGGGAAATGAACAGACATCTGCACACTGATGTTCACAGAGACATTATTCACAATTGCCAAAAGATGGACACAATCCAAGAATCCATCAACAGATGAGTGGATATACAAAATGTTATACATACAATGGAATATTAAGCAGCAGTAAGAAGGAATGAAGTCCTGAAGTATGTGACAATATGGATGAGCCTTGAGGACATAATGCTGAGTGAAATAAGGAAGACACAAAGGGACAGATATTGTATGATTTCACTAATATGAACTAACAAGAACATGTAAATTCAGACTCTTAAAATGTAGAATATAGGGTACCCAGAGATAGACAGAAGTTAGAGAAGGGGAAACAGTTACCTAGTGTGTCCAGAATTGTTAACGAAGTTGAACTTAAACATTTGGGAATAGATAGAGGTGTTGGTAGCTCATTATTGGGATTATAAGTAACACTGTCATATTGTAGGTGAATTTAACTGAAAATGATCATTTAAATTCATGTATCTAAATAAGTTCTTGCATGAACTACTACAACAGTAAAATCAAACAGAAGGGTATATGGGAAAAACATAGCTACTAACTATGGACTATAGTTAATAGTAATATTTTAATGTTCTTTCATTAACAGTAACAAATTTACTACAGTAATACTGTGGGTCAACAATGGGGGTAAGGGGTAAGGAATGATTTGGGATTTATTTTTTATCCTTATTTCTGTTCTGCAGTAATGAAAATGTTCTAAAACTGATAATGGGGAGGTATGCACAACTATGTGATGATACTGTGAGCCAGTGATTGTATACTTTGAATGGTTTGTGTGGTATATGAATAAATCTCAATAAAATTGGGGAAAAAACAACTAAAAAAATAAGATAACCTACACAATGGGGTATTTGGAAACCACATATCCAATAAAGGATTAATATCCAGTATATATAAAGAAATCCTTCAGCTTAACAACAAAAAGACAACAACCCAATTAAAAAATGGGCTAAAGACTTGAATAGACATTTCTCTAAAGAAGATATACATATGGTGAGAAAGCACATGAAAAGTGCTCAATGTCATTAGCCATCAGGGAAGTGTAAATCAAAACCAAAATGAGATACCATTTCACACCCATTAGAATGTCTGCTGTTTAAAAAAAAAAAAAGAAAGAAAATAACAAGTTTTAGAGAGGTTCAGAGAAACAGGAACACTCATTCCTTGCTGGTGGCAATGTAAAATGGCTCAGCCACTGTGGAAGACATTTGGCAGTTCCTCAGAAAGCTAAGTATAGAACTACCATATGACCTGGCAATTCCACTACTAGGTATATCCCCAAAGGAATTGAAAGTAGGGGCTCAAACAGATATTTGCACACTGATGTTCATAGCAGCATTATTCACAATTGCCAAAATATGGAAGCAACCAAAGTGTCCATCAACTGATGAATGGATAAATAAAATGTGCTCTATATACCCAATGGAATATTATTCAGCCATAAAAAAATAATGTGACAACATGGATGAACCTTGAAGACATTATACTGAGTGAAATAATCCAGACACAGAAGGACAAATATTGTATGATCTCACTGATTTGAAACAATTAGAATAAACAAACCCATAGAGTCAGAATCTAGAATACAGGTTACCAGGGTATGGAGGTAGGGAGGCAGAGGGGATAGTGAATGGGAACTTGAGACTTGAAATGTACAGGTTACTGTTTGAAATGATGGAAATATTTTTGTGGATGGTGGTGATGGTAGCACAACACTGTGAATGCAATTAACAGCACTGAAATATGTACCTGAATATGATTAAAAGGGGAAATGTGAGATTGCACATATGATAACAATACATTTTTTTAAAAATCCATGGAACCATCCTACACAAACATCAAATACTAAGTGAAACCACTGACTTTAATTAATAGAATTATAAAAGTGTGCTATAATCAATTGTAACAAGTGGGAGGGGGTGTTACACATGAATCCTATATTTTATGCATGATTGTTTTGTAAACCCACAACTTCTCTAAGAAAGGAATGAGTAAAAAAGAAGTAATGGGTCAATTGCTCTTTTTCACTCTAATTATTATTCTTGTTATTTTTGTGTGTGTGCTAATGAAGGTGTCAGGGATTGATTTAGGTGATGAATGTACAACTATGTAATGGTACTGTAAACAATCGAAAGTACGATTTGTTTTGTATGACTGTGTGGTATGTGAATATATCTCAATAAAATGAAGATAAAAAAAAAAAAAAAGAAGTAATGGGGAGAAATGAGGGGTAGAAAATGTATATGACTTACAAAACCAAATAGCAGAATGGCAGAGGTAAGTCTTGCATTATCAGTAATTACTGTAAGTGTAAATGGATTAAACTCTCCAATCAAAAGGCAGAGGTTGGCAGAATGCAGAAAAATGCATGAAACAACTCAATTCTATGCCATTTATATGACAGCCACATTAATTTCAAAGACACAAAAAGCTTGAAAGCGAAAGAAAAAAATATTTCACATAAATAGTAACCGAAAGAGAGGTGAGATGGCTAAACTAATATCAGACAAAGTAGACTTCATGCCAAAATCTGCTACAAAGGGATAAATAAGGGCAGTATAAAATGATCAGATCAACAAGGTATAATGATTAGAAACATATGCACATAACAAGAGAACCCATAAAAATATGAAGCAAATAATTTTGGTGGTGTTACAGATGATTTTTATTTTAATAGTTTTTTATTTTCCAGATTCTAAAAATACATAAAGATTAATAACAAAATGCAAGCATTACTAAAGTATAATGCAATTTTCACAGCTGAAAAGAATATAATTTAAGAGAACACATTTCCATAATATATAAAAAGAGATTTCTAAACAAATACAAATACACAAAAGTATTTAAAAATATGTGCCCACAAAAATATTTTTCAAGAAAGAGTTAAATGATATTCTGTACCCTTGGGATGTTCTTGTATTTCCAAAGGCGACCTCATATGCCTTCTACACAGGATCCCATTAAGCCCCTGTTTTTTTGTGAAATGAAATGAGAAATAGACAGCTCTACATTATCAGTAGGATACTTCAACACACTAGTTTAAATAATGGATAGAACTTCTAAACAGAAGATTAATAAGGAAATCAATGACTTGAACAATACTATAAACCAACTAGATCAAACAAACACCACAGAACACTCAAGCAAGAACAGCAGAATGCACATTTTTCTCAAGTACACGTTGGTCATTCTCCAGGATAGATTATGTGTTAGGTCACAAAATAAGTCTCGATAAATTGAAAAGTATTGAAATCATACAAAGTATTTTTACCAACTACAATGGAATAAAGACAGAAATCGGTAAGAGGAGGAAAATTGGAAAATTCACAAATAAATGGAAATGAGTGATATACCCTTACACAACCAGTGGGTCAAAGAAGAAATCACAAGGGATATCAGAAAATATCTGGAAACAAATGAAAACAAACACACAACATAACAAAACTTAAGGGATACAGCAAAGTGCTCAGATAGAAAATTTATAGTTCTAAACACTTATATTGAAAAAAAAAAGAAATATCTAAAATCAGTAACCTAACATCACAACTGAAAGAACTAGAAAAAGAAAAGCAAACAACCCAAGTGAGCAGAAGAAAAGAAATACTTAAAAATTAGAGAGGAGATAAATGAAATAGATAATAAAAAATAATCAAAAGAATCAAGGACACCGAAAGTCAGTTCTTTGAAGTGATTGACATAATTGACAAACCTTTAGCTAGACTGATGAAAGCAAAAAAGAGAGGGAATGAAAGTATAATTAAAATCAGAAATGAAAGAAGGCACAATACCACTGACTTTGCCTAAATAAAAAAGATTGTAAGTTACTATTAATAATTTCATGCCAACAAATTAGAAAAACTATACAAAATGAACAAATTCTAAAAAGATATAAATTAACTAAAATGACTCAAGAATAAATAGAAAATATCAATAGACCAGTAACAAAAACCTCCCAACAGAGAAAAATGCAGAACCAGATGTCATCACTGGTAAATTAACACTGATCCTTCTCAAAGTCTTCAAAAAAATTGAATAAGAAGGAAAAATTCTACGAGACCAGAATTAGACTAATAACAGAGCCAGATAAAGATATCAAAAGAAAATTAAATCCAATATCCTAAACAAAAATCCTAAACAAAGTTCTAGAAAACAATCCAACTACATATAAAAGTATTATACACCATGACCAAGTGGGATTGATTCCAGGAGGGCAAGAATGGTTCAACATAAGAAAACATCCATGTGGTACAATACATTAATGGAATGAAAGAATAAAAACCAGATGATAACATAAATTGATACACAAAAGGCATTTGACAAAATCCAGCATCCTTTCTTAATAAAAGCACTCTGGAAACAAGGAATATAAGGAAACTTCTGCATTATGATAAGGGCCAAAAATGTAATGCCCATACCTAACATCACACTAAATGGTCAAAGACTGGGAACTCTCTCCCTATATAAAGATGCCCACTCACCACTGCTATTCAGCATTGTGCTGCAAGTTCTCGCCAGATTAATTAGGCAAGAAAAAGAAATAAAAGGCACCCAAATTAGAAAGGAAGAAAGAAAACTAGCACTCCTCACAACTGACAGGTATCTAAATATAAAAAATCTCAAAGAATCCAGAAGAAATCTACTACGGCTAATAAACAAATGTAGCCAAGTGGCAGGGCACAAAAACAACACACACAAATCCAGCTGTGTTTCTGTAAACCAGCAAAGGACAACCTGCAAATGAGATCAAGGGATCATTTCCATTTACAATAGCATCCAAAAGAATAAAATGTCTAGGAATAAATCTAACCAAGGATGTAAAAGACTTGGCTAAAAACTACAAAACAATACTGAAAGAAATTAAAGGCATAAATAATGGAAAGACGTTCTGTTTTCATGGATTACAAATCCTAGTATTTTTAAAAAATCACTTTCCCCAGAGTGATTTACGGATTCAATGCATACCCATAAAAATCCCAGCAGCCTTTTTGGAGAAATGGAAAAACTGATCTTCAAATTCATATGGAAGAACAAGGGACCCCAAATAGTCAAAACCATCTTGAAAAGCTGGAAGATTCATACTTCCTGGCTTCAAAGCATACCACAAAGCTGCAGTAATAAAAACAGTGTACTACTGGTATAAAGAGAGATAAATAGACCAATGGACTAGAATTAAGAGTTCAGAAATAAACCCACACAACTGTGGTCAGTTGGTTTTTTTACAAGAGTAGCAAGTCTAATAAATGAGGGAAATAATAGTCTCCTCAAAAAATTTTGCTGGAAAAACTTGCATAGCCACATGCCAAAGAATGAAATTGGACCCATACCTCAAATCATAAACAAAACAACTCAATATGGATCAACATCCTAAATATAAGAGCCAATACCACACAATTGAGAAGAAAACACAGGAGGACATCTTCGGGATCGTCTATCAGGCAATGGATTCTTGGGCACCAAAGCGTGAAAAGATAAAAATAGATAAATTTGACCTCCTCCAAATTAAAATTTTTGTGCAAAGGATATTATCAAGAAAGTGATTATACAACCTACAGAATCACAGAAATCTTTGTAAACCATTCTGATAAAGATTTAATATCCAGAATATAAGAAGAACTCCTACAACTCAACAACAAAAAGACAACCCAATTAAAAATGGGCAAAGGACTTGAACAAGTCATACAAAGAAGAATACAAACAGCCAATAAGTACATGAAAAGATGTTCAATGTTATTAGCCATTAGGGAAATTAAAATATAAACCACAATGAGAAACCACTTCACACCCACTAGGAGAACTATTATTATAAAAATGGAAAATCAGTGTTGGTGAGGACTTGAAAAGGTAGGGATTCTCATACCGCATTGATGCGAATGCTAAATGGTGCAGCCACTATGAAATACAGTTTGGAAATTCCTCAGAGAACTAAATATACAGTTACCATATGCCATAGCAATTCCACATCTAGTCATAAACCCAGAAGAACTGAAAGCAGGGATTAGAACAGATATTTGCACACCAATTTCACAGTAGCATTATTCACAATTGCCAAAAGGTGGAAGGAACCCAAGTGACTTCAGCCACATTGGATTAAGGCCCCCCTTCTTCCAGTTTGAGCACATCTTAACTAATAACAGCTTCAAAGCTCCTATTTACAAATAGGCTTGGAACCAGGGCTTGGGACATGAACATGCCTTTTGTGGGTGACATGATTCAATCCCCAACACTCAATTTGCATTGTGTCTGTGGGCTTCTATTGATACCAGGGAAATGAAGGACACTAGTATGGTGGAGAATCTGAGCATAAGTCCCCACAAAGAAGCACCCAATGTGTTAGCATCCCAGATACCCCAGAAAATCAAGCACCTGCCATTTCTCAGCACTTCTGACCTGCCTTCCAAGGAGGAGTGTGTTCCACAATACATGCCAAGCCTTATTAATCCAATTTTCTTATCCAAAGGAAAGGTGGGCCCCAGAAACGATCAATACCCTGGCTCTGATGATAAACAAAGACAGATGAGTCTGTGAGCTCTGGCTGGTATTTGTAATTACTGCCTCTGTAGGCATTCAATTACAGCTAATGAAAGGGTGACAGGATGTTAACAGAGGAACAGCTATGCAAGCTCCCTGGCATGCCATGCAGCTGACATCCAGTGTTTCTTCCTTCTTCCCCACACTTCAGTCGTTTCCATTACAGTTTCTGTAGTATATGGAACCTCTAAATGCCATGACACCTCCCCTTAGGGAATTTTCAAGGAAGAAATCCATTTACTCATCATAGTACTATCTTCTAGAGCCACTCTTGGGCCTGCACACGGACTGTCAGCATGATTCATTGGCATTCTGTTACTCAGGTGGGTTGTTGAAAGCACAAAGGTGAGCTCAGGTTAGAACTGGTTGATGGTTCTCAGCTAACAGCTTTTACTTACAAGCCAGGCAGCAAAAGCAGCTGCTTTCACTTTTCAATATTCCAGATCAGGATATAAAGCGTCTGTGTATTTTACGTCTTTTGTTTTTCATTGAAATACATGCCATTAAGGGACACTCAATTCTGTTTCCTTTGCTAAGAAACTAAGTATAGAGGACATCTATTCGATGTCTGACTGGCATCCACTTCCTTTTCTGGTCACTGTATCTTTGGAGTCCACTCCTGTATTGGACATTGGTGATGCCCTGGCCAGATCTCTTTTCTGGCAGGTGCAGCTGTCCTTGCTGCTATGCATGCTGGCTGACAACTCACAGCTTACCCACTCTTTAGAGGGATCACCTTAGCCAAATAGAAGCTGCCTCCCTCCACCACACCCAGACCTCAGCCATGACTAACCACTATGGGAGTACAAAAAGTGGGTCCCCTTGAGTGTTCACATCAGGAGATCACACTGAAGCTAGTCTCCAGATGAAACCACATTCTTGCTTAGTATTTTCTGCTTCCTCATTTCCCTTCTCCCAAGCATACTGATCCCCCAAATCAATTGAATAAGAATCTACATTCCAGGCTCTGCTTTCAGGAAGTCATAAGTAAAATACTTCACTCCCACATTTCTAGAAGTTGGAATGGGACCGAACCCATCCCCAGCTCCAGAGCTGCATTCTTCTTGGCTCTCAAAGCTGGGTTCAGGAATAGCCATGGTACTGACACTGGGGCCAGGAGGACCCTATCTGAGGGAACACTGCTAAAGGGAGCTCTCTTGGAACTGGTGAGAGTCATTCTGCAGGACCAGGGCTAGGGTGAAATGAATGAGGCACTTGTCTCAGGTGAAAAATTACAGGATGTTGTTCTGGTTTGCTAATGCTGCCATTATGCAAAATACCAGAAATAGATTGGCCTTTGTAAAGGGGGTTTATTTGGTTACAAAGTTAAAGTCCTAAGGCTGTAAAATTATCCAAACAAAGACATCAACGGTAGGGTACCTTCAATAAGAATACCAATGGCATCCGGAAAACCTCTGTTAGCTGGTAAGGCATGTGGCTGGCATCTGCTGATCCCAGGTTGTGTTCCAGCTCCTCTCTCAGGTCCTATGCATTCTTCAAAATGTTGTTCTTGAGGTGTTTTGTCATCTCTTAGCTTCTCCAGAGCAAACTCTGGGCTAGCATCTCCGAAGTGTTAGCAAAAGTCTGCTTTCAACGGCCATCTCCAAAATATCACTCTAAGCTGCAACAGCTCTCCTTCTGTCTGAGCTCTTGTACAGGACTCCATTGATTAAATCAAGACCCATGCTGAATGGGCGGGCCCACACCTCAATGGAAATAATCTAATCAAAGGTATTACCCACAGTCGGGTGGGTCACATCTCCATGGAAACAACCTAATCCAAAGATTCCAACCTAATCAACACTAATACATCTGCCCCCACAAGAATGTATTAAAAAACATGGCATTTTGGGGGACATAATACATCCAAATTGACCCAGAAGTCTACCAATAAAATCGATAACCAAGATAAATAAGTTTTATCTGTTTATTTGCAAAATAAAAAATGCCATTTCTCAGCACTTCTGACCTGCCTTCCACAAAGGGCAAAATTAATGCATAATACAAGAATCCATGGTGAACAAAATAATCAAAGTTTCAAATCAGGACAGGATCAGTATCAATTTTTCCTTTTGCCCAAGGCTCCAATTAGGCTCAGCACAATACAGCAACTCTGTCAGCACTCTGGAGATTCCACTGAGAAAACAGGAAAGAGAAAGGAAAAGGGAGCCAAGGGATGTGCAAAGATAGATTCCTGTTGACATAGAAACTACCACATGGGGAAGTGGTGAGGATGAAATAAGCTAATGCATATAAAGCCCTAAGAACATGGCCTAGCTCACAGTAAACCCAACATAAATGTTGGTTGTGATTGTTGCTATTGTCTCTCCTGCAAGAATCACTCTCAACCTTCTCTGAACTACCATGATGTTCTCTCCCCACCTTTTAGGTTCTCCTGTTATACTCAATAACAATCCAGTACTGTATAAACAGATGAATGGATGGATGGATGAATAGATAGAGAGATAGATAACAAACAGAGAGAATGATAGTAGATACACAATCTTATTTGCTATTAGTTGTTGAGCTCTTTATTGTTAGAGACCAATTTATTACTTTTTAATTATGCCCCTCTTTCAAGAACCTAGGACCCACCCATTCTAATGCCTCGAACACAAAAGACTTCATTTGTGTTATTTTCAGAAGGAAGGAACTCCTTTGAGCTTTGATGATATATATTGGTATCCACTGTTCAGCAATCATTTTTCTCACTTTGTTGGACATAACTAGCTGTGTGATCTTGGGGAAGACAGTTAACCCAAACGGTTTTGCACTTTGGGCTTGTTTTCTCATTTGTTAAAATAAGTGGTTTAAACTCAATGCTCTTTGAGGGCGTTCCTGGATCAAATTTTGGCTCTACAATTCTACTTTGGCAGCCTCTCACATCTCAGTGTCAGAAGCAGACATTTAATCTTCATTGAACCGTAACATTTGTTGATTTTTATCACAATCTTAGTGTTACTCTTAAAGAGAATTTCTATCGAAAAAAAAATCAGTGCTAACTTGTAGGGGGAAAATTTCTTTGCACTTACATCACTTCTTAGCTCCCCAGGGTTAAAAGTACTTTGCAGGCAACTGTCTCATTAATCCTTAGGCATTTTCAGAATTTAAAAACTGTCAAGAACAAAAGCTTTCCTCAAAGACCATCTGCTAGTAAGAGTGAACCCAAGAGAAGGGCCCAAGCAAAAGATGTTCTGTCTCAGTGACCCAAGACACTGGCAACCCAGGGAAGTCTGACATGATGGAACCTTGTTCCTGGGTCAATTTGTAGAAAGCTATTCTGAAGGCAATACAAAACAAAAATCATGCAAACTTTCAATACAATTTATCTTTGAAATACACTAGGTGAAGAAGGCATAATAGGATAAGAATTCAGCTTTGTAATCAGAATGTTTTGACTCAAAATCCTACATTCAACCACTTAGTAGCTGCAAATCTTGAAGGATACTTTCCTCTTCTACTAAAAATAAAGAGGGGGCCTGTCCCAATCAAGATGGCAGAGTGAGATGCTCAGGCTCCATCTCCCCATGGAAGCTTTGAGCAACCAGAAAGAACTGGGAAAAAATCTTTCTCAAAGCTCCAGAAAACTGTCAAAGACTACAGTAACACGGTGAGTACCAAATCAAGGAAAATGGTACTTAAAAGTGGTAGAATCTCATGGCACCCTGGCCAGCCCCTTCCACACCTGTCACCAGTTTGGCACAGTGTCAGCCTGTACTCCCTGTGCACAGATCCCTGGTCCCAGCTCCAGAGGGAAAAGAGTAACACTCATGCACAAGCTGGAAGCATGTATGTCCAGTTCAATCTGTCTGGAGGTAGCCTGAGGAATTCACTGTCTTAGAATTGCCCTGCATGTAGAAGGCAGCTCACAGAGCCCTCCTACAGAATGCTGGGGGGAAGGGGTCATGACGTGCTGCCTAAAGCACGGGACTGCTGCCTGCAGGACAAACAGTAAAGTGCCCAAGACTGTGAGGTCTCTGTTTTCTAGGGAAGAAGGGACACTTGGAATCATGTAAATGGGGGAATTCCTAGGGCTACACACACATGCCCAAGACAATACACACATGCAGAAAAGATCAGGGAGCATGCTCCCATTTGGTCTGGAGCAGTCTCCAAACCCTTTGTATGGATAAGCCCTGAAGTAGAGAATTCACACAGGTCAATTTGCAAATACTGGGAAAGATGTTGTATTTTTTCTCTTCTTCTGCTTTTCTTTTTGTTAGCTTCTGGCTTTCAAGAAAAGTTCTGTCGTAATACTAGCTGGACACAGGCTTAAGGAACAGATGACTCAGAATCTAAATTCCAGCAATAACACAGTAAAATATCAAAATGTCCAAGATTCAACAAAAGGTTGCAAAACATACAAAGAAACAGGAAGCGATGGCCCTGGCAAAGGAAAAGATTAAAGCATTAGAAACTATCAGTGAGGAGGATCAGACCTGGCACTTTTAAAAAATGGTCCTAAATATGTTGATAGAGCTAAAGGAAAACACAAAGAACTAAAGAAGTCAGGAAAACTACAGATGAACACAAGGAGACTATCAATGAGAGATGAAAATTATGAAAAGGAACCAAACATAGCTAAAGACCACAGTAACAGAAATTAAAGATTCCCTAAAGAGATTCAACTGCAGATTGGAGTTGAAAGAATCAGAGAACTTGATAAAACAATTGAAATCACTCACTATGAGGATTAGAAAGAAGAATGAATGAAGAAAAGTGAACAGAGCCGGAGGAACCGGTGGGACACCATCAAGTATACCAATATTTGCATTTCAGGAGTCCCAGAAGGAGAAGAAAAAGAGAACAGGGCAAAGAGAATATTTAAAGAAATAATGGCTGAAAGCTTCACAAAGTTTTATACACATCCAAGACATTCAATGAACTCCAAACAGGATAAATCCAAATAGACCCACACTGTGACATATTCTAATCAAACTGTCAAATGCCAAAGACAGTGAATTCTGACAGCCACAGGAGAGAGGAAACCTTTCATGTACAAGGGAGCCTGAACAAGATTAACTGTCAATCTCTCATCAGAAACCATGGAGGCAAGAAGGTAGTGGATGACATATGCAAAGTGCTGAAAGCAATGTAACCACGAATTCCATAGCTGGCAAAACTATCTTTCAAAAATGAGAAGATTAAGACAATTCCAAATAAAGAAAAGTTAAGGGATGGACAAATAGACAGTCAGGCAAATAGGATGATTCAAGACATGTGGCAAAAAGGTTAAAATTGGTGGATCTGGAGCTGGGTGCAGTGTAGGGATAGGTTGGAGTTCTCTGTATGGAGTTTATAATATTTTTGTAACTGTCCTGTAAGTTTGAAAGCATTTCAAAATATAAAGTTAAAGTGAAAAACACTTGTGTCTACTTCATGAATTTTCTTTGTAAGGTTATAAATGAGAAAATAGATTACTTAGCCCAGTATTAGACACATAGTAAGGATTCAATCAGTGTACGCTGCTATTAATTTTAGTGTTATTTATCTATAGCATTTTCTTTATACTTCTTTTGTACAGATTAATTTGATGTTTTAGGGAATACAAATCAAATGACCACATGGTAATAGAAAAGAAAGATTCAGTTGGGAACTTATAAAGACGTCTTTGGGACACAAAGACTGGATGTTCAGTCCAAGGTAATTGTTATTCATCAAACATTTCCTACGTCCTACCCTATGCTGGGTGCTGGGTGTACCAAAACGCACAGGAAAGCTCCTACCCGACCTTCAAGGAACTCACAGTGTTTAGGGAAATTCCTGATCAACAATGCATTTAGTAGGGGGAGATGGTGACACGGGGAAGAAAAGTTTGTTGGTATTCCTTGCTGTATTGGTTAGCTTTGCCAAGAAACCAACACCACAATATCTCAGTGATTTACAACAATAAACATGTATTTCTTGCTCATGTAGTATGACGAGTTACAAACAGCTCTGCCTTCTCATTCTAGAACCAGGCTGAAGGAACATCCTGTTCTCATGATACAGGGCAAGAACAAGAGGTGCAAAGTCAACTCAAAGTCTCTTTCAAAGATACCCCTTTGGCCAAAGCAAGTCATAAATCATATGGCCAAGCTCCAAGTCAATGAGGCAGGGAAGTACACTAAGGCTACAGGGAAGTGAGTCTAAAATGGCATGGAAACAAATCATTATGAATAACATAATTTACCACACCTTCAATGAGAAATGATGTTGAGGTATTGATATTGAGAGAAGGAATTGGAAGCAAATAAAGACATCACTGGGATTATTAAATAACTAAAGGGTTTTCTCTTATAGGACCTTCAGTGTGCTAAAGGAAAACCATCAGGAGGATGTTGGTGTAGAGTCTGAGGGACAAATCAAAAAGCAGGGTTTGAGAAGTAATTTTGATGGTTTCTTTGATGCTTTTCCCACTTCAAATTCTGTTTGTAGGAGACTTATCCTTAAAATAAATTTCCTTGTATCACTTTATTTTTTAAGCTTATGGGGGAATTAAATGAACATAATGTTACCTTAGCAGACCACCATGAATTAATTTAGAACATAAATTGCAACCAAACCCACCAGGGAATGTATCTACTTGTGCAGTTGCTGTCTTAAGTCTGTAGTCATTTGCCAAATAAGATCCATAACCAGGTCTAGCTGTGTTTGTTTTTACTTTAGGTATTATCATATACACAGGCAATAATAATTTTTAAAGGGTGAATTTTCAATTGAGATGTCTTTCAGCTTTCTGAACAAAAGTCAATTGGATAAATTACTGGTGTCGGGGGAACAATGTATGAAGGAGGCAGATTTTCCTACTTTTTGCCCTGAAGAGAAAGTCAACAATCCTTTGCTCATTTAGAGATTTCATGCCTGGGAATAATTAATTTTAGTCTGCTACAGAATTCAATACTGCATTTTTCAAAGTATTATTCTTTCTTTGACAATGGCAGCCCTACATTTTATTGTTCGATATTTTCCCCTAGCAGCCAGACTGTAACATATGATTTCTGGTCTGAAAATAAAGGAACAAAATTAGCCTTTTTGCAACCTATTGAGCATCAATGTAAACTAAATGTTCAACTTCAAAATAGCAAATACAGATGGAGCCAATGACAAATTTTCAGGACCAGAAACCTGGTGAAAATCTGTTAATTGCCTAAGCAATCAGGGATTTGGGGATACCTAGGGACCCATCAGGCCCTCACTCTACTTTTCCCTCAAGCCAAGTATACTGATGTCATGTTCCCTATTTGGGAATCAAGGCAAGATTTGTGACATGGGGTAAATTGAGGAAACCACACTCATTTTTGAAGGCCTAATCTTGAAAGCATAGAAGTCCAGATGAGGACACTGAGGAGCCTCTGGGATACGATCCTATTCTAATCTTGAATCCCAAACCGCCTAAAATAAAAGATGTTAAGCAAGAAATGCAGTCATGTGAAAGAGACAAATCTGAGGACCAGCTATAAAAGCCTTTTGTTGACTTCAGCAGACGATGGAAGCATTATCTGTATTTCTTCTCTACACAGAAATCTATAACAACCTATTGATATCTCTTAGATTTATACAAAAGGTTATTTATTATCATCTTAACTTTCAGGTTATTTGCCTGGATATCTTGTTTTCTGACTGTCCATCTGGCTCTAACACTACCTTTTTGATTAATTATGAGCATATTTTCTGTAAGTTATTGTGCATAGTTAGGAAAGTTAATTTAAAATCCTTATTTGCTATTTCCAATTTCTATATAATCTTGGAGTCAGTCTCCATTGACTGCTGATTGTCCCTTTTTTTTTGAATGGTTAATGCTTTCTAGTTTTTCTAGTTGTTGTTGTTCTTTACATGCTAATTTTGGAGAGAATCCTGGGTACAATGAATGTTATGTTGTAAATACTATATACTGTGTTATATTTTGCTGAAGACTGTTGCATTTTTTGTTAGCTTGCTTGAGATCAAACTGCAATTTCTGTTTTTTGGGCTGGAGAGTAAATCTGAGTTCACTTCCTTTACCCTGAGCTGGGCAGTTTGGAGCCTAGCCAACTTTGGCAGACTTTATACCCAGAACTGTGTCTTTCCTTCTCTAGAATTCTCACTTGCAGGATTATTCCCACACTTTTCAATGTTTGTAGTTGCTCCAAATTTTGTCCTCTTATTTTCACAGCCAGAAATCCTCAGATACAGGGTTTCTATCATGCCTGGTGCCCTTAGGCTACAAGCCATGAAAACAGAAATTGACCCAGTACTGCTCTCTTTTCCCAGTGCCAACTCCCATCAGGATCTGCCTGCTTTTACTCTCTCTCAGTGCCCTTTGGTAGTTGTTCTCCATATTCTACCAGGAGTTTATGGTTGTTATCTGCAGGGGGGGGGGGGGTCACTCGGCCATACCTGGCTCTGAACCTTTTACCACCATCACGAAGAGCAGCTGCAAAAGCAACATCATGTTCATCATGGCTAGCACTGCTTGAGTGTTCACTACCAAGGTTTCAAAATTCAACTCCATTTGACCAGTGGTATATGCCTGAAAGTTTTTGAGTTCACACGTGGGCTCAATGGGAAAGAGGTTGTGATCCAATTTTCTGTTCCCACCATGGATACAAGGAGCTGGGCCAGGTGAGCATGGTCCATGTGCCACATGACTGCTCTCTCCCGACTACTCTGGATTAGGCATAGACACTCTTTATACTTTGAATTCATTTTCATTTAATCTTCTCATTTTGCTTAGGAGGCATTTATTATCCCTATTATACAGAAGAGGAAATTTATACCCAAGATTGAAACTAGGAACTGCCTGGTTTCAGAGACCACCCTGCCACGCCTTCTCTTGAGAGCTACATATCGACTACAGCTATCACCTCGTCTTCTCATCACCTGAAAATCTATATCCTTTTCTCAGATAGTAAGAATAAAGCCCCTCCTTGACATTTTTTTTACAAAGACCCACAGAGACAGGTTTGTTTCTGTTAAAATATTTTTAATTCATTCCTTTCAAGAAATTAAAAAAAAAAAAAACTTTTTATTACCAGAAGAATACATATTCAAACTGGAAAATTCAAAAGATACACCTAAGGAAAAAAGACAATAAGAATCATTCAAACAGATGGACTTGTTTTTAAAGGATATTGTTATTGAAGAGTTGTAGGTGTACTATATGAAACCTGTGTTTGCCCAGAGTCCTGCTGTTATGACTGAGAGAGCTTGAAATTGAAATTTTCAAGAGAGAGGAAAATGGATGGATAAAGCAATAAATTAAGGATGTAAGGGATCATCAAGTATGGTTTGGGATGTAGAAAAATAGTGGGACAGATGCCAGGCAAGTCATGGGAGAAAATGCTGGGGAAGGTGACAGTCTTTGTGACCTCAGATTTCTATGTGCTTCTGCATGGGGCAGATTCCAGCAGTGAATTAAGTACAGCAAGTTATAAGGCGGAGAAATCTTCCTCCTGTGCACTAATCGCCATGATCAGTGAAATTCATTCAAGACCCCAATACAACTCAAAGCAACCATCTTATAATTGCTCTCTTATACCCACTAAAGGAAGAAACAGACCCATTCATTAAAGCCATAGGCTGGACCTTGGAGATCTTTACCACAAAGCCCACATGAATGCGCTTTTGTAAGCATCTATTTTCCAAATTCAGTCTTGCAGTGGGGCTCCTACAGATCCAAAGATAAAATCCTTCAACCCCAGACAGATGGTCAAGAATCTGACAACCTTCTAATCTACAGGGCATCCCTGTCCCATTTGCCAGCACTTTTTCAGACTATTGCCAATCTGTTCCAAATCCTTACATGACCAAGATGGAAAAACCTGCTACAATACAAATTCTCAGCCAGGTTTGGTTTGTTTGGCTCTCATGCTAGAGCAAAACAGGCTGATATACCCTCAACTAGTAACCAGAACCAGTTTGATAAGCTATTTGCCTCTGATTATTTTAAAAATCATTTGTGTATTTTCCTGAGGCTTTGAGCACCACTATATGCTCTCAATCAATGTAAAGCTACCATGCAACTAATCTACACTCTCACAGTCAGTGAACAGGGTGCCATGCTGTCCTGAGGTAAACAAGTTTGCCGTGCATATTGTTTGATGTGGCCTCCATTCCTTCTTACTCTCTGTCTGATGAACAGTTTCCTGTGTCAGATGATCCATAATGGCTGGCACAAGATGTGCAGTGGTAGCACTGGACTTACCATAAGGAAACCAACACCCAGTATCTGTCACACTAGAGATGAAAATGTAGGTGTTGAACAACTCGAGGAGCCTTTGAAGAAATGGTAGAGGGAAGAAATGGTAGAGGAAAGAGAGGGTAAAAATCAATAGGCCTGTAAGGAAATAGTGGAATGCATTGGACATTCTGAGGGTTAATATGAGCCTAACGTCAGCCTGCAGAATGGATCAACTAACAGTTGCACAGTAGGCAGATGAAACCTCAAACTGAGGCATGTCTCAGAACTTGAGGAGACTTGGAAGAAACTAAAGCGTGATTGCAGTTTCTGTGCATAGGACTGGGAAGCATCTCCATAGGACTGTGTCACAAATTGATAAATACAATACTGATTGAGTTACTGTGCTCATGCTTAAGAACGCATACTGCGTTAGTTTGTACTGTCAAAGATGAACTCTATTTTGAAGCCTATGTTAGTCAGAGTATTTAATGCTACATGCTGTAACAAACAAGCCATCAGCTCTGTGGCTTCACCTAAAAAAAGCTTACTTATTGATTATGCAAAGTCTGCTGCAGATGATCCTAGACAGGTGGTTCACTTGGATGGCTTTCTTCCAAGCAAAATGAAAAGATCCCAGTTTTCTAAGCTTTGGAGCTCCTTGCTTCCAGCCAAGCTGATGTGGAAAGTAAGGGAATATGGAAGGGTGATGTGGGATATTTGTGGGTATGACTGAAAATGGTTCACCTCACTTCTACCCACATTCCACTTACTCAAATTAGTCATGTAGCCCATCTAGATGCAAGGCAGGTGATAAATACCAAAGTTCTTTCTGTCCTGGAGGAAAATGGAACAGTTTAGAAAACAAATGGTGCTCTCTCTGTCACAAAGCTGCAAGTAATCATTCCTTCCTCCTTTCAAACATTAGTTGACTATCTCCCTAGGTGCCAGATATCATACCTGATGCTGGTGCTATAAAGATTTGTAGCACACATTTCTGTAACAGGTGACTGTCAGGTTTCAATCTTACTTATTAGATAGTAACACCCCCAACCGCAGAACAAAATATAGGGGAAGTAGTAGTTTAAGAGGAAGATTAAAAACTTGGTTTTAAACATGCTCAGTTTGAAGACTTTAAGGGACAGACACCTGGAGTAAAAAGCTTTGAAGAAAGGCTAAAATGGAGATCCAAATTGGGGAGACATCAGCAAACAGTCTAACGAAAAATAACAGAATGTATGAAGGGAGAAGGGTAATGATCCCAATGCATAACCCTGGAGAACCCCAGGGATGGGAGGGTGCCTCAGGGGACTATAACAGAGACCAGCTGGAGAGGCAGAAGGAGAAGACGTGTCCCTGGAATTCAAAGATGAAGGAAGAGAACAGTTTCAGCAGTACGGAGCGCTCAAGGGCATGGCAGGCTCAAGTGAAGGGGAGATGAAAAATCAGAGACCATGAATATGCAGGACTCTGTCAAGAACTTGGTATGAGCCAGGCCAAAGGATAAAGGTTGAAACTGATTGTGTTTTAAAACTTCAACCTTCATATGAGACCAAGGGAATACATATCGATTCGGTACAGGATCTAAATTTTCTAAACGGTACAACTCTACAGTCGATTTGTTCAAACACCACAATTGCGTGGAACTTTGAATAGGAAGTGAGATACGGTAGGTTAGTACAGGCTGGAGTGAAATAGTGACACATCCTAGAGTAATTTGGGCAGATAATAAAAAATATATTTACAGCCTCCCCCTCCCCAGCCCCGAGGATCTGGGGGAAGGTGCGGATGTCTTGGACATCCTCACCTGGACTGGTGTTGATGTTGTCACAAACATTGGGACTGGCGGTTTGATGTGCTGAGCCCTCGATCATGGGACTTGACCTTATGAAGCTCATTACCACAAAGGAGAGTCTAAACTTGTATGTAATGGTGCCTAAGAGTCTCCCCCTGAGTACCTCTTTGTTGCTCAGATGTGGCCCTCCCTCTCTCTAACTGAGCCATCTCGACAGGTGAACTCGCTGCCCTCCCCTCTACGTGGGACCCGACTCCCAGGGGTGTAAATCTCCCTGGCAACGCAGAGTATGACTCCCGGGGATGAATGTGGACCCGGCATCATGGGACTGAGAGTATCTTCTTGACCAAAAGGGGGATGCAAAATGAGACGAAATAGTTTCAGTGGCTGAGAGATTCCAAATGGAGTCGAGAGGTCACTCTGGTGGACATTCTTATGCACTATATAGATAACACCTCTTAGGCTTTAATGTATTGGAATAGCTAGAAGTAAATACCTGAAACTACCAAACTCCAACCCAGCAGTCTGGACTCCTGAAGACAATTATATAATAATGTAGATTACAAGGGGTGACAGTGTGATTGTGAAGACCTTGTGGATCACACCCCCTTTATCTAGTGTATGGATGAGTGGAGGAATGGGGATAAAAACTAAAGGACAAATGGGGTGGGATGGGGGGATGATTTGGGTGTTCTTTTTTCACTTTTATTTTTGATTCTTGTTCTGGTTCTTTCTGATGCAAGGAAAATGTTCAGAGATAAATTGTGGTGATGAACACATAACTATGTTATCATACTGTGGACAGTGGATTGTATATCATGGATAATTGTATGGTGTGTGAATGTATTTCAATAAAACTGAATTTAATTTAAAAAAAAAAGAACTTGGTATGAATGGGAGGAGAGAGAGAGACTGTGGATGTTTTGTTCACCTCCCCTTTGCTCTGTTGGTGGGGGAGGGAGTCCTGTCCTAGGGCTCTAGGGATGGTTAAACACACAACACCCGACATTGGAGAGATGAGCTCAACAGCAGTTTATTAGTCACGTACATCACAGCTTAGGGGAAGAGGACATCTCACACCATGCAGGGCAACATGGGGATGCATTCGGGAGCAGAGTGAACCAGCAGGGGCTGTGGGAGACAGGCTTTGTAGTAACAAGAGGGTGAGGTGCCCCTGGTTGCCATGGGAGGATGTGGTTGACTTGTCTGAATAATTCCATAGGCTGGCAGAGAAGTGAAACCCCTTGGGTTGAGACTGGGTGGAGTGTAGCTGGTTCAGCTAATAAGAAACCAAACAGGTGGGAGCCCCTCCTGCTTGGGGTGAGACAGGGAGGGCAGCATATCTGGCAGGAGCAGGGGAACACATGGTTAGGTCTTTGGGGGCCCTGTGAGGTTCAAAAATGCCAAGGCAGCACTTGAAATTTTAGGACTTAAAATACAGCAACTAGATGGAAGAGAAACTCCTAAGTATTTAAAAGAGGAAGGGAATGATGTAATTGAATGGGAGACATTGAAGATACAGGAGAGAGGGGAAGCTCTTTAAATTGCCTTTCAAAAATAATAAAAATAATATGTACTCATTTAAACGCTCCAGAAGTGAAGTAGGAAAGGAAGACCCCGTCCCTTCCTGCAGGTCTCAGAGGTAACCAACATCCACTCTATTTTTACTTTAGCACTTATTATCTTCTAACATGTTAGGTAATTCTCTTATTTATTGTTTTTATTGTTCACTTCTGTGCTGGTTTGGATGTATTACGTTCCCCAAAATGCCATTATCTTTGATGCAGTCTTGTGTGGGCAGGAAACATATTGATGTTGACTGGGTGGGAGATTTTTGATTGGATGTTTCCGTGGAGATGTGATCACTCAACTGTGGGCAAGATCTTTCATTGGATAATTTCCATAGAGGTGTGGCCCCATCCATTCAGCATGGACCTTGATTAGTTCACTGTAGCACTATATAAGCTCAGACAGAAGGAGCGAGCTTGCTACAGCCAAGAGGGACACCGAAGAATGTACAGGAGCTGAGAAGAGAGGAGCTGCAGATGAGAGACACTTTGAAGATGGCCGTTGACAGCAGACTTTTGCTCCAAAGAAGCTAAGAGAGGAAAAATGCCCCAAGAGCAACTAAGAGTGACATTTTTAAGGAACTGCAGCCTAGAGAGGAATGTCCTGGGAGAAAGCCATTTTGAAACCACAACTTCGGAGCAGACACCAGCCACGTGCCTTCCCAGCTAACAGAGGTTTTCTGGACACCATTGGCCACCCTCCAGTGAAGGTACCCAATTGTTGATAACTTACCTTGGACACTTTATGGCCTCAAGACTGTAACTTTGTAACCAAATAAACCCCCTTTATAAAAGCAGATCCATTTCTGGTGTTTTGCATTTTGGCAGCATTAGCAAAACAGAACAACTTCCCTGGATGAAAATATAAGTTCCATGAGGGGAACATGACTCCCAGCGGTGTAAGTCTCCCTGGCATCGTGGGATTGAGAATGTCTTCTTGAACAAAAGGGAAAAAAGAAATGAAACAAAATAAAGTTTCAGAAAAAAAAAAAAAAAAAAAAAAGTTCCATGAGGGCATATTTTTGTTTTGTATTCACTGCCTGGCACAGAGTATTCCACTCAATAAATATATGTTGAACAAATGAATGTTGCATATCTTTCTGGAATTTTCTGTACATAAAAATAAGTTTTACAATGCAGCTTGCTTTTTCAACATAATATGTTGAAAGCCTACCTTATCTAAGTTATATACAATGGCCATACCAAGATTTAAACAGTCTCTTACAGATGAACATTGCAGTTACTTCTCATGTTTATCATTACAAATAAGCTATCCATGTACTATATTTACATAATGTATTTTCTATCATTAAATATAGCTCCTTCTTGAGGGAGAATTTCTAAAGGCTAGATTTCTAAAAGTGGAATTAATAAGTCAAGAACAATGCACATTAAAACGCTGATGGCAAATGTTAAAAATGGGATCGAAAATACATTGAGTTGCTTTACATTTCCCACAGACAGTGTTTGGGAGTGGAGATGGACCATGGATGGAGCAAAGTTTTGGAGGCTGTGAAGGCTTGAGAGTAGGAGAGGATTTGCCTGAGACCTAAGAAGAGGTGCTGAGGCACATAATTCCATCAGGAGGGCATCCGTGGAACCATCCTCAGGACACCAGGGATGAAATGTCCATCCAAGATGAATGTGCATGGCAGCTGCCTTTCAGGAATCCTCTCCCTTCCCAGAGCTCCCCAGAGAGCTGGCAACACAAGGAAGGCTACTTAGCTATTTAGTATTCCTTCCTCGGGTCATCACTTTCCCCACTGCTTTGTGCCAAAAGCGACCAAAGCTACCAGTCTCCCTTTAAAAACATAATTAACACTCTCAGCGGGGTGGATTGAACACATTACTTGCAGATGGATGCTTCCTGTCTTGTTAGCTCACATGCTGGCTTTGGAATAATTTGCCAAACACTGCTCTTAGTTCCTTTTTCTTTAATTAAGGGAAACTTTTGACTGCAGCGTTTTTACTTTGGCCTTCAACAATTCAAAAACCCTGTACTGAGCACTTACTATGTGCCAGATTGGGTACTCACTGAGATAAATCAGACACGGTCCTGCTTTAAAGAACTTGCACTCTCTCTCAGGAATGCACACCCATATATAAAGACAAAATAATGTGTTAAGTATCCAAAAAGCAGCATATACAGTGTGTGAAGGAGCATTAGAAGCAAAGGAAGGGACAACAAGAGTTGTCTTGGGTGTAGGATCAGGAAGTTTTTGCAAAGGGCTGACATTCTAAAGTGGGAGAATGAGGAAAGGATTTGGTGTCAGAAAAAATTCAGTTGCTCGTTCTAGTTCCCCACTTACTAGCTGAGGGCCTCTGGGCCTCAGTTTCCTCATTTGCAAAAGGGAGAGCACCATTATCCCTAACTTCTTGGAAGGTTTGTAAGCACCAACTGCAATAAATGCATGAGAATCCCTTCATAACCATAAGAAAGCATACACATTTGAAATAACATAATCTCACTCAACATTTAATTAGTATAGACTGTATAACTAAGTACCAGGCATGGTCCTGGGCTCTTCATTTACTTTAGCAACTTCAGTCCTCTCAAAAACTCAGCAAGGTGGAGGTTATTAGCTTCATTTCTCAGCTGGGAGTCAATCCTTAAATAAATTCTGATTGGCAGAGGCAATGCGGAAACATATCTGCTAAAACACATGCTCTTTCCACCGTTCCAAACTGCCTCCTACTTGCACAATTAAGCCCTGGAGTGGTCAAAAGGCTGTTGGCTAACAGTAGATTCTGGCAATGAGATATGCCCTACAAGAGAACGATAAATCTAGACTGAATAGCCTCACCAGCTCCTCCCTTTCACGCTTACAAACCACTTGCTGTCGCCACCACTAGTTTTCAATCAAGAATTTGTTTAGTGTGCATAATACTCAAAACCTTGTGAGACTGCCCTCCCCACTGTGGGGGACATGACTCCTGGGGATGAGCCTGGCCTTGGCATTGTAGGATTAAGAAGGTCTTCTTGACCAAAAGGGAGAAGAGAAATGAATCAAAATTAAGTTTCAGTGGCTGAGAGATCTCAGATGGAGTACAGAGGTCATTCTGGAGGTTACCCTTACGCATTATATAGATATCCCTTTTTAGTTTTTAGTGTATAGGAATAGCCAGAAGGAAATACCTGAAACTGTTGCACTGCAACCCAGTAGTCTTGATCCTTGAAGACAACTGCGTAACTATGTAGCTTACAGGGTGTGACCATGTGACTGTGAAAACCTTATGGCTCATACCCCCTCTATCCAGTGTATGGACAGATGAGTAGAAAAACGGGGACAAAAATTTAAATTAATAATGGGGGTGATGGAAAGGATGGGATGTTTTAGGTGTTCTTTTTTACTTTAATTTTTATTCCAATTTTTTTTTTGGAGTAATGAAAATGTTCAAAAATTGATTATGGTGATGAATGCACAAACATATGATGGTACTGTGAGCAACCGATTGTACACTTTGGATGATTGTATGGTATGTGAATGTATCTCAATAAAATTGAATAAAAAAAAGAAAAAAGAAAAACCTGTGAGAGTGTAGTGATCTTAAGGCATGAGGACTGTTCTCCAGAAACGTGTGCTATTACTGGAAAGGTAAAATTAACAACTGCACAGTAGAGAGCAGCCCACTTGGTTTGGTTTAACAAATACTGAGTCTGAGACCTTCAGAGGAAGAGGCCCAACAGACAGATAAAAATTTGGAATTTTGGAACCACTGGCAAGCACATAATCTTTGAAAACAGTTGTGCAATTATTGATCTAGTTATCCATCTCACTCTTGCTTCTAAAGTCCATAGCAGCCCAAGCAAAGTGCAACAGAAGAGAAAGTGTCAGCCTCAAGTAAGTTATTCAGTTACCAGGAGAAAAATACTATATAACTCGTTTTCATTTTTTGCCATGTTTCAAAACAGATATCTCCCCATCATCCTCAAAGAAACAAGGATCTATCCTAAGAATGTAAATGTAAGAAAAAGAGTCTTCCCTCTTTATAATTATAAATAAATAAATATAAGCATAATGGAACTAAAAGGTAGGCCATGGAACCTCCAAAGCCATGAAAACTGCATTATTAAGAATGATGTGGCATACATTTAGCCCTACACAACAAGTGGTAGCATACAAATCAACCTTCAAAGTGCTACAAATGCAGTTGGTCAAATCCCAGAAGGCATTTCTGTAATGACAGCTTTCTATGTGCTTGCTCTCTACCAGAAATTATGGGTTCCATAAAAAGAAATAGCAGTATGATTTTAGTTAAAACCCAATTTACATTCTGTATTCCTCTTCAATAGTCTAGTTGATTGAGGCCCTTTGAGAACAACTCTCATTTATGGTACCAAAGCTCATTAAATAAAACCATGAATAGTGCAAAATGGTTACACACTTGGTTTACAAGTTCCTTAAACATTATTTACCTTTCTCATTGGCTCAAAATGTCAAGCAGGAGAACTGGAGATATACTGTGACCGAATTTTACACATACCGGGAGAATCACCTTAGCTTATTAGAGATAGCAACCAAGCCCTTGTTTGGGAATGTAATCACATAATTGCCTCAGAAACTGGAAATATCTCATTGCTAAGAATAAGCATTCTATGCCAATTATTTTGTAAACCTACAATCTCTCTAATTAAAAGAAAAAAAAAAAAGAGTAGCCATAAATCTACTACATATGAATCCAGGAATATTGAGACAAAATTTCAAAGAGGTGCTATACAACTATGCAAAAAAAGAGAAATGAATGGCATAATCACTCAGTTTTGCAGCTAGAAGACCAGCAGAAGCCTCACTGTTACAGCCAACATCCATCATTCAAAAATCCTGTGAACTCTAACCCTTACCTGTATTGCGCTCCTTCATTCCATATCAACTTACCTTCACTTCCGCCCTCTTTGAGTAGCCTCTGAATTTCAGAAGAGAAGCTGACAACTACATTTCCCATAACCTCCTTCCCAATAAAGTTGCTGGTTTGACTTTGTCATTGCGAGAGACTTGTGTGAGATTTGGGAGGGAGAGGCACTTGTATTAAGATGAAAATAAACAAGCCCTTGCTTGGGTGAGCCTCTTGGAGATCACCTGTAATTTTTGCTCAAGTCCAGTGGGGCTAAGGTTAACATGCAAGAGAATCACCTAGAGGGTCTGTTAAACACAAATTGCTGAGCCCCATCCCAGGGTTTCTGATTCAGGAGGTCTGGGGTGGGACTTGAGATTTGGATTCCTTACAAGTTCCTACGCGATACTGATGCTGCAAGTTGGGAGACCACATGCTGAGAACCACTGCTAAAGATTGAGAGACCTAAAATTGCTTCCTAGAGAGCCAAAGAATTCCCAGTAGCTTCCAGATGAACTCTTGAGAACTTCCTGGCTCGGAGCTGTAGGATATCATGGCTTGTCCATTCTAAGATTTACCCCTCCCACTTCTTCCAGTAGCCATGTAAGTCTCTAATCCCCTATATATAAAAGCCTTCACATACCTAAGATAAAGACTGGCTTCAGTCTTCCTGACATACATCTCTTCAAATCTATATCCATTGCCTTAGTTTACTGTCCTTCTGCTAACTGGTTTCTCTCTAATCCAGTCATCATCCAAACATCAGTGTATTTCAATTCCCATCTTAACAATGCTTTGATGCCTCCAAACTGGAAAAACTCACATGATCATCAATGGTTAATGGATAAACAAATTGGAGTACAATTCGTAGTACTACTCAACAGTAAAAAAAAACTACTGATGTATGCAATAGCATGGATGAATCTGAAAACAATTTGCAGGTGGAAGGAGCCACACTCAAAAGACTGCATACTCTATGATTCCATCTATATGGCATTCTAGAAAAGGAAAAACAACAAGGAGAGAAATCATATCAGCATTTCCAGGGACTGGGCTAGAAGGAGGAAAGTGACTACAAAGACATCAGGGAACATTTGGAAGAGATATTCCTTATCTCAATTGCAGTAGTGGTTACACAACTGTATATATTTGTCAAAACTTCTAGAACTGTAAACTTCAAAAGGGCAAATTTTAAAATTACACGTTAATAGGCCTGACTTAAAAAAAAAATTGTTTTAATACTCTCTATTGCCAACAACATTAATTCCAAACTTAGAAAAACAGAGTGGAAGAGAGACAAGGGAAGGCTCAAATCCACAGGGCATTTAGAGTTTTCTGTATTTTCAGAGCTATCAGGATTGCTAATAGTAGCCATAAAAACCTGGAGAAACCAGAACAGTGTTGAAGAGGGAAGAAGAATAATCTAATCTTATTTAGACCCCCAGAGAAAAATTATGTAATTTAATTAGTTATGGAATCATGACACTTTTTTCTAGTGCTCTGAAGCACATGGCAGTAGATGGGGAGCTTGGCATGGAAATGAAAACTCAGGCTCATCAATGTTTATTTGTGAGCTGAAGGAATGTTGTGGAATTATAGAAATCTGATCCCAATAAAAACAATCAAACATTGTTCTGGGGAAAATCAGCCACATGGCTCACTAGAGACTAGACATATAATGAATTTAGTTAAAAATGTAATTCCTGCATTATGGTAGACACTTCTAATGCAGACCTATATCAAGTTATCCTCTCCTTCTGGGTACTTGGACCAATTACACTTCCCTGTCCCCTGGCCTGCTTGCAGGAATGCATGTGACTAATTCCAGCCAATGGGTTGTGAGAAGAAGTGATATGTCAATTTCACACTGGAGCACTTATTTGATGGTGTGGGCTCTTCAGCATGCTTTCCTTGTTGCCACGATCAGAGAGGAGGCTTCAGGTTTAAAGGGAGGGCAGCCTAGATTGTGGAAAATGGAAAAATCGCTGCTATGGAGAATTACCTAGACCCCAAGAGGACTCTCATGAATGGGAAATGAACTTGTGTTGTTCTAGGTCACTGAGACATAAAGGATGTCTGTTACAGCAGCATCACTGACAATATCCTAATACACCCATACTTACCTCCAAACTTAATGTTAACGGAGAGGTTATTATCATAGTTGGATTTCTCTGGGGAAAGAATTGTTTAAGCCACGGGCCCTATAAACTTTGATATACGAAGAGAACCCTTGCCTAGTGTGGTGGTCTGGAGTTATGCACCCCTGAAAAACATTATGCTAAACTTAATCCATTTCTCTGGTATGAACCCTTTTAAATAAGACCTTTCAATGAGGTTATCTTGGTTAAGGTATGACCCAACTGACTCAAGATGGGTTTTAATACTATTACTGAAAGCCTTATAGGGAAGGCCACAGAAAGAGAAAGTCACAAGGGGCAGCCAGCAGCTAGAAGTGAAAGGAACCCTGCAGAGAAGGGAGAAGTCAGGAGAAGCCGCCATGTGACAGAACAGTGGAGAACCAGGGATAGCCAGCAGGGAGCCCCAGAATGCACCCTCTTCTGGGAGAAAGCATCACCTAGACGATGCCTTGATTTTGGACTTCTCTTAACCTTAAAACCATGAGCCAATAAATTCCCATTGTTTAAGCCAACCCATTGCAAGGCGTTTGTTTTGGCAGCCAGGAAACTAAAACACCTAATATAAAAGGCCATTTATAAAATAATAATCATTCAGCTTCACTTTTATTTCACTGCAGCCCAAACTGCCCCTTTACTTCCATGGAGAACTCTGTTTTGTAAGTAGACAATAAATATCAATTCTCTAACATGAACTGCCACCAATAATACCATTATTATACTAGCGCTACAGCCTTGGATGGATTAGGAACCTTTTCTCTGGAAAGCCTAAAGCCATCTTCTCCTCCTTTGCATTTTTGGGGTATGCAATTGGTGGCTAAGAGGCAGTGGCTAATCAATTTCTAAAGCAAAGGGTTTAAGGGGTGACAATTTGGTTAGGAGGAATGCTTTGATTGCACAGAACCTTACATATGATTGAGAGAAATTAAACTATCATATCAGGGCTGTCCCAAAGAACTTTCTGCACTGATAGAAATGTTCCATATCTGTGCTAGTCACAAATGGTTACTGAACACTGTAAATTAGGCTAGTGTGACTAGGGAACTGAATTTTTTATTTTACTTAATTTTAATTCAATATGAGACTACTATATTGGAAAGCACAGACCTATAGCAAAGCCTGGGGCTGATGAAGATGTGAGGAGCCAAATATTCTGCAAGTTCCCCTTTTGACACTGTCACTGGTGAGATAGCAAGCTTTCCAAAATAGATGTAACCTTTAAATCAGAACACAAAAAAAATGCAGTAACTCCTCAAATCATTGCTATAGTGGAATGTAGCGCAAATAGTTCATCCTCTAACACTATTTTAAAAAGCTGAGATCACCTCAGTGAACCAGGCCAAATGGTTTGTTGCTATATTAGTCAGAATAAGCTAGGTTTTGCTGTGGTAACAAATATCTTTCAAAGTTCAATTTTGCATCAAAATTCTATTTCTCACTCCTGATGTCCACTGTTGGTCACTAGGTGGGATCTGGTCACCTACTTGACATGTGCAGCCAAAACCACTGGAACAGTGGGAAGAGAACATGGAAAAGGACAAATGGGTTCTTGGAAAAGGACAAATGGGTTCTTCAAACTTCCTTCACATAACTTGTCACATTTTGTTGGCCAAATTAAGTCATGTGGCCATATGTAACTTAAAATGATATGGCAAAACCCTACAAATTAACTCACTACCCTCTCCTCTACATGGGACATGATTCCCAGGGGTGTAAATCTCCATGGTAACATGGGACATGACTCCCAGGGATGAGCCTGGACCCGGCATCGTGGGATTGAGAAAACCTTCCTGACCAAAAGGGGGAAGAGAAATGAAACAAAATAAGGTATCAGTGGCTGAGAGATTCCAAACGGAGTCGAGAGGTCACTCTGGAGGGTATTCTTATGTGCTACATAGATAACCCTTTTTAGTTTTTAGGGTGTTAGAAAGGCTAGAGAGAAATACCTGAAACTGTTTAACTGCAACCCAGTAGCCTTGATTCTTGAAGATGATTGTATAACTATGTAGCTTACACAGCGTGACTGCGTGATTGTGAAAACCTCATGGCTCACACCCCCTTTATCCAGTGTACGGACAGATGAGTTTTCTCATTTTTCTAATGGGGACAAAAAGTAAATTAATAGGGAGGAACGGAAGGGATGGGATGTTTTGGGTGTTCTTTTGTACTTTTATTTTTATTTTAATTTTCTTATTGTTTTTTATTTTTTTTTGGACTAATGAATGTTCTAAAATTGAATGTGGTGATGAATGCACTACATGATGATACTGTGAGCCACTGACTGTATGCTTTAGATGGATTATATGGTATGTGAATATATCACAATAAAATTGCATTCATGAAAAAAAAGTCACTGCAAATAAGAATCACTAAAAAAATTGTATTTTTTTAAAAAGGTGGTCTTGATAGTACAACATTATTAATGTAATATTAACACCACCAAATTGTATACCTGAAAGTGGTTAAAATGGAAATTTTAAAGTTGTATATATGTCACCAGAATAAAAGATTTTTAAAAACATAGAACTGCACAATACAAAGAGTTAGATCTAATGCAAACTGTGGACTATACTTATTAATATAATTATAATAATATTGGCTCATCAATTGTAACAAAGATACCACACTAATGCAAAATGTTAATAATAGGGAAAATGGCATGCGTGAGGGGGGTATATGAGAACTCCGTACTTTCTGCATGATTTTTTTCTGTAAATCTACAACTTCTTTAATAAAAATAAATTTTAAAAAAATGATAAGGCAAACTATAACCCTACCCTGTGCCTGGAATGAGAAGACCCAAAAACATTTATTAACAGTCTATTACAGGTGATTTTTCTTTTTTTTTTCGGCAATATCTGCTTTATAATATTTTACAGTAAGTGATTTATCTACATGAATAATTACTAATATGTAACAGTTCATTCCTGAGAAATACCAAGCAATTAAAAGAAAGGAGACTAGAATTTATTAGCAATTACAATATTTCAGGTGGCACACTAAGTATGTTTATTTGTGTTATCTTGAATCTTCCTCCCCATGAAGTAGATACTCTCAGCCCTATCTTAAAAAAGACAAAACTGAGACTTGCAAAACTTAAGCCCTTCTCCTAGGGTTACACAAATAGCTAGAAGCACAAAGGGTTGGATTTAAACCCCAGTTCAATTCTGGTCTCTTTCCACTAAGCCATACTATCAACCAACACGGCAATGAAGAATTAGCATTTCTATGAAACACTTATCAAAAAGAAAGTGCTTGCTTTATGTTATTGGTGTGCAATTTCAATTCATCAGTTCAACAGGTTTATTTATTGATCGACTATTATGTGCCCAGAATTTTACCTATGGAGTACCACAAAAAAGACAAACAGGAACTCTGAAAGTATCCTCTTTAAGAAGTATAAAGCTCTCTCAAGGACCCTGGATCATAAAACGCTGATCCATATTCCCATCTGATGGAGGGGACATGACAGACACCAGGGCCTCTGAGCAGGGTACTATTTTGTCACAAGCACAAGAGTGAGGGAAATTCAACAGTGCCAGACACAAATCTCAAATCTTCTGCCTAGCAAAATATCCCCTTTCCCCACAGTCTCCATCAGCCTGCTCGTTCCAGTCATCAGTATTCCTGTCAGACATGACATCAAATGACTCAACAGCAACATTTCTCCCTTTCTCTGGCGTACAATTTTATTTAGAGAATGACATACATTTTGACATTTGAGAATTTTTTTTACTGAAGTTTGAAACACAAAGGCAAGAAATCGCTGCCAGCTACTGAAGTACAAGCATTTACCTCAGGTTCAGTAATAAGATCTCATCAAGAAATATGGACAGCTAGTATACGAGCGGAAAATTTTTGCCTGCATTTTTAATATTTCTGCCAAAAAGTTTGATGTCTGAAGTCAGTGCATCTTCCACAAATGATTTTTCATTCAGCAAAATCTCTGCAATGTCGGGTAATTGGGAAGTGAGCAGATGTACATATACACCGAATTCATGTAAGTCAGGGTCTCACCGGAAAGATCTGCAGGTTGCGCCCGGCTCGAGGGTGCCCAGCTGAGAGGGAGAGTGGGGGCAGTGACCCAGGCCACACTCCCCTCACAAGCTGGGGGTACAGGACTGTGAAAGGAGGCAAGGGCTCCATTTGCTACGTCATACAAAGGGGACAATGGGCTGGTAAGGACTTGGGTGGCAGCCCTTTCAGAAAACAACCTTGGGACTTCTCTTTGCTCTCCAGTTCAACCATCTCATAGTTCCCTCCCCTCTTATCTCCTCTGCCTTCTCTTCTCTTGTGTCCTCTACTTTAAGCCTGTCTTGGCTTTGCAGTTTCATTCTGACAGTCCAGGGCTTTCCATGGCAGCCTGATATAGGATGGGAGAACAGGGTAAGAAACATCCTCTGAGCTTTTCCTTGGTACCACTGGCTCAATGAATCAAAGCCCCAGTGGTCCCCTTGGTCCATCTGGGTCCCTTGTCCTTGGGGACCAGTTGCCTGGGGGGGCCTCATCCCTGCTCTGGTACCCGTGAGAAATCTTGGAGAACCCAGAAAGCAGTGGACTCATGGATTGCACCCCTCTGTGGCCCATTAGCAACTCATGGAGGACTGTGTCA
The DNA here is from genome assembly GCF_015220235.1 of Choloepus didactylus. Classification (NCBI taxonomy): domain Eukaryota; kingdom Metazoa; phylum Chordata; class Mammalia; order Pilosa; family Megalonychidae; genus Choloepus; species Choloepus didactylus. The sequence goes on from NC_051307.1 coordinate 238,197,299, forward strand.
TTATCAAAAGGCTCTATGTGAGAAAAGAGTAAGAGGCCAGTAGCAAAAGAGGGTTGTTTATTACTCCCTGCATTATATTTTCTTTTCTTTTTTCCATCAGGAATATAAAACACTAGCGACTACAAAAGGGGGCACGCAGGTATTTGGGAGAGACGATGTTCTCTATCTTGATTTTGGTGGTAGTTACACAACTCTTTTCATTTGTCAAAACTGTACACCAAGAAAAGTGAATTTTACCATATGTAAAATTAAATAAAATTTTTAAAACTTTAATATAAAATAAAACCACTTAAGGAAACATGAAGGAGCTTAGTGATTGCATGAAGAGCAGGAGAGTGGGGGGGGGGGGCGGGATATACCGTGAGATTAACTTTCTTGGAATTTCCACGGAGAGAAAAATCCTCCTCATGGTGGAGCAGAGAAGAAAAAACCAGCCTCCCGGATGGGTGGAGAAGAAAGGGGCTGACTGGGGAGCCACAGGTGCTCAGATCCAGCCCAATCATACTGAACTCGTCCCCAAGCCAGGCGCAATTCTACGTCCTCAACCTTCCAGCTCTAACCTTTTACTTCTCCCCAAACTGGGAATCCCTGGAGCATGACCCCAGATGGTGGGAGCCACCTTCAGGGACGGAGATCCAGGGAAACCCTGCTTCCACCAGGAAGGTGCGCTCCTGAAATCCAAGGCTGAAATTATCCCTATACGTTTTCCACACACATCAACACACATGGTTCAAATAAGAACAACAATAGAGGAATATGCAGTGTGGGCCAGTCATGGTGACAGATTATATCATGTAATCTCCCCAACAACCCCATGAAGAAGGCATCTTCATCTTGTTTGACAGATGAGGAAACTGAGGCTTAGAGAAGCTAATATCCCAAAGCAAGTACAGGGAAAATGATAAGCCTAGTGAGTTAAGTTTTACACTCTATTTTCCAAGGGGCTCATGTGCTGAAAGAGCCTTCGTGGACTTCTCTGGGCAGCTACTCCACGCCTAACAGTGCTTTTATGGGAAAGTATTTTACCTCACTGCCGGATAGCAGGCAGAGGCCAGACGAGTTTTAAAGACGTACTGTACTCACAGTTTCCTGGTAGAACGTGGCGCACCAAGGCTGGGCCTCAGGGAGAATCAGGAGCCTGGCCAGGCCACAGGCAGGGGTGAGGGCGGAAACCGAGTGCAGGGCTCGGGCAAACGGACGCTAGCGTGGGATTGGCTGCCCGTCTTTGCAAATTGCTTGCAGGTGGGCGGTAACTTAGGCGCAGGCGGGGTTGGAATTCCGTAGGAGCAGCAGATGTATAGGTGGGCGTGGCCACCTTGTGCCACCTATAATATGCTAAAGCAGCAATTTACAGAAGCTAGACAATACGGTTAATGTAGAAAGGCAGTCTGTTTTCCAGCAACTAACCCACACAGGTGCCCGAGGCCTGTCACAGATTGGGGTTGTCGTTTAGTCTGAACAAAATTACCCTACAAAGGTTTCTCAGTGGTGCTCAAAGGCTTAAAGTATAACATTGACCAAGACGGCCTTTGTTTCACTTTAGCTTGATTAAACTTTAGACAGGCTTCTCCCTGACTCCAAGCCCTGAGCTCCCTCTCACCCTGGCCCTTACACTAACCAGGTGGCCGAGAGGCTTCTGAGAAGGTAGTTCTCACCTCCCTCTTCCTCTCTCACCAGCCCTTACAGGCTCCAGATGGCCTAATTACCTCAAAGGAAAACGGTTGAAACCAAGTGGTCCTAATTGCAACCTCATTAAATCCCTCACCCCTCCCAGGGATCAACCCCCTCATCAACCCTGGGTACTTTTTCACCAGCCCACTCCAGTCCTTCAAAGCTGGCTATTCTTTGTTTCTGCAGAGTTGAATTCTACTCTCTCTCTCTGTTATAGCAGCTCCTGAATAAAGTCATCCCTGGTCCAGTGCATTCTTTTCTTCTAAGAGAACAGCTGGATATAATTTAATTTCTTCCCCCAGGATTCCAAAGACACTTCAGAAGTTCACAGGACCTCCTGACTAGCATTGCAAATTACAACCCTCACCAAAGAGTAGGCACCAATTTGCAGTGACCCATGATGGGCAGTGGCCAGCTACTAGTCCATTCTACAGCTGGGGAAACTGAGGCTTGATGAGATAAAGTAACTTTGCTTACGGCTTCCTAAACAGCTTATTGTGGGGCCAGGATTCAAATCCAACTCCATCTGAGGCCCAAACCCTTGCTCTTCCCTTAATCACATGCTGTTTTGCAAAGGCAAGGCCATCCTCACAAGATCCCTGTATCAAAAAAAAAAAAAAAAAAAAAAAAAAAAATAGGAAAACCAGATGAGCTAATTTTTTAAAAAACATGTAAAATAATTAAATTCTATCAACACTGTGGTAAAGAGAGGGAAAAAATAAGTTTTTAAATTTATCTTCCAGACCTTACACCAAAATACATATACTCTTAGTCTATGTACTTTTTAGTCTCATGAGTAATGAAGAAAAAACCTTTCCTGAGATTTCCATGGCCTAGAAACTTCTGAAAATCAATAATGCTGACATATTTTCTCCTACTTGTAACTGAAAAGGGAGATGAGTAGACAATCCTGGAGATCAAAGAGCAGCTTCTGCAGAACATAGGTTGATAGCAAACAGTGGATGCTTGATAAACAAGAAAAACTATTTTAATTATTATAATTGCTAATGCATCTCATTCTAACTATGTTCCAGGCACTGTTCTAAGTACTTTACATATAAAACCCATTTACTTCTCACCATAACCCTAGGAAATAAACCCTTTCATTACTCTCATGTAATAGCCAAGAAAAATGAGTCACAGAAAATCTGAATAATTTGCTGAAGGTCATGTGGTTTATAAGTGAAGTAATTTTAGCTAATAATTGAGTTAATCTTGAGAATGGGAAATTGGAAGGTTAAATAGGAGTACCCATGAATGATATTGTACATATTCCTATGGTTTTGTGATTCCAATTTACATATATATAAAATAAATGTATATATGCATATATTCATATATTTGTGTGCATATATAATGTGCATAAAGTATATGAAAAGATGTATATTATGGATATGGATGTATAGTAGGGAACTTTTGCCCATGGAAAATCCAAAATCTCTGCAGAAACATGGAACTCTAGGATAGGATGACTAACACATGCCATAATCTCCTATCCAATATCCGCGACAGACATCACTAACAATTTCTGCCCTCTTTCTCACAAAGGCCAAAGAGGAACTCAGAATCCATTTTAACACAGTTCTCCAGGCAACCACAATCAACAGAGGGAGAGCTAGCTTGGCAAGTTCAAGTCTATGTGCCAGACTTGCTCTAGGTAGCTAAGTGGGAGAGTGTAGCCTGGGACGTGCTTAGGAACCATAAACCCCTTCCCCACAATGCACCCCCTCCCAATATTGCCAAACGGATGGACCCCACCAACAATGAGGCGGAAGGAGAGCTAGATTCGGGGGTGAGGGAATGAAGAGCTCTTCTGCTCTTCCCCACTGTTTCCAAGGGAAGCTCCTGACCACCACAATTCCCAGTGAAAACATGGTTAAAAATTCAGGAAAATTTACATTCTTAGATAGCAGGCACTTTCACTTGAGTGGCATGCAAAAACGAGGCAATGTTTCATCTCAAATTAATTTAATTAGTTCAAGAGGTTCTTTATATGGAGAAGCTAATCAGGACACTCAATATACAGAAACTTAAAAGAACTCTCAGGATCTTTCCTTTAGGAATTTCCTCCTTTTATGCTTAAAAAAAAAAAAGTAGGCAGTGCCATATAGCCCCTTACAGGCAACTGATTTGTAGCCGATGCTTGGTAATGGAGCTGCAACAGTGCAGAAAGGAGACTGTGGCTGTAGGAAGAGCTTCACATCCGATCCTAGGGACGCAAAACTCTTGTTTTCCAGCCAGAAGGGTGTGCCATCTGCAGGAGTCCTATTCTCTCCAACCCAAGACGTTACTACTCTTCCGCTAACAACAAAGGCTTTCCTGATTCAATGCTGACTTTGTTAGGCAATTTTTACAACAATGCTGTAAAGTACTTGTTGCTGGCCTGCTCATTGGCAGATTAGGAAACTGAGGTTTAGAGAGGTTAGAAATTATGCCCAAGGGTTACAAAGCTGCTTGTCTTGGTGTGCCAGTTTGAAACTGTTATGGACCTTAGAAGAGCCATGATCTTTTAACCCAATCTTGTTGGGTGGGAACTTTTAACTGAGTGTTTCAATGAAGATGTGACCCACTTAACTGTGGGTGAGAACTCTGATTAGATTATTTCCATAGAGGTGTGGCCCTGCCCATTCAGGATGGGTCTTGATTAGTTCACTGGACTACTTAAGAGAGCTCAAGAGCCAACACAGACACTTGCTGATTTTTGCTGACACTTGGAGATACTTGGAGATGCAGACAGAAAGGCATTTGGAGATGCTAGGCTTCATGCCCAGAGTTTGCCCCAGAGAAGCTGAGAGAGGACCCCCAGATGCTTAGACAGAAATGCCCTGGGAGAAAGAAGCAAGGATGCACAGGAGCTAAGAGAGACAGTAGCTAAGACAAATGCCCAGAGACATTTTGGAGAAAGCCATTTTGAAACACAACCTGGGAGCAAAGGACCAGCTGGCACCAGCCACGTGCCTTCCCAGCTGACAGGTTTTCCGGATGCCACTGGCTGTTCTTCAGTGAAGGTATCCTCTTGGCAATGCCTAAATTTGGATACTTTCATGGCCTTAGAACTGTAAATTTGTAACCCAATAAATCCCCTTTATAAAAGCCAATTCATTTCTGATATTTTGCATAACGGCAGCATTAGCAAACCATAACACTTGGGTTGGTTTCCCCAGGGGTAGAAACAAAGTTGAAAACTCATGGAAAAGTGGTTTATTAGGAAGTGTTTCAAGGAAAAATCAGTCAGTTGCCAGTGGAATGGGAGAAATGCAACCAAGGTAGGTAAAGGGCCAAGCAAGGGTGGGATATCAGGAAAAGTCCCACAGAGGGAAATGTGACTCCTTCCCACAGGGGAGCTTTAGAGGGAGTATGTATGGGTCACATCTCAGAGTTATCCTAATGGGGGTGGGGAAGGAGGCTGGGTTGACTGTATCAGCAACTGGTTAAGGGGGCTACTCTTGGGGAATGTAAATTTCCAGGCATTTCTAGGTTTTCCCAGGGAATCAGCCAAGGGGGTCCAACAGTCTGAGGGTCTCTTTGTCTCTGACACGGCATTGGCTGCTGGTAGCTGTAGTGGATGCTGGGCTCTCCTGCCCAGATCCCCACTTCAGGTCCAAGGTTCTCATTCCCCAGCTGCAACCCTGTCAAGGAATCCAGGAATTGCTCGCGGATGAGGGAGTGGCCTCACCCAAGCTTACACCCCCGCTGGAGGTAGCCCACATCTAGTGTCTGGTGGGTGCAGAGGTACAAAAGCCTGGCTTCCCAGCAAACTGGGGCAACTCTGAAGGACCATCCTCACCCCAGAGCTCCCTGCAACTGCACTGTGGATCACCTCTTCCCTTTGCCCAGCCCTGCTTCCCTGGCTCCCTTATCATGTGGTTCCCAAGAGCACTCCACAGTGAACCTCTGAAAAGCAGATCCCTAACAACCTGTTTCCTGGGAAAGCAAACTTAAATCAGGAGGAAAAGCACCCTGGAAGCCAGTGTGTTCAAAATTAGTAAACGGATCAAGAGGGATGTCAGAGGAGGCAACCGTCAGCATCGGCTACTCCCATACACGATGGTAGCAATGTACTATGAAACGTGATACTTAAAGGCAAGATGTGTCACCTTTCTTTATTTTCTTAAATCAAATTTAATCAAACTCTGCACTCACCCAACTGGCTGGACATATGTTCAAGCTTAGGGATTTTTCTGAGAACCTGTCTCTTAGGATAGCACAAAAAGTCTGGAAAAGTAAGGATGAGTCTGTTCTTTGGAACTTCTTACCTCAAGCATGACTCCCTTGAGGATGGGGAACTGGTAGGAATGCATTTTCTGCAGGGGAGCTGGTGGTGGTCATGCTGGTGTTCAGGTTAGAGAAGGACAAGGGTTATAGGAGCATACTTTGAATAATCCTTCATATATTCTGGCGATTCAAGACCCGTGAAGACCTAAAAAACCAATGCTTTTTAACTGGCCCCCAGGGTTCTCACCTCTAACCAGTCCTCACTGATGACAGCAGCAAAAGCCACACACTTCCTAATTGTTGAAGCTTTGCTCTCTGCTTTTCAAAGGTGTTTTGTGATCTGACCCCTTTTACCATCTCCAGTCTCCCCAGTACCTCCTTCCCTCCCCTGCCTCTTTCCCCAACCACATGCTCAACTGCAATCAGACAGGTCTCATCTCTATTCCTTCCAGAACCCTGGCTTCTTCACCTGTATTCATTTATCCCCAGAGATTCTGTTCAGGCTTTTCTCTTGGCCAGAAATACCCTGCCATTCGTTCCCCATTTACTCAAATCCCATCCCATTTGTACTGGGTTGAATTGTGTCTCCCTCAAATTATGTGAATGTGACCTTATTTGGAAACAGGGCCATTGCAGATGTAGTTTAAGTTGAGGTCAGACTTGATTAGGGAGGGCCCTAATCCAATGTGACTGGTGTCCATATAAAAGAGGGAAATTTGGACACAGACACATATACGGACGGAAGACAGTGATGTGAAGACAGAGGCAGACAGTGGAGTGATAAACCTACAAGCCAAGGAATGACAAGGATTGCCAGAAGCCACCAGAAGCAAGGAGAAAAGCATGGAACAGAATCTTCCCTCGAACCTTCAGAGGGAGCATGGTCCTGCCAATACCTTGATTTTGGACTTCCAGCCTCCAGAACTGTGAGACAATGAATTTCTGTTGTTTTAAGCCACCTGGTTGTGATACTTTATTACAACAGCCCTAGAAACTAAGACACCATCTCTCCAGATTCATAGCAAGCTCCACTCCCCTCCAGGAAGCCTCTGCAGGCTATTTCCATCCACACTGATCCCCTCCCTTCTCCGACTTCCAATAACACTCTGAGCTCACGGCACGTGCTTTGGTGTAATGCGGTCATCTGTTATGATCTCCCAAATGGACTGTCAGATGAAACCTTAACTAATAAAAGCCCTTCTGAATCTTCCACATCACAGAATACGAAAACACAGAGGATATGTTCAGAAAAAATAATAAGCCAATTGGTAGCTTATTACGTGAAATTTGAATAGCAATAGTGTTCAAAGGAATTCCAGTATTCCTTCTTGGAACAGCAATTATAAGCTATGGGCTTAACTGAGTCCTTTTCTTCCTCAATGTTTACCATTCAATGTGGGTTGAGCTATACTTCATTTTGGCAAAGAAAGGCAGAATCCTTCCCTCATCTTCCTCCTCGGCCTCCCCAGTCCTTTCCCAAGATGAGACACACTACTTTGTACCACATGTCCCACTGGGGAGTGTTGGGATTGAATCATGTCCTTCACAAAACACATGTTCAAGTCCTAAGTGTAAACCCATTTGTAAATAGGACCTTTGAAGATGTTATTAGTTAAGGTGTGCCCAGAGTGAATGAGGGTGGCCTCAATCCAACATGGACAGTCTTACAAGCAAAGGAAACTGGACATGGCAGCAGAAACCAGAGGAGGAGACAGAAATGAGACAGATTACCATGAGACAGAGGACTGCTGGAAAGCAGCACCGGAATGTTACACATCCCAGGAGAAAGCATGGCCAGGAAGTACCTTACAGTTGGACATCAGCCTCCAAACTGCGAGACAGTAAATTCTCATTGTTTGAGCCAACCAGTGTGTGGTACTTACTACAGCAGTCTTGGCAAACTAAGACAGGTAGGGCCACTGAGATGCACCATGGGGAGGTGAGCCAGCAGCCTGCTCAGATGTTCTAACAACTCTGGAGTCTCTTCCTCAGAAACTCATATACCTTGAACCAAACTCCATCTTCAGAGATTCCAAGGAAGAAAGAAAGAGGCTCTATGTCCCATAAAGGGTCACAATGGAAATTTTTTAGACCACATCCTTCTTCTGCAAATAGAAGTCACTGTGGACCCTTTGTAAGGAGACTTCACCTGAGCATTACAAAGACTCATTGAATCCCCTCTTAGATTCCGGGCTGCTGCTAAAACTATTCATCCGCTATGTTTTCTGAGGTCCTGCCAGGTCCTTTGGTGTCTGCCAAAGCAGACATAGTTTCAGTGTACTGGAGAGTTCCACATCTGTTCTCGCTGATATCACATGGCAGGAGATGATCACAGCCCTATTTTGAGCCTTTTTGTCTGAAATAGCCTTCCCTATTTTTACTGCCATTGAACTAAAAACAGCCAACGTTATTTCAGGCTCAAGACAAAGAATCATGACATAATGTTCTGGGTGGGTTGGCTTTTTTTAGCTATACCACCCCCACTTACATTTTTTTTTTAATTTTTTCCCCCACCAGCTTTGATCTATAATATTTTCACCTTGATCTGCTGAATACTTTTTCCTGTGTTGCTCTGAGAATATGTTGGGTACCACAGTGTTCTTTTTTATTTTCTTTCCATTTTTTAAAGTTTAAAAAATGTATATTTTAGACCAGTTAAATACCATCAGAAGTCACAGAGCAGCACAGGTAGAGTGGCACATTACCAATATATCATGTTTTCAAACATTTTAAGGAACCCAATTTAACCAAAACAAGGAAATGAAAAACAGTTAATTTACAGAAGCCAGAACAATTCCATTTTCAGTACAGTTAGAATGGCTTTTCTTGGGAAGGTAGAGAGTACTATCTGTAAATTATTTCCGTTTTATGCAATGACTCACTGTGATGGTTTGGAGCTGAATACCCCCCAGAAAAACACGTTCTTAAACTTAAGCCATTCCTGTGGGTGGGAACCCAATTTAAGTTGGATTTTTTTATGAGGTTACTTCAGTTAAGGTGAGACCGACCTCAATCAGGATGGGTCTTAATCCTATTACTGGAGTTCTTCATAAGAGAATAAAATTCAGGCAGATAGAGGGAGAGAAAGCCATGGCAAATAAGAAGCTGAAGGTCAATGGAACCCTGAAAAGAAAGGAGAGGCCAGGAGAGGCCGCCATGTGCATTGTCATGTGACAGAAGAGCCAGGACCAAGGATCACCAGCAGCCAGCCTGGAACGCCAGTCTTTGGGAAGAAAGCATTGCCTTGATGACTCCTGGATTTGGACTTTTTCCTACCTCAAAACCATGAGCTAATAAATTCCCATTGTTTATACCAACCCATTGCATGCTATTTGCTTGACCCTCCAAGGAAACTAAAACACTTACTATAATCACAAACCCCTTCACATTAATCCAAAAATAACTTTCACCATACACCAAGGTGAAATCATGGTGAGAACATCAGTGTTACAAGCCAATTACTGTGGTTCACCTCACTACTTCCACTCTCAGATCTAAGATGAGTTTGTGCAAATCGGTTTCTAAATTTTGCCAGATCCCACCTGGAATCAATGGCATTTACTTACCAGCAGTAATAAGAACATAATTTCCATCTGTGGCCATCAACAACATGAGGCTCAAATTTACCATGCATCCGAAATCTCTATTTAATACTCAACAAGGGACATAGACTCATGCTAGGAACTGGGGAACAGAGGTGAGATCAATTGTCGGTTTTCTAGGAATTTGAAGTCTAATAGGAGGAAGAGAAAAAAGAACAGAAAAATGCCAAGAAAAAAATAAGTACCCCAAGAGATAAAAAGAGGGAGTGGTGTAACCAAGAGCAATAGCTGTGGGCCCAGACTAGGTTTTACTTTTAGCCTCAGTGGATCAATCAGCTATTGTTGCAATAATACTGTAATAAGAATCCTTCAAATTTTAACACCTTACATAATCAAACATGTTTTTCTCACTCTTCTAAAAAGCTGGGGTTTGGCTGATCTATGGTGGATTCTCAAGGACATGAGTTGTGTTGGGCTGTACAGGACTTGCCTCCAGGTAATGGGCAGGATTGAGATGTGCTCCGCATATCTCTCATATTTCTTGGACCAGTAGCTGCCTGAGACATGGCAAAAGAAAAGACTCAAAGAAGGCAAGCCCCACAAAACAAGCACATCATATCTGCTAATATGCCCTTGACAAAAGCAAGCCATATATCCAAAACCAAGTAAAGGTTTACTTGACTCTGAGTGTGAAGTAGACAGATATGATTATTCGCTTAATAATAATCCTGTCACATTCACTTTCCATATCTGTAAAATGGGGTGGGATGGGGGGGGTAGTATAAAAGAATCAACTTCACGGGTTGTTCTGTGAATGAAATAGGATATTCCATGTAACATGCACTACCCAGTACTAGCACAGAAAAAGTGTTCAATAAATATCAGCCTTTATAATAGCCAAAGCCTAACCATCCCTGCATTCAAAGGAAGGATGGGTCATATCTTATTTGTGAAATCAAGAGAGGCAATGTTTGAAATGGGCTTGCAGAATTTCAGTGGGGCATATTCATCCCAGACAGGACTGATGTCATAAATGAAGTTAAGGAATTGTAAAGGAGATTGAACAGGAACCCTGATTTTGGCCACATCAGCCTCATACAATTTACTGATGTCAGAGGAAAGACTTGTTTATAGCAAAGACCGTTTATGAAGTAATTTCCAAGCATAACCAGTAATATGCATGTGAAAGTAAGAAAAACCCTCCCTAGCCCCTTTCTCCCTACTTTTCTTCCACACTTTCTCAGGGTTTTATCTGGTAGATTGAATATATGTTAGAATAACAACCACTACAAATACTGTGAAAATAGCACAATATTTTCAAAATGTTTGCTAGTGTTACTTAACCTCTCAGAGAAGTACTTTGTTTAGCAAAGATCCTTTACATGTTTTGGGGGTATATATGGATCTAGAGCCCAATTTAGGGTAGGGTATAGAAGATGAAAACATTCTGAGCAAAGATTGCCACAAACTCTGGAGTCTGCAATATAGTGAGAGGAAAAATTTTTAAGAGGATGTTTGACCAAGAACACTGTAGTGATTTGGGATTTGAGGAGGGGATAGGGTCAGAGCAAAGTTCGCTATGGTGAGTAATGGTAGATAAGCATTTTTGAAGTAATGACTGATTTTAAATTTTATGTTATTTATATTATACTCTGCTAAGTTATGTTCTCCCTCAAGTACTTCATGTCTAGATTAAAAGTCTGCATAACAAAGCTGCCTTATATAAGGGCTACTTGAAGGGAAAGAAAAAACAGAGGATCTGAGCAACATGGAGCAAAGTAGTGAGAGCAGAGAGGAGTTGCAAGATGCAAGACAGGGAGCTGAGATGGATAATTCAGCAACCAGAAGAAATCACAATAAACATCATGTAAAAAGCAAAAAAATAAGCTTCCTATTGGGAATCGAATGTCCTCCACAAAAGACATGTTTGAGTCCCAATCCCTGGTCCTCTGAGTATGAATCCATTTTTAAGGAGGACCTGCGAAGATGATATCAAAGTGTGCCCCAACTAAATGAGAGTGGACCTTAATCCAATATGGCTAAAGTCCATATAAGCAAAGGAAATTGGACACAGAAAAAGCAGCCATGTGGCACAGCCAGAAGCTTGAAGTCAAGAGAACCTAGAAGAAAAAGGAAAAGATGCCACTCTGTGTACTGTCTTGTGATGGAAAAGCCAAAGACCAAGGATTGTTGGCAGCCAGCCCCAGAATGACAGTCTTCTGGAAGAAAGCCTTGCCATTGCCTCAATTTTGGACTTGTCTTGGCCTCAAAACTGTGAGCCAATAAATCATCATTATTTAAGCCAACCCATTGTATGGGATTTGTTTTAATGTCTGGGAAACTAAAACACCTCCCAAAGAATTCTTGCATTCTGAGCTATCTCCAAACTCTCCAGCAATCCTTAGTTACTCTTTGTTTCCTGTTGGGAACTCCTCCTCCTGCAGCACTTGGGAATATCAGAAACATGGCCCCTACTTTGCCCATCCCATGGGTGAAGGGTAGGCCCATGACACAAAATGCTCAGTACAGTCTTTACCCTCCTGAACACAGTAACTGGTCCAGGTTGCCACATAGTTCAGTCAGAGTCCTATGGAGTGGTGATGGGGTTTCAATAAATGTGGGGAGAAGAAGATCTCTGTCCATCAGCAGTTATAAGCACAAACACCATACAAGCCTAGATCTGTTCACAGCCATCTCTTCTATCACTTGGAGAAAGCCCACTGGAGAGCTAAGCCAATACAACTGAAAGCAGAAGCAAGAGGCAGAGAATAAAAGAGGGAGCCCTGATGACATCCTTTGAACCCTTGGATCCAGTCATATCTGAAGTCCCAGCCACACCTAAGGTCTCCAGACCCAGACTCCAGAAAGGATTCTGTCACTCAAACCAAAGAATTCCTATTTCATTGTATTAGTCAGGGTTTTCCAGAGAAACAGTACTGACAGGAGATATATATGCATATGCACATATGTGTATGTAATTATTATGAGATTTATTATAGAAATGGCTCTTGCCACTGTGGAGATTGGCAAATCTGCATTCTGTAGGGTAGGCTATGAAGGGGGAACTCTGATGAAGGTTTCAATGAATTCCCCAGCAAAAGTTGGCTGGCTGAAGTAGAGATAGAAATTCTTCTTCTGGGTTCCATTGACTTCGAGTTTCTGGCTGCCCCCCCATGGCTTCTCTGTCTGTGACTTTCTCTATAAGACCCACCCTGATTCATTTGGGCCACACGTGAACTGAAGTCACCTCATCAAAAGGTCCTATTTACAATGGGTTCACACGCACAGGAATGGATTAAGATTAAGAACATGTTTTTCTGGGGTACATAATTCTAAGCCACCAAAGTCCACACTCTGGACCCCCAAAAGACATGTGCTTTCCACATGCAAAATATATTCATTCCATCACAACCCAAAGATCTTAATTTTAGAACAATGCTAAGTACAAAGCCTCATAAAAATCGTTTATGATTGTGTGGTCTATCCTAGGGCAAAATTCCTGTCAGATGAATCTATTAAACCAAGAAAATAATTTATATGCTTCCAATATACAATGCTGTGACAGGTATAGGATAAAAATTCCCATTCCAGAAGGGAGAAATTTGAAGGTAAACAGAGGTCATGGGTCCCAAACAAGTCCAATAACCAGCAGGGCAGACTCTGTTTTATTTCAAGGTCTGAGAGTCATCTCTGGAGTGACATTTTGTCTACCAGGCCTGATGGAGCAGCAGCCTCACCCCTTCCAAACACTTGTGCAGTGACCATGCTCTCCTCAAACACTGGGGTGAAGGCGCCAACCTTGCCAAGCACTGGGATGGACGCTAAGATCTCAAATAACAGGGCAAAGGTCCGACCATCTCTGAGCATTGGGGTGGTGGTATGTTCCCTGAACAATGGGGTGCAAGTTCTGCCCCCTCCAAGCCCAGGGACAGATTTGCCTTTCTACCCACTCTCTTGGCCCAACTTGATCTCTTTGGTCCAGACCTCAGCCCCTTGAATACATTCTTCCTTCAATTCATCTTTCTCTGTCCCTTTCAATCCAGGCTGGCAATGATTCTGCTTTTATAAATTTTGCAAAAACCTTGTTGGCTTTGTGTACAGTTCAGAGGGGTTCAAACCATCAGACAAGATAACTTTCCACAGATCCTTTCTGTATAACTGCATTTCTAATCCTGACTTCCACTGAAATGGATGACTGGATCCATCTTCAGTCACACAGTCATTAGCTAAGGATTGTTCATCTAAACCCTCACATGAAGCCCTGTTCTCTGGGGACTCATTTCCTGAAAGCTCAGGCAGTCTCTGATAGAGTCACATCTGGCCTTAGTCTCAGAATGCACTACCTGGATAGGCTCAAAATATTCTAAACCATCAATTACTGGTTTCTTTGTGCTTAAGAGTTCAGTTCTCAGATTAACCCCCTCCTCTCACACTTCACCATAAGCCAAAAGGAAAAGCCGAGCTGTACCTTCTACTCTTATCCTGGAAACCTCCTCGGCTAAATATCCAAATTCATCACTTACAAATCCTACTTTCAATCTGACTTTAGAATACAATTTTATCAAGTTTTCTGCCACTTTATAACAGGAATCACCTTTCTTCCAGTTTCCAAAAACACATTCACAACTTCCTTCTATTTTTACTGACAGTCTCTTCAAAGCAACCTAGGCTTTTTCTATCAAGTACCTCACAATTCCTCCAGCCTCCATCCATTACCCAATTCAAAAGCAGTTTCCACATTTTTAGCTATTTGTTACAGCAGTGCCCCACTTTTTGGTACCAAAACCTGTTTTGGTTTCTTGGCTACTAAAACAAATTTTATTCAGTGGAATGGCTTAACAACAGGAATTTATTGGCTCGTGGTTCCAGAGGCTACCATTCTTACCTCCTCTTGGGGTTGGTATCTGTCAGACCCCAGAGAAAAGAGTCTAACATATAGAAGGAATGTCTGATCCAGGGGCCCTGCTGCTTATCTCACAGAAAATAGGTGCCCCATATAAATGAAGGCTGTTCAAGGCTGTCCCAGCCACAGTGGCGCCTCAAAGACGGGTAAGGCAAGGTCAGATATGTCCATAAGATGAACGACCATAAACAAGCCAAAAGGCCTGCTTCCTCCACGTAGATGATACAGTGTACATCAAAGAAGAGTAGTGTGTTAGAACCCTAGTAACCAGTCAGCTCAGAAACGGATAAGCTCTCACCCAATCAAGGCACAGAACACACTCAGCAGGCACCCTTCCCCCCCAACACCCAACGTGGGTTTTTCCTTTAAAAAATGCTGCTCTCAGATAGAGGGCCGGAGCCATTTTTTATTTCCTTCTTTTCTGCTGGCTCCCACCTGCTTTCTTCTGATTTCTTCCTCTAACAAACCTTAAACTCTCTACTTAAACCATGACTCTCTGCATTGTGTGGATTCCTGAATGACTCCGACCTAACAGTATCTTCTGGCTGGCCGGCAATCTTTGGGGTTCCTTGGCTTTTCTGTCACATAGAAATGCAAATAGTGGCATCTTCTCCTTTCTCTTCTGAATTCCATTGACTTCCAGTTTCTGGCTGCTCCCTGTGGCTTCTCTTTGTGTTTTTCTCTATAAGGCCTCCAATAACGGGATTAAGACCCATCCTGGTTCAATTAGGCCACATGGAACAACAAACTAAAGCTCAATGGAATCTGGAAGAGAATGGAGAGGCGATGAGAGGCCACCATGTGCATTGCCATGGGACAGAGGGGTCCAGGGCCAAGGATCAGATTGCTAGCAGCCAGCCCTGGTACACCAGTTTTCAGGAAGAAGGCAACATATTAATGCCTTGATTTGGTATTTCTTTTAGCCTCAAAACAATGAGCTAACAAAATCCCATTGTTTAAGCCAACCCATTGTATGTTATTTGCTGGAGCAGCCAAAGAAACTAAAACAGTAGCCATAGACAGTATGTGAATGAATTAATGTCATACTGTTCCAAATAAAACCTCATTTATAGAAACAGGTTGGCAGACCAGAATTTGCTTGCATTCCATAGTTTGCAAATTCCTGCTCTACAGAAACATTAGATGGTAGCTTTCAGAGTGATCACTGAATTTGTGCTTCAGAAAATTCCATAAGGAAAAACATTATAGGGGTGGCTCTAAAAGTTATTGCTGTGGTGAAAAAACTTTTTTTTTAAACTTCAATGGCTGATAAATAGTATGAATAGCATAGAAAGTTACATAATGTTTCCTCTAGCCTATCCTATCTGTGCAGTCAAATATATGAAACATTAAGCTTTCATAAAACTTAGCTGCTAATATTGGCCTTTCTAGACCCACAGCCAATGAAAGCTTAAAATTAGTTGAGTGGAGAACCTAAGATGGCGGCTAGGTGAGAAAGGGCAAAAAAACACCTCCGTGAAAAATACTAGATAAAAAACAGAAAGTGACCCAGAACACCACTTCCAGCAATGCACCAGACGGACAAGGTCTGCTAAATTCACAGGGAATGTGTATTTGGTGAAACCAGGAGCCTGCATTCTGAAACGAGTGAGTGAGCCAACAGAAAGTCCCGCGGCCGCACTGTGGTGTGGGGAAATGGTGGGCTGGTGTTTGGAGACGGACTAGCTCTTTAAAAAAAAAAAAGCCCGGGAGTGGCTGCAGATACGACGGGGAGAGCCACGCAGTGAAGCATGGCAGGAGCAGGCTGGGCTAATGCCTCGGTGTCTGGCGTGGAGGATACCCCTTCCCATACCCACTGCTGATTGTCTCGAGACCAGAGGAGCAGAGGGGAGCCAAAAGGAGAAAAAAAACGCATTCCTTGCAGCCATCTCCCCAGCAGGTGGGGGATGCTGCTGCCCGGGGCCAGACCCACAGCCCAGAGCCGTGCCAAGAAACCCAGTGTGACGGGGAATCTTTCCTGCAGCACTACACACAAGCCTCAATATCGGCCATGGACAGTGGCCTTTAATACACCCACGGGTGATTGTCCCAGAGCTGGGAGGGCGGAGCTGTGCGAAAAGGGGGAAGTTAACACATCCTATTTAACCATCTTTGAAGCGGGCTGGGAGTGCCCCTGCACGGCCCAGTGACCCAGGGCTTCCCTGGCGGGCCGGTGCACACTAGTGACATGGTGCGGCCCTCCCTCAACAGAGGTCCTGGAAAACCACAGCTGGGAAGGGGGAACCGCTCGGAAATCCCAAGGACCCTACGCAAATACCAAGGACTTGTGGGTCAGCGGCAGAGACAATCGGTGGAAAGACTGAAATGAAGGCTTAGGCTTCTGCAACACCCTTAAATCTCTGGGAACACCTGGGAGGTTTGATTATTAAAGCTGCCCTGCCCACATTCAGGGTGGACAGCACCAGCAACACACCCAAACTTGGTGCACCATTGGACCCCATAAGAATCAGACCCCCACACACCACAAAGACAAAGTGGGGAGAACCGACTTGAGGGGAATAGGTGACTCACAGATGCCATCTGCTGGTTAGTTAGAGAAAGTGCATGCCACCAAGCTGCAGTTCTGTCAAATTAGGGATCAAGTAAAGCAAATGCCAAGAGGCCAAAAACAACAGAAAATCTTAAAGCATATGATAAAACCAGATGATATGGAGAACCCAAACCCAAACATCCAAATCAAAAGATCAGAAGACACATAGTATTTGGCACAATTAATCAACGAATTACAGACAGGCAACAAGTGCATGACTCAGGATATAAAGGACATGAAGAAGAGCATGGCACAGGATATAAAGGACATAAAGAAGACCCTAGAAGAGCATAAAGAAGAAATACAAGAGTAAAGAAAAAAACAGAAGATCTTATGGAAATAAAAGAAACTGTTGGTCAAATTAAAAAGACTCTGGATACTCACAATACAAGATTAGAGGAAGTTGAACAACAACTCAGCCTCCTCAAGGACCACAGAACAGAAAATGAAAGAACAAAAGAAAGAATGGGGAAAAAAATTGAAAAAATTGAAATGGATCTCAGGGATACGATATATAAAATAAAACATCCAAATTTAAGACTCATTGTTGTCCCAGAAGGGGAAGAGAAGGGTAAAGGTCTAGAAAGAGTATTCAAAGAAATTGTTGGGGAAAACTTCCCAAACCTTCTACACAATATAAATACACAATGCATACATGCCCAGAGAACTCCAAATAGAATAAATCCAAATAAACCCACTCCGAGACATATTCTGATCAGACTCTCAAATACTGAAGACAAGAAGCAAGTTCTGAAAGCAGCAAGAGAAAAGCAATTCACCACATACAAAGGAAACAACATAAGACTAAGTAGTGACTACTCAGCGGCCACCAGGGAGGCAAGAAGGCAGTGGCATGACATATTTAAAACTCTGAGAGAGAAAAATTTCCAACCAAGAATACTTTATCCAGCAAAACTCTCCTTCAAATTTGAGGGAGAGCTTAAATTTTTCACATACAAACAAATGCTGAGAAATTTTGCTAATAAAAGATCTGCCCTACTTCAGATACTAAAGAGAGCCCTACTGACACAGAAAAAAGCTGAGGGACTTCACCACCAGTAGATCAGTCCTATAAGAAATGCTAAAGGGAGTTGAACAGGCTGAAAGGAAGGGACACTAAGCAATTGACTGAAACTACATGAAGAAATAAAGGGTACCACTAAAGATCACATGGTAAATATAAATAACAATACTACTGTATTTTTTATTTGTAACTCCACTATTTACTTCCTACAGGATCTAAAATACATAAACTGTAATGATAAATCAGTGGTTTTGGACTCAATGTAAAATATGTAATTTTTTACAAGAACTACATAAAAGTAGGGGAATGAGGGAGTATAGGAGCATAGTTCACGTGTCATATTGAAGTTAGGTTGGTATCAAAGAAGAACAATATTGTTGTAGATTTTAGATGTTAAATTTAAGCTCCATGGTAATCACAAAGAAAGTATCAGAGAATATGACCATAGAGATGAAAAGTAGAGTAGGGGTTCCGAGAAGTGGGGGAAGGGGCAATGGGGAGTTAAGAAATGAGTATAGGGTTTCTGTCTCGGGTGAAGGGAAACTTCTAGAAAAGGATGGTGGGAAGGTGATAGCATTGCAACATTCTAAATGTGATTAATCCCACTAATGGAATGCTAGGGAGGGGGTGGAATGGGAAGATTTAGGCTGTATATATGTTTCCACAATTGAAAAAAATTAGTCTAAATAGATGACAATTAATTGCCAAGGATGATCCTGGATGGGATCTGAGGATGGAGGACAGGAGGCTCAAAGGGACACAGATGGGACATAAGGAAAAAAAAAGGAAATATAGAATGTAAGCTTTGTATCAAGGTTGCATTTTCTTGATCTTCTTAGCTGCGTTTAATGGGATTGCATAAAAGAATGTTCTTGTTCATGGGAAATGTATATGTGAATTATCTTGTTTTTTCAAGGATGTGTGCAGCTTGCTCTCATATGTTCAGAAGACAGAGCAATAGGTGATGGATGATATGGAGGGAGAGAGGGAAGGAGGGAAAGAAAGAAACGGTGGTGTGACAAGATGTTAAAGGTGGTGGATCGGGGTATTGGGGGAGGGGGAGGGGAATGCTGGAGTTCTATGTATGGGGTTTGTACTGTTTTTGCAATTGCTCCTGTAAGTTTGACATTATCTCAAAATAAAATTTCTTATTTAAAAAAAAATTAGTTGAGTATTTAATCAGTTTTGACCAAATCTGTTAATAAAGACATTATAAAATAATACAGTTCCATCATACTTGCATATTTTTTTATTAACTTTATTCACAAACACACCATATCCATCAAACATACTATCACTTCCCCCCAATCTACTTTCTGTGCCTGCAAATTTTCTATTTCTAGACATCTCTTATAAGTGACACTGTGATATGTGTCCTTATGTATCTTGCTTGTTTAACTGGGCATTAAGTTTCCCAGGTTCTTCCATGTTGCTGCATGTCGAAGAACTTCATTCCTTCAAACGGCCTAATAATATTCCATTGTGTATATGTACCACATTTTGTTTATCCACTCTTTCGTTGATGAACCCTTGGGTTGTTTCACCTTTTGGCTATTGTGAATAGTGTTGCTATGTCATAACATTCATGCCCAAATTTCTGTTTGAGACCCTGTTTTCACTTCTTTGGGTACATACACAGAAATGGTCTCTGTGTATTTTATTTTTGGTAACCTGTTGCCATACTAGGATACTGCCAAGCTTTACTTAGCCTTTTGCCAGAAGACTTAATAAATGTCTTTTCTAGTTCATTGATCATTCCACTTTCCAATCTCTTCTTTTTCTAAGAGAGCTTTCCTCCTTGAAGGAGGTACTTTTTGTCTCATTGATACTAGTGGGTGAAACAACGGGCTGGTTAGCTTTAGTCCTTTCTTGTGTAACATGATCAGAACAACCACTAGCAACAGGCGCATGAATCAATTTGAAGATGCCTTTGAGCATGTCATGACCAGACGATAATCAGGTTTACACGTATCAGTCAACCACAACTGCAGAAAATAGACACAAGACTTAGCTCTCCCACCATCTAGCCAGCTTGTCTGCGACTTCCATGAATTTTCAAAGTTTCTCCTGGGGTCTCTTATCCCACTGGGTTGAATCTGACCAAGTATAAGAACTCTCTAAGATAGCAGCCATCTCTCTGGGGGCCTCAGAATCTTGACAGTTGGTGCCTGGATATGACAGGGCTCTGGTTCCAGAAACCCTTATCTGGTGCAGTCAATCTCCTTGACCCACTGATGTTGAGTCTTTTCTGAACTTAAACCACTCCTAGAGCCCAATATCTAGTCTGTATCTCTCCAACCCATCATATCAGGACTTAACAGGGTCTTCTTGCAAGATCCTGGGATGCATGAGCTCCAAATCATCTCTGGTTCTTCATTCAAATAACCTCAGTGACTAGCACAGTTCATGCCACATAGTACAAGCTCAATAAATATTAATTGAACACCTAGGCAAATAAATGAATGAGCTGGGACCTTGCACATGCCTCACAAAATGGTAGACAATTATGGTAGACTAAATATGCAAATATTCATTTCCTACCCCTCCCTCACAATAGGAATATACTTTCCTACTTCATTGTTATTAGAGTTGACCCATGACTTTCTTTGTCCTCATGATGGGCAGAACATGCTTCCCTCCTCCCCTTGAGATTGGGCTTGGCCATGTGACTTCCTTCAGCCAATGGGATGTAGACAGACATGACGTAAGTGGAGGCTTGCCCTCTTGTACTTCTGTCGTCACCACGGGACGAACTCTCCCCACTTCCACCACCCCTAATAGCTGTTGCTCCTTTAGTCTGGGCTCCAGAATGAACACATATAGAGTGATTCTGAGCCCAAAGCACAGTAAAAAGCCAAGCCCAGGTGCATGTGCTCCTTAAGTCACAGCCACTCAGCCCAGCCCAGCCAGGAACAGTCAACTTCCAGGAATCCAGCACAGATAAGCAAGAAATGATCATTAGTTTAAGCCATATTTGGTGGCCATTTGTTATGCAGCATTATTGTAGCACTAGATAACAGATGCATTCACTAACACCAATAACAATAACATCACTAACACTACTGCTATCATTACTATTATCATGGTAATAGACACAGCACATGACATTTTCCCTTAGTAGCAATTATGCAGGGGCTAGGAAGACAAAGGTATTGCCTAATTAGCCTACAACTGTGCTAAGGGCCTGCCTTGAAGAAAACAGCTATCACATCCAGAAAATCCTCTCTCAATTGAAGGAGAGAAACAGGCTTCATATTTTCTTTGCACTTGCACATGAACTGAAGAAATCTATTTAGTTCCTTCTTTAAAATAACCATATCAAAAGGTCCTCACAGACTTGAGTGGGTACAACCAGTTTAACAATAGCTGCCAATAGCATTAAGTTGCAGATGTGGGCATTTACCAGGGTCCTTGGCTTTTGTCAATGACGACCATTAATTAATATGCAAGCCCAAACACATCCTTCCAATCGCATTTGTTTTGGAGGCTAATATTGAGCCTCGCATATATATCTGCTGCCTTTTTCCTGAGAAGTTCTTAAAAATATAATAAAATAAAAAAAAAAAAAGAAAAGAAAATGGCTTTTTTGTTTGAGTTTCCTTAAAGAGTCATTTGGTCAAGCAAGCATCATCAGCTCTTGTAAAACCACAAAATTCATTTAACTGATCTCGGACTGTTCTGAGAAATTGGAAACTGAAGTCTGGTAGCAAATTGTCTCAAACGGATCATAGAATGTGAAATGCATGCGATATAGGCAGGATTGCCTTCGTGACAACTCAGTGAAGAAAACAATCGCTGTACTTGTAACGCCCTAGTCTAGAGTTCCGTTGTCAGCTGTCTCAATTTGGGAATCACCCCCAAGCTTGAGATAGATACTGCAGGTAGAATTCAGGAAGTAGGGGACAGGGGTGGCTGGAGGACAGAGAGACCTAGGAGGCCTCCCAAGCATTACACAGACTCACCAAGTAACAAAGTCACTCTAATTATCTTACCCTGTGCCTATTCAGGTATCTGCCTCCTTCCCCAGCTTCCAAAGAGTGTTCAAGTTATGTCAAGAGGACAAAACTGCGCCCAAGAATATTGACTATTGCCTACTGGTTTACCCATAAAGGTGGGTGTCCCCTGGCATCTTCCCACCTCCTTCTCCACTTTTATTTGGTTTCCTCTCCCTGAGACATTTCATCCACTCATAGTTGGTGACCATCAATATGTTAATTTGATCCTGGACTCCCTCTTGAGCAAAATTCATATGCCAAGTAACTAAACTTGAATATTTCAAAAGCATTCATACTCAACACGACCCAAGTAAAGCTCATTAATCTTCCTCAGATATGTAGTTCTTCCTGACTTCCCTATGTCAGGTTAAGATCTCAACCCAAACTAAGGATTCTGGAGTCATATTTTACTCTTCTTTCTATCCGCAAAGCTAACTGGATGCCAAGAGCTGCAATTTCTTCTCTGCTGATCTAATCTGCTATTCTGTCCAGCAAAATTAAACTTCTCATTCATTCATTCAATGTTTCTTGAGTTCCTCTTCTGTGGCAGGCAATGTTCTAGTTCTTAGGGATACAGTAGTGAGCAAAATGAACAAAGAACCCTACTCTCACAGAGCTACATTTGAATGGAGAAAAATGGACTTTAATAAGCAATAGGTAAAATAAAGAAGAAAATTATATAGCACGCTAGAAGGTGGTAGGTACCATAGAAATAAAAAGGAGCAAAGGGTAGGTAGATGAACTGTGTTGGGGAAAGGCAGTTGCAGTGTTAGTTACAGGGGGCAGGGTAGACCTTCCTGAGAAGGTGCTGCATGAGCAAGGTTTGGAAGGAGCTGAGAGAGTTACCGAGGTGGACAGCTTAGGGAATGCTTTCCAGGAAGAGAGACCAGCTGGAGCAAAGCCCTAAAGGCAGAAGCATGCCTGGAGTGCTTAAGGAATAGTGAAGAGGCCAGTAGGGAAGGAGGGGAGTGTGTAAAGGGGGAGTAGAGGGAGCTGAGGCCAGAGGTGATGAGGGGCTGGGCCATGAGCGACTTGTAGGCCACTGTAGGACACTGGCTTTACATCCCAGTGAAAGAGCAGCCAACGTAGGATCTTGAGCAGAGAAGTGGCATTGTCTGATTTATGTTTTAAAAAGATCTCCAAGTCTTCTGTATTAGGGATAGACTGTGGAGGACAAAGAAAGAAGGAGGCAAATATGACAGTGGCTGAGACCACGGTGGTAGCAGTGGAGGCAGTAAGGAAGCAGAGCCAGTGGGATTTTCTAGGTGGCTAAACTGGGGTTATGAAAGAGAAAAATCAAGGGTGACTCCAAGAATTTTGCCCTGAGCAAATGAAAAGATGGAGTTCCCATCAACTGAGATAAGAAAGGCAAGAGAGGAGGCAGATTTGGGGAAGGGAAGATCAGGGATTTGGTTGTGGACACACCGAGCTTGAGGTGCCTACTAGACCAGTGAATGGAGAGATCAAGTCGGCAGTTGGATAAAAGATGCTGGAATTCAGGAGAGAGATTCAGACTGGAGACATGGCCCCAGCTCAGGTCTACATCACTGCCTGCTTTATTGCAAAATATGGGCTCCCTGCCACAATTCTCTATTTTCTACAATTGTCCCCCACATTCCTACCAGATGGATTTCTAAACCCAGAATCCATTCCATTTCTCACCTGCATATAAACTTTTGACTTCCCATTAAATACCAAATCCAATCCCCCTCCACAGAATGGCCTTCAAGTGTATATTTCAAGCCCTCTCTCACTGGTCCAACCATATGGAGACGATACACTAGCACCTACACTAATCAATAGTCTTGACTTTGTCAGGTACTGTTGGAGCTTAGAACTTGGAATATTGCTCCTCCCTTGTGTCCCTGGAAGATGCATTCATCCTAAAAGTTCTAATTCAAATATCACCTCCTTGCTAGACCATGCTCTCCACCTCCCAGCAGAATTAACTCTTCTTCCTTCTGTCTTGCCACTACACTTTACACATTCCTTTAATTGTACTACGTACCATTTCCATCTTTGACTCACCCACCAACCAGATGCCACTTTATTCAGCTCTGTAAGTCAGTGGGTAGCCCAGTGCCCAGTAAAAAGTGCAATGAATTGCAATGAACCGAAATGAATCCAGTGCCCATATCATGTTGGTACAATCTGGGAGCCTGGGGATGTAGGAAAGGGAGTGGGAGTGATGTTCTTCACCACATCGGCAAACCAGGAGTGGTTTGACAGGGTGGGCCCCCTACCTGTTTTTGACATCCTGTGTGCCCACAGCAGGTAGACGCTCCTCTTTGTCTCTGCCTGGCATCCTGGCAAACAGGAGCGGTGGAGGTAATAGACGTGAGTTCTAACAGTAGAGGTTTTGTTTAGGAATAAAGAATGTCCCCATTAAAGTAAGAAATGAGATGGAACTTGCAGAGAAACATTAAGGGAAATAGAAAAATGCTCTCTAAATTCATCAGGCACCAGAGACATCAGCAGGCACCTCAGATATTTGCATCCCTCATATATTTACAAAGCATCCCCAGGCCAAGTTGTGCAGTTTATTAAGAGACAGGCCTCCCAGCCCTGGGCCCCTGCACATATCCTCTTCCCCTGCCTTCCCTCTGCCAACCTCAGCAATCTTCCAACATTTAGAGCAACACGTCTCCTTGTCCCAGTTCAGCTCCTCCTTCAAAGTCCTCTTGAATAATTAGCACTTTTAAAATTAAAAAGAAAAGCAAAACTCTCTTCCCTAGTTGAGTAGAAAAAGATCAGAGAAACCACTTCTCGTCTCGCTTGCAGCAGAAAGTCCACTGTTAACCGTGTGTTCTTCTCTGGGACTCTGGGCCAGTTCCTGAATATTAGGAAGATCAAAAGCTAGAGGGAGTCTCTGAGTCCTGCATATCATAAATGAGGCTCTTTGGGGAAAAAAGCCAAACAAGAGTGACTTAGGGAGAAGGTTCATGCTTCAGCAGGATTTAGGTCTTAATTGCTTCTAAGGAAAATAGAGTGATGGTCAGGGATACTCAAGCCTGACTCTTATGCAAAGTTAAATTAAAAATCTAAGATTCAAATAGGACAAGACAGAGGCTAACCCATGAGGACAGGGAATTTGATTTGTTTTGTTCACTGTTATATCCCCAGCCTCCAGAACAGTGCCTGGCACAGAGAAAGCACTCCACAAACCTTTGTCTAACACACAATGAATCAGAGGACTTAAAAATTAGAGGATGAGAAGTCAAACACCAGATGTTATGGTAGGGAGCCAAGAAGTCACTGTGCATTATTCATCTGATTAAACAAACTCTCTTTTAAAAATAGGACTGAGCAAAATGATAAGTCGTGCTCTTGGAATCCAGCTGTGCTGTGTGTAATGTGTGTGCAGATAAAGGAGCAAGGTAAATGGAAGAGTTCACCCAAATAATTGCCAAAAGTAGGAATCTCAGAAATAGCTCAGTCCTTCTGTTCATCCACCTGCTCTCTTTCTTTTGTTCTTTCTTTCCATTGGTCTGTCTTCCTCTTTATCTTCCTTCTTTTATTTCTTTCTCTCTCTCTTCCTTCTTTATCTTCTTCCTTTCTTTCTTTCCACTTGTCTGTCTTCCATTTTATCTTTTCTTTTCTTCCTTCCTTTCTTCTGTGTCTCTCTTTCTCACACACACACACATACACACACACACACACAGCACCCACACATGCAATGACACACTTACTATCTAAAGGCAACCAGCCACCAAGTCCTGTGGTTCCACCCTCCATACTGCATCCTCTTGGCCACCATCTTGGCATCTCTCCTTTACAATCATTTCCCAACAGTCTGCTGCCTCCAGTCCCTCGTTGGCTCATCCTTTCTCCCCTCTGCTGCCTGAGGGACTCTTCTCAATCACCGATCTAACTACATCTCTTTTACCTTACACACCATTCTAACCCCTCCCTGCCTAAAGCACAATGTCAAGCAGGCTGGGGTGACACCACGCCCTGTGTGTGAACTGTCACACGCCCCTCTCCCCATGGTCTGCTTGGAAAACTCCTACCCATTTGTCAAGACCCAAATGTCTTAAGGACCTAGTGATAAGTGAAAAGAATAAAAACCTCAATCTCTGGGCCCTTATACCAAAAAGCATGTTTGGGAGCAGAGAAGTCACTGTCTGCACTTTTCCAAAAGCTTGCAAGAACTCCTGGTTTAAAAATGTATAAGAACAAAGAAATAAAACAGGCTTCAGCTCCTGGCAGTGGTGTGTCCTACACTTCTTTAGTTAGCTGGGATGACTGTAGCTAGAGTAACTGGCACCTAGAGTAATTGCTCAATCTATTTAGGCATCATAGTGGTTTTGTGATTTCTTAATTGTTTCATTTCCTGCAAGGATTGAGGCTCCCAGTGATTGCCATCTTAATGAATTAAGATAATATATTCTCTCTCTCCAACACCGAGGGTTAGAATAACTTGTGATCATATAATATTATGAGCAGTTTGGAATTCATTTCACTCAGTTTGTTTATTCCTCTGGAAACGAAGACAGGAATTTTCAAAAAGATAAGAAACTATATATTCATTGTGAAATGTCTCTTTCTGTCTCAAAGGCCACACACCAGGTTTGAAGATAATCCAGTTACAAGTTTTTTTTCTCTGTGGTTAGGGAGACTGCTCTTAGTTATCTGAACCATGGACAATACGGAAAGTCAATAAAAGGAGCTTCAGAAGCATGTAAGAAAACCACTAGAAGCTGAGCAAAAATAAGTTTAAAAATAAAAGCTTTTTTGGAAAATACTTCTGTTTAAAGATAGCCTCTAAAATATCATTTTGTTGGGGAATCATACCCTTTTTAAATTTGAATATCAATCCTAAGGTAGTTCATGGATAATACTATATAAAGCAAGGTCACTTTTCAGTTGTTTCTAGATTTCAAAGAATTTGAAATTAGAGGAGATATTGATGGAGGTGGGGGGAAATCTCATCATTAGAAATATTGTCATAGAGAAAGATAAGATTATAAATAGCAACTTTTCCTCAAGATTTTCTGTTTATAAAAGGGAGAGATGCAGAGAATATTTCTCACATGAATAAAAGACAAAGGAGACTTGGCAACACGGGATATGACTCCCGGGGATGAATCTGGACCCAGCATCGTGGGATTGAGAACATTTTCTTGACCAAAAGGGGGATGCAAAATGAAACAAAATAAAGTTTCAGCAGCTGAGAGATTCCAAATGGAGTTGAGCGGTCACTCAGGTGGGCATCCTTATATGCTATATAGATAACAGTTTTTAGGTTTTAATGCATTAGAATAGCTAGAAGTAAATACCTGAAACTATCAAACTCCAACCCAGTAGCCTTGACTCTTGAAGACGATTGCGTAACAATGTAGCTTATAAGGGGTGACAGTGTGGTTGTGAAAACCTTGTGGCTTGCACTTCCCTTATCCAGTGTATAGATGGATGAGTAGAAAAATGGGGACAAAAAAACTAAATGAAAAATAGGGTGGGAGGGATGATTTGGGTGTTCTCTTTTACTTTTATTATTCTTATTTTTACTTTTTCTGGTACAAGGAAAATGTTCAAAAAATAGATTGGGCTGATGAATGCACAACTACATGATGGTACTGTGAACAATTGACTGTACACTTTGGATGATTGTATGGTATGTGAATATATCTTAATAAAATAGAATTAAAAAAATATATAAGGGAGACTGGGAATCTGAGGTCTTCCCAGATATTAACAGGTGGAATCTCCACATCAGGTACTTACCTCAGAATAACAACTGAAGGATCCTCCTGGCAGATAAACCCTGAGACCTTCCCCTTATAGGTAGGAAATAAAATCTGCAGAGAATCTACTCTTGCTTGACGCAGCCCTTGTCAGCTTAATTGAGGGTCGAGACTGGTTGAACTGTAGTAAGAAAAGTAGCTGTCAAACCTAACATTTTTATCCTTTAAGATCATGTTCAAAATGCTCAGTCAAAAAGATGCTGCATTTGACATTTTGAAGCCATTAAGTTAAAGTCATGGAGAGGAACAGGGCACAAGCTATGCCAATAGTAGCTTCCTCAGAAGTTGCATGGATGGGATCCACTCTACAATGCTCCAGAGAGCACAGCTCTAAACCTTGAAAGGGTTGGATCAAGACTATATCCAAATTACCATCAGCTTTCATTGAGCTCCTTTGCTATCAGAAGCCAAATGCTCCTTTCTCTATTCAATAGATGTTTACTGAGACCCTGACCTGGTCCTGGGGATGTGAGACAAATAAGACGCAGTTGCCATCTTCACTCACCTCAGGGTCTAGCTAACATAATTTTTCACTTAGAAGGTAGCAAGCTCCAAAATCTCTGGTGGTGAGGAAGGGTGATGCTTTGAAAGACTATATTCCAATATTATAAAATAATTTTACATTTGTAAAATGGAAAATAACACTCTTGTTCCCATAACAGAAATGGAAGGAAATTATGCTTAAGAACATCTTTGCTGATGGGGCTACCCAGAAAGTGGTGATTATTCTCTGGCTGGGGGTGGTAGGAGAAGCTAATTTAGAAAGAATGGTTGGGAAGGCTTCTCTGAGGAGGTGGTATTGAAGGTGAGGCATGAAAGATGAAAAAGGGTCAGTCATGCATATGTGAGGAGATATAACCATAATGCTACCACAGAATTTCTAAAGTATCTATTTAGGTGCCAGTAGGGCCAGCAACTTCAGACATCCACGTCTTCACTCTCAGCCTTCTTTTATTTCCTGCTTTGTCCCTTTAGTAAAAGGGGTAACTGTCCTGGTAAATGTTGGAGACTTGATGTGTTAAACCACCAGGAGCTTTTGCATTCCTTACCACTATCAGCAAGATACAAAAAAGTGAATATAGTATGCGTATGTGTATGTAAAAAAAAAGGGAGGGTTAATATATACATATAAACTTAGATATACATATAATATATGAAAAAAACAAAGACATTGACTACTATGATCTTAGATACTTAGATCTTAGAGTCTGTGGTGAGAAAGAGACTTTCTTTTCACTGCCTACCCATTTGTAATGAATTACTTTACAATTTTAAATTTTAAAAAAAGTAAAAGCTTTCAAAAAGAGGACAGCCATTATAATCCCATAGGAATGAATGATATTAAAGGTGGCATTTAAGCACTGGGGCACAAGGTGGGAAAATGATTTGAGGGTTAGGCTCAGAGTTGTTTTTGCTTCCTCTGTCTGTCTGGAATAGCTTAGCCTGGCCCAGTGTTAGCATATTTCCTCTATTCTGCTATTTTTAAGTCCAATACAAATTTGATCACTTCAAGCATATTTGAAGATACAGGTGTTGTTTAGAGGGCAAGCTCTTAAAGAAGACTCAATATGGTTTGGTGCCAAAACTTTTATTAGAAATGAGTACAGATCCAGGATGGAGTATGGAACAAGGCAGGAAGAAATGCTTTTGCCCTCTGGATCCAGGAAGACACAAAGTAGAAGCAAAGTAAACTCATTAAGAAAGTACAAAGAGGGTAATAAGGAAAGCCTTATTGCCTCCCACTATCGTTTCCTCTTATATCATAAGGGTAGAAAACTACCCCATAAAAGCAAGTAAAATGCCATCTGCGCAGCTGCTTCTGGAAATTGCTTAATTGATAGTACACCAGGAAACAAAGTGAAGCTTGCTCTAATTCACTCAGCTCAGTCCCACCCTGGGAGTCTCAAAGACCCAGGGAGCATGTATTGTGCCTAATTTAGAAATTTAGACTCTTCTTCCTGCACCAGATTTGATTACCTAACATTTGAAATATCTCACTGCAGTTATGAGCCAATCTCATGAACACGGCTTTAGTTATAACCTGGCTTGAAAATCAGCACCGCACTGGAGGCTTTTGATTCCAAGCAGTACTCGCAGATAGAACCTTGGAGGTCACAAATGGATTTTCTCCAATATATTTCCCTGAATGCTTTGTCCCGTAGTTCCATAAAGGCCCTTTTTGTAAGAAAGGCAACATGGATTTTCTGAGATCAGAAGGTAAAGTCACATACAAAGAGAAATTAACAGGATGGCAACTATCTAGAAAACAAAATATAAGCTTGTTTTATTGCAACTAACTCCCTAATTCTATTGAAACCAACAAGACTGAGATCAATATTTCATCAGCCAAGGCTCTCTCAACCCATTGAGAATCAACGGACAACCAGCCGCCGTCTCACACAAGGCGCCGCTATTGACCCAGGAGAGGCACCTGCTGCCGAAAGGGCCATGTCCCCTCCGATAACCCGGACCTTCCTGATAATCCACGCTTGATGGCCAGAGAGAGATCTTATCAGTTCATTATCGGCAGGGTAGAGAATTCTATAATAGCACAATTCGTGGTCCAAAATATGCTCCGAGTCATTCAAACCAAGTTTTGAGATCCTTAGTATTCCGAGGCTGTTCGATTGATTCTATTCTGCAAAGTACTTTTTATTCAATCTATGGCTGCACTGCTGAGAAATTGAATGTTTTGATTCCTGATTGAGAAGGTGCATCTCAAGGGTTTGAAATTTCAGCTTCAGGAAGAGGTAATGTCTTTTTCTTTCTCATGGACCTGTTTCTATGCATAACAGTAGTATGTGCACCCCATGGGACATGCCACGGTACAAATTATTCAAAGAAATGTATAATGAGAAGCACCCTGCTCTCAAAAAAATCAGCGTCAGTAGCACAATAATCGCTAACACTTATGTTGCACTTGACCTAATGCTTTACATATATCCATTCATTACTTCCCCACAACAACCTACTAGGTAGGTGCCATTTTTACAGATGATGAAACTGAGCACAAATATTGTGTAATTTGTCCAAAGTTAAAAAGGTGTAGGGCATAGTTTTTTTACCTAAATACCTATCCCTGTTTAATTTCTTAAAGGGTTTTTTTTTTTTGGGGGGGGGGGGGGACGTGGGGTGAACAAACAAAACCCCAAACAATAACAAAATGAACTTAGTAAGCCTGAAGTTCTCAGCACTCTTATGGAGGTACAAGGAAGATACACACCCTCTTCCACCTCTGTATCCCCATCCCCCCAACTCTCAAACCCTACCTCTATCACCACTTTCCACATACCCCACACACCCCTGTCATTCTGCATCATGAGCCCAGTAACTCAGCACCATTACACAATGAATGAACAGTCAATGGATTCTGATAGTCAATGAATTCTGGTGAAAAGAAGAAAAGGGAAGGAGGGAAGATTCCCAGTGCTGAGACAAACAAAAGAGACATCTTCTCACTGATCTCCAGGTTACTCTAGATCTTTCTCCTGCCCATCCCCAACAAGTCAGTGCCTGGCTGATTCATTCATTCTCTTCTCTGAGTTTATCTCACCCAAGGTCTCCTGATCTATCCTCTGCTTGCCTCTGCCTCACGTGCCCCACTTCCTATCTCATACCCCGGCCTTCCCTACAGTCCACACTGTCAGGGCAGTGTCCATGGAGTGGCCCTACAGGCCCTTCAAGTGGGTCAGGCTGACTGCAAATGTCATAGATCACATCACTGCCACCTCTTCTTGGAAGACATTCTCTTCCACTGCTTCTCCTGCCTTCCCAAACAAGAGGGCTTGTGGGGAACCAAGTCTTTCATGTTACTTAGACCATGTCCGGGGTGGCAGCCTGGAATGCTGGGCCGCAGGCCTGCAAGGAATGCTGTACAGGCACACCTTGTAAAGATATGTGTCTTGTGACTATGACGACAACGTTTACCATTGTCCTGAACCTAGATTGTTCCTTCTGATATGCAACAGGATGTAAACATAGGTATCTGGTGGGCTCTGCATGCCTTAGGACACTTAGCATATACTCTCATCTTCTGAAACAAATAAACAGCTGGAGCACAGGTGCATTAGCATCCACTTAGCACACGATGCGGTGGATCTCCTGCTCCCTTAATTCTTAACTTTGTGTCTGTGTCTCATTCCTGCGCTGCCCTGTCAGCAACAAGGGCTCTTAAACCAGAAAACATCCTAAGAGTCAAGTGGAAGAAGTAGGCAATGTGGTGGGAAAAATAACTAGAACTGAATCAAGGAACTTGGGATATATCAGGCTACTCCTTGCCACTAACTTGCTGTGTGTCTTTGGATAAATCCCTTCCCCACCATGAAAACAGATGTGGTTGGACTACTTAGGGATAGCAAATGTCTGACATATTGAGCCACCATGTACCATTTCCAGATCAAGGCAGGCATCACTAACCAATTATCTTCCACTGAACCAAAATTGTCACAATTCTTCTCAATAGACAAGTAGTATCAACAGACCACAACTGAAACCTCTTTGGTTGAAGCCTCTTTGGCATCTCCAAATGAAATAATACCTAAGATCTTTTCCTTTAACTCATTTGTTCCACCTTAAGTTGAAATCAAGGATGACTGGTCTATTTTGTTTTGCTTTGTTTTGTTTTTTTCGCAACTTATTTGTTCATCTCATTTGGCACTCTTCTCATCCTGCATACTTCCTCGGAGATCACTCATAGCTACCAAGCACGTTTTTCTACACACCCTCTCAGTAGCCAGGAATGTAGTTTTTCAGGATTGGGAAATCTGAAATAGGTTAATCAATTCATTCACTCATCCAGTCATTCAAATTTATTCAACAAATATTTTTTCAGTGCCAGCCACATACCAGGCCCAGACAGGGTTGCTGTTTCCTATTTCCAGTTTGTTCCTATTTTTCCATTGAAGGCCATATTCCCTGACAGAAGACACTACCTGGTTCTCCCTGGTTATTTTCTATGCTTTGCCTTTAAACATCTAAACTCCCAGGGACATATCCCCCACTTAGACCCCAACACCTTCTAGGGAACAGATACATTGGATGGTCTGTAGCCAACACCAACAAGGTAACAGAACAACTCCCAGCTCCTAAAGGTGGGAATTTTGCAAGAGGCAGGAGGATTCCAAAGTGTTATGAGGGAACTAATGTCCAATTCTGCTGACTGAAATTCTGTCTGGGTTAAGGCACCTTATCTGCCTGTTCCCTGCCTACCTCACTCCCCATAAACTGGGTCCATAATCACAAGTCAGTACAAAATAGTGATGAAAATTAACTACTCAACAGGACCTGGTCACTTTTTCAAATACTTGAGGGTAGCTCAGGGAACAAAGGCCCAGACGACTCCATGTCTATTAAGTGCCATTTCCTACACTGAAACACAATTGGAATCAAAGGATGGGCGTTATCAGGGAATAGATTCTGGCTCAATGCAAAGAACACATTAATAGAGTAGTCAATGGAGAGAGAAGACCTTCTCGAGCAGTAAGGAGCTACCTAGTTTGGAGAGGTAATCAAACAAGGCTTCAATTAGCAAGCAGGCAGGGACCATGCCTGTCTTGTTCACCAACACATCCCCAGTGTCTAGCACATAGTAGGCACTCAAAAAACACTTGTAAAGGAGGGAAGGAGGGAGGGCAGGAAGGAAGCAAACTAACAGTCATGGTTCTTGAGGGGTTCCTTACTCTGAGAGAGTGCTTAGATAGATGGGTTTTGGTTCCAATTTCCGAGATTCTGTGATTCTAAGAAAGGGAGGTCTATGAAAACCTAACCCAAGGGTTTTAAACAAGAATCCATGTTACTTGTTCATGAAGGACCTTTTCTTCAACTCTGAAGTTCACCACTTTATTCAGTCCTTGGAACTGGGAGGCAGCAGAAAGCCTTCTCAGTCAACAGTGTCTAACCCCTGCAGATGCTGCTATTCAATATGTCTGAAAAATCAACTGTAGAAAAGTGACTTTATTATAAGCAGTGAAAATAACAGCAGTCAGAATATCCATTCTATTCTATCCATGCAGCTAGTGGATTAACCAGTCTGCACTGAACACCTACCACGTGCCAAACACTGGACTGCTTGGCTCTGCAAATGGAGTGGTGAGCAAGTAAACTAAGATCAGTGCTAAGAAGGAAAAGGACAGAATGTGCTTCCACAGAGAACCAATTTCTGATGTCTGAAGGATGATTGGGAGTTCACCAGCACAGAGCAGGAGCTCACTGAACAGTTATACAAATTGAGTGACTAAATTTCTATTTCAGTTTGGTCCATGTTTTTTGGCTTCCCACCCCTGAGTAGACCGTGGGTACTCTGAAGGCAGATGTCACAGCTTGTACACCTTGGAGCCCTTACATTGAATTATTTAAAGAGAGGACTCTAGGTTATTTCAGGTAAATAGCTCTATCTCTAAACTGAATTAAGGCAGTTTTACTAGAAGTCTGTGTTGGCTCTGTTTTCAGTCATATCATCTTTGCCCTAGAAGTAACTGGAATGCTAGTAATACTTAAAATTTAATCGCCAGAGGAGAAACCAAGATGGCGGCTAGGTGAGACAGGGCTAGGGAACACCTCTGTGGAAAACTCTAGATAAGGACCAGAGAGTGACCCAGAATACCGGTCACAGCGATGTGCCAGCTGGACGAGATCTGCTGGTTCCCAGGGACTGTATACTTGGTGAAACTGAGAGTCTGCATTCTGAAACGAGTGAGTAAGCTGGCTGGAAGACCCGCAGCCACGCGGCGTTGTGGGGAAACCAGGGTTTGGCGTCTGGAGACCAACAGGCTTTTTTAATAAAAAAAAAAGAAAAAAGGGGAAAATCCAGGAGTGGTTGCAGGTGCGATCGGCTGCAGGTGCGATCGTGGGAAACACGCAGTAAAACACAGCAAGAGGGAGCTGGGCCGGCCTCTCGGTGTCTGGCCTGGAAGACAGCCCGCTGCAGATATCCCTGGGGCCGGGGGACGGAGCGGAGAGCCAGAAGCCAAAAGAATCCCCGCGGCTAGCAGCTCGCCCCCGGGAGGGCTGGACAAACTCCTGCCTGGGGCCGTGCCCACAGCCCAGAGCCCCACCAGTTGTCCCGGAGCTGGGAAGGAGGAACTGTGCAAGGAAGGGGTGTGGAGACACCCCGTTTGACCATTTTTGCATAAGGCTGAAAGTGAGCCAGCTCAGCCCAGTGGCCCGGGGCTTCCCTTGAGGGACAGCGCGCTCTGATGATGTAGCACAGCATTACCTCACCAGAGGTCCTGGAGGATCGCGGCTGGGTGGGAGGACCTGCTCGGAGATCCCAGAGACACTACGCCAAGTCCGGTGGTTTGCGGGACATCGAGAGAGAGGGGCTGGGGCTGAAATGAAATGAAGGCTTGGACTCTTGCAGCGGCCTTGAATCTCTGGGAACCGGGGGGATTTGAATATTGAGGCTGTCCTTCCTCCCTGGCCACCTGTACAAGCGCCCCACATTCAGGGCGGACAGCTCCAGCAACACACCCAGGCTGAGTTCTCTGGCTGGACCCCACAAGAATCATTTCCCCACTCATGGCGTGGACAAGGTGGAGAACTGACTTGAGAGGTATAGGTGACTCACAGACGCCATCTGCTGGTTAGTTAGAGAAAGCGTATGTCACCAAAGAGTGTTTCTGAAAAATTAGATAGGTTTTTTTTTTTTTTACAAATTAAAAGAACCCTGTTGAGCAGAGCAAATGCCAAGAGGCCAAAAACAACAGAAAAGCTCAATGCATATGATAAAACCAGATGATATGGAGAATCCAACTCCAAACACACAAATCAAGTTATCAGAAGAAACAAAGTTCCTCGCAGAATTAATCAAAGAAATACAATCGAGGAACGAAAGCATGGCAAAGGATTTAAAGGACATCAAGAAGACCATGGCCCAGGATATAAACTACATAAAGAAGACCCTAGAAGAGCATAAAGAAGACATTGCAAGGCTAAATAAAAAAATAAAAGATCTTATGGAAATAAAAGAAACTGTTGGCCAAATTAAAAAGACTCTGGATAATCACAATACAAGACTAGAGGAAGCTGAACAACATCTCAGTGTCCTAGAAGTCCACAGAACAGAAAATGAAAGAACAAAAGAAACAATGTAGAAAAAAATTGAAAAAATTGAAATGGATCTCAGGGAAACGATAGTTAAAATAAAACGTCCAAACTTAAGACTCATTGGTATCCCAGAAGTGGAAGAGAAGGGTAAAGATCTAGAAAGAGTATTCAAAGAAATTGTTGGGGAAAACTTCCCCAACCTTCTATACAATATAAATACACAAAGCATAAATGCCCAGCGAACTCCAAATAGAATAAATCCAAATAAACCCACTCTGAGACATATTCTGATCAGACTCTCAAATACTGAAGAGAAGGAGCAAGTTCTGAAAGCAGCAAGAGAAAAGCAATTCACCACATACAAAGGAAACAACATAAGACTAAGTTGTGACTACTCAGTGGCCACCATGGAGGCGAGAAGGCAGTGGCATGACATATTTAAAATACTGAGAGAGAAAAATTTCCAACCAAGAATACTTTATCCAGCAAAACTCTCCTTCAAATTCGAGGGAGAGCTTAAATTTTTCACAGACAAACAAATCCTGAGAGACTTTGCCAATAAAAGACCTGCCCTACTTCAGATTCTAAAGGGAACCCTACTAACAGAGAAATAACAGAAAGAAGAAAGAGATATAGAGAATTTTAACAGAAATATATAGTACCTTACATCCCAAAGCACCAGGACACTCATTTTTCTCTAGCAATCACGGATCTTTCTCCAGAAGGGACCATAAGCTGGGACATAAAACAAGCCTCATTAAAAATAAATAAATAAATAAATAAATAAATAAATAAATTGAATACACTGTAAGCACATTCTCCAACCACAATGGAATACAAATAGAAGTCAATAATTTTTTAACTGTAACTCCACTATTTACTTCCTACATGATATAAATTACACAAACCCTAATGACAAAGCAGTGGTTGTGAACTCAATGTAAAATATGTAATTTTAGACAACTATATAAAGGTAGGGGAATGGAGGAGTATAGGAACATAGTTTATGTGTCCTATTGAAGTGGAGGTGGTATCAAAGAAAAACAAGATTGCTATGGATTTAAGACGTTAATTTTAACCCCCACAGCAAACAGAAAGAAACTATCAGAGAATGTAACCACAGAGATGAATTGTAGAGTTCGGGTTAAGAGAAATGGGTGAAGGGGTAATGGGGAGTTAAGAAATGAGGGTGGAGTTGCTGTCTGAGGTGAAGGGAAATTTCTAGTAACGGATGGTGGGAAGAGCATTACAACATTCTAAAGGTGATTAATCCCACTAATGGAAGGCTAGGGAGGGGGTGGAATGGGAAGATTTAGGCTATATATATGTTCCTACAACTAAAAAAAAAAAAAGACAGTCTAAATAGATGATTGAATGCCAAGGATGAACTTGGATGGAATTAGAGGACAGGTGGCTCAAAGGGACACAGTTGAGACATAAGGTAAAGGAAATATAGAATGTAAGCTTTGTATCATTGTTGAACCTGTTGTACTTCTTAGCTGCGCTTAATGGGATTGTATAAAAGAATGTTCTTGTTCATGGGAAGTGTATATGTGAATTATAGTGTATGTTCAAGGATGTGTGCAGCTAGCTCTCATATGTTCAGAAGACAGAGCAATAGATGATGGATGATAGATAGGGAGGGAGGGAAAGAAATAGCGATGTGACAGCATGTTAAGGTTGGTGGATTGAGCTATCGGGGGAGGGGGGTCAGGTTATGATGGAATTCTTTGTATGGGGTTAGTATTGTTTTTGCAACTGTTCCTATAACTTTGAATTTATTTCAAAATAAAAAAAAAATTTAATCTCCAAATATGGCTCACAGGTGTCACCTTTTAAAGTACTTTTAAAAATGCCAACTCCTCTTTACCTATTCTGAGAGGTTACTGCATGTAGAGTCATGAATAACCATCAGGGCGGCTGGAGTTGAGAATAGTAACTTTAATCTATGCATCAAAGAGATAGACAATATCTGCTCTTAATGAGAAACAACAGAAAACTAGTGTTTATTGAGCACCTACTACAATCCAGACTTAGGTCTATACTACTGCATTTTGTCCTTATAAAAGTCCTTTGAGTGTTCATAATAAGGAAAACTGTGTGTGTGTATATATAGGGGGGTGACTATGGGAACTCTGTACTTTCTGTATGACCTGTAGACCTACAACTGCTCTAATAAAAAAAATTTAAAAACAAACATTTGAAATGGATATTGTCATCACCCATTCATTGGTAAATTGACATATTTTAGGTCCTGGGTCACTATGGTTACATA
Source organism: Choloepus didactylus (assembly GCF_015220235.1). Taxonomy (NCBI): domain Eukaryota; kingdom Metazoa; phylum Chordata; class Mammalia; order Pilosa; family Megalonychidae; genus Choloepus; species Choloepus didactylus. Next base: position 238,235,262 of record NC_051307.1, read on the forward strand.
AGAGTAACAATTCCATTTCTGACATTCTTGTCCAAATTACAACCCAACAAAAACAGACTGTGAGCTGTTATCAGGTGCCAGTCTCTATAGCCAGCATTTTATATAAATGCATCATTTTGCTTAATCCCAGGTACTTCATTTAGCCTTTTGTACATGAGGGTACTGGGGCACTAAGAGATTCTGTAGCTTGCCCAGAGCTACCCAGCAGCTTAGAAAAAGAGGTAGGACTCTTCACCCTGAACTGTCTGACTCCAAAGTCCAGCTCCAGCAATGGATTGTGCTGCATCCTGTACACCCAGATGGACAGTCTAGAGGATTCAGGAGGCTTGGATCATGCATGAATTCACCCAAAAAAGAAACCATGTTTAAGCCTATCCCAACTCCATAGGCTACCTGTGCTAAGCACTCATTGTTAGTAAACAAAACATTTTGTTTTGACCAGGTGAGAAGGAAAGATGTGAATTTCATTTCCCTAGCGGCACAACTCAGGCTATGAAATCTCTAATGGGACAATTCAAACTCTTTAGATGATATCTATGTGAAGAGGATGTTCTGGGTTTCTCTTTAAAAAGATTATATTAAAGCAGGGCTTGACTATTAAGGTCCCAACCAGGAGAGAAGTTCCAAACACTAGATCCAGCAGACAAGACCGAGAGTATGGAAAGTCCTTTACTCTCTTCTTTGACCCAACCCAAGGTGAAGGTCATCACCAGTGTGAATCTTGCCCAACTCTTTTCTCCACCTAGCTACCCTTGTCCAGCACTCTGGGGCCTGAATACTTGTGCCCAAGATACTGATCACAAGCAGGAACCACAACTTTATTCATCTCTATGTTCCCCAGCGTCCAGCCCAGGGCTTCCCACAGAGGTTCTTTTAAAATAATTCAGTTGCTATGTTTGCTATAATTAGCTTCACCGTCATCTGACTCATCTCTGTATTTCCAGTGTGGACATGACCCCAGCATGGAGTAGAAGTGCCAATGAATATTTACTAAATTGAATTCTATTCCATTGCCTTCACCTGCTAGCAGTCAGCATAACCAGCTGTGCGCTGCACAGAAGAAAGAAAACAAAACCAAAAAACAGCAACAGAGCTGTAAATCCAAGTTTCCTGAGTTTGGGAGGAGGTAATTACCCCTCATTCAAGCTAAAGCTATTTATAGAAGATGCAAAACTGAAAAAGAGATGTGTCAAAAGAGGGAAATGGAAGAAATGCATATGAATTAATGAATTATCAATTAATCAATCAAGTTGTATTATGTGGTCCCAAGGAGGGAGCTGCTGATATTTCTGCTGGGCCTAGACTATTGAAGGTGAAAGAATTTGTAGTTTTGCTTTCTTATTAAGTCATCAGATCCACAATTTGGGGATCACAAATTATAGGAACTGGCTCTTACTCTAAGAATAACAAAAACCTTTCATGTAGATGACAGTGTCTGCAAAGTAATCAGGACAACAGACATTAGTTATAATTAGACATTGATTGCAATGCCAATATTATGTACATACATTATAATGTAAATATCACTTTTAACACATAACTTCAAATTCATTCAGTTACTGTAGGCAGAAAAATAAATCCCTGCTCCTGGAATCAATTGAAGTAATTGACTTTCTTTCATTAGTTCAAAAAATTAATATTGTCTCTTCTGCGAGAGGGAACTGTGTGACATGGTAAAGAGTGATTTCAAGCCATGGTCTTCAGGATCGGATTACCTGGATTCAAATTCCTGCAGTGTCACTCATAACCTGGATATCATTGGAGAAGAAACTTGACATCTCTAGTCCTCAGCTTCTCACCTAAAAAGTAAAGTGATTATTATGTCAATGACTAGATGTAATTGCATGAGTGAAAGGGTCACATAGTATTACTACTGCATTTGAGAAATGAAACATCCTATAGCCTCTATAAAGCCTTTATCCATTCTTTCCAAAGTGTTGTCACAACATGACTGAAGGATGCCACAGACATCACAGTCTCAAGAGAAAAAATTATTTTCACCAAAACATTCACAGCATGTATTTGAAAATTAAATTTTAAATGTGAATTTATGTTGCAAGTCAAAACATGTACCAGTGACATGGAATTATGGCCCAAATCATCACAGTTCACTTGCAGAGACCAGCACTTGACCTTGGCTTCACCTCAAAGAACAAGGCACATGGCATTAAGGTCACTGACAGCTGGGACGGGATGTTCCAGTGGTGGAGTCGGGACTCAGAAAGGTTAGGCCAGCATTGCAAGGTAACCCAGGTAGTAAGCGGAAGAGCCAAGATTTGAACCTAGGTCTGTAGGACTCCAAAGTCTCAGGGTATACCCATTATGCTACAATATTTGCCCAGTGAGAAAAATCACCTTGCTCGCAGGGCATTTGCTTTTTCCAAGAAAGGCCTTAAAGAGGACCTGAACAAACCTGGAACAGAACCGTGGGCTCCTACATCAGTAGGTACACTTGGACTGTCTGTAGCAAGTTAGTGACACGCAAGCAATTCAGCCAGTCTGTAGGCAGCTAGTTCCCATGATGTCAGGCCATGGATGTGGGCTGAAATTTTACTAAGTAGACTCTCAGTTTTGAATCTCATTGACCCAGCTCTGGGGGCACCTGCTCTGTCTACATAATGGCCAACATCTGGAGTCAGAGGAAATAAATTAGCACCTCAACCAGATGTTCTAATGTTCATCTATGTGACAAGATCTTATTATGGACGTGCTATGCTCATAGCACTGCCTGAGCTGGGCATCTGGTGGGAAACTGATTCATTTTTCATATCTTCCAGATGTGTCATATGGAAATGGAAATATTATCTCAATCCTTATGCAAACAACATGAGTGAAATAAAATGGCAGGGATTATAAAACAAACATTTCTGAGTAACTTGCATTGAATTAGCATGACATTATTAGTAATAACAAATAGCAGCTGACATTCATGGAGGACTGATGGCGTGCCAAGCAATACACTGAAAGCTTTATGTATATCATCACGTTTAATCACTGCATCAACTTCCATTTGAGACACAAGGAAACAGGGACTGGGAGAAGCTGGTCACCCAGTGAGCAAGTGGTGAAATTAGATGCAAACTCCATGATCTTCTGACTCCTGAGCCCTAACTCAACAATCACTTTCCTAGGTCTCTGCGACTCAAAGTCAAGTCTGGTGCATGGGCCAGCAACAACTTCCCCCAGCCACTTGTTAGAAAAGCAGAATGTCAGACCTACTGAATGAGAATCTGCATTTTACCAAGATCCCCAGGCTACTCTGGCACTAACTGCCCTGAGTGTAGTTCACAGAACCCTTGCCTCATATCACCTGCATGCTTGTTAAAAAGGCAGTTTCTTGGGCTCCATTCCAAGCTTGCTAAATAAGATTCTTTGAAGATGAGACTCAGGAATCTGTGTATTAACCAGTCCCTCTGTGTATTCTGATGCCACACTGACATCTGAAACCCAATGCCATGTTACTTTCCTTCCTTTTATGGTTTAGGTTTGGGGTTCTGGGCTTTCTTCTGGAAATGGAAGGTATATCCAGAAAGGGGAGGCCTGTAAAACAAGGTCCATTCGAGTGACTCTGTAAAGACATCCACTTGGCTTGGAATCCTGGGGAGGCTTTCATCCTTCCTTTCAAAGCCATCAACTCCATCCAATTCAGCCGACATCTGCTGAGCCACTGTGTTCAGCACTAGGGGCAGGGGAACAAAAGGGTGGTTAGGAACTAGTAGAGCGACAAGCAAAGACACAAGTGAACACAACCCAAAGCACATATGATCTTGATCACAGAGCAAAGCAGCACACCATCCACTGCAGCTCTCCTAAACAGAAGACCCAATGCCCACCCTCAGCCAACTGGCCCCATGTGCCACCGGAGCCACCGTTCCAGCCCAAGGCAGTAGACTGTCCACAGCCTGGGCCCCTCACTGGGTGCTGTCTGAAACGAGGCTGGCATGTATTTGTACACTAATCATGTTGCTCTATTGTATTCAACTGGGATTTGGCATTGATTTCCCCACTAAGCTGTCAAATAATGTACTAAGACGAAAGCCTCCTCTCTGTCTGACATTTTCCTCCCCTGGATGGATGGATTATGCTCCTTGCAATGATTCATCTTGTTCATGAACACACCTTCATTTCACAAACGTGTGCTGAGGATGGAGAGGCAAGATGTATGCCACAGTCTGCACCGGTAAACTTTACTTGGAGGTGAGCAGGGGGGAAAAGTTAAACATGAATTAACTGCAAACAGATCAACGCAATGAACACGAAGTCCAGAGTCCTGGGAAAGTGAATAAAAGGAGAGCCAACCTCAGTCAGGTGCACACAGACGACTTCCCTGAGGAGGTAACATTTAAGTGGAGACATGAAATCCACTGAAAACGGACCCTTGCCACCTGCCGCGGGTTAAGAACACTCACCACCTGAACTCCCACCAACGCGATGCTACTGGCTGCTTACTATGCACGGGACATCGACTTTTGTGAAAGAATGAAATCTGTGCTGGGATTTGATAGGCATCTGTTAAAGACACATCTTTATTTCCTTGCCATTTGTGTGCCTAAAACAGAACAACTAGACCAGGGGGTTGAGGATTTCTCTTCTTTTTCCGATCATCAACAGTAACTATAAAATATTCCTAATAGTGGGTTACATTTAAAATAAGGCCATCAGTTCATTTTACACCTTAAGTGAACAAAGTCAGTTTCCTGTGACAAACATTTTTTGTTTTAAAGTAAACAAAATTTTCAAACAAGCTTGAAAGATTAAAAGGTTAAACTTATATTTCAAGTTTTGTTTAACTTATTAACTCTCATTAAAGTGAATAAGAGGATATTGTATTTAAGATAAGAAAATGTGCATAGTCACTTTTGGAATGTTTTGCCCCACTTGGCTCCTTATTTATAATACCTGTGAATGAATATTCTCCAACATTTCCTTCCTTGTTTCTAGTGACAAAGGCAAAGGTTAGCCAAGCATCATTTGGATTTCACAAAAGTGTCTTGTTTGTTTGTTTTCTTGGTTTTTACAATTCTAATTTAAATTTTTACAACTAGGGCTAGTCTAAGAAATCAAAGCCTCTAATTTCTGGTCTCCCTGCTATGCCTTAGGCACTGTGTCCCACCCTTTACAAACATATAAATCAGATGAGGTAAGCCTCAGATAAGGAAACTGAGGCACTGGGAAGAGACATGAAGATAAAGCCCGAGTCACACAGATCCAGCTTTCAAATCCAGGCTGGCCTGACTCCAAGACCGATGCTCATAAGCACTGGTCTACACCGCCTTCTCTTCTGATTAGAGCTCACCGGTTACCTTCCTGATCCCAGCCCCCCTGGCAACACTGCCCCGAGCACCCCCTGACTCAGGCAGGCTGAGCCAGCTCTCCACCCTTCTCCATCCCAGCCACCCTCCCTCAGACTGGCTCTCTGTCCCCACCTCACACCTCACACCCACAACTAGAGCATCAAGAAACAAAGTGTCACTGGATTCGAAATGTGTAAAAATCACCTGCAGATTGAATCTGTGGGACTTTGTAAAGGAGGCAGCACTTGACCTTGAAGCTTCAGGAGGATCTTGACAGGTGAGCAAGGAGAGGGGAAAAGTCAATATTACAACAATAGGCAGGGAGTAGGAAGTTGTCAGACGCAGGAAATATGTCCCAGAAGCAGAGTCCAGTTTTGATTAAAAAATAAATAAATAAAACAGAGTATATGGATTAGATGATGGAAAAAGCCAGAAGGGTTGGCTGGGTGAGATGCAGAAAGCTACTGAAGGCTCATTTGTAGGGGCTGGTGCTTGTGTCTCCAAGTCAGGTCTAGTCCTTCCCCTTGGCCCAGTTGGAAGGTGGGATCCTTGACCCAAGCTGGACCAAAGAGATGCTCTCTTTTGGGAACCTGAGTATTCACCAGACACACTACCACCAAGAGTGGTTGGATCTAAATCACTTTCTGGCAGTTCTCTAGAGAGCGTCCCATGAACTCTGGCCTTTGAGATCTCTGGGGCACCCCTGCATGCCATCCTTCCTGAGCCTTGCTTGTTCAGCTCTTCCTTTTCTTACTGAGCTAAACTGTTTGCTTAAGTCAAATTCTGCTGCTTACAACTAACATCACAGGCTAAGGAGTTTGTACTTAATTATGTAGGAAATGGAGAGTTATTGAAGGATTTTGAAAATAGGAAGATTTTTATCAGACATGCAGAAGTAATCAATAAGGATAGATTTAAAACTGGGTAACAATACTATCTACTGAAATGCCTCTTAAAGATTATTCAGAACCAGGCTTCCTTACTGATACTAGAAACAAGGGACTGAGGATGGGTTTGGAATATCTACAAAGACAGCACAGGGATCAAAGCACGATGTTCCATACAGCAAGGTGAATTTCATTTCAGACAGTGAGAAGTGATGGACAGGTGCATTTTTTTTAAAAAAAAATCTTGGTAGTTTCAGATTTAAGAACTATACTTTCATGGGTCCAGAAAGCATTCAGGGTGTACATGGCATTCCATCACTTGGCCTCAGAAAACCAGTTTGTGGGGCTTTTTGTTTTTGTTTTTTGTCTTTGCGTGTGTGTGTGTGTGTGTGTGTGTGTGTGTGTGTGTGTGTGTGTATGTAGTTATTGTCTGTTTTCCATAATCATCCAGCCCTGTCAAAAATTCAAAACGTCCTGAATCTGCAATTCAACAGTATTCCCAACAAGACACCATGCTCTTAACCTCCCCTGCTTTCTCATCTGTAAGGAGAGGTTTCCTAGGGGCAAATGACGTAGGAATTTCCTGGGGAAAGAGTGGAAGAAACAAAAGCATCCAAAGATTATGCCTCATGATGTCATTCTGGGGTGCATTTTGCTTTAGGCTTTGATGCTGAGAAATGAGAGAGGAGAGTATTGGGTTTGACTGACCTCCCTCCACATGCAAACACTTAGAGTTACCTATTAAAATGAACCTGTCAACTTACACAGTTGACCAGACTCCCATTCCACCATCACCACGTCATTGTAAATTAATCCTCATTCGCCCACACTCTTGCTCCATTCTCCTTTTTCTGTCCTCCCAGTTTCTCAACAGATCATACAGGGTACAAGGATAAAGTATCAGTCCTCATGTATTTGTGTGTGTTAGAGACTCAGTCATTTTAATGCTTGAGTTACACACAATAATCTCATAAAGGATTAAATTTAAAAGAGACCTTATATTTGTACAGAAATGTATAGCTTGCTAAGTGTTTTCATATGCACTTCCCAGGAATTATCTCATAAGGCAGGGTTTCCCACTCTTGGCACTACTGACATTTTGAGTTGGACAATTCTTTGGTGTGTGTGGACCCATCCTGTACCTTGTAGGATGTTTAACAGCATCCTTGGTGTCTACCTACTAGAAGCCAATAGCACCCCCTCCATTTGTGACAATCAAAAATGCTTCCAGACATTGTCAAATGTCCCCAGAAGGGGGCCAAAATCCACCACCACCACCCCTGGTTAAAAACCACTATTGTAAGGCATCACCTCATCTTTAGAACCCCTTTTCTCCACCCCCTCCACCTGCCTTCACCTGGCTAACTCCTACTCATCCTTGTACCGTTGGCTGAAATGTTGCCTCCTCCAGAAAGTCCTCCCTGACTTCCCAGAAATGGTTAGGTGCCCCTCTGGCTTTCATCAATGCCCCTCTACTCACCTGGATTATGGCATCTGTCACACTTTATGACAATTGCTTGATTATGCCTGTTCCATTAGATGACGAGTTCCTTGCAGGCAGGCCCACCTGTTGTTCATGTCATACTCCCAGCACCTGGCAAATAAACAGGTAGATAGCAGATAACCACTGGGGGTAAAGAAAGTAGAGCAGGTAATAGTAGTACCTCTACTAAGGAGGAAACTGAGGTCAAAGCAGTTAAGTGACTTCCTTGCCCAAGGTCATAAGCTAGTTAAATAGTACAGCTGGTTTGATTGCCTAAATTTCTCTGCATTCCAAATATTTTTTTCCCCATTGCATGCAAATCATCCAGGTCAAACTCATCATTTCTCACCTGGACTAACATAACAGCCTTCTAATATCTCGGCTCACAACCACTCCAGCCCCTACCATCTGTTCTCCACATAAAACCCATGAGATTTTCCAAAAAATGTGATTTTCAAAAAAATGTAAATGTGATTGCCTTAGTTGGCCAGGCCACTGTGACATATACCACCCAATGGGTTGGCATTGGTAACACCAGGCTTTCTTTCCAAAATCTGTATGTTCTGGGGCTGGCTTGCCACAATTCTTGGGCTCCTCGGCTTGCATCTCTGTCCTCCATCACAGGCAATCTCTCTCCTTGCATCTGTTCTTCAATTTCCACTGACTTCCAGCTTCTTCCTGTGGCCTTCTCTCATTCCTGGATTCCAGTTTCTTCTGTTTATAAGGGCTCCAGTAATGTGGATTAAGACCCATACTGATTCAGTTGGCCACACCTTAACTAAATATAACATCTTCAAAAGGTCCTATTTATAAATGGGTTTACCCCCAAAGGAATGCAGATTAAGAGTAAGAAGATGTCCCTTAAGGGGGTATATAATGCTACCTACCACATTGACCATAACCATCCTACCTCTAACCTTTGATGACCTCCCAGGTCACAACCTCCAACCTGACATAAAAGCCCCTGCCTTCCTCTCCACCCATCTCCATCTCCCATCTCCCTCACCCACTCTCCATCCCCACTCTCTGCCATTCTTTTATTTTTAATGCAATTTTATTGAGATATAATCACATAACATGCAGCCATTCAAAGTGTACAATCAGTTGTTCACAGTATCATATAGTTGTGCTTTCATCACCACAATCAAACTTTGAACATTTTCATTACTCCAAGAAGTAAAATAAAAATTAAAATAAAAAAGAAAACCCCAAACATCCCATTCCCCTCCTCTCCCCACTGGTCATTTACTTTTTCTTAATACAGTTTAATTGAGATTTCACACACCCTACAGCCATCCACAGTGTACAGTCAGTTATTTACAGCACCATCATACAGTTGTGCATTCATCACCAGAATCAATTTTTGAACTTTTTCTTACTCCAAAATAAAAATAAAAGCAAAAAAGAACCCCTAACTGTTCCCATCCTCCCTATCCCACCCTATTCTTCATCTAATTTTTGTCTCCCCATTTTTCCACTCATCTGTCCATACACTGGACAAAGGGAGTGCAAGCCACAAGGTTTCCAGTCACACAGTCACAGTCACACTATGCAATCGTCATGGTTATACAATCGTCTTCAAGAATCAAAGTCACTGGGTTGCAATTTGACAGCTTCAGGTATTTCCCTCTAGCCATTCCAACACACTAAAGACTAAAAAGTGATATCTATATAGCGTGTAAGAATACCCTCCAGAGTGACCTTTCGACTCCATTTGAAATCTCTCAGCCACTGGAACCTTACTTTGTTTCATCTCTCTTCCCCCTTTCAGTCAAGAAGATGCACTCAATCCCACTGTGCTGGGTCCAGGCTCATCTCCAGGAGTCATTTCCCTCATTGCCAGGGGGTTCACACCCCTGGGAGTCATGTCCCATGTAGGGGGGAGGGCACTGAATTCACCTGCCAAGTGGGCTTAGAGAGAGAGGGGGCCAAATCTGAGCAACAAAGAGGCTCTCTGGGGGAAACTCCTAAGCACAATTGTAAGTGGGCTTAGCCTCTCCCTTGCAGCAAAAAGCCTCATGGGGGAAAGCCCCAAGATCGAAGGCTTGCCCCACCAAAATTCTGCCCTTCTTTTTGTTCCTTAAGTGAATCAACTCTCTCCTACCTCAGGACCTTAGCACATATTTTTTCCTTTCCTGAAATGTTGTACCCCTTTTTTTTTTAACCTAATAAACTCATTTTTTCCTTCTGCTCCCAGTTCTAAGGTTGCTTTCTCTTCCTTCTTCACCATCCTACAGCCTGAACTAGAACAAGTCCCTGCAGTCTTGGTTCTCCCGGCCCCTGCAGCTTTCCTTCACAGCACTCATCATGACTTGTAATTATATATTTGTGACCTTATGTATTTAATGCCCATATTCACCATTAAAATATAAGTTCCATGACAGTAGGTTTATATTTATTTTGTTCACCATTGTTATACCAATACACTGCACAGTAGCCTGGTACATAGTAGGCATGCAGTAACTATTTATGGAAGGAAGGAAAGAAAGAAGGAAAGAAGGAAAGAAGGAAGGAAGGGAGGAGGGAGGAGGGAGGGAGGAAGGAAAGAAATTGTAGAGCCATGATTAGTAAACAACGCATAATAAAGAGACTTATTACTGATAGCTTACATATTCTAATACTCTTAAAGAAAATGCCCCCTTTTCTCTCCCCATATTAAACCACCCACTCAACTAATCCATCATGTAAGCAATTGTTGTGTGGAACCTGCTACACAAAAGAGAATCAGAAATCAATAGAGCTTGTGACCTTTAAAAAAAATGACATTTTGCAAGCTGTGCTGGCTGCTCGTGGATTACATGGCGTTTCTCAGGCACCATGTTTGCACCTCTGGAGATATATTCCAGGGTTTCCTCTCTTTTGATGTCTGCCTGGACCAAGGCTGTGGTAGGATTTTCTCTGCTTGAGAACACTGAAGTCAGGCCTCCCTCCTACTGCAGAGAAACGGTGCTGTCCTTTGGCAGGGAGGTAGTGATGGGGGTGGGGTGAGTGGAAAGAATTGGGAAAAGGGAATTGGATCCAGTGATGGATGGAAGCAAATTGTAGGAGTGCGGAGGCAGCAGAGGATCACTCACTTTCTCCTTTCCCTTTATGCTTTCTCTGATCAGAGATGAAGAGAAAGGACAACCCGGCTCCTCCCAGGCCTCCACAGATAAGTCTGGTTTTCAGCAAAAAGGGTGCTTTCAGATTCTGTTGGTGATTCTCATCTGCCTTAGGTCCCCTGCCCCTCTGGCTCCCCGGACTACACTGCCTTTCCTTATGCCCCCATTCGGGGCAACCTACTACCATTGGCCAAATGCTCCAGACTTCTGGAAATTTCCACTCCTCCATCTCCCAATCATAAATGCACAGCTCTGGGTCTGGTCCCCTGGGCTCAATGTCTCTCAGCCAGAGACCACTGGTTCAACTGTTTCCAGCTACAGGGCTATTGGGTATGAACGGAGTGAGAGGTGACCCCTCCCGGAGAACAGGTGCTGTAACGAGGGCTGACAAGTGTGTTCACAGACTGATTTCAAACTCACATCCCCCCCCACGAGCAAGGAGAGCAAGAATTACTATATCTATTTTTAAAATGAGGAAACTAAGGCTCAGGGAGGTAATGGGATCCTCCGAAAGTCATGGGTCTAAGAAGTATCAGAGTTAGGGCTGGAATCCAGGTATGTTTGTCCTCAATTCTGGGCTCTGTCCTGGGTGCCCTAAGGCTCTGCCTGAAGAGGGGAGCTTGTCTTTACAGAGGGTGTCTAACATGGGAACCCTGAATCCCAGTCAGGCAGAGGGAGACAGAGAAAAATCTGACAGGAACAGCCTGGATTTCAATTGAGCCAGACCTTAGTGAAACGCCCCGCCCGTGCTGCTGGCTTCCTCTAGGATCTTGGGAAGTCATCGCATTCTTCTGGGACTCACTTTACCCATCTTTAAAATGAGGGGATTGGACTAGATTAGATGATTGATCTCTAAGAAGGGAAGAGTCTCACTCTTTTCTGAAGTCTCCAAAGAACCATAATTAGATAGAAATGGTCAAGCACCCAGAATAGACTAGCCCAAGGAAGGAACAAAGGCTTCTGGTGTATGTGTGTGTGTATGTGTGTGTGTGCATGTGTGTGTATGTTCTGTTTTTCTCACTTTTCCTCTCTGCCAGGGTCTGTTTTAAGTTTTTCCACCCTTGACACCAGTGTCTGACACATCTCTCCATCTCATAATGAGCTTTCATTCAAGCCACTGATCAATAGCAGGAACCAGCAGGTCTGTCTTCCTTGCTTGTTTTTTTCCACCTTCAATTTGCCAAGACAGATTAGGCTATTTCTAAGGTCACTCAGTATTCAGGTAGAGAATGGAAAGATATCTGGTGGGCTGTTCATAGAACAAGGCTGCAAACAGACAAGATGAGAGCTTAACTGTGTGTTCCATGACAGATTCGATTTATATCAAGGTCAAAGAGGGTTTGTTTTCATACTGAACCTTTCCCCAGCTGCAATAGCTGGCTTGTCCATCAGCTTCCAAGCTGGGGTCCTCCCTGCTGGAACACCGGCTTACAAACATGAAACCAGGCTCACCAGTCTAGAAGTACTAAGTAATATCATGATCCCAGGTGTCCCTTGCTATGCAATCTGCTTTACCAGTCTGTTGAAACACTTGACTAAAGGGAAGAACAGAGCACAGAGCCCCTTTCCCTGTCAATGGATTACTGATTTTTTTTTTTTTTTGCAATAGCTGGAGTCTAATTTCTTAACAAGTACTTATACTCACCCACTCAGCACCAAGGAGTGCTTGTAAGAAAAAATCTTTTCAGCCTCCACCTCCAAAGTCATGCATAGCAGTTTTATGGTTCAGAAAAATATCACCATAAACACCATATCACCATACTCTCCCAAATATCTGAGAGGAAACTGGAAAAATAAAACATGGAAGATTGCAAGAGCAAAAGGTTTTCAATTTCAAATCAGTTGCTACTGGTGCAAAAACTGTAAAAATGAGACTCAGGCTGCAACAGGCATAACTTGGGGAAGGATCTGCTTGACAGACACTGCAACATTTACCAAACTATTGAAGAAGGTGATTCAGAAGTAGAATCATTCTCTGAACAGATTTTCAATGCCAATAAAAATGGTCAGGGTTTGGAAACAGATGCTTTCTAGAAAAAAAAAAAAAACATAAATATAATATACATATATTAGGAAAAGAGAGTTTCCCCTAATCCCTTATTTTCTATGATTCTTTAAATTTGCCAAACTCAGCTCAGCAAACTACAATACTTTTCTGGACTAGTCTGGGTGTTGCTAAGGGATTCATTCATTTATCCAACCATTCTAAAAATATTTATTGAATGCCCACATGTTCAAGACACTGTTCTAGGCACTGGGGGTACAACCATGAACAAAATCACTGCCTTCCTGGAGCTTACGTTCTGGTAGGGAAGACAGGAGACATACATATATAGTATGTTAGGTAACAAGCCCTGCTATAGGGAAAATCAAAGCATGGAAAGGGTTAAAATGTTGAGAACTGTCATTTTAGATATGGTGGACAGGAAAGGCATGTCAATTATTGGCCCATTGTCTCTCTGCTCTATTCCAGTCCTCCCAGGCTCAGATCTCTCTAGCAAGGGGCTGGAATCTTGCAAACTACATTTTCCAGATTCCCCAGCTCAAACTGGCTAGATACTGCCCATGGGAGGCACTGATGGGAAACTGGAAGGCAAAGGAAGGGGGAAGCCATATTCTTTCTGCCACCGTGGAGTGTGTGACTCTGAGTGGGTCCCTGCCCAGAGAGACTGAGACTGACAGCAGCAGCCCCACAGCAACCACTGGCTCCATCCATGGCAGTGGTAACACTGACAGCAGGTCTCTTCTAGCCCCTGGCACCAGCAGGAGCAAGACTACCCAGGTGGCGGTAGCGGTGGTTACAGCAACACTAGGGCCACCAGCGATCTCAGAGACACAGAGAGCATGAGTTCTGGGTACAGCATCTGCCCTTGACTCCTCCAGCCTCAGGGATGAGAGGAACTCCCTGCTGGCATTAGTCACTGTGTAAGTTCAACCAACCCTTCTGCTCCTCCAGTGTAACCAATTCCCTTTATTAAATTCTCTGTTTGGAATACCTAGAGCTGTTCCTGTGTTTCTGACCAGATATTGACCAATACAAATGGCCTCACTAAGAAGGTGACATCTGAGTGAGACATGAAGAAAGTGGAGTGAGGTTTGAGGCTACTGGGGGAGAGCATTCCAGGCAGAGGGGAGAGCAGGTGCCAAGGTCCTGAGGCAGAAGCGTGTCTGCTACACTCAGGGACCAGCAAAGAGGCCGCGGGAGTTGAAACAGCCTGGAGAAGGGAGAGAAGAGCAGAAGATGAGGTCATAAAGATCCAGAGCATGAGACCCTTGCAGGCTATCAAGACAACTCTATATCCCTAAGAATCCTTAAGGATCCCCTTCCATGTGGAATGGAAGAGAAATTACCACAGAGGCTGTAAAATAGTCATGATTCTGAAGAAATACTGAAGCCCAGTGTATGCCTGTTCAAACATTGTAAAGATGGAAAAATTGTGGGAACTATGATTTAGAGCAGGGGTCAGCAAGCTCTAGCCTGGGGGCCAATGTTTATGTAAATAAAGTTTTATTGGCACATATTCACACTCATTCATTTGCATATTTCTTATGCCTGCTTTTCGTTACAAGGGCAGATTTTCGTAGTTGTGAGAGAGACTTTATGGCCCACAAAGCCTAAAAAATTTACTCTCCGGCCCTTTATAGAAAAAAGTCTGCCAACCCTGATTTAGAGAATTAGTCACCTCACTAGTGAAGTAGAGGCGATTTGAGGAGAGGAGAGTAACTACATACGGCTGAATTCAATTCCTAGGGTGCAGTAACAAATTACCAGAAACTAGGAGGCTTAAAAAAAACAGAAATGTATTGTCTCATGGTTCTGGAGACTAGAAGTCTGTAATCAAGGTGTCAACAGGCCTGTGCTGCCTCTGAAGGCTCTAGGGGAGAATCCTTCCTTGCCTCTTCCAGCTTCTGGTGGCTGCCGGCAATCTTTGGCTTTCCTTGGCTTGTGGTTGCATCACTTCAATCTCTGCCTCCATTAACACATGGCATTTTCCCTGTGCCTACGTTTCCAAATTTTCCTCTTCTGGAAGGACACCAGTCATTGGATTAGGACCCACCATAATCCAGAATGACCTCATTTTAGCTGTATTATACAGCAAAGAACTTATTTTCAAATAAAGTCACATTCACAGGTACCAGGGTTTAGGGCTTAAACATATCTTTGGTGGGGGGGACACAAGTCAGCCCGCAACAATGGCTAATAAAGATTTTGTAACTTTGATGTGCATAACATAGAGTCTTGTTATCAGTGAGCATAAGCATGATTAAATAGAAACTTTCATCTCAAAGGGGTCTGGATATTGTCAGGAAGGTATCAACGAGCAGCCGGCAGTGACTGAGGTAAAGGAGGGAGGTGCTAGCATTGGCCAGTGACATGATCTCTTCAGCAAGACCACAGATGCTTAAAAATAATCAGAAGAAACCAAAAGACGGTCTTCAGGAATGCCAGACAAGAGAAAGCTTCACAAGTGACCCTCAATCCTAAACCCACGGAGGCGGGGGGAGGCAGGGCAGGAATGCCTCCTCAGTTCTCTACCCTCTGTTCCAGTTTGCCAATGCCGCCTTTTTGCAAACCACCAGAAATGGATTGGCTTTTATAAAGGGGGTTTATTTGGTTACACAGTTACAGTCTTAAGGTCATAAAGTGTTCAAGGTAACCCATCAACAATTCAGTACCTTCACTGGAGAATGGCCAATGCTGTCCAGAAAACTTCTGTTAGCTGGGAAGGCACACGGCTGGTGACTGCTCCAGAGTTCTGGTTTCAAAATGGCTTTCTCCCAGGACGTTCCTCTCTAGGCTGCAGTTCCTCAAAAATGTCACTCTGATTTGCTCTTGGGGTGTTTGTCTTCTCTTAGATTTCTGGAGCAAAAGTCTGCTTTCAAAGGGCGTTTCCAAAATGTTGCTCTGTAAGCTGCATCTCCTCTCTCAGTTCCTGTGAGTTCTTCAAAGTGTCCCTCTTGGCTGTAGCAAGCTCACTCCCTCTGTCTGAGCTTATATAGTGCTCTAGTAAACTAATCAAGGCCCACATTGAATGGACAGGGCCACACGTCCATGGAAATTATCCAATCAGAGTTATCACCTACAGTTGTGTGGGTCGCATCTCCATGGAAACACTCAAACAATTACAATCAAATCAACACCAGTACATCTGCCCACACAAGACTGCATTAAAGACAATGGCATTTTGGGGGACATAATACATTCAAACTGACACACCCTCCTACCCCATATCTTCCCTAAATGAGCATGTTTATTCTACTTCATTTGTCCTTTCTTTGCCTAGTTTATACCCTACTCCAAGCACTGAGTTAGAATAAAAAAAATTCTTCTTGGAATGTGGAAATAGCTCCTTGTTTTCTTAAAATGTACAGAACTGGAGACTAAACTTTGCATTTCAAGATTCCTACAGACCTTGATGAGCCAAGAGGCAGTTAACACAGGCATTCCTGAGTGAACTCGGTTTTCTATTGCCAAATAAATCTTTTTATATTAAGGTGAAAGAATAATAATCATTTTAAACAACCATGTGGAGGGTGATTACAAAATAGCTCATTTGGAAAGAACATTATCAGCTTATGGGATCCTCAGAGATTCTAAGACGGAAGGTGCTACGGATAAAACCAACTGTTATGGGGATTTATAATTTCCACAGCACACAGAGGCAAAATTCACATTTTAATACCATAATGAGAAAACAATGCAAATTCTGATTAAGTAAAAAGTGAGAGCACTTGTTACAGCCAAACCCAACATCTTTCATATCCTTGCTGGCATTGAGGAGGAATCACGGGAGAGATTTCTAACCATCTGGGGCTCCTCAGGTACCATTCAGCTCTATGTACTCACATTCTGAGCACGCTCCC
The DNA here is from genome assembly GCF_015220235.1 of Choloepus didactylus. NCBI lineage: Eukaryota > Metazoa > Chordata > Mammalia > Pilosa > Megalonychidae > Choloepus > Choloepus didactylus. The sequence continues at coordinate 238,251,892 of NC_051307.1, forward strand.
TTTGGCATCTGGGTAATAGTAAGGTATTCCAGCAAATGCAAACAATTACATTTTGCAATATTCTACTCACTTGCTATTTACCCAAGGTTTCCAGAAAGCACGATTCCATCTGGCCCCATCTAAGACATGCTGAGCTTGTTTTAGAGGTGTGTTTTGCCAGAGTAGCATAACCTCCCTGACTTGGGCTTGTTGGCAAAGTATCAAGCCTGAGTTACCCAAGGTCAGAAGGGTCAGGAGCATTGAGCATTGTTGCCAGGGTATGGTTGTATTACTCCTGAGTACTACAGTAATTCCTAGGATAAGAAAGAAAAACCATCATTCATTCAACAAACAGTACCTGAACCACTTCCTTACACCAGATGCTGCTCTACGTGCTGAGGATACAGTAATGGAGACAAGAGTTGGGATTCTTCCATCATGGAATGTGGTATCCAGCAGAGATGAGAAGACACGCAGTTGCCACATCAGAGATTGCATGTAAAGATGCACCTAGAATTGTTTCCTCCTGAATATGGTAACCACCCCTCCTCCATCTTATTTACAAAAGGACAAATATTATTTCCCTTCTTTCATAACAAAATTATAGGCATTTCTGAGCAAAACTATTATCCAAATTATGGATTCTTGAAATCGGAAACAATGCATTTTCACTCCTAATTGCACTGGTACAGATAATATGTATTTTCTGGAGTATTCATGAACATTTATTCCTACTGCCATGCACATCAGTTCTGCTTCTCCCCTTTATTTTGTTTATAGAAAGAACATGTCTTTTGGGGTACAACAAGGTGGAGTGAGGTGGTTTGAAGCTGCATGTACCCCCAGAAAAATGCTCTTCAATTTAATCTGTTCCTATGGGTGTGGACCCATTGTAACTAGGACCTTCTTGACAAGGTCACTTCAGTTAAGGTGTGACCCACCTCATTCAGGATGGTTCTTAGTCCTCTTACTGGAGTTCTTCTAAATAGAATGAATACAAAGGGAAAGAGAGAAAGCCACAGGAGCAAGAAGCTGAAAGCACTGAAACTGGCAAGATAAGGGAGAGACCAGAAGATACCTCCATGTGCCTCACCATGTGGCAGAGAAGGCAAGATCACCGGCAGCCGGTCTCTGGGAAGCAAGCATCACCTTGATGATGCCTTGACTTGGACATTTTCAAAGACTCAAAACTGTAATACTGTAAACTAATAAATTCCTATTGGTCAAGTCAAACCATTTCATGGTATCTGCTTTAAGCAGCCTAGAAAGCTAAAACATCCCCAAATCGGAAGTGTGTATGCTTGGAAAGTATATTTTCATTCTGGTTAGCATTTTTTATGTTTATTCTCTCACCTTCTGCTCCCTCCTTAAACTACTATTGTCTCGATATTGTCTCCATCTTGCCACATGGCTCTTACCCTTTCTATTAATGACTTCCTTGTTGCTAGATTCAACCAACATGTTTCACACCTCAGCTTACTTATCTTCTCAGCTGCACTTGATAGAACTGACCACTTCCACCTCCTTCAAACACGCTCCAGCCTTGTTTCCCATGTGACTGCAGTTGAGTGGTTTTCCTCTTACCTTCCTGGTCTCCTTTACCCATCAATCCCCTAACAATGTCTCTACAGCCTTTTCTCTTGTCTTCATACTCTTTCTTCCAGCTTCCATTACCACCTCCATGCCAAGAACATGCAAATTTATGTGTCCAGATTAGGCCTTTCCTCTGAGTTAAAGAACAATATACTCAACTGTCTACTTGGCATTTCTCCTTGGATATACCATCAGAACCTCACAATCAACATGCTCCCCAAACCATTTTTCTCCAAATTACCTTGTCTCCGTGAATAGCAACACCAGCTATTGCAAACCAGAAACCTGAAGACAATCTTAACACTTCTTCCTTCCTTACCTACCACAACCCAATCAATTATCAGGAACTGTTTATTCTCTTGTGAATCACTCTAGGACTAATCCAAACCTCTCCAAATTGACTACCATCACTACAGTCCAAGCCAACATTTTCTTTATTCATGGAACCCTATAAGAGCCATATTCCATTTTTGCCCTTTTCTAATCCATTCTCCATTTTGCAGTCAGAGCAATCTTTTAAGACACAAATCTGATAAAGTTACTCCCCTGCCAGAAACCCTTCAATTACTCTTAGTTTCTCTTAGAATAATTAACCTAGCCATGCCAGATCTGGCACCTTTTTGTTTCTTCTGCTTTTTGTTTTCAGTCAGCCAAACCGACCTTTCAATTCCTCAAATAAGTCAAACATCTTCCAACCTCAGGTCTTTTGCACATACTGTTTCCACTGTCAAAATTGTACTTCTGCCCCTTTCTGATTTCAACTTAAATGTCATTTCCTTCTCACAGAAACCTTCTCTAATCCGCAGAATATCTCAAGTACCCCTTGGAAAGCCAAGCTTAGTAGAGCTCCCTGTCCTTCCCTCTTTCTAACACAACAATTGTAATAAAATGATTAATGTTATGTTTCCCATACAGGAATGTCAGTTCTATGAGGGCACAAAATAGCTTAACAAATACATTAGAAAGAATAAATGAGTGAATGAGTGACTACAAATTTCATGAACTTCCTATATGCAAGGTTGTGGCACCCCATAACTTATAGCCCAAATACCACCTGCCTAGCGAGTTGGTGAGATACCTCATATTTTTTTTGTCAATCACATGGAAAAAAAATAAATGTCATTTTGTCATCACAAGAAGGCAAGCAACATGAAAAGATACAAGTTGTTCAGTTAACTCATGCTCAAATAAAACTAGTTAATTGGTTAAGTGCTTTCTCCCAAACCACCTATTTTCTCTATCCTCTCTCCATGGTACAAGCAGCCAAGAACTCAATAAAAAAATCAACCTGTTGTGTCAGGTCTTTTCCTGGTTGGTTCATAAAAGTGTCAATCTATCCAATCTCTGTCCACCTTTAAATATATCTCACTCATCCATAAAAATGTGCACTGAAAATATTTAAAATTACATTGGCCTGGACTCCATTCCATTTCACCTGCTTTGACCTGTTATATCTGTTCTTGCCTTTTTGGATCTCCAACTGCTGCATCTGGCCCCACTACCTCATTGCCTACCTTTAGCTGTGTTCTCCTGTTTCTTACATACTACTCCAGTGTGTCAGGTAGCTATTGTTGTGTAACAAACCAGCCCAAAGTTGAGTGACTTCAAAAAAACAATTTACTATTTCTCAAGTGTCTGAAGGTTGGCTGAGCTGAGCTGGTTGACAATGGGTTCAAGCTGGAAGTGGGTGTTTTCCATGTGACTCTCATCCTCCTTCTTCTGAAACCAGTGGGCTTACCTGAACTTGTCCCTCTCAAGGTAGTGGCAAAGATGCAGAAAGTAAAAGACCCAATGCTCAAATCCAAATCAACTCTCTGCTTGTGTCATATCTGCTATCATCCCATTGGCTAGTCACATGGCCAAGCCCAGCATCAAGGAGTAGGTCTATCATCCCCACACTACGGGGCAAAAGGCATGGATACAAGGAGGGTTACAAAATCGAGGCTAAGGATGCAATCGACTATCCCAGACTGACCTGACATCTACCTTAAACACAATCCTAGCTTTCCACATACAGCACAGGTTAGAGATCTTCTGACATCCCCTCTATCTTTATCTTCTGTGGCCCTTTAACTGACTTTGCTTTCTGGCTGGTCTCATCTTCAGGAAAGAGAGAATAAATAGCAAGGTTCATGATGATAGATGGAGAGGGCAAAAAATGGTCAACATTGTCAATGTGATACTTTAAAATATTTCTAAAGCAAGTTTCTATCTCTTGGCAGAGACGAATTTACTTTAAAGGCAAGCTTAAATAATTTGAGGGTTCTGTGCTGTTTTGATGTTATCGATGCTCTTGCTACTCAAAGTGTGGTCCATGGATTAGCAGCACCACCATCGCCTGAGGACTTGTTCAAAGTGCAGAATTTGAGACCCCACCCCAGATCTACTGAATCAGAACCTGTCTTTTAACAAGATCCCCAAGTGATTTGTATGCATGCTAAAATTTGAGAAATATTGCACCATGCTATGATTCCTTCAAAAGCAGGAAAATACCAAGAGGTAACTTTGAAAATGATAACCAAAAGGCCATATGACCAGTTCCCACTCTTTATATGCACAGAAAGGAATATCAAAGAGAAATTCTGCTGTTCATATTAGCTTATTAGACTCAAAGCTTTGGTTTTCAAAATATCCTGCAGGGATGTAGGTAGGGGAGGCAATGTATTCCTTAGGGAACATTCTATTTCTTTTGAAACCCTGGAATTTCAAACAAATTACAAGAAAGGTCAGACAAAATTAAAGCTATAATTTTATTTGGTGACTCCTCTCGGGTAGACAAAGCTGTTTTTCTTCACTGCATCACTTTTATTGAATTTCTGGATCATTTCAAAGAAAAAAAAAGTATACAAGCAGTATGGGAAAATGAAGTCTGGTTAAGAAAAAATATATAAAACATACTCATTAATTGTGAAATACTAGTTTATGATAGATGAAAAAAATAACTTAAAAACCAAGTAGAAAAGACAAGCAACCAAGCAGTTTCCTTATGTTTCTTGTGCAGGAATAATGTAGATAGGAAATGTGAAAAAGGAAGTGGATTTTCAGATGTAATCCTCCCAGCTCTCTGCTGATAAGTCTGGTTCTCAGCAAAATGGGTGCTGCAGGAGTCTGTGGCTGATCTCATTTGTCTTAGGTTCCCCACCCCTCTGGCTCCCGGGACTTTGTCCAATACATGGGTTAAGAAAAGTCTGAAGATCCTTTCCAGCCCTCATATTTTACACTTCCATGGCTTGGATGTATTCCTGAGTATTCAGATACTTGTAATTATGGAGTCAAATGGTGGAATAAGTATTTTACTTTTCATTCAATTATTTGCACATCATGCAAATGTAATCCTCTCAGAGTGGATAGATAAAAGTTAAAGGATACCAAAGACTTCTTGTTTATTTTGTTTTCTAGGATCACAGAAGTTTAAAATGCACCGTGTGGCTTTAGTCTATTAAGAGAAATTATTTTGTCCATTGCCCAGCTGTTGTGACAGTAATGGGAACTATTTTGTAAAAGGAAGGAAGGAAAAAATCATATACAAAGGAGTCTGTTGTTTCTTAAGGACCCAATCAAGAAGGCCAAAGGACAAACCTAAATACCCTAATAAACCTTACAAAAAGGGATTACCAAGGGGAACTATTGGAGATTGCAGACATGAAACTGGCAGATAAAGCCAGGTCTCAGTAGGAGACCAAACAGATCAGTGCAGTTACCTGTCAATATGGCCAAGGCAGTGAGGATGCCAAAGAGAAGATCAGGCAATGCCAAATATCTCTGTGTTAGTGCAACCAAATTGGGGATCCCTCAGATGCCTACTCAAGTACTGCAAATGTGTCCAGCATTTTCTTGAGCTTCAGGATAAAGAAAGGGCCAAATCAGGATTCATGCCTTCAAGCTGCTTACATTCTAGTGAAGGCCAATGACTTTAAAGAGAAAGTGTAGCCTAGGAAGATAATCTAAAGGGCAGTTTGGGGATGGACTACAGGTTGATGCGGCCCCTCACACAGGGCAGCATAAGCCCTCACAGCCCAGGACAACTGAGCAATACAGTAGAAAGTACAATCGGTGATGTGCCAAAGTTTTTCTGACAAGCCAGAATAGATGTCCTCATCAAAGGAAGGACTCAAAGCAGCAGGGATGGAGCAAGACCCAGTTGCAGAACCAGAAAACACCATGACAGCAACATCACTGATATAAGTTACAGCAGAAAGCCTCATATTTCGGGAAATGAACTTAAACTGCAGAGAGAGCTCACTCCCAATTCATTTTCCCGTGATCAGGAGGTTTCCAGACATTTATGAGCAGAAGCAAATGAAAGCTTGACAAGTCACGGGCAAAACCTAGGAGAAGAATGACCCCAAGACAGTACTTTGCCTCTGGCTAACTCCTTTGGCTAAAGGAGTTTTTGCCTGTCCCAAATAATATTGTTTTGTTTTTTAATAATTGCTACAAGAAATTGGACATATGCACAAGTTAATCGTTTGGTAAAATTCTTCAGAATGTTGTTTATATTCTTCTCACACCAATTCCTTTATGTGTTTTCCCATAAAATGTATCATATTCAAGTGTTGATAAAGTAGAAATACCTAGGTATGTTGGATTGATTGTATCACATGGAAACAGAACATACTAAAGGATACTTGGTAGCTCACAGGTTCTCCAGGGTGGCAGAGAGGCTGTGCTGCAAGGAATAACTCTAAGCCAAACTACAGAACTTCAGAACTGTCCCAGTGAAGGCTCCAGTCCCTCTGGGACACAGGCACTGCAGCTCATCAGGAAACCACCGCCTCCCCCACTGATCCCCAAAGCCAGATGACTCTACCACCACCCCAGCTGGAAAACAGACTTCTGGTCCTGCCTGCTCCCTTCCATTGCTTTAGGGCAAGATTTCATGTGTTTGATCTGACTGGCTGAGCATCCAGCTGCAAAGGAGGCTGGGAAAGTGAGTATGTGGGCTTCCCCTTTCGTAGGAAATGCTCCAAAGAAAGGTTTTTCAGAAAGTTCTGTATGGCCACAAAACATAATAAATATGCACACTCTGCATATGGACAGACCTACCCAACCATGTTCATGGAGGACTGGTTGATGACACCTGTTGACAGATCCACCAGGCAGTGGTTAGCCAGACACTGGGCAGAGGGGGTCCTGGAACAACCCATGACACTGGTGGACCTCCCATCCAGTTTTACTAAACCCCACACTCATTCTCACTCAAATATTCTCATAAAAGTTCAATTCCTCTTTTCTCATCTTATCAGAGGTTCAAGTGAAGCTTCAGCCTCGTTCACTGCCACAGAATGATAGCTAAAAATGAGTCCAAATTATTGTTGTGGGAGAACAAACCCAAGCTTGTTTTAAAGAGCTTTTGTCAGCTTCACACACAATAATGATTACCTAACAATTTTTATTGTATATTGGCAATTAGGTTGACAGTTGTAAAAATATATATATATATTTCTAAACTTCTGTGAGAACAAAGCTAAGTGCCCTGAACAATGATAAATACCTCAGAGGTCACAAAGAGTGGAAAAGCTCCAAAGAATAACAAAGGCTATTTCTCAAAGAGCAAACTGAAAAGAAGGTCATGTTGACAAGATAAAGAGACTCTCTTAAAAGAGAGGATTTAAACCAACCTATTGAAATGGATCTGTACTATTAATATCACTGAGATGTCATTTCATTCTCTTGCTTGGTTTCATGAAATAAATATTAATGATGAGAAACCAGAGAGAAGAGTCAAATCCTTAGAGTAAATGGATATCTCTAATTTCAGATAAGTTTTAACATTACAGTGAATTCGGTCCAAAAATGTCCAAGTAGGTATCCATCTACCATCACCAAAAATATTGAAAAAAATACACACACCCCCCACCCACACATGTGCAGTGAACTGCTCTGTTTGTGAACAACTCCATCAATAAAAACATGAAGAAATTAACTTTCTCAGCCAAAGTTAGTTATAATTTTTCAAAAAAATTTTCTAGGAAAAACATTCTCAGAAATGTTATCTTTTTAAGAATACCTCATTACTTTTTTCACATAACTCTCGTAACAGTTGCAAATATATGAAGATAAACCTTTACTATCCAGATTGACTTAATAATTCTATTTAGATACAGTTTCTATAAACTCCAAAGCCATACATCATGTGTATTATGATTATAAGGTATAATATATTTCTATTTTAGGTGAAACTTTGCATTTTACTTTTTACTTTTAAAAACAATGAATATAAAACAGAAATTGGGCACTTGACACATGAAATAAGCAATTAAAAATTTGTAATTAAGTTCTATGGTCTTCTGTAGAGTAATGCAGAAAAATTCAAGCTAGTAACAGATTTCTCTTAAGCGAACTCAACATGTGCATAAAAATACTTTGATCAAAATAAAGATCTGAAGACTGACAGCTTTAAAAATATACCTATAGTTAGTATTCAGAACTGTCAGAAAGCTTAGGAAATTTAAGCATTCAGTCCACACTGATGGTTTCTTAAAGAGCCACTTCATTAAAAGTGTGTGCGAGTTAGACTGCATAAACTTCTGACCAAGGATCAGCTGGCAGTCTGCCCTCTAAATTCAGCACTGCCTTGCTCATAAGCAGGAATAGGACTCTATATACCTAAAAAACATGGCTTTTCAATGAGTCCTCTTAAAAAGTAATGGGACTTCCCCATGGTAACCACCAAGAAAATATCTGAAAAATATATACAGAAGGAAATAAGAAGGGACTCAAAATGGTACAATACAAAAAATCAAATGAACATGAAAGTAAGCATTAAAAGAAAAATTGAAGACAAAAATGGTATAAGCCTTACAAAGACCAAAGAGCAACATGGAAGAAGACAGTCCTGCAATATTTACTTTAAATGTAAATGCTTTAACTCTCCAGTCAAAAGACAGAGAATGGCAGAATGACTAAAAAGCATGACCCAACTATATGCTATTTACAAGAGACTCACCATAAACTCAAAGACATGGTAGGTTGAAAGTCAAAGGATGGAAACGTATTAAAGCAACCAGTAAACAAATGAGAAGTGGGGTAGCTATTAATATCATACAAACAAGACTTTAAGTTAAAAACTGTTACAAAGCACAAAGAAGGACACTACATACCAATAAAGGGGTCAATTCAACAAGAAGGCATAATAATTATAAATATATATGCACCTAATGGCAGAGCTCTAAAATATATGAAGCAACTATTGACAGATTTCAAGGGAGAAATAGAAGGTTTCACATTAATAGTAGGAAACTTCAATATACCACTTTCAATAATGGATACAACATCTAGATAGATTAATAAGGAAATAGAAGACTTGAATGATAGTATCAATCAACTAGATCTAACAGACATATATAGAACACACTTTAGCCAACAGCAGCAGAGTACACATTCTTCTCTAGTGCACATGGAACAATCTTCAGGAAAGACCATAGGCTAGGTCACTAAACAAGGCCCAATAAATTTTAAAACATTGAAATAAATCATACAATGACTCTTCTCTGGCCACAATGGAATGAAGGTAGAAATCAATAACAGAGGGAGAAATGGAATTCACAAACATGTAGAAATGAAACAACACACTCTTCAACAATAATGGGTCAAAGAAGAAAAATGACAAGGGAAATTAGGGAATATCTTGAGATGAATGAAAGTGAAAATACAACATACCGAAAACTTACAGGATCCAGAAAAGGCAAGGCTGAAAGGTAAATTTATAGTTCTAAACGCTTACATGAAAAACGAAGAAAGATCTCAAGTCAGAGACCTAACCTCACAACTGAAGGATCTAAAAAAAAAAAGAGCAAACTAAACCCAAAGCAAGCAAAAAGAAGGGAATAAAGATTACAGTGAAGATAAAAGAAATTAAGAATTTAAAGAAAAATCAGCCATAGAATCAATGAAAACAAAAGTTGGTTCATTGAAAAGATCAATAACTGACAAACCTTTAGCTAGACTAGCAAAGAAAAAAAGGGGGAGGATGCAAATAACTAAAATCACAAATAGAAGGGAGGGACATTATTACTGACCCCAGAAAAATAAAAGGGATTATAAGAGGATACTATGGACAACTGTATGCCAACGAATTAGACAACCTAGATGAAACAGTCATATTCCCAGAAACATACAAACTACCAAAACTTACTTAAGAAAATATAGATGATCTCAACAGACCAATAACAAGTAAAGAGATTAAATCAGTAATCAAAAACCTCCCAATAAAGAAAGCCCAGGACCAGATGGCTTCACTGGTGAATTTTACCAAACATTCCACGAAGAATTAAAACCAATCCTGCTCAAACTCCTCCAAAAATTTCAAGAGAAGGGAATATGTCCTAACTCATTCTATGAAGCCCCATCACTCTAACACCAAAGCCAGAAAAAGGTATCAAAATAAAAGAAAATTACAGACTAGGATCTCTTGTGATTACAGAAGAAAAATCCTCAACAAATTACTAGCAAGTGTCCATCAACAGATGAATGCTTAAACAAAATGTATCCATACAATGGAATATTATTCAGCTGTAGAAAGGAATGAAATTCTGATACATGCAACAACACAGATCAACCTTGAAGACATCCTATGGAGTGAAAAAAGCCCAACACAAAATAACAAATATTGTATGCTATCACTGATATGAAAAAAATTAAACAAATTCATAGAGTCAGAACCTAGGATACAGGTTACCAGGGGACAGGGCATGGGTAAGAAATGGGGATTTAATGCTTAATGGGTACAGAGTTTCCATTTGGGGTGATGGAAAAGTTTTGGTAATGGATGGAGGTGATGGTAGCATGATATTGTGAGTATAATTACATTATTGAATTGTATATTTAAATGTGGTTAAAAGGGGAACTTTAGCTTCTGTGTAGGTACATATATATACAATTATATTATATATATATATATATAACTAGAAGAAAAATTTAAAAAACAGAACTGTATAACACAAACAGCAAACCCTAATGTAAACTATGAACTATAGTTAATAGCATAAGTAAAATAATGCTGTTCTATTAATTGTAAGAGGTACCACACTAATGAAAAGTGTTGATAATAGAGAAAATTGTGTTTATGGGGGTTGAGGGGAGTAATATGGGAACTTTGTATTTTCTGCATGTTTTTACTATAAACCTACAACTTCTCTAATAAAAAAAATTAAAGATAACTTTTAAAAAACTACACATCCATTCAAAAGTAAAAAGTAAAACAAAATAAAATAATAAAATAATATTATATTGTTTTCCAGTAATATTTTCCTAGCTTTCCAAAGAACTTTTCAAATAAACTGCATATAATGGTCTGCAAAAAATTCACCCACAGCCTCTTCCTTACCTCTGTCGGCCTGGAGGCTCAGCTGGACACTTTCGGGCTGCTTTCGTTATGCATGGTTTTTTCCTCCAACCTCACACTGCCATTCTCCTCATCACCTGCAGAGACAGAGATGAATGGGAAAGAGGGATGCAAGATGAGGTGAGTTCCCTGATTCAGCCATTAATCATCTTGGTGACATTAAGCCTGGACAAAGAAGAATTATACCCACAGCCAGGTGCAGAGAGTGGTCTTTATTTGCAAGTACCTTGGCATAGACATCTGGTCCTGGGCAAAATGGTGAAGTTAGGAATATTTACCCCATAACCTCTTTCCTCCTACTTGGTATATGCTCTCCTCCTCCTTCCAGTGCCCTGGGTTGTCACTCGTTCCCTACAGGGAAGGCATCGCTACATGTCCTTTAGGAGCTCTGAGCCTCCGCTCCTACAACTGTAAAATGGGGATAACAAGATCCCCGTTTTGTGTTTGGTAAAGGAGCTTTCTGTAGATAACTAGACCAGTGTAAGAGCTAGACCAGTGTAAGATATTTTTCATTTATATCAGCACAGGTATGCCAACCCAGTACTATTGATTTTATCTTTTGGTTATTGCTTTAAGCTAAATCTGATAAGAGTAGTGTCTTGTGTAGAATAATCCCCCACAAATTCATGACCACCCAAAACCTCAGATTGTGACCTTATTTGAAGATAGGACTTTTGCAGATGTAATTAGTTAAGATGAGGTCATATTGGATTAGGCTGGACCATAAATCATTCAATCACCAGTGTCATTATAAGAAGAGATACAGAGAAGACACAGAACAGAAGACCATGTGAAGGCAGTGGCAGAGACTGGAGCTATGATGCCACAAGCCAAGGAATGCCAAGGATTGCCAGCTACCACCAGAAATTAGAGAGGCAAGGGAGGACTCTTTCCTAGAGCCTTTGGAGGGAGCATGGCCATGCTGCCATCTTGTCTTCAGACTTCCAGCCTCCAGAACCACGAGAGAATAAGTTTTTGTTGTTTAAGCCATTCAGTCTGCGGAACTTTGTTAGGGCAGCCCTAGTGAACTAGTACCCCTAGCTATCATTCTTTGGAGCCAGACATGAATGAGTTAACCTTTGCAACAAATTTAAGCACTGAGTGCTATTATCTGTGGGGTGATGCTCTGATGGTTTAAAGCTGCATGTACCCCACAAAAACATGTTCCTAAATCTAATCCATTTCTGTGGGTTTGAACCCATTGTAAATAGGACCTTTTTGATGAGGTTACTTCAGTTAAGATGTGACCTACCTCATTCAGAATGGGTCTTAGTTCTATTACTGTAGTTCTTTATAAACAGAATGAATACAGAGAGAGAAATGCATAGAAGGAAGAAGCTGACAGCAATGAAAACTGGAAGAGAAAGGAGAGACCAGGAGATGCCACCATGTAGCAGAGATACTGAGGATAGCCAGCAGCCAGTCTTTGGGAAAAAACCATCACCTTGATAACTTTATTTGGACATATTCCTGGACTCTAACTGTAAGCAAATAAGTTCCCATTGTTTAAGCAGAACCATTTCACGGTAATTTGCTTAGAACCGTCTAAGAAACTAAAGCAGATGGAGAAAGCAGAGAAAAAGTAGGGGACCTCTCTGGGTTTCCTCAAATCACATGTAGGCAGTGATCTCTATCTACACTAAAGGACTAAAGAACTATCTTGGAAAGCAGACTTCCCTCAAATGTAGTCATCATCCTTAATCATAGTGTATGTGTTTACATGTGCACATCCTGTATGTGTGTGTGTTTACGTGTGCACATCCTGAAGGCAAGGTATGGGGTTCTATTCATGACCTGCTTCCAATGTGTTCTGTGAACTTGAGCAGTGTTGGGGGATTGAATTTTGCACCCCAGTTTGGACATGTTTTTGGTCTTGATCTGCATCTTGGAGGGTGTGGACCCAGGGTAAATAAGATTTCTTCAAGATGTTAGTTCAGTTAAGGTGTGGTCCAACTGAATCAGGTTGGGCTTTAATCCAGATTTCCAGAGTTCTTTATAGGCAGGGTGAATGTCAGACAGAAAAAGAAGCCACTGGAAAAGCAAGAATTTTATGGTCCATGGAATCCAGAAGAGAAATGAGAAGATGTAGCCTCAGCATTGCCATGTGACAGAAAAGCCAAGAAACCCCAAAGATTGCCAACAGCCAGAAGATACCAACCCAGGGAGGCAGTAAGCCTTCTAGAAAGCGTCTGAAATGATGAGCTAATAAATTCCTATTAGGACAACCCATTTTATGTTTTAGAAAATCCAGGAAACTAAAACAAGCATAGTATTTTGCTTTCTAAGAACAAATTTCCTCAACTGGAAAACAAAGGCTAGATGATGTCCACATCTTTAAACCTCTAACACTACAGACAGATACTTAAATCAATCTCACTTTCTTGCAAAAAAATAAACACAAGTGCCCATTTGAGCTTGCTCATGAGGAAGGGAATTTATCATACTGTGATCAAGGCTAGAATCCAAGAGTGGCTGGGGTCTAAGAAAGCTCTGAGGGTAATCATTCTCTCTTCAAGTCTCTGCTTCTCTCTGGCTTCTCTATTGTTCTCTTTACTCCATCCATCTGGTCTCTCACCCTCTAATTTATTTCTTCTCTTTTTAATGACCGTATTAAAATCAGTTTGCACATTTTCTTCCTCATGGCATTCTAGAACCATTCACTCTACCATTTGCTTTCTGATTTCTGGGACAGCCATTTGATTGGTTCAAATCAATAGTTCAAGCCAGTCCACACAGGTTTCAGGTCACTGTTCAGTCTATGGATTGGCTGCTTCTGGGTCAGCCCTGATGCTTTCAGCTCTGACCAATGAGTGGAAAGTCACCTGTTACAAAACACAGTCCCTTCTCCTCAGCAGGGGTTGTGCATGGGGCAGTTTCCTTGAGGAGGGGAAGTGTTCACTGAGGAGACTGGAATGTTTCTAGTATGGCCATGAAACCAAATCAATGTCTCAATTAAAACATGTGCTTCCACCAGTGAATGGGGCCACACATGCTGTAGCTCGAACACACAAACATGCATGGAAAAGCTCCAATTCTGCATCGGTAAAATGGCAAATGTAAAATATCCAATTTTTTCTACAATGCTTGAGAAAAAGCAGAGCATCCCCTGGCACCCAGAAGCTGTCTTGGCACCATCAGCTACACTTGTAAATATACCTGATGTTCTTCTGTTAAATATAAACAATTGATCAGAATACTAACATCAGACAAGACCACTGTGTGAACCTGATGACCACAACAAAAACAAGACCATTGCATAATCATGTCTAAACACAGGCAAAACATGAACATTGTCCAAGCCACAAAAATAGCCACATATACCCCCTTTCCTGACTGGTATGAGTGACTATTTCTTCTTTAAAAATCACAGCTTTCACTTGGACCTGTTCTAGACTCCTTCTAGATAATTCTATGCAGTCGTAGAATTCCTGGCAGCATCTAATCCAGAGCAAAGCCTTGATTCCTTAGACCCTCCCCCAAATCACCTGACACAAATCCCCTATAAATCCTTTCCAGCACCCTCTTACTGAGACAACTCGTGGTTCTCCATAGTGGGTGTGGTAGCTTGGAGCTATATACCACAGAATAACATGCTCTTTAACTTAATCCATTGCTGTGGGTGTGAACCCAACCTAAGTAGAACTTTTTGATGAGGCTACTTTGGTTAAGGTGTGAACTACCGCATTCAAGACGGGTCTTAATCCTATTACTGGAACCTTTTATAAGAGAACAAAATTCAGACACATGGAGAGAAAGCCATGGGAAGCAAGAATCTAAAATTCAATGGATCTCAGAAGAGAATGGAGAGACCAAGTGACACTGCCATGTGCATGGCCATGTGATAGAGGAGCCAGGACCAGGGATCACTGCAGCCATCCCCAGAACGCCAGTCTTTGGGAAGAAAGCACCTTGACAGTGCCTGGATTTGGACTTTTTCCTAGTCTCAAAACTATGAGTTAATAAATCCCCATTGTTTAAGCCAATCCATTGCATGGTATTTGCTTGAGCAGCCAAGGAAACTAAAACAGTGGGGTTCTCCCTCCCTGCAGTAACAATCGCAACTCATTCAACTACAGGTCTGTTCCTGATGGTTTCTGGCTGGAAGGCGTTGAGACACCTTATAGTTTATGAGGTGATTCCATCTATGCTGTATCACACTAACCTGTGAGTAGCAGCATCACTATTCAATAAACAAAGAAACTAAGCCTCATGTTTCCCCAGCCCCAGGTTGCATAATTGGTCATCAGCAAAGACCATATTGAAATACAGGACTGTCTGATTCCAAGCTCCTTATTCCAGATTGAAATAACTTCCTAATGTGACTGTCTCCCTTGGAATAATTACAGAAGCCAAATACACATTTATAGTCTGTCTCTATCACCCTCTCTCTCTTTCTCTCTCACCCTCTCTCTCTCCCTCCCCCATCTCTCAATTCCACTTTCTCTCCTTTTCTCTCACGCACATGCCCATGCACAAACACATTCTTCCTGCCTTAAAAAACAAGGTGAACAACATACAAACTGACTATCACATTTTTAACCCAAAGTTGCAAACAACTAGAATCTGAAGCTTGGCTGGTTACAAGGGCCAGTCCCGTGGACCTTCTCCACTGGGCCATGGAGACAGCAGTCCGAGAACCAAAACATGTAACCACTCTGGGAACATCTCCACCTCCGCACCAGCCAGCCTAGGCCAGGGCAACCACTACTGCACTTGTCTCCTCATCTCCTTTCTGCAAACTGGCTCAGCTCCACCTCCATTGCCATTCAAGCAGGTAGAAAGGAACCAATTCCTCCTCTCAAACTTTTCATTTAAGTGGAGGTTAAAGGCCATCCTAATACATACTGACTATGAAAAGTTGCTCTTATAAATGGAGTACTAAATGACAGCATTAATAAAACATTGAAAAAGAGGCATTTTCTCACCTGAGAACTTAATTGCTACAGCAAATGTAACAAGGAGCTCTTGACACACGAATTCATAAAATGTGTTTTATTCTCAACTTGTCCCTTTGATTTATAAACTGCAGGGTAAGGGTCCACCAATGACCACGGGAAACATTTCTCTTCCTAAATACCAAGGTATAATTTACACATGCCAAGACTAAAACTAATTTATTTGGCTTACCATATAACTCAAAGTGCCTTTAATTTATGTCATTATAATTTTGAAAAATGAACTTTGAAAATAAATTAAAACTTAGCCCATCTTCACAAATAACACATATCTCTTAAGATTTTGTGCAGGCCAAAGGATCAAATTATCACTATGAATGCCAGTTGGGGAAGGCCCTAACCTACCACTTCACAAAGGTTTAAACCAAGAGTATGAAAAACAGACTATTTGTCTCAATTTCTTACAATTATTTTAGGACATTTTTCTTAGCAAAAGAATTTACCAAAGGATTTTCTGTGTCAGAAAGTACAAGTATACCTTGTTTTGAACCAAAAATATTTTTGAAAATTTCATCAATAAATATTTATTTGATGCTGATTCCCTATCAGTCAAGGTCTCAGCTGAAAATAGTCTTTATTTACAAGGTGCGCTGGTTTGTATACGCTATGTCCCCCAGAAAAAGCCATATTTTTATTGCAAAATTGTAGGGGCAGACATATTAGTGTTGATTAGGTTGGAACCTTCTGATTGAGTGTTTCCATGGAGATGTGACCCACCCAACTATGAGTGACACCTTTGGTTAGGGTGTGACATCTGACTGAATGTTTCCATGGAGGTGTGGCCCTGCCCATTCAGCATGGGCCTTGATTAGTTCACCGGAGACTTATAAAGGGGCTCACAATCAGAAGAACTTCAGAGCTGCAGCTGAGAGACACATTTTGAAGACGGCCATTGAAAGCTGACACTTTGGAGAACGCCATTTTGAAATGCAACCAGGGAGCAAGCAGACTCCAGCCACGTGCCTTCCCAGCTAACAGAGGTTTTCCAGGCACCATTGGCCATCCTCCAGTGAAGGTACCTGATTGTTGATGCCTTACCTTGGACACTTTATGGCCTTAAGACTGTAACTCTGTAACCAAATAAACCCCCTTATAAAAGCCAATCCATTCCTGGTATTTTGCAAAAAGGCAGCATTAGCAAACCGGAACACAAGGGGACAGTTTACAAAGATGTGACCAGAGGGAACTAGCAAAGGGTAATGGCAGGCATCTCAGGTGAGCAGCAGTGAAACTGTTATCACCCCTGGGTCTGACAGACCAGGGGCAAGAGTGGTTACCAGACTCCGGGAGGAGGGAGTCCAATAGAGGAAGCTACCTTTGGAGGAGCAGTGGCCCATGGAATGCACAGGTGGTCTCAGGAAAGCTCATAGGAACGGGGCCAAGGAAATAAAGACCCTCATCCTGGTCTCCTCTCTCCCCCATTTTTCCCCAGAACTTTCCGTTAGCCAACTCCAACTGGAATCCAGAGGACACAGGAGGCCGCTGCTGTAATCCACAGAGGTCAGCCTTCTGGGGAAGAGAGTGGAGTGGAGAAGGATAGGGAGTGGACCGGAAGGCCACATGGAAAATGTCAGCATACTTACTACACTCAAGGCACAGCACTTAGTGTCATGAGGACACAAAGTTGAATTGCACCTGTGTCTGCCCTCAAAAGGCATACACTGTATGGGAAATGGAATATGTTAGTATAGGATAAACAAAATATAAGCATTATAGAATTTTAGAATGTTAGTGGAAGGAAAATTTTAAATTGTAATAATAACATCTGGTTTTCGTTTTGTTTTTTTGTTTGTTTGCTTGTGTTCTAGTTTGCTAATGCTGCCGGAATGCAAAACACCAGAAATGGATTGGCTTTTATAAAAGGGGGTTTATTTGGCTACACAGTTACAGTCTTAAGGCCATAAAGTGTCCAAGGTAACACATCAGCAATCGGGTACCTTCACTGGAGGATGGCCAATGGCGTCCGGAAAACCTCTGTTAGCTGGGAAGGCATGTGGCTGCCGTCTGCTCCAAAGTTCTAGTTTCAGAATGGCTTCCTCCCAGGACATTCTTCTCTAGGCCACAGCTTCTCTTCAAAATGTCACTCTTAGTTGCTCTTGGGGCGTCTGTCCTCTCTTAGCTTCTCTGGAGCAAAAGTCTGCTTTCAAAGGCCATCTCCAAAATGTCTCTGTAAACTGCAGTTCCTCTCTCAGCTCCTGTGCATTCTTCAAAGTGTCTCTCTTGGCTGTAGCAAGCTCATGCCTTCTGTCTGAACTCATATAGTGCTCCAGTTAGCTAATCAAGGCCCATGCTGAATGGGTGGGGCCATGCCTCCATGGAAACCATCCAATGAAAGATCCTCCCCACAGTTGAGTGATCACATCTCCACGGAAACATCCAATCAAAATCTCCAACCCCATCAACACCAATAAGTTTCCTGCCCACACAAGACTGCATCAAAGATAATGGCGTTTGGGGGGACATAATACATCCAAACCAGCACAGCTTGCTTGCCTATTCAGAAGCCCTTCTCTTTGACTTGGCAACAATACCTTCATTTTCATTAGGGTGGTGGTTCTCAAACTTTTGCATACATGAAATCACCAAGAAGACTTGATAAAGTAGATTACTGGGCATGGTCTCACAGTTTCTCATTCAGAAATTTTGGGGTAGAGCTCAAGAAATTTTCATTTCGAACAGGCTCCTAGGTGATGCTGATATTTCTGGAGCCCAGGGAGCACAGCTTGAGAATCACTGCCAAAGAGAGAGCACGTGTTCCCCTATCTCAGTCCCTGCTGTTCTCATAGAGCTATCACATCCCTGATGTTGGTTCCATGACACACGCCAATGTTGGGTCCATGACATAGTCCAGTGTTGGGCTTGTGACCCAGACCTGACAAGTCAGCCTTGTCCAATATCCTTAATCCCCCAGGGCAGCTGTGCAGCAGCCTTAGTCTGTGTGAGACAGTGCTGACCTCAGATTCATCATCTGCCTTTCTCTTTCCTTCTCTGGAAACAGGCCCGGCCCTCATCTACTCACGCACTTGTCTATGCAGGGAATTCATCTTCAGGAAATAATTCAAAGTCCATGCCAAGATTCAGCAATAAATAAGTGTTCATTGCAACATTATTAACTATATAACTATCCAATCATAGGAATTTGGTTAAATAAATTGTTACTCCTCTACGCAATGGTATACCACAAAGCTGTTAAAAGCTGGAATGCAAAAAGAATATTTCTTGATGTAGAATGATGTTTATAATATATTAAGCTTTAAAAAAGCAAGTGATAAAACTATTTTTAATATATGATTCTTATATCTATGAAGGTTAATACAACATTGGATTACCAGATCATTTCTAGGTAGGTGGAATGACAGGTGTATTTTAATTTTCTTCTTCGTTTGCCTGTGGGTTCCTCTTAAAATGGGTATGTATTGCTTTTGTAATAAAAACAAATAATAGAGGAAATTTCATTTTGAAACACATACACAGTTTTCATACTGACTATATCTACTTTATGGGCTCAAAAAAATGCCTATATTTGCTCTTGGTTTTCTCAGATCAAGGTTTACATAAAACACAGATGTATTAGTTATAATTAGGTTAAGCTGCATGTGACTTCAAACCCAAATTAAAAGAGGCTTAGAACAGAGAAGGCTTAGAACAGAGAAGGTTTTATTCTCTCCCATTAAATTTCTGGAGATCAGCACCCTAGGCCACAAATTCTGAGGAACTCTGTCACCTTCCAGTTCTCTGTCACCTTCCAGTTCTCCACTTCATAGTTGGTCCAAGATCGCAACTGGGGCTTTGGTCATTTGATCCCTATTCTAGCCAGCAGGGAGGAGAAAAGGAAAAGGGAAAGGAACACTGTCTCCATTTAAAGATTCTTCCTTGAAGTTGCACATACCACTTCTGCTTATATCCTCTCTGTGGTGGACAGAACCATGTACACACAAAAATAGACGTGTTCAGAATCTTAATCCTTGTTCCTGTGGATGTGAACTCATTAGTAAACAGGACCAGTAGATGATGTACGATCAGTTAAGGGGTGGAACCATTTGTGAAGAGCTCTTCCAAGATTCTACTTAGGTGTGGTCAAACTGAATGAGGGTGGGCCTTAATCCGTATTGCTGGAGGACTTATAAAGAAAAACCAGAAGCCAGAGAAGCCAGAAGTCAGAGAAAGAAACAGAGGAAACCAAGGACATCTTGATATAAGAGAGGCAAAGATGCAAGCCAAGTAACCCTAAGCCAGCACCAAAATGCTGAAGACTTTGGGGAGAAAGCATGGCCTGTCAAGAGCTTGATGTTGAAGTTCTATCCTTCAAAGCCGTGAGACAATAAATGCTTGTGGTTTAAGACAACCCACGGTGTAGTATTTGTCATAGCAGCCCTGGAAAACTGAGATACTCTCCATTGGCTAGATCTCCACTGGCCTCATGCATTTATTGTAGACAGCCATATTCCTCAACTAAAAGTGGGTGTTCTGTTACTGTGGAAGGGAGAAGGGATATGGGAGAATAACCAGCTGTCCATGCTATACCATGTCATGTACAAGGCATGATCTACTTAAACTCTACTCAGTAACTCTTCTTCTAGATAAACCACTCAAAATATGGGATCTTTCTAAACTACGTATGAATGGATAGGAGATGTGGGCCTCAAAATTTTCACTAAGCTTATGCCATTTTTCAGTGGTTTTATTTCAGGGGCAGCTAGGGCAAGAGAAAGTTTAAGCTTAGAAGAGTTTGGTAAAATCTCTACTTTTTCTTTATTGTAATGATTGAAGAGAACTTGCTTCTGAGAAGCTGGCCACCAGATGGTATGGGGATTAATAACTGAGAGAATATTCTGAATCTATTCTCTGGGTCTGATTTGTAATGTAACATCTGATATGTACCTGCTTTTCAAAACAGATGGGGTCTACTCATCACTCCATTCCAGCCACACTGGGCTTGTCATTCCATGAATGTGCCAGGTAGTACAATGTCTCTGAACTTATTTTCCCTGTTGGAATGCTCAGATATTTACTTGACTCACTTGACTCATCTCTCCGTCTCCTTCAGATCTCTGCTTAAATGTCACACTCCCTTCCACTCTATTTAAAATCAAAATTGCCTGCCTCTGTACCCAGTATTCTCTACCTCCCTTTTCCTACTTTATGTTTGTCCTTTGCGTTGATTTATACAAATAAATTTGAGAATTGAGAATTCTCTTTTTGAAACGGAGAATTTACTGTCTTCCTGACTCTTCCCATTCAACTAGAAGATAAACTCCATAAGGCAGGAATCTTTTTTTCTAATTTGGACAACACTTCCATCTCCTGATCTAGAAGAGGACCTGGCACAGAACAGGTGCTAAATATATATTAGATTAAGATATGAATGAATGAACAAATCTTATATTCCAGTATCTCTGAAAGACAGTATTAATATAGTTTAACATGCTTTTATTAAAGAATAAATCAAATGGTTTCTAGAACCAAGTTAAATCTTGAACTCATTAACTTTATAAATATTTATTCAACTCTTGTCTCTGTCAGGCTCAGGGCTATGCAATAAGAAGACAATGGTGAGTAAGGCCAGACAAGGCTCTGCCTCACTGGAAATTCAATCTGATGGAGTAGAATGATTTAAGTCTTATAGTCCCATAAACAAAGGTAAAATTGAGGCTGAGCCATCACTATGAAGGAACTCCTTCCAAAGTCATTGTTCATATTACTCTGTATTTTATATTACTCTCCAAGAGATCTTAATTTCCTATTTGTTTATCTCCTAATTGTATACTTTCCCCACTAAAATGGAGGCCCCATGATTGCAGGCATCTTTTCTGCCTTTTTTCCATATCCATAGAAACTAAAATGGTGCCTACCACTAAGAAGGCACTAGATGAATATTTGTGAATGTATGAAAGGGTGGAAAATGCTATGCATGGCAGGGAGGACCTGATAAAGGCAAAGGGAAGATGTGACTAATGAGAGCTATGAAGACTAAGAAAGAGTTAACTGGGCAAATACAGGGAGGAAGAACATTCCAAGCAAAGAGGAAAATGGCATGTGGCCAGAAGAAGTATGGCTTATATGGTTTGTGGGCCAAATCCAACCTGCCACATGCTTTTGTAAATAAAGTTTTATTGGAAGACAACCACACTTTTTCTATATTATGTGTGGCTGCTTTCACACTATAGTAGCAGAGCTAAGTATGCAGAGTTGTGTAATTGCAACAGAAACCATTTGGACTGCAAAATTGAAAATATTTATCATTTGGTCCTCTATAGAAAAAGTGTACTGACCCTTATGCCAAGACTCAAGATTGGACAAAATTGTGGTAGCCCTTGCTACTCAAAGTGCGGCCCTCTGAACAGCATCAGCAACCCCTGAAAAGGTGTTAGAAATGCATTTATGGGGCCCCTTTGCAGACCTAGTGAATCAGAATCTTGGTGTGGGGGGGGGGAGGGGGGCTGGGGTACAGCAATCTGTATTTTTACAAGCTTTCCAGATGATTCTGATGCATGCTACCTACTGTGGCAGAGGAAGAGAGAAGAAGAGGAGGTGTGTGGTGAGAAATGAGGCTGGAGAAATCGGCAAAGTCTAGACAGTACAGGCCATAAGGATATGTTCAAGAGTTTAGCCTTTATCTTAGGGGGAAAAGGATGTCATTGAAAGGCTTTGAGCAGGCAGACAGTATGAGCAGACATGCCATTTGCTATGATAACTCAGGATTAAGTTGTAGGGGGCGCTAGAGAGGAGGCAGCAAGACCAGTTATGAAGTACAGTCCCAGTGAGAAAGGGTGGTAGTTTGAACTCTGGATAATGCCGATGACTGTAGTTGGAGAAGGATGTAGCAAACCAAGTGAAACATCCAACCATTCTCTACTTTAACCTCACTGAACTTCAGTTACTTTATCAGTAAAATGGGATATTAACTCACAAATGTGCAGTAAGGATTAAAAGAAAATGGATACAAAACACACAGCACAGTCTCTAGCACAAAATAGAGACTCAACCAGTGGAAGTTCTCATCATTGGATCTCTTTTATCTAAAGATTGGGAATGTTGACTTTTGCATTCTGCTTTGGCTGATGTACAACATGGCAACTTGAAAGTAGTTTTTAATTTCCTAACTAAAGTCCCTTTCATCTTTAGCAGGATTGGGGTCCACCTTGATAGTGAACTTTAAAATACTATTAAGAGCAATGAAAAGCTCATTCATCTAAGATTTGAGTTTCATTAAGGGAGCCCAGTATTTATCTGGTCATTTGCAGGGAATTCTTTTTTAAAGAACTTTTCTTCATTTATAACCCATCCTGTTCCAAAAGGGATTTAAGATGGCTTCCAAAAACACATATGCCACAGAAAAGTTAATTAAATTGAAGGGAAGAGAAAAAATGCAACAGGAAAAGGGAAAGAAGATGATTTAGAGCCCTGAGAACAGCTAGTAAACTCTCTAGGAATTTTGCCACTAATTTGGCTCTGAGTTTTCTAAAAGTCCGCATGTCAAAGGAGACACAGAGGGTTACGAGATTCACAGTGCCCATAAAGTTAAGGCGCAGTGGTGCTCAAGAGAAGCCCTGAACACAAGAGGCCAGAGAAAGGCGCTTCCCGTGGGCCCCTAGAGTGAAGGCCTTGAAAAATGTAACAAGCAACATCCCTGGCAGCCTCCAGAACAGGCCTGAAGAATCACTTCCTAATTGCTCTGTTTTATAAAGCCAGGATTCAAGTTAGCATCATCTATAATCTGACTGTTCCCCTGGAGGGCTGATTTTCACATGCAAGAAAATGGAAGCTGAAAAGTCAGAGAGCTCGGCCAGCCTTGAGGTTCTCAGGCTGTTTCTTGGATCCCTTGGTTTCCATGGAAATGTCTCTGAGGCAGTGGAGTTGGAGAAGCGTGTGAGGGGCCAGCAGGGCAGGGTCTTGGGCTCCACATCCTTTGCTTCAGCCAGAGCAATCCTGCTTTTTTTTAAAAGAAGTTTGAAAACAACAATAGCCTCAGTACATTCCATAATTCAGTAAGTGGACTTCGGAGTCATTTGGGGGCAGAGAACATGGGTTAGGATTCCAACTGAGATATTCATCAGCTGTGGGACTTTGGACAAATTACTTGACCTCTCTGTGTCTCAGCCTCTTCAGCTGTCAAATATTAATGGTACCAATCTTGTAGGGTTGTTGTGAAGATTAAGTTATTTAATAAATATAAAGCCTTCAACACAATGTCTGGTACAGATGTTCAGTGGTGTAAGAGTTGGTAGTGGAAATGTTATCCTTTGAACCTAGTCCAATCTCCCATAGATGGAGAAGCTGCTGCTATAAAAATACCTTGTCCGTATAAGGGGTAACCAAAAGAAAAGTGTGTAAAAGTAAAGCGAATTACCCCAAATCATATTGACGCCAGCAGAACAGGCACTTGAACCGAGCACTCTTGGCTTCTTCCAATGCCCTATCCACAGAAAAAGGAGACCAATCTTTTTTTCTCATAGCTGTACTCCATTTTCCTCTAATTGCCTCATTGCACCCTTATTGTGAAATCCCGTACACAGGATGGCAAATTTCTCGTCTAATGCACGGACTTCTGTTGTTAGTGGCTTCCCAGAAAAAGATTTTAGACCACATTTAGGGTTATCAGTATAGAGCTTGATGATCTATTAGTCATGTCTACCACTGAAAAGGAAAGGGGAAGTATTTGCAGATACACTACACTGTAGCAAACTCCAGGCTAGATAATAGCTTCTTGAGAATGCAGAGCATATCCTAGCAAGCTGGACTTTCCACAGCACATCTCCCCCTTCTGAACACATAGCAGGACTTTTATAAATGTTCGCAGAGTGACCAACAGGTTGATTGTTTGTATGAAATATCTGATGAACATAAAAAGTGATGGTGATAGATTCCATTGACTTTTTACAAAACATTAGGTAGACGGTATTACTCGAGGCTAAAAATTGTGAGTATTCAATTATTTACTTTCTCGATCCTCCCAACATATAGCAATGTCTAACTGGTTTTAGAAGGTCCATTGATGGAACAATGGAGAGGAACATTCCACTGATTTCTATTAGGAAGATGTCCATCTGTGAAAGCCCTTTAAATCAATGTAGGACCCTTGCACAATGACTGGCTTCAATATTTATTGCCTTCAAAGCTGAAATTGCTCATTTTCAAATAGTTTTGATGCTGCAAACAGTTATTGGGTTCCTATTTTGCCCAGATACCTGCTGGTAGTGGAATGGCCAAAGGAAAGTATCTCTGGCTTCTACCAAAGAGATAAACACCAATTAATCTTAACAAATTTAAGATTGCAAATTGATACTAATACAAGAGCAAGAAAAGTGTTAATAGAATGAGTACTGGGGTGGACATGACGAGTGTGAAAGAAGGTAGGAAGATCTCAGTGGTTGGTGAAAAGAAGGCCATCTGGCTGGATGGAAAGGCTGTAGTGAAGGCAGAGAGGTGGGGAATTTCAAAACGTGTTAGAGGAAGTGGTTCTCCAAAATCAATGGAGCAAAGGGCATGTGATGGGCTGAACTGGAGTAAAAGGTTGAAGAGGCTGCTAGGGGTGAGATATAGAGAGCATGGAACCCCCGGTAGGAAAGACTAGACTTCTAGAAAGTAATAGAGGGTGGGCATTTGTTTTTAAGTAGGAGAACCCTGTCTTGAAGTCAATGAGGAGTAACACACACATACATACACACACCCACTCAAAAGAACTCTCATCAAAAGGAAAAAAGCTTGCACCTAAGAATAATTATAAAGAAAAATGTTCTGACTTTTAAACAAACCAGAAATCTCAGTTTCTTGATTTTAGAACTACAATCTTCCCAAATTTCTGGTCTGTTGGCTAAAAACAAGTTCTTCATTTGGCAGCACAGTTGTAGAGAACTTCTACTAAAAATATTACTTCCCGTCAATTACCTTGTGTTTTAATCACAGTACTGTAGAATAAGGAGGTAAAGGATTATCATCCCAATTTTATGGATGAGGGAGCTGAGGCACAGAGAGACCCCACAGCAAGCTGGTAATCTTCAGGACTGGAAACTATGTTTCTGACCCACTGCTCAGTGATTTCCTGAATGCATTGCAAAATTCACTCGATGATCACTTATTGAATGTATACTCTATATGCTAGGCATCATGTCAAGCAATGGCAAGGAAAATATAAAGTCCTGCTTAGTGCCCTGACATAGCGTAGGTGGTTAGCTATTTTTAGTTCTCTATTTTCTTTTCTATTCCCTCCCCTTGAAAAGCAAGTGCCTATGTGACAATGAGAATGCACTTGTTATACCCATTTCTGAATATTTCATTCAGATCAAAGAATTCATAAAATCTACTTCAGGTTTTGCAATTTTCTCTCTTATTCAAGCCTCCCCTCATTTAATCAAGAGCAGGACTTAATTTGGAAGGGGAGTTGTGCTTAGATTTTATAAATTCTTGTCTCAACTCTTACATGTGTTATAAACTATGGTAAATTGGAAAAATGACTGATTATTGCTATTTCTCTGTACCCATACCCTTTGCAATGTGATTTTTCAGCCTTCCCATCCATCAAGTAATGGAATCTATTTCCAAATCCCTTACATCTGGCTGACTTTGTGACTTGCTTTGACCATTAGGATGCAGTATAAGTGGTAATATATCAGTTATGAGCCATGCCCTCAAGAAGCCTTGCAGCATGCTTCTGTTCTCTCTCTCCTAGCCCTGCCCAACTTCCTTGGGAACAATTCCAAACCAGCCTGGTGGAATATGAGGGACCATATGGAGCAGAGCCAGGTGTGGTGGTTTGAAGCTGTATGTACTCCAGAAAAAACATGTTCTTAAATCTAGTCCATTCCTGTGGGTCTAAACACTTATCAGCAGGATCTTTTGTTGAAACTATTTCAGTTGAGGTGTGACCCACCTCATTCAGGATGGGTCTTAATCCTATTACTGGAGTCCTTTATAAATGGAATGAATACAAAGAGAAAGAAAAAGCCAAGGAAGTAAGATCCTGAAATCAATGAACCCCAGAAGAGAAGGGGCAGACCAGCACATGCCACCATGTTCTTTGCCATGTGGCAGAGGAGCTGACGATTATTGCATCTGGTCTTTGGGGAGGAAGTACCGCCTTGATGATGCCTTGATGTGGCCATTTTCCTGGACTCTACACATAAGTGAATAAATCCCCATTGCTTAAGATGAATCATTTCATGGTATTGCTTTGAGCAGCCTTGGAAACTAAAACACCAAGGCATCAGTTACTCCAGCCAAGGCTCCAGCTAGGTGGAAAGCCCAGCCAAAGCCAGCAAGACAGACACCACTGGAGGGAGCTTAGCTGAGACCAGAAGAAACCCTCCCCCACCTCCAGTGACCCACGGACTTCTGAACAATATAGATGGTCATGTGTTAAGCCACTGAGTTTTGGGGTGGTTTGTTGTGCAGCAAAAGCTAACTGAAACAAAAAATGTATCCGAAATCTAGCCTGCCCCTAGATAATTCCAAAAGGTGGAAGCATAAATGAGCTCATGACAAGAATGAAGGATTTAGATGGAGAGGATCTGATTTTAAACCCCAGATCTGCCACTCCCTTTCTGTATGAACCTAAATATGTCACATAGTCTTTCAGAGTAATAATTTTCCCAACAGTGTGTTTATATAGTCCTTCAGTTGCCGTGATCCAGGCATTGTTTTTTAAAACACCACAGATACATCAATGGATGACACGACTACAAAATCTGCCCTTGTGAAGCTCACAGACTGGCATGGAGGTAAAAGACTGAAGGGAAACAGTGGATCTGGTATGCAAGTCTTTTGTGTGTTTGTCTGTTTATCTATTTTGAGCTCAAATCAAGAATTCAGTGCCCACCAGCAAAAGAGCAGGTCTTTTATATCTGGACCAGTGAGCTTCTTGTTCTCCTAGTCTTGTGTCTCTAGACATGTGGCTAAAATTGTACAACTGAAACTATAACCCATCCATATCTATTTGTGTCTATGCATCTGTAATTTAGAAAAACCTTTATCGCTCTTTGTGTAAATGTGAAAAGATCTATCTAGAAGGGTATTACTAAACTGGAATATAAATCTCTTTTTTAAAAAAAGATTGAAGGGTGATTACAAAATGGGAGCAAGATACCTGACAAATCTATCTCCTGAGATTATTTTGAGTTTCAGTAAGATGCTGTATATGGAAATGTCTTCTAAAATATGAACTAATAAAAAATAATAGAATAGTTAAAATAATAATGGTAACTTCAAACGTGTGAAATTTATATCAATGGAGCAAGATTAAATAGATGAGTTTCTTAATTTCTCATCCAGTATTTACATTCCTGTAAATCTACTCCCCTGTAAAGTCTGGACTCATATCTAACTTCCCACCTGACATCATTCATCTAGATATCTAAAGGTATTTCAAATGTTCCAACACAATTTCTGGCATCCCCTTCCGAGCCCACTCCTCCCGCAATCTTCCGAAACTCAGCACTTGGCAAATCCATCAATTCAGTTGCTCAGGACAAAATCTTTGACTCCTTCCTTTCACTCACGACTCCTAATGAATCCACCAACAAATTCTCTTCACTACTGCTTCCTTTTACCCCTTCTCACCACCTACATTGTACCACCATCATTTCCTGTCTGAATTTCTGTTCTATCCTCCTAATTTATCCACATCTCTCTATCCTTAGCCCCTTGCACTTACCAGCATAGCAGCCCAACTAATCCTGGTAAAATTTAAGTCGGATCATTCAGACTAAGCCAAAACCCTCCAATAACCTCCCATTTTGCTTGAGGTACAAGCCTAAGTCCTTGAAATGAACTCTAATGCCCCCATATGATTTGCTCCCTCCATATGATTTGCTCCACCTTCATTATCTCTCTGTTCTCACCTCCTCTTATCCAACCCCTTGTTCACACCACTTCAGCCACGATCTCCTTACTATGCCTCAAACACGCCAAAGACTCTCCTGCCTCAGGACCCAATCTGCATTGGCAGTTACTCAATCTGGGATCTCTTTCCCTAAATATCCACATGGCGTAGCCCCTCATTTCCTCCAGGTCTCAAAATTTCTGTTCCTCAAGCCCTTCCTAGCTACCCTTTCTAACATTGCAAGTCCCACCCCCAAAACTTCCTATGCTTCTTTCTCGATTTTTTTTCTCCTTAGAATTTATTGGTATCTCATCTATTTTACCCAATTTGCACATTTTCATTCTCCCCCACTAGAATGTAAGCTCCATAAGCTCAAGCATTTTAGTCTTTTATTTACTGCTGTGTCCCCAGCACCTGGAAAACTGGCTAGGACATAGAAGGCACTTAAAAATATTTGTCAAATGAATGGAGAAAAGGGACATTCCATTCCCGACAGAAGACAAGCAGGGAGAATGGCATAATGATTAAGAAATAGTTCATATTCCTTCGATGAAAGAGAACTAACATATTTTAAATATATTTGCTAAACTTAGAGGACAAAATCTGAAAAAAGAAAAATATTTGACGCAGTGAAGCTATATGTGAACATGTGCTCTTTCTGCAATTTCTGAGTGCTTTTATTTAAACGCCTTATAAATATTTGTAAATACTCGAGTTTTCATATGCTTTAAAATATTTGGAAGCATTTTGGAATATTTATAATTGTTTTGAAATCATTTTCAAATTACCTCAAATCATTTCAAATCAGCAAGCTGAGAAAAGAAACTGGTTTAATATCCAAAATGTTTGAAAATGTGCCCTAAGATATTTTGGATTTGAAATGGGGGGGTGGGGAGATGTCTGAGAACTGTTAGTAAGCCAACTCTTTTCAAACTAATCATTCTGAAATTTAAAGTTTTTGTATTCTTGGTGAAGGAGGGGAGAGAATAAATCACACATTTCAATGTCACTTAGAAAACAGCATTTCCAAACTTTTCGTAAAGCAGATTGAAAAACCTCAAGTATCCTTTTGGCAGCCTTGTATTTAATAGTAAAAATCTGAAAATGTAGGGATATGGAATTCTTGGTAGTGGTGCTTTCTGTCCTTACTAACACATTGTATTGTATGACACTTTATTTTTCTTTTAATTACTATCTTTTTTATTATTCACCAAAAAAAAAAAAACTTTTTCATAGTAATCAAATGTTCAAGTGCTGACTGTGGTGATAAATGTACAACTATATGATGATACTGTGAACAACTGATTGTGCCCTGTGGATGATTGTATGGTATGTGAATGCATCTCAATAAAATTGTAGGGAAAAGTATAAACGGGGGTGAAAGTGCTGGAGAAAACACGGAGAGAGGGATGTTCATATTTACTGTTGATGAGGAGGCAGAATGGTGTAGCCTTTCTGGAGGTCAGTGTGGTGGTTCCACAAGAAGCTAAGTATGTGGGGGCCATAAGGTTCTGCAACCTCATTATGGGGTATGCACTTGGAAGATCTGAGAGCAGAGACATGAATGCACATCTGCACACTGGTGTTTATGGAGGCAGTATTCATGATTTGCAGTGGGTGGAGGTGGCCTAAGGGTACACTGACTGAGGAACAGAAATGGTGAACTGTGGTGTATGCATGCAATGGAATATTGAGCAACTACGAGAAGGAGTGAAGTTGTCAGACACGCAAGGAGGTAAATGGATCCTGTAGACAGCATTTTGACTGAAGTACACGAGAAACAAAGGCAAACACTACAATGCCTCACTGATATGGACTAACTACAATGCGTAAACTCAGAATTGAATCTTAGAGTACAGCCTAACAGGGAAATGATTATTATAATGGTCCTAGATTGTAAGCTCTTACAGCAGTCAAACCTATTCCTGAATATAATGGCTATGTTCAAACTCTGAGATGTTGATCCCTTGGTGTATAACCTGATTGGTCTCTGGAACATTGGGTATCTGTGTGACACCTGAAACTCAGAGCTAGAGCTTGGCAGATATGAATGTCAGCATTAACGCATGAAACAGCTGTTTAAAAAAAAAAAAAAAAAAAAAAAAGCTGAAAGAGTCCAGACTTCAATCAGAGATATGAATGAAGTGGATCTGGTTGAGACTGGGGCAAACTGGGCCAAAGGGTCAAGGTTGAGGCTGACTGTGTGTTAAAACTTCAACTTCCATGTGAGACCAAGCGAAGAAATGTTTGTTTGGTGTAGGATATATATTTTCTAAACAGGGTAACTTCTACAGTCAGTTTGTTCAAACACCACAATTACATGGAACTTTCAATAGGAAGTGAGATATGGTAAGGTCTGCATAGGTTAGAGTGAAACAGCAACACACCCCAAAGTAATTTGGGCAGAGAATAAAAATAGATATTTGGGGCCCCCCTAAGGAACTGGGGGAGGATGTGGAGGTGTTGGACTTCCTCACCTGGATTGTTGCTGATGTTCTCACAAACATTGGGGACTCACGGCTTGACATGCTGAGCCCTCTGTCTTGGGGCTTGCCCCTATGAAGCTTGTTACTGCTGAGGAGAGGCTAAACCTGCATATAATTGTGCCTAAGAGTCTCCCCCTGAGTGCCTCTTTGTTGCTCAGATGTGGCCCTCTCTCTCTCTAACTGAGCCATCTCGACAGGTGAACTCGCTGCCCTCCCCACTATGTGGGACCTGACTCCCAGGGGTGTAAATCTCCCTGGCAACACAGGATATGACTCCCAGGGATGAATCTGGACCCGGCATCATGGGATTGAGAACATCTTGACCAATACGGGGATGCAAAATGAAACGAAATAAAGCTTCAGTGGCTGAGAGACTTCAAATGGAGTCGAGAGGTCGCTCTGGTGGACATTCTTACGCACTATATAGATAACACTTTTTAGGTTTTAATGTACTGGAATAGCTAGATGAAAATACCTGAAACTACCAAACTCCAACCCAGTAGCCTTGACTCTTGAAGACGATTATATAACAATGTAGATTACAAGGGGTGACAGTGCGATTGTGAAAACCTTGTGGATCACACTCCCTTTATTCAGTGTATGGATGGATGAGTAGATAAATGGGGACAAAACTAAATGAAAAATTGGGTGGGATGGGGGCTGTCATTTGGGTGTTTTTTTATTTTTATTTTTTATTCTGATTCTGATTCTTTCTAGTATAAGGAATATGTTCAAAAATAGATTGGTGTGATGAATGCACAACTATTATGATGGTGCTGTGAACAGTTGATTGTACACCATGGATGACTGTATGGTATGTGAATATTTCTCAATAAAACTGAATTTAAAAACAATTTGAAAAAGTATCTGTCAATAGGAAAATTGGCAAATAAATAAGGTATTTAAAAATGGGATAGTAAAAAAATGACCAAACATATTCAACACAGAACATTTTGAAGTAATACATAAATTACGATCCCATTTGAGTTTTGTTAAAGTTGAATACTGTGTCTCTGTGCATAGACCTCTCCTCAACCCAAGGCTATGGTCACCCCTAAAGTGAGTAACTGGAAGGGTTAGAGAAACAGGGAATCTTTACTTTCATTTATTCCCTTTTGCACTCGTTTATGATTCTTTGAAATAGGATGAGTTATCTATGAGGGTTTTCTTTGGAAGAAAAAACTGGGGTAACTGTTTTAAATGTTTTAAGCATCAGAGGGTTTGAGATGCTAATATAAATTAAATCTTTCCCAACTTTTGAGGGACTTGAAATGAAGTAAAGTGGCCAGAAATGTAAAGGAATAATTATCCTACAATTTGAAAAACACTATAGTAACAGCAGAAAGTCCAAGAGAGGCACAGATAAAGGAAGGTGTAAGTCTGCCCAGAAGCCTTCCCAGAAGATAACTGGCAGGTTCTTGAAGGACAAACAGAGTTGGGCCTAGATGTTTCAGGCAGAGAAGCAGAGCCAGGGCACACTGGGGGGACAAGTGGAAAGCTAGCTTGACTGGGTGATAGATGGGCTCAAGACTCCTTCATGGTTATTTCTAGAAAGGCCCAAATGGGATGCGCTTTGGAATAAACAGAATGCAAATATATCAGGATGCAGAACCCATTTCACTGCAACTCCCAAGGCTGCAGGACTGCTACCAAACCCCAGACCTTTCCTCTTATAAAATACCTCTGCCATCTTCACACAAAGCCTTCATTCTAAAGGTGAAATGACGATACTTATTCCTACTCTATCAAAGCAAGGGACTCTTAAATGATAACCTTCATAGAGTCAGCATTTAACCTTTTCCTACTAAGGCAACATCTGTGATAATGTCTGACCTTCCCAAATATCCAGAGGAATAGGTGAGTCGAGGAATTTTTGTCTCCATGTTACAAGCAGCATCACTAAGGCCAAGAGACATGGTCATCATTCTAAGAATTGATGACGTGGCCAGACTGGAACCCCCATGGAACTTCCAATCCAAAGAACCTCCCATGAAATTACATCGTTGAAGAGTAATGGGGTCTTAAAAACAAAAGTGAGTATGCAAGGGCAGGCACAACAGCTTTCTACTCTTTCTTCTCAGCACTGGCTCTCGGCAGTAACTCAGAGAAAATGTTGGAGATAGATTTTCATTTCCACATGGAATTTCTTCCAGAACAGTTAGTCCTTCTTTCTCATTGTTGAAGCAGGTAAAATTTTGTTGTTTGTTAATCTCCAAAGAGGTCTAAATCTACAGAAACCTATCTCAGGTAGAAATTAATGGTTCAAAAAATAATAAAGGAGAGAAGCTGCTGCTTTGGAAGGGTAAGGAGGGTGGAAGTCACCTTCCTTGAGAAAGAGGGATAAATGTTAGCAACTGGCACTGTTATCTATTTCTCCTTTGTAAATTCACTTTCCAGATAACTTGTGCTCACTCTGAGGATAAGACTCAGTGTTTAAAGCTAGTTTTGCCTTTCTATGCATTAACATCTCTAATCTTGGATTTCCTTATCTGTAAATGGAGGTAACAATTATAATATTGAGTAATAACAGTAACAACGGTCGGGAGGCCAGGCCACAATTTTGCTTTCCACCAATTTGAAGTAACAGGTACCAGATCTACCCTCCTGTTTGAAACAACCAAAAACTGGGCAGATCATATGAAACAAAAGCTTTCAAGACACTAGACAATAGGTAATGAAGGACAGGGATGCCTGGGAGATGGGAAAACAATAAGATAAGCCCTACAATTGCCTTGAGAGAGTTTCCTGCCCAACAAATATTAAAAGCAAGATGAAAAAGGATCAAACTGTTTTGAAGTAATGTAACTGCATACCAGAGCAAAGCTCAAAAATTTCTATAGGAATATAAAAACATCCAGCACTCAAGGTAAAATTCACAATACCTGGCATCCAATGAGCTCTTACCATGTATGTATAAAGCAGAAAAATACTACCTATAATGAGGAGAAAAATCATTCAGAGTCAACCTAGAACTGACATAGATAATAGAATTAGCATATAATAACATTAAAATAATTATTATAATTCTTTTCCATATGTTCAAAAAGTTGAGTAGAAACAGAAAAGATAGAAAAATGACCAAAATAAACAACAATGGAAATAAAAACAATGTCTGAGATGAAAAATACACAGTTGGGATTAATGGCAGACTAAACTTTGCAGAATAAAATATTAGTGAATTTGAAGACATAAAAATAGAAACTATCAAAAGTGAAAAACAGGGAGACAAATTTTTTTAAAATCAACAGAGGTAAAGGACAACTTCAAGCGGCCTAACATATGTGTAACTGGAATCCAAAAAAAGGAAGTGGGGAGCAGCAGAAAACATATTTGAAAAATGGCCAAAATTTCTCCAAATTCAATCAAAATTACAAACCCATAGCTCCAAGAAATTTGAGGAACCACATCACTAGAAACATTTTTTTTTAAAACTATTACCATGGCACATCATAATCAAATTGCTCAAAAATAATGAAAATGAGAAATAAATAAAATTATACTCTTTATGTGCACTGTGTTGTAAGTTAATTATACCTCAATATAGTTGTGAAAATAATAAAACTGATACCAACAAAAATAGATCCTAGAAAGAATGGGGTGGGAAAAGTGAAAGGGACCAAACCACGGTTGTAGAGATGAGGTGTGAGGAGACGGGAAAAGTAGGTTAAACAGATATTTAGGAGACAATGTAGTCTAGTTTCTAA
Organism: Choloepus didactylus; assembly: GCF_015220235.1. Lineage (NCBI taxonomy): Eukaryota > Metazoa > Chordata > Mammalia > Pilosa > Megalonychidae > Choloepus > Choloepus didactylus. The sequence goes on from NC_051307.1 coordinate 238,286,772, forward strand.
GCTTGATGATTTGAAATGAATTAAGAGATTTCAAAGGTGATTATTAATTTGAAATATTGCAAAATACCATTAAACAAGTTTGGGTTCAAGTTTTGACACTTACTAGCTGTTGGGCTTTGGGTACATCAAAATTTCATTGGACTATGAATGACAGAGAACTCAGTTCAGTAAGTGAAATACCTTGGCTCCTAGAACTAAAAGGTCAGCTAGTTCTGGCTTCAGACACTGCTAGATTCATTTCTCAATCAGTATAGTCAGGTCTCCATTTCTCTCCATCTGTGCCCCGCTTTCTGCTATCCTGGCTTCATAAGCAGCCTCCAAATTCTCCCCTGGTGAACAGGATGGTTGCCACCTTCCCAGTTCCCTCCCTTATCCAATAGACCTGTTGTTCAGTTGTCTCAAAGAAAGCCCCGTGATTCTTTCTGATTGGACTGGCACAGGTCACATGCTCATCTCTGAACCAATGCCTGCAGATCAGGTAATGCAGGACTCTGATTGGCTTTAAACCTGCATCCCATACTCCATCCCTGAAGTACAGATCCATCCAGGGAGTAGGGAAAGAGGGTGAACACCAATCAAAAACTGGGAGTTGTTTCTAGAAGAAAGTAATTCAGATTCTGGGGAGGCCAACACCAAATTCCCACTATGAGCATCGAGCCCAATTTCCAGCACATGGTAAGTATTCAGGAAACAGCATCTTCAGCTTTATTTCTGGGTGAGAAAGAGGCTATTTATATCATATAATTGTGTACGCAGAAGTTAATAAAGCAGGAAGAGTTTTAATCAAAGTTTTCTGAAGTTTTTTCTCAGGAAATGAGGTCAGACCGGACAAGACACATTGTTTAAATAAGATACATCAGCCTCTAATCTCTAAAGGTAAAGTTAAAGAAACTGAGACTAGGGGAGAATGTAGGGGTCATTTTATATTCTGGAGGTTGCTCCCAATCCCATTTTCTGGTAATAAGGCCCGTCCCCTGGCTCCAGGGATGGCCCCAAAATCCATACCTGGCCACTGAGAGTCAACATCCCCCAACCACACTTATTGGTTCTGGAAAGGCAAATGACCCAAGTTAGGCCAATCAGAGGAAACCAAGAACTTTTGCTGGGTTTATGTGAAGGGAGTGACTTCTCTTGAAAGGGTTGCTAAGATGCTAGGATGCAAGACTAGATCTGTTGGTAACTAGCCTCACCACCATTAGGGAGAGCTTGCTTTAAAAGAAGCCAACACACCGGAAAGCAAAGTAAAGAAAGAGAGAGATTTCCTGATGACAATGTTTGAGCTTCGGGATCCAGCTGTACCTGAAGGTAGTAGTGCCCCTAGATTTTCCAGTTAGGTGAACCAATAAATTCCCCTTTTTGCTTGTCAGGCTTAGTTAGTCATTAGAACCCAAGCCTGTAGGGTCAGAAAATCCTTCAGCTCCCACACAACCAATCCAGCCCAAGCGCTCTGGAAAGGCTTCAGGTCACCATGGAGGATGGGCAGCAAACTCAATTTCTGAGGATCAAGCTTCAGTTTTCTCGCTTCTAGGTTGTTTAGTCCATGCATGTCTGAATTTAAGTAGTTGAACTGTCTTTACTGTCTGTCAGGTTATTTGGACTTGGTCACTGTTCAATTTACAGCTGTGTCAATGTAGAATGTGGAATACGTAAGTGTAATAAATTGATTTATTTGCTGTGATGCCAGAGCTTAGCCAGCTTCAATCATCCTCCAGCTGGGGGCAGGGAGCGTGTGGAAAATGGATGTGGTAGTTTGAAGCTGTTATGTACCCCAGAAAATGCCATGTTCTTTTAATCCATTCCTGTGGGTGCAGACCTGTTGTGGGTGGGACTTTCTGATTAGATTATTTCAATTGAGATAGTACCCAGCTTAGTCCCCTTACTGGAGTCATTTATAAGAGGATAAAACACATATAGAAGCTAAGAGATGAAATTAAAAGAAGTTTAGAGAAGAGCACCAGAAGCTCAGAGAGGAAGCCACTGGAACCAGAAGCTGAAAGCAATGAAACCTGGGAACAAAGGACCAGCAGACGCCAGCCATGTGCCTTCCCATGTGACAGTGTGTTCCAGATGCTGGCAGACTGTCTTCAGAGTCTAGGTATTGTTCCGTTGTGCCTTGAGTTGGACATTTTCGTGGCCTAAGAACTGTAAATTGTAAGTTAACAAATCCCAATTGTAAAAGCCAACCCACTTCTGGTGTATTGCATTTCCAGCAGCTTTAGCAAACCAAAACAGTGGGGATAGGGATTAGAGGCAAGAGCAGGAGAGTGAGGACAGGCACCTGGATGGTGTAGGAGGAGCCCTGGACCAGGAGTCTAGGGGTGTGGGTTCCAGCCCTAATCCTGCTGCACCTGGAGCAAGCCTCTTCCCCCTTGATGACCCCATTTCCCCCTCTATAAAATGGGTACAATAATGTCTGCCCAGCCCATACCCCAGAGTGATTGGGAAAAAAGCTAATGAAATAACACTGTCAGAGTCCTGATAGTAGCATGGCTTTTCTTGTTATTGTAGCCACCCCTTCCATGGGGGAGGAGGAATGGGGCACGGCCAGGAATCTCAGACCCGAGTGTACCTCCCTGCAGCCACCCCACCACCGTTCCTCCAACAAGAGGCAGTGTGATCAAGCGGGAAAGCCGTCAGAGATGGGCCCAAACAGACCCGGTTTGAGTCTGACTCCACTACTCTTTAACTGCATGATTTTGGGCAGGTGAGTTCACCTCCCTGCAAGATGATGAAAGGAGTCAGGGAGGGAGAGAGGAAGGGAAAGGAACCAGCAGGTAATAAAGACTTACAAAGTGCCAAGCTTGCCAGGTGCTTTACGAATGTGAATTGATCTCAGCCCCAAAAGACTGTAAGGCAGGTACCATTTTCATTGTTGCCCAGGTGTCTCGGTTTCCTAAGGCTGCTGTAACAAAGTACTACAAACTGCATTGCTTAAAACAACAAAATGTATTCCCTCACAGTCCTGGAGGCTAGAAGTCCAAAATCAAAGTGTCAGCAGGGCCATGCTCCCCCAGAAACCTGGGGAGATAATCCTTCCATGCCTCTTCCGGCTTCTGTGTCTGCAGGCATTCCCTGGCGTCCTTTGGCTAGTAGCTGCCTCCCTGCCACTCTCTTCCTCCATTGTCACACAGTGTTCTCCCCTAGTGTCCTCCCCTCTCTCTGTGTCCAAATTTCCCTTTCTTATAAGAACACCAGTCATATTGGATTAGGGGCCACCCTGTAAGAAAGGGTTAAGTTTAGCTTTCACATCAAGGCAACGTTGAATAGGGGAAATGGAAACTAGACAAAACTAACTCAAACCGGTTCCGCAGTAAGGGGACAAAAGAGAAAGGCCACATAAACCTAAAAGTGGGGCCAGCTCCTTGTATGGGCATAACAATTGTAAGGAGGAGTACAACTTATTCCAAATTAGTGCAGGTTGGCTATTTCAAATTTGCGTGGGTTCGTTAGACCTTTCAGATAGGCTTTAACCTCTAAAGTACCCAGCCAATGGGGAAACAGGGGAGGGATCTGCATGCTAGGCTTAGGAAATAAATTGTGCTGATCTCTATTTTTCAGTGCACAAGCCACTACGTCTCGGTTGTGTGCCTGTTCTTGCAAGATCGTGAATAAATTCTTTTCTTCTCCACAATTGGGTGAGCATTTATTCTCTTTCAGGTACAGCTTTCTTTCCAACAATCCTAGTCCAGTTTAGCCTCATCTTAACTAATTATATCTTCAGTGATCCTGTTTACAAGTAAGGTTGCATTCATGAAACCAGGGGTTAGGACTTGACCACAACTTTTGGGGAAAAAAATTCAAACCATAACAAAAGCCATAAGAAAATGGGATAAGACTGATGAGGCCCAGGCCTCTGGTCACACAGCTGGTGGAGTGGAAGGCAGGCAGGATTTCAGCCTTGGTTTGAAAGAACCAAGGGTACCACTTTGTTATATTGCTCCTGCTGGGAATAAATTCAATAACAACAACAGTAATAATACTAAGCATAGGAGGAGGGATAAACATTACTGATGATTCACTCTGGGCCTTAAAACATGATCTTATTTAATCCAGTTGGCATCTTTATGAGATAGGCTCTATTATTATCCCTCATTTACAGATGAGGAAATTGAAGCCCTGAACCTTTAAGCAACTTATTCAAGGTCACCAAGGCAGGATATGAGCCTGGGCAGTGTCACAACAGAGCCTGTGATGTGTTAACTGCTAAGCGGCTACGTAACATTATTTGAGGAAATGCAGAGTGAGGTGCCCAGGGCACCCAGTGGGGCTCCATGGGCCAGAGCTTAATGGGAAGCTGCTCCAACCCCCTCACTTTGCTAAGCTCCTGCCTTGGACAGCATCTTTCTCTCTCTCCATTGTGGCTGCTTCATATTGTGTCCCTAACCTGGGCAAGGGGTGGGTATCCATCCACCCAGACCCTCTGCAACTTGGGTCTGCTGTGACTTCTCCCCTTTGCCTCCAGGGTCTTTGACATGTGCTCAAGTCAACCTGATGAAAATTCTCCAGGGCCTCTGGAGATCCCTGCCCCCTTGGTGAAGCCTGTCAGCTGGCCTATGTCCTTCCTCCCCTCCTGCTTTCTTCCCTCCCTGCCTGTTACAGTTTGCTAATGCTGCCCTTATGCAAAATACCAGAAATGGATTGGCTTTTATAAAGGGGGTTTATTTGGTTACAAAGTTACAGCCTTAAGGCCATAAAGTGTCCAAGGTAAGGCATCAACAGTCGGGTACGTTCACTGGAGAAAGGCCATTGGCATCCGGAAAACCTCTGTTCACTGCGACGGCACGTGGCTGGCGTCTGCTTGCTCCCAGGTTGTGTTTCAAAATGGCATTCTCCAAAATGTCAGTGTCAGCTTCCAACAACTGTCTTCAAAATGTGTCTCTCAGCTGCAGATAGCAGTGAACTCCTTCTATCTGAGCTCTTATAGGGCTCCAGTGAACTAATCAAGGCCCAGGATGAATGGGTGGGACCACACCTCCATGCAAATTATCTAATCAGCGTTACCACCTATAGTTGGGTGGGTCACATCTCCAAGGAAACAACCTAACCCAAAGGTTCCAACCTAATCAACATTAATATGTCTGTCCCTACAAGACTGCATTTGAGAATATGGCTTTTTCTGAGGGACATAATATATACAAACTGGCACACTGCCTCCCTCACCCTCTCCATAAATATTTATTTAATGTAGTGAGCCTGGAGCAGGAAGGACCAATCCAGAGTTCTACAGGAGGCACGCCCCCTCTCCCTGAGTTTCTAGGTGCACCTCCAGAGCCCAGCAGGTGCTGGAGGGGCCATCTTGGTGTCACTCTCCAGCCACCATCCCCACAACACCCCTGTTCAGATGACCCCAGAGCAGATACTCCAGGACCCTGGTTCTCAGCCCACAGGCCAAACACCCTGATAACTGTTATCTCTTTTCTGCTTTCTACTGTTGCCTGTCATCATCCCAGCAATCCTAAGACGTAGCTATGATTATCTCCTCAGCATGCCGATGAGAAAACTAAGGAGTGATGTAAGATCTTCAAAGTCGCTCAGCAAGTAGGCGGCGGTGCCAAGATCCAAAGCAAGATCGGGGCTCTTTTCTGCTGCACCCTCTCCCTACCTGGGGTTCCACAGGGACTCCTTGGCAGGAGCAGCACAGCAGAGAAGAAGAGACTGGGTCTGGGGGTCAGGAGACCCAGGAACTAGCCCCAGCTGCTGCCTTCTCACAGGGAACCTTGTGGAGTCCTACCCTTCTCGGAGCTCCATGCTGCCATCTATAAGAAGGATTTCGGGCTGGAGAATATTAACAACAACACTGTTAGCGGCCCCCTTTTCCTAAGTGTTTATGCGGTACTGGGTACTCAGCTAGGTGGGTTGGACTGGTTTGACGCTGAGTTCGAACCTTGGCTCCACATCTTACTCGGACATGACCTTGTACCAGTTGCTTAAATTACTTAGTTTCCTCTTCTGTTTGTGGACAATAATGTTACCTACTTCAGAGTTGCCCCAGGATTTAGTGAATATAGATTAAAAGCACTTAGAGTGCCATTTGGCACACAGTAAACCATAGATTTTGCTTTTGTTGTTGCTGTCTTTACTACTTTTGCCTTAATTATCTCATTTAATCCTCCCAGAAGCCCTCTGAAGTAGACTAGGATCTCAATTTTGCAAGTAAGGAGATTGAGCCTTAGCGAAGCTAATTAATTGATGAATTAACCCAGCCAAGAAAGTATTGGTTGAGATTGGTGCTGAGATTTGCCTGACTCCAACGTTTGGGTTCTCACCCACTGCTATACATTCTACTGAGCATTTCTTAATTGGGGCTGACATTTGAGGTCAGATAACTCTTTCTTTGGAGTGGGGGAGTGGGGGCTGTCCTGTGCACTGTAGGATGTCTAGCAGCATACCTGGTCTCTGCCCACTAGATGCCAGTAGTGCCACTGCCCCAGCTGTGACAACCAAAAATGCCTCCAGACATTGAAAAATTGCCCTCAGTTAAGAAGACTGCACCAGATACCCTCCAAGTCCATTTGGGCTCTAACATTCCAAAGTTCTATTTCTATTAGAACTTCTACCCATTGCCATTGTCAAGAAGAGTAGAGATTGGTGGTGCTGTTTCTAACAGGGAACAGACAAAACCTAGTGGAAACCTTCCTGGGGCTTGCCAACCTCCTCCTCACAGGGTGCTAGCCAACTAGTCCATCTGGCACCTTCGTACTAATTAGAGAAAAGTGCACCCTCTAGGCAGACAAATTACTGCATTGCATCAATTCCTAGATGCATTTTTTTCCACTTTTTTACATCGTTGACATTGGCATGTGTCTTACAATCAGTGGCATATCAGGATTTGATTGGCAGCATTTTGTCCTTCTTAGATTACGTAAAATAATGGTGCATCTTACAATCAATAGCATCCTAAATTTGATGATACGCAATCTGCAAAGGAGTCCTGTCTGACTAATTTGTGTCCCGTCGAAAAAGCTACCACTTCTAACCGGAAGCAGCCCCAAGGGGCATGGCTTGAAAAGTAGACAGAGTACTGGTGTGAAGAAAAAGATGCCCCTTCCTCCAGGCAGATGCAGCCCAGGACTTGGGGAGCACAGCACAGGCGGCTCAATTTCAACCCAGGTGCACTTGTGCAGTGCACAACCTCACAGCAGTACATGGTGGCTCTATTGTCCCCCATTGTGGTGTAGAATTGTGTACTCCAACAAACAGAAATCCTTAGTCTTAGCCCATATTTCTGTGGGTGTGAACCCATTGTAACTAGGACCTCTTGCAGATGTTATTTTTAGTTGAGGAGTAGCAATCTGAACCAGGGTAGGTCTTAACTTGGATTACTAGAGGCCTTATAAAGAGGACCTAGAAGTCACAGAAAAGAGAAAGGAGAGGACCTCTCCATGTGACGGGAGGCAGAGATGAGCCAAGGAACTCCACGGATTGTTGGCAGTCAGCACCAAAATGCTGCTTTGGGGAGAAAGCATCGCCTTAATGACACATTGATTTTGAACTTCTTCTAGCCTCAAAACCGAGCTAATAAATTCCTTTTGTTTAAACCAGCCCCCCACTGTGTGGACTCTGTCATAGCAGTCTGGCAAACAAAGACACCCATGATTCTCTGACCAACTGCTCAGCCCCAGAGACTAAAAATTAAAATTTGATCAGACACCACTGAATATCACACAGCTTCTCAGAGCCAGAAATAATTTCAAGCTACAAGTTTTTGAAACAGATTACAATTATTTTTCAAACCCCAACACAACAAGTTGTCTTACTGACTAGGAGTGCCAACCAATTACCTATAGCTGAAAGGCGAACGAATAAACATCCAAGATATGATATTCTTTTCTAAAAAAAAAAGGGGGGGGGGGAATGCTCCCTCAACAGGAAATAAATGTAGCAAAATATCTATTAATATTGTTCCCTGAAGAAGAATGAGGTAGTGTAAAACTGGGAAGGGCAAAAGCTATGCATCTTTCTCTGTCTTCATAAAATACAGCCTTCCTTAAAATTGCTGTGATTATTAGTGAAGCCAAAGCTTCTCTCTTTTTTCCTTCTTTGATGACTGTTTATGCCTTAATGTGCTTTAAATGTGTAATAAAAATATAATGAAAAACATACATTTATCCAACGAGGCTGCAACAACATATGCTATGAAGCCCAAATCCTATAAAGTTGCATTTTAAGGCATTTTGTAAACCTGTTCTTTCTACTTATAGCTGCCCTACAATACTGGCCAGAATTCAATGCTTTTCTGTCTTACATCCATTTCCCAAAAAATTACTAAGCTTGAATTTCCAATTCTCATTCTTGTTCCTTCCCTTTGCTTCCATCCTACGTCCCACACTTCTCCTTTTCTTCCCAACCTCTCCGCCGATATTCGAACACAAAGAAGTTTCATGCTAGGGATTGTGAGAAAATCCATTCAGAAAGCACATAACCAGGCTCCTCTAACCAAAAACAACCTTTTCTATTAAAAACACTAATCAATGGTATTAGATCAGGGGTCAGCAAACTACAGTCCCTGGGTCAAATCTAGCCCTACCCTGTTTGGGCTACCAAGGCAGAGCTGAGCAGTACCGGCAAAGACTCCAAAGCCTATTTGGTCCTTTATAGGAAAATTTTGCTCACCCCCAGGTGAAAGTCATATCTCCAGACTTAGAATGCCTGGCTTCACATCCCAGCTCTATGCTTCACTGCTCTGAGCTTTAGGGCAATTTAATTACACTATCTATGCTTCGATTTCCTCCAAGTAAAATGGGGATAATGAAAAGAACCTACATCATGGGGATGTTGTGAAAATTGTATGCACTCGAGTGTCAGGGACTGTCACTAGTCTGCCCTGCATCCTCCGCTACTTGGCTCACTCACTGTCCCCTGCCTTTTCTCCCAGAGTGATGGAAAGATTCCTCTGCCATTCCATGTCTTCCCTTCCTGACCTCTCCATGTCTTTTCAATCTGCTGCCAGGTCTTATATCTTTGCCACTCCACTGAGACCACTCTCATTTGCATCTCCAGTGCCCTTCACTTGGCCAAATCCTACCACTTCTCCAATCTTTCTTCTCCTCCACTTTTCAGTTGCGTCTGATACCATGGACCACGTGCTTCCTTGGAATGGACTTTCCTCCCTGGGAATATCCATCCAGCAGTGTTGACTGACTGCTGTAGTTGCTCTAAATTCTCATGCTTTAGAGAAAAGTAGTTCTTTTCCCTGTGCTCACCCCAGCATTAAAACCATGTTGAGATCCCCAGGGATAGCAGCTAGTGTCCACCCACGATTGTCCTCAATATGGTCACCAGTCAAACTCTGACACGTGCTTTCATGAGACAAGGGCCTTTGATTATCCTATTCTGATGATGAACAATAACTTTTCTTCCTTGAAAACAATTATCCTAGTTTGAGTTCTCCACAAAGAAGATGGGAATGTGAGATAATCTTGGAAAATATTGGAAGGGGAGGGGAGTAAAACAGAGGAAGGAAGAAAACCAACAGAGGGTGTGTAATCAAGCAAATTACAACTGTGCACAACTGGAGCTCCATTCCTATATGAATCTCTGGAACTCAGCCAAGAACACACATCTCCAAGTCTTCCCACCTGAGGGGCCAGGGAACACACACACTGAGGATTTATCCGCCAATTCCGATAAGCCATTGGTTGGGGAATGCTCCCTAAGGTATTAATTCTCTGGCACTAGCAGCCTCCCAGGCAGGCAGCCTCTGACAGAGAGAGTCCTGGGCAGAAAGGCAGTGATGGCAACCGGAAGTGAGGTCAGAGCTCATCAGAATGTTAGAAAGGCACCTACAGTATCAGATACAACACTGTGTCCAAAAATCACCCCAGTGGAAGAAGGGGATGGGATTCCACCAGTTGCTGAGTTCCAATTATGCATTCCAGAACTGGGGAAATAACTACAGGATGGCTCCAGGGATCCACTGGCCCCACTGTGTGACGGACCAGAGCTAAAGCTCCGTTATCAACAAACCTCCATCAGCCCTAACTCTGACTGGCGGACCACAGTGACATTGTGAGTCTCCTAGAATTGGCGTCAGTTCAGAGCCCGGGTCTAGTAATCCCCAAGAAGTCTGATTATTTCCTTTTCCCCAATGTACATTCACCCTGGAAAAAGGCCATAGGTCACTTTAGGGAAGACTGGGAGGAAGATTAACAATATAAACTTTTGGCAGTGTAGAAAGATCCTTCCTTCAAGGGGTTCTGAGTCTGTAAACTGTCTCAAGTCTTGGAATTGTTGATTGAGGGGCTGTAACTCTTTGTTTTGGTGATTCAAGTTAAACTTCAGTAACTCAACCTGGAATTCTTATGCTAATTCAGATCAAGCAAGAATTTAGTAGACTTCCCATCCATTTTGCTAGTAGGTACCCCAAGATCAACTAGCCAACACCTTAGGCCTCTGTTTACTATTACTACTTTGACTCTGCTGTCCATTACTGTGACTCTGCTGTTTACTATTCTGATTACTACTTTGACTCTGCTACCCACCTTTTCTTTTGTGATTAAGTGCCATCACTTGGCCACTTGGAGATCTAATTATCTCCACTGCGTTCAAGGATCCCAATTCAATAGCAGCATTTCCACTGAAATTTCTGACCTACAGAAAAGGGAGACCAAGGATCTCCTCAAGGGCTCCCCTTACAAATTTTTCAGTTATTCTGAAAGGTGTATGCTCTGTACACTCCCAGGATGGAGCAAGAGGCCCTACATGATACATGCGCTCTAACATTCCAATCTCTCTAAGCCTTTGGATACCTTAATCCACATTATTCCGTAAAATTTGGCATCCTCAGCTTCATTTAATATAGGCCACCTTTTGGTCTATGTTTCAACCAAGCAAGCAAACTGTTAGAGCTCTAAATAATCACTTGAGCTATAAAATTGAACACAAAATCTCTGCTTGGTAGGCCGATATCAACAAATTAAGCCTGATCCAACTTTATGTTCCCTCCACCATTATCCCACACCCTTAATTTGCTAGATTTGCTAGATTTCTGTCTGTATAAATGGGGAAAAGCATGCAGTTCTTTTGGAGTATAGCACAACCTCTTCATGGGCCACACTTTATACCTCATCTTTTACGACCTGTTGAGACTTCAGTTTAGTTATACATCTGGAAGAAAAGAGGGGTGACGGGTTGGTTCAAGAGGAGACTCAGCAGTCTTGTAAGGGAATATCTCAGGGGAGCCCAGTAGAGCTTCCACAGGCAAAGCGGATTAATCTCCTCAGACAGAGATGGAAGGGATGCTTCTACTAGCAAAGAGACGCAGCAGAATTTAGAAGTCTGACGTCTCCAGCTTCATCGGGGTCTGCCTATTATGTCCCTACTCCAATTTTCAGGATCCCGTTCCTTCCCCATCAATGCCCTCACTTTACCAGAAGATACCCTGCAAGGTTGGGAAGTCAATTTGCTTTGTAATTCAGCCACTGGCACAATAAGACTCTGGGGTTTTGTTTTCAGAAACCTCAGTCCTGCAGCTACAGGGCCTGAGGGTTTCTTTCAGGGAACACATGGAAGCTTTCTAATCATTTACATGGAGTTGATCTGGGAATGTGAAGCCCTGAGATCCTCTGTTTCTTTTCCCAGTTTCCCCAGCTCAGTTAGGAGCAACCAGCCAATCTCATTGTACTCATTAGTTTGGCTGAAATGTTCTGTTATCCCACGCATGGTCCTCCAAAAGCTTATGTTTTGTAATTATTTGATTAGGAGTATCTAACGGTGAGGAAGTTTGGGATTTTATGTAGAAATTTAAATGTACTTGTTAAATAAAGTTGCCATGTGGCTGTTAGGAAACAGTTGCCTTAACCAAAGGCAAGTGAAAATGTTTGAATTTGGAATACAAAATTCAATAAAAATGCTCTGTGATATTTAAAATACAAGCAGCTTCAAGGTATAATTAATGTTACTAGGCTGTCAGTCAAGCTCTGCTTTCATTTCATTTGTACTAGAAGAAAGTGCCCCCTTTTCTCAGCACTGAAGATACATCATTTCTCCTCACTAGGACTACACAGCAAAACTATCCTTTGTGGTGACATACCAGGTTTTTAACACATTTATTTTTCCTTATGTAGACATAACACATTTTTAAGTTAGGTTGTCCTATATTTTACAATGTGATAAATGAAAGACAAAAATATTCTGACATTAAGCTATTTCAAATTTATTCATTTGCTACCATTTGCTGATGCATTCATTCATTCAACAATTAGTTCTTGAAGAGTTACCATATATGAGCTGCTGTGTTGGTTGTTAAAGGCAGGAGGGGGTGTTACAATTTAATAAGCCATAACCTCTGCCTTTAGGGAGTTTAAAGTGTAATTGTGTTGCAGCAGTCATTTGTTGTTTGAGGTCTGCCCACCTTTTTAGTGGTGGCACGCTGATCTCTTTTGAGCAAACTATCACCTCCCTTTCTCATTACCTATGGTTCCCTCCCCAATTCTAATATTGGAGCATATGTGATCCAGGCTGGTCAATCAGCTCACTGAATCGTCCAAGACACGGTGAGTAGATCAGAGATGACCAGATGAACTAAGTTTGTCCTATCAGAACATGACTCCTGTGGGACCTTCCAGGAAAAGAAGCTTTTTCCTTTTTCTGTTCAACTTGAACTGGAACTGATTTAGGCTGGAGCTCCTGCAGCCATCTTGCTCCCATGAGAGAAGATACTATCTGAGAATGCAGCTAAAACAGAAGAAGCGATACTGTATAAATTGGAAAAATCATGTAGTTCTTTTGGATATAGCACCCCTCCTCATGGGCCACACTTTGTACCTCATCTTTTAGGACCTTTTGGGACTTCAGTCTAGTTATACATCTGGAAGAAAAGAGGGGTGATGGGATGGTTCAAGAGGAGACTCAGCAGTCTCTCTCCCTGAATGTTTTGAAAATCAGGCCCAGTAATTCTCCTTTTATGAATAGGCCATCTTGGGCTAGGTTTTCTGACAAACAGAAAGAGGCTTAACCAACCCAAGATGAAGTAAGATGGTTTTAACTGATGAGAAATTTCAGATGTCTGTCAATTCCATGAGAAAACAATGTAAAGTAGCCACTGAGAGATCACTTAGGATGTACAGACAGAAATATAGAGTATAGAACCATAGAGATGTGGTTTTTTATCTTGATCTTGGCTGGTCAGACCACATGTAGAAAATTTACCAATTCTACATGCATCAGGAGTCAAATGGAAGGGGTTTGTTTGGCAGAAAAAAAAATCACATTTGTTCAAAACACCTACAGTGAACACTGGAAATCAGAAGGGGGCACATCTGTAGCCACGGTCATCCAGGTGACACCTCAGAATCACTCACATCCTAGACCCAGGGACTTCTTGAGATCAAGCTATGAACAGGCTGTTGTAGCTAAGACTCAGGCCCAAGCTGAACTGGCCTCACAGGGCTGGATAGAGAGAAGCTTGCATTCATACATGCCAAATACATTCATGGCACTCCTTCTGAGTCAGGCTCTGCCTTGGTGCTGGAGATGCAGAGGTGAAAGAAACTCAGGTCCTTCAAAGCCTGAAGGAGGCTGTAGTCAGGCAGGGTAGACATGCTTGAAACTGTTAACAAAAATATGATGGATAGAACATCCAGTCTACACAAGGAGAAGGATATTCAGGAAAGGCCACCAGATTCTTCTCTGATTTTCAAGGGACTTGTTCTGGGCCTGGTACTACTAAATCTGGATAGATTGATGGTGGATAATAGATGGGAGGGTGGGTGGATAGATGAGTGACTGGGTAGATGGATGGATGGACAGACAGATGGGTAGACAGGTAGATGGACAGACAGGTGGGTGGAAGGGTGGGTTGGACGGTGCTTAGGTAGATGGATGGAGTACATATTGTTGATGCTAATGATATGGAACGACAATTGTTAACCTATTAGAGTTATCAATCTTTCCCCTCCCCCTGATAGCTAGTGAAAATATTAGTTACTCTTCAGTGCTTTCCCTTTTTACAACCTGCAAGAAGGATAGCCACAAAGCTTCTTCCCTGTCTTGGGGATCAGAGCCAAAGTCAAGAAGACAGGAAGGAAAGAAGGAAGGAAGGAGGGAGGGTGGGGGGGAAGGGAGGGAGGGAGGGAGAAAGAAGAAAAACACCTACATGTTGATTCTTATAAGAAAATGTTGAGTGTTAATGATGAACTGCAGCACCCCTCCCCCTTCCCTTGTACCATGAGGGGGAGGAGGCAGGACAGCTAGAAGGACAAAGAAAGCTCTTTGTGGGTATAAAGATTAGTAGCCCCAAAATGTTGCTGGAAACCACAGAGGACTAGGATATCCCCCATGTTCGACATGAGGTACAAGCTGAGATCAGAATCCCTGTTTGGATTGTGCTCTTCTGAAAGTAACCTGTAGCAAAGACAATTAGCCCTCACCAAACCCTTGTGTTTTCCAGCCTTCGCTGAACTTAGGGCTCAGACCCCATGTGACTAGTTCTTTTCAAGGAACTGTAAACAGAAATGGCATATGTCACTTCTGGACTGATACAATTAACTGCTGGCGTGCCCTGTCCAACTCCCCCTTCCCTCTCTGGTGATCTATGAATCACAGATTCTAGATACCATGGTTAACAAGATGAAAGAGGCTGCCAGAGTAAGAAAAAAGGCATTGATGTGTTACACCAGTGTGATATTCAGGTTTATTTGTTATTGCACCACAGCTTAGCATTATTCTGACCAACACATAATAACACTCTGATCCTGAACTACATTAAGGTACATGATGGGGGTGCCAAGTGGATTTTAAAAAAAGATTCATGCTCATTGCCATATTTCCTTGCATTCCTATTTGATTCCACCATTCCTTGCCTCTAAAATACACAAAGATTCATACACTGCTCTATTTTTACGTCTATATTTCAAAAAATATATAGGTTTAGATCTTACTTCTAATACTAATGCAAGCCAGAAATTGCAAAGAAAAAATACTGGCACTGTTTAATCTCTCCTTATCTATCCAAATCAACCATTTGTTTTGCTTACAGACACTGTGTTAGATGATGGTATGTTTTAAACATGCTTTTTTGGAGCAACAAAACACAAAAGCAATAACAGCGGACACAGCTGATGTTACATTTATGTATGTGTAGGAAAGTAGGATAAAGTTTAGTATCCTGTTTTCAAGATACTCCATTTAATTCCACAGAATACTTATAAAGGTGGCTTGTAAGATAGATCAATTTTATTTCAGTAGCTTCAGGGGTAAATTTTAACTACCCTCTCATTTTTTCCATTAAAAAAGGATGTAGAAAAAATTAGGAAACTTCATTTTTTTCAACCCTCTAGCATAAGTATTAAGGACAGTCAGAAACAAAAAGAAAGAAAAAAAGAAAAAGCTTTAGGCTATTATATTGTTACACTTTATCAATACAGTCCCATAAAATTTTTATGTGACATCTCAAGATGTGATAAAAAGAAGTCATAAGTTTAAAATAAAATTGTCCCTCTAGTTCCCCTCTAATCAGTCTACTTCTGAAGCAGTGGCAAATATTATACCTGAATTTTGAAGGAAAATAGACGCAGGCTCAAAGGAAAAAGGCAAAGAATAAAAAAACATATTATATATTAAACAGCACCATAACTCAGTAAAGTAGCCTCAAGGTCTAC
This sequence comes from Choloepus didactylus, assembly GCF_015220235.1. NCBI lineage: Eukaryota > Metazoa > Chordata > Mammalia > Pilosa > Megalonychidae > Choloepus > Choloepus didactylus. Next base: position 238,302,371 of record NC_051307.1, read on the forward strand.
AGAAAGATGGCACAGCATTAATCTCATATCAGATATAGTAAAGTCGTAATCATTTTTCTAATCCCTTCACTCATTCACTCATGCATGCACCCCTCCACCTGTCATTTATGTAACCCTCCATTCTTCTGTCCGTCCCCCATCCATGCATCCATTCATTTTGTCCAACATTCTCTTAGCCTATGAAATGCAAAGTGCTACCCTCAAAAAATTGTTTAACCTATCATGTAACTTTAGAGCAAAGCAGATAGCGATACAATACGAGGTACCAAATAGTGCTGAGAGCTGAGAAGAAGGGTGCAATCTCACAGTGGACATCGAAAAGCCTTCCTAGAAGACAAGACAGAAGGTGACAGTAAAGTCACAGCAGCACCCAACTCGGTGCTTTGCAGAAGAGGCTGGAGCAGAAAGCAGTATTCACAATGAGTTGCTACCCAATTCAAAGCAGGTTTTTTAGCTGCTAATGACACATATAACAACTTCTGCAAACCACTCCTGGAAATTTCGTTCAGTCACTAAAAGCAATAGAAAGCATTTGACTATTAACTCAAAAAAAAAAGAAAGAAAAAAGGAATAAACCAAAATAAGATGCAGATCAAGGTGTCAGTTTGTTTTTTTAAAAACTTTTTAAGCAGAAAGTTCCACAATGCCCTTCCAAGTGGGGCCTGCAATCAAAATGTCATCAGCTTGCCTCCTCCTGTTTTTCCAATCTCTCAGAAAAATTGCTGCTTTTAAAAAAGAATCACAAAAAAAAAAAAAAAACAGGCAGAACATTTTGACATTATTTCTATGCCGCTGTCCAAAAATGTGGCATTTGGGTAATGTCAGCATTCAGGTATCACTCACATTGGATGCTGTGATTTAAAACAAAACAAAACAAAACAAAACAAAACCCTCAGGGTCTTGCTTTTCTAATGACAGCTCAGGTTATCTCCCCACCCCCACCCTATATCAACCCAACCACCACCACCCCCTGTCAAAAAAAAAAGCCATTAAAAAATCCCCTACCAATGGGTATCTAAAAATGATACTGAGCAGTACCTCTAGAGCCCACTCATGGGATTGCTGTTTGGGACTGTGCTTCGTTACTATTGGGGCAGCCCGATTTTGTCTTCTCTTTTCCACTTCTCTTTTCTTTAACTCCATGGAGATTCTGAGCTGGGAATTCTCTTTACAAGAGTGGTAGGCTCAGCCCCTATTTTCCCAGCTGCAACATTATTTAACCAAGAAAGCTAATCAACTGTGGAGTTCATAATGGATGTCAGTAACATTTCCTGTGTTATGACTGATGACTATAACTTTGGACTTAAAGCCTTTGTTTAAAATCAAATGACAATAGAATTCCGATTAATACCATATATATTTTTCAAAGCTGCATTATGGGGGCTAATGAAAGTAGTTCTCTCCCAGCAGTTGTACCACACTGGCGGTACAGGAGCCGATTTCAGGCAGAGCCTGGATGATTTTAATTAGAATAACTATATATATTTTAGCATGCATTAATGTGAATCTTCTACTTATCACAACTGATACTAGTTTTGCATGAGTGAGAATGATAAAAACTTTCTTTTTTGTAAAAATTTAGATAAAAATGAGTCCTGCGTGTAAGTATTTTGAATAAATATCTACTCATTCCCCTTGTGCCCCTCCCCCCAAAAAGCCCATTTATTGAATCCCCTTTCTCCTATCTAGATCTTTTTCCAACTTTTCAATCTATTCTCTCCCTTAAAATAAAAGTTATTAAAATGCAGATTACCCATAGGCAAGCTTCTCCAGAGACCATCCCCTTGCCTCTAGGCATGAAGTGAAACAAGTGACTGTACGGACGCTCCCCATTGAATTTTCTTTCCTAGCACTGGTCCAAGCTGCCTACCTAGTGCTGAATCCAATAGGTACATGCTTCATTAACAGCGTCTTCTTTTTTCCACTCCTATTTTTCCTTTCTTTTTTGATTTATCAACAACTCTTAGTAATAATCTCAGAAGAACATCTTGATGGATTGTAACCGTTAAAGGACTTTCTCCACAGAGAAATGTACTTGAAATGTTCATCAAATGGAGGGGGGGGGGGCACAGCGGAGTCCTTAGCAGTTATAATAGGAAAAACTAATAAGATGAAAAGCATTCATTTCAACTCAATGGGGAAAGAGTTTTTTTTTTTTTTTTAATTATTAAGTTCTTAAGACAACAAAACCACATTATTGCACTATAAAATTGAGCAAAATGCAGAAAGATCTTCTGCATAATAACAAGTAACCATATTATCTTGATTTTTAAAAATCTTCTTTTAGCCCCCAGCTACACTCATCTTCTGAGAATACAGGAATCTCAGCATTTATCCATTTCTGTGAATCCGTGTTTCCATTTGCTTTACTTAAATTTCTTATCAATATGCCCTATAACCTGTTTAGCATGGGGTCCAATTCTTTGGAGTATGAAGGTGAACTGATGTCCTTTTTCCCAGGAATTTGCCACCAACTGTCCCGTGAAGAATCTCAGTTGCTCCCTGGGTTGAAGTCCCCTTAATGAATTCTCAGTCAGATTGTGTAACTTGTTTGTCACTTTTGGTTACTAAGACAGTCTAGGTTGGTCCTTGACGGCTCAGTCGTGTCTGTTTCAAAGCATCAATGTCATATTCAATTCAGAGCTAGCCTCCTTCCCTCCCTCCCTGAAACAGGATAACATGGCAGAGAAGGGACCCCGGAAAGGGGTAGGCAGTGTCTGCTCTTTCTTTCACATCCCTCCTATCTTCTTGACTGGTGGTGAGGTGGAGAAGAAGGAGAGGGAAACAGACATCTCTTTTGTAACCACCCCTTGATGGGGCTGAATCTTCTCCTTGGCTGGTCATAACCACTGATCTAATTCTTTGACTGTGGGTGTGAAGAGCATGAGTTGGCCCACAAATAAAGCCTCAACTCCTCAGCATGATATTCAAGGTATCTGATTAAAAACTCTCTTTCTAACTTCAACTCCTACACTTCATTCCAGGGGCGCCATGCTCCAGCTCTATGACATCTTTACCAGCTTGCCAAACATGACATGCGCTTTCTGCTTCAAGGCTTGCCAGTGCTTCCCTGTCCCCAAATAAGATTGCCCTTCCCCTTCTTCTCAACACTATAAACTCTCATTTACCCTCTCTGCTGGTTTGTACATATTATGTCCCCCAGAAAAAGCCATATTCCTTAATGTAATCTTGCGGGGACAGACGTATTAGTGTTGGTTGGGTTGGAACCTATTGATTGAGTGTTTCCATGGAGATGTGACTCAATCAGCTACTGGCAAGACCTTTGATTGGGTAACTTCCATGGAGGTGTTATCCCATCCATTCAGGGTGTGTCTGAATTGAATCACTGGAGCCATATAAAAGAGCTGACAAACAGAAGGAACTCGGAGCAGCTAAGAGTGACATTTTGGAGACAGCTGCAGCTAAGAGAGGACAAAATACCCCAAAAGCAACATTTTGGAGAACACCATTTTGAAACTCAACCTGGGAGCAAGTGAATACCAGCCACATGCCTTCCCAGCTAACAGAGGTTTTCCGGATGCCAATGGCCATCCTTCAATGAAGGTACCCTGTTGTTGATGCCTTACCTTGGACACTTTATGTTCTTAACACTGTAACTTTGTAACCAAATAAACCCCCTTTATAAAAGCCAATCTATTTCTGGTATTTTGCATAACAGCAGCATTAGCAAACTGGAACACCCTCCCAGGAAGTCTTGAGATTCCCTGGTCACCAGACAGATGGGGCTGAGGATTCTAGTTCTCTAGAATTCTGAAACAGACAATTCTATAGCTACAAAGATCTAAGACCAGGAGAAAAAAAATCCAATTTTTTTAACCTCACTCAGACATATAGGTGATATTTCCCCTCCACTTTCAGTACTATCTATAATGCTGTTATAAATCTTCTAAAACTAAAAGTCAATTTCAAAATAACAATAAGTCATATAAAAAGGGCCATTGAAAACATTCAGTATTTCCTTCACAAGTCCAATTATTACTCCCACATAAATGATGCTGTTTTCTTAAAACAAATAAATTATTAAAATTACTGAGCAAAATAAAACCCTGATTGTTTCACTGAATGATTCTTTCTAAAGAAAACACACACACACATGCACACACACAGCTGAACTCCATCAAAACAGCTCTTATATGTCAATTTGCACATAGTCTTCTGAGGTAAATAATGGAAGCTGAGGCTTCACACCAAAAGTAACAAAGTACGATAACCAGATGATGTTAAAACACCCTATTCTCTGTGCCAAAGAATAAAGCAGGAGAAAAAAGATCCAAAATTTGCATGTAAAAATCAATGGCCCCTTTACCAGATGGAGAAGATTTATAATTGGTTTTCTGGTAGTTTTCTGTTGTGTTATTTATCTCCCCTAAAATAGGGGAGGTATAATAAACTAAAATAAACTGGGTTATAAGAATAATCTAAAAGTTCAGGGAGAAAATTCACGTTAAAGTATTTCTATTTCTTTTCTGAGATGACCTTTGTTTAAGGTTTCCTTATGCTACATTCAGGGGAAGAGACAAAAATTGCAAATCATTTTTGGCTTTTGCCTTCCTTAGAAGGCATAATGAACTTCTTTTTGATAATGGACTCAAGAGAGGCAACTAGGCTGAACTCATCTGAGAAATGGTACATGAGCAAGGTAACTGGTCAACCTCACCCCATCAAACTTCATCAATGTGTTGGTGAGACCCAGGTCCCAAGCAGAGCAGAGCCCAGCATGCACAACTAGATAAATCTCTGTTCTCCAGCTATCAAGTTTTCCCTGCAGTGCAACTGGGAAAATGCAGTACAAATTCTACCATCGAGGCCAAAAGCATCATAGATTTTTAAATTTCATTTAAAATTCAATTTTGTGTTTGAGACAAACAGAGTCTTTAGGGGAACATAATGGCTTGGTGGATCTATATGAAGCAGGCGAACGATGTAAGATAAACATTGGCTGTCACCAGCTTCCTGAAAATACTACAGATTTTTTTTTACCACCATCTGGGAAGTAAGTATAAGTCACATGGACCTTCACACTGACAAGGCCATGGAGAGTGTATTGAAAATCTTTTCTAAGACACTACACATAGAATTGTTGGGGAGAAATAACTCCAGGAAAATATTATGTGATCTCTTGAAATTGTGAGTTATATTCACAAATTGCTCATGCTGGCAAGTGGCTATTATATTAAAAGTGATAATAATAATAACAGACATAAGTCTTCCCTTGGATGGGAATTCTGATGGCTTGGAGGCAGGAGAGTGTCATCAGAGGTGGGATTTGAGGGACACTAGCTTGAGTACAAGTCTCAGCTCTGTAAATGTGTTACTTAAAGGAAAAAAAACATCACCACTTTCTTCAGTCTCAATTCTTCAATAGTAAAGTCAGATGAGAATTTGGGCTTTGCAAAATGTTGAAAGCTAATCAAGAAACACTTTGCTCAAAGGCAATCGTATGCAAAACGCATAATGTAAATGGATTTTTTAAAAATTAGGCTACTCTGTTTAAAGAGAAAAGGTTGGGTAGAGTCCCATTTACCATGGGGAAACCCTGGAGCTCTAAGGACCATGAACTGAAATACCCTGGACTAGAGTGGATGACTTTCACAACCCTTTTAGCCCCAGCACTCTAAATCTGGGCACTGGCAAACTACAACCAATGGACCAAATCTTACCCATTGCCTGTTTTTTTTAAAAAAAAAAAAAAAAAAAAAGTTTTATTGGAACACAGCCATACCCATTTGTTTACTTATCACTTTCACCTTATATGGACAGAGTTGAGTAGTTGTGACAAAGCCTTAAATATTTATTTTCTGGCCCTTGACAGAAGAAGTTCACCAATCCCTTTTCTAAATATTTGTAGCTTAGTACTTGGCACACAATAGGCTTTCCATCATCCTCCCCATTACCCTATCCTATATTTAAATAAAATGTGGTGCCAAGTTATTGGTTTGAAGACATCCCCAATAGGAAGTCAATCTAAAAATAAGGCATGGACAAAGAGAATAGAAAAGGTGGGTTAAAGTTTCAAATAATGTGAATCAGTCATGGTGACCATGTCATTGATAAATGAAGTAACGGTGTTACTTCCTTTCTAGTTAAGCATTGCCCCAGGGACCTTCAAAAAAAGAAATGAGAATCTTCGGGGACTTATGTTCCAAACTACTCACTGCCTCAGTTATTCCTGTTAGGCAATATGCAAGGGCTTTCTCCTAAACTCCTAGGTTAATTCTGGATTTTTAAATTTAAAAAACAAGTGAGGAATGGGAGAGTCTACAAAGAGAAAACCAGTGGTACTGTGTCGTTTAAGCAATTAAAAGTAGACAAAATAATCAATCTGGTCATTTGAAAGCAAAACTGTGAAAACCCAAAGATACAAAACCCAAATAAGATCCTAGTGAAAACAGCAGCCTGGGAGATTAGAGCTCATAATAAAGCAAACAGCAAGTACATTTCAATTTGTGCTTTACTAGTAGTCTCCTGACAAGGCGTCTCTCCATACCTGTCATTTTACGATGGAATCTACTGAGAGAGGGGAGAAATCCTATGTAAAACAGATATTTCTCGAGACTTCAACTATCTTACCATCTAGTCTCAAGATCTAGAGTTTTTAAAAGTGGAGTGGTGGGGTGATGTTTAACAGCTATTTTGATGTTATATAAGGTTAGTAAGAATCCTAAGGAAATATGTATCTTCTTTGTATACATAACTTCTTATAAATATGTATGCAGAATTAACAACCTTATCTTAGGTACATTTCCACAAACCCTGCATCTCTTTTTGGGCAGATTAGTAGTTATCTCTGAGCTCCTGTAATTATCAGGAGGACTAATTTAATGAACATGGTGACCGGCGTTCACATCCCTCTGGCAGGGTGTGTGCTGGGGCTTGCTGAGAACAAGGAAGGGGCAGCTTCACGGTCTCCTTACAAATAAAATTAACATCAGGGTATTTTGCCACCTCTGTTTGGTCACATTTCACACAATGAAAGTGAGATTGTCCTAGCTTCTCTGGGTTCACCAGCTGTTTTATCACCCAGCATATCCGTGAGCACCTTCAACAAGATGTCACTGTGTCAGCTGCTCACCTCTCTGTATAGCAAACCTTCTAGCCTAACACAACATCTGGCACATATTAGGTTCTACTCAGTCAATGTTTCTCGAGCTGACTTACACATGGCTTTCCTGGTATGACAAAGCCTGTGCAATTTAAATTCAGGCTGCCAGACTGAAATCATACAAGGCAGATGCCATATTTCTCTTCTATGTATCCCCAATGCCAAGCACAGGCCTAGCACACAGTAGGTGCTAAATGAGTGTTTGTGGAAGGAAGGAAAAAAGAAAGCAAAGACGGGAGGGAAGGAGGAAGGATGTGAAGAAAGATCTCCATTAGGAAGAGAAAATCCCATTTATTGACATGAAAGCACAATGAGTTCAAACAACCACATTAAGGATCTAAAGCAGGGGTCAGCAAACTTTTTCTGTAAAGGGCCAAATAACAAATATTTTAGGCTTTGCAGAGTATACATCTCTGTAAGAGCTACTCACTTCAGTTGTTGTAGGACAAAAACAGCCATAGACAATAGGTAAACAAATGAGCACAGCTGTGCTCCAATAAAACTTTATTTACAAAACCAGGTAGAGGGCCGGATTTGCTTGCCTGCCAGTTTTCTGACTCCTATATAAGTGAAAAAGGCAAAACAATAAAGGTTTTAAAAGAAAACATTACACGTAAATATTTGTATTACTTTGGCATAAGGAAATAATTTTTAAATAAGATTTTAAAAGCAAGTACCACTGAGGAAAAAAACATTGTACTGGATTACATTAGAACTAAGAATATGGGATACTGAATACAGCCATGAAACAAACCAGACTACAAATGCAACATGAATAAATCATACAACATAATATTGAGCAAAAGTAGCAACATAATTAAACTAAAACGGCAAGCTACAGGGTGAGCAGGAAATTTGTCACTGATATTACTAATAAAAGCCATGAATCCAGCATATATAAAAAACTCCTACAAATCAATAAAGAAAAAGACAAGCCAAATAGAAAAATGGACAAAAAATAATAAGTATTTCACCCAATAAAAGTATGTTCAAATTGTCAATGAACATGTGAAACTATGATCAACTCTATTAGTTGGTGTGCCAGTTTTGAATATATTGTGTCCCCCAAACATCATTATCTTTGATGCAATCTTGTGTGGGCAGATGTTATCAGTGCTGATTAGATTGGAATTCTTTGAGTGTTTCCATGGAGATGTGCCCCACCCAACTGTGGGTGATGACTCTGATGAGATATTTCCATGGAGGCGTGGCCCCATCCATTCAGGGTGGGCCTTGATCAGTGGAGCCATATAAATGAGCTGGCAAACAGAAGGAACTCAGTGCAGCTGTGAGTGACATTTTGAAGAGGAGCCACAGCCAAGAGGGACACTTTGAAGAAAAAGTACAGGAGCTGCAGATGAGAGACAGTTTGAAAAGGGCCATTGAAAGCAGACTCTAGCTCCGGAGAAGCTGAGAGAGGACAAATATCCCGAATGCAACTAAGAGTGACATTTTTGAGGAACTGCAGCCTAGAGAGGAACATCCTAGGAGAAAGCCATTTTGAAACCAGAACTTGGAGCAGATACCAGCCACGTGCCTTCCCAGCTAACAGAGGTTTCCCGGACACCATTGGCCATCCTCCAGGGAAGGTACCCGATTGCTGATGTGTTACCTTGGACACTTTACGGCCTTAAGACTGTAACTGTGTAACCATATAAACCCCCTTTTATAAAAGCCAAACCATTTCTGGTGTTTTTCATTCCAGCAGCATTAGCAAACTAGAACAGTTGGAAAATACAAATTAAAACCATAATGATGATAGACCACTGCACATCCATGAGAGTGGCAACAATTAAATTAAAAAGACTAATAATATCAAGTGTTGGAGAAGATGTAGACAAACAGAACTCTCTTACACTGCTGTAGGTGTGTGCATTGGTACAGTTGCTTTGGAAAACAGTTGTCATCATCTATTATGCTGAACATCTACACCTAGGTGATACCTAAGAGAAACACATGACCAGGGGTACCAAGACCCATATCCAATAATATGATTAGCAGCGTTATTTGCTGGAAATAATCCACATGCCATTAAAGGTGAAATGGATCAATATTCTACAATGGAATATTCTACAGCATTGACATGAACAAACCACAGCTACATGTACAACAAGAATGGAATTCACAAACCTAATAATGAGGGGAGAAAACCACCAGAAACAAAAGAACAAATTCAATATGACTCCATTTATACAAAGTTCAAATACAGGCAAAACAAAGACAGTGATTACCATAGAAGTTGGACCTCGGTCACCATTAGGGAGCAGAGAGGGGTCATGATTGACACAGGTGTGCTGGGGGCTTCTGCAGTCTGGCCCTTTGTTTCTTGACCTGTAATTATGTAAGTATTTGCTTAATAATAATTAATTCCGTTGTATATATATGTTTGTGCACTTTTTATGTTGGTGGTAATATTTCACAATAAAAACATGTTTCAATTATCTGAGGGTTGCCATCTGTGAAATGAGAGATTTTTAAATAAAAACAGCAACTTTCATAGGCCTTCTTTTTCTCTTCAATGCTACTGCTACATCTTACTGGATATGTCATCATAACTCATACTCAACATTGATAGTACTAACTACCACTTTTACTGAGGTCTGCTGTATACTCTGTGAGTCCCATGGAAGCAAAGATGACATCTGTCTTTTGGCTCTAGCAGCCCCAGTGTCTAGGATGGTGCTCAACACATCATAGGTGCTACAAGAGTATTTGTGGAGTGGATGAATGTCAAGTGGTGCACCATGGCATCTCTCATAGGTCTGCCTCCTTCCTTCAAGCAGGGTAAGCTTGTGACTATTTGGGCCAGTAGAATTTGTCATGAAAGCCTCCCACTCGGAAGCCAGCCACCATGCTGTGAGAAGCCTAAACCACACAGGACGCCAACCATGTGCTCCGACTGGGAGTCATCTCAAGTGACGAAACCTCCAGAATAGCACCCAGCTATTTGTGTCTTCCCTGGAGCAGAGACAAGCCTCTAGATTTAAACTTGAATCTGTCTGCCCTGAAGTCTGTGCATTGCCTGTTTGTCATGCTGCCTTTCTATTGGGGAGGAGGGACAATCACAACAAAATACCCCAGAAATGTGTGCGACAGAGATAAGAGATTTTCATGCCTGTGAAAATTGATATGGACCTCCGACACCAGAATCTCCACAAGAGGGTTTAATGTGGACTCTGCTACTAAATAATAACTGTGCAGCATGGGCAATGTGCCCAGGTCCCTCGTTTTCTCACATGCAAACTATCACCCAGGACACCTTAACGTATCATGAGATAATACCTGCTTGGGGCTACCATAGAGGGATTTTGTAAGGATAAAAGTGAGAGAATATTTAAAATGAAAATAATAATAATGCCATCATTCCTATTGGCTAGTTTCATGTATGTAAAATTCTAATGCTTGATTGGCACTTAGGGTTTTCAAAGTGTTTCTACAACATATCTTAGATGAAGGCATTATGTGAATTGTAAAGTATAATGACCGAAGGCATTCCTATTGACATACAGGGAGACAATAAAAGCTAAGGAGCATAAGTCTATTCCACCATGGAAGCTAAATGAGGGAAGAGAGGAAAGGAAGGATGGATAGGAGGGGATGGGGGAAAGCAACAGGAACGTGGTTTTCCTTCTTTGCATCCCAAGCATCAAGAAGAGGGTATAGAGTATTTGTAAATTTCTAAATTTAAATATATATATATATATATATATATATATATATGTATATATATATATATATATATATATATATATGTATATGGAAAACTCTTCCAAATATGGAAATATAATGGAAAAATTAAAATTCTGAAACTAGGAAAATAAAAACAATAAATAAAAGAACAGAGCTGGACATATATGTCTGCAATTTTCCAGAATGGTATCTGGATGTTCTCTTTCAAGCCTGCCACTGAAGCTTTCAAAAATCCCAGAACTGGTAGAAAGGGATGCTATCTCACAGTGCAAATTTTCCTCCAGACTCTGCTGCCTCCAGGTAAGAGCTCAGTAAAACTATTTAACATAGCCATGAGGAGGAAAACAATGAAAGTCTGTCAACACTTTTATGGTGGCAAATGTGGCTTTCCCCTTTAGGAGATAAACCCCTGTGATAAGATGCAAGTCTGGGGATCCTCTGAGGAAGCAAATCTCTTGCAAGGGAGTGGTAGGGACACTACTCAGTGGTCTCAATTCAAGGACTCTCTGCTTTTCTAAGGTGTCGGAGTTTAAAATGTGCTGCATGCAACTTGAAAGGTGAAATCACCGCCCTCCCCCCTACATGGGATCAGACACCCAGGGGAGTGAATCTCCCTGGCAACGTGGAATATGACTCCCGGGGAGGAATGTAGACCCAGCATCATGGGATGGAGAACATCTTCTTGACCAAAAGGGGGATGTGAAAGGAAATGAAATAAGCTTCAGTGGCAGAGAGATTCCAAAAGGAGCCGAGAGGTCACTCTGGTGGGCACTCTTACGCACACTTTAGACAACCCTTTTTAGGTTCTAATGAATTGGGGTAGCTGGTGCTAGATACCTGAAAGTATCAAACTACAACCCAGAACCCATGAATCTCAAAGACAATTGTATAAAAATGTAGCTTATGAGGGGTGACAATGGGATTGGGAAAGCCATATGGACCACACTCCCCTTTGTCCAGTGTATGGATGGATAAGTAGAAAAATAGGGGAAGGAAACAAACAAACAAACAGACAAAGGCATCCAGTGTTCTTTTTTACTTTAATTGCTCTTTTTCACTTTAATTATTATTCTTGTTATTTTTGTGTGTGTGCTAATGAAGGTGTCAGGGATTGATTTAGGTGATGAATGTACAACCATGTAATGGTACTGTGAACAATTGAATGTACGATTTGTTTTGTATGACTGCGTGGTATGTGAATATATCTCAATAAAATGAAGATTTTTTAAAAAATAGGAAAAAAAGTAAAAAATAAAATAAAATAAAATGTGCTGCATGACTTGATCTGATTCTATTGTTTCTTTCTTCCGCTATAGTGCATACAATGGAATAGACATGAGATCAAGAAAAAAGGAGACTAGAAATTCACTTTCTATCTCTGGAAAGAAATGGAAAGATAGACGATCATATTCTGAAGTGATTTCACTGCTCTCCAAGGAGCAAAATGCAATGAAAGATCCAAAGAGTAGGGTTACAGGCCATTTCCTTGCCCAGCTTTTGGGCTGATGTATTTTATTCTTTGAGCCTTTGACTGTATTCTGCTCCTGTCGGGGTGGAAAAAGTCACTTTAGAACCTGCTCTGCCATTTTCTGCTTTTTGTGGAGTCCAATGGATTGAGGGATTGGGCTGTCTTCAAAGGACAAAGGATTTCTTGGTTGTTTCTAAGATGTCATTTAGTTCTTCCTATGTCCTCACACCACGCTAAGTTTTCTGAATGACCTAGTGCCCAAAATATAGCTGGTGATCAAGAGATATTGGTTGTTCTACTAAATATTCACCCTGCTAGGCTCCCGGCTGAGGTTGATGAGGGGGTTTCTGCCATTGTGGAGCTCAGGATGGAATGGCAGTGGATGTAACACTAGGCTCAGAATGCAGACGCTTCAAGGCAGAAGGAAGAGTTAAGTCCTGTTCTAGTTTGCTAATGCTGCCAGAATGCAAAACACCAGAAATGGATCGGCTTTTATAAAGGCGGTTTATTTGGTTACAAAGTTAGAGTCTTAAGGCCATAAAGCGTCTAAGGGAAGTCATCAGCAATTGGGTACCTTCACTGGCGGATGGCCAATGGTGTCTGGAAAAGCTCTGTTAGCTGGGAAGGCACGTGGCTGGCATCTGCTCCAAAGTTCTGGTTTCAAAATGGCTTTCTCCCAGGACTTTCCTCTCTGGGGTGCAGTTCCTCAAAAATGTCACTCTTAGGTGCTCTTGGGGTGTTTGTCCTCTCTTAGCTTCTCCAGAGCAAGAGTCTGCTTTCAGTGGCCATCTTCAAACCGTCTCTCATCTGCAGCTACTCTCTCAGCTTTTGTGCATTCTTCAAAGTGTCCCTCTTGGTTGTACTGAGTTCCTTCTGTTTGTCAGCTCATTTATATGGCTCCAGTGATTTAATTTAGACCCACCCTGAATGGGTGGGGTAACACCTCCGTGGGAATTATCCCATCAGAGTCATCGCCCACAGTTGGGTGGGGTGCACCTCCATGCAAACAACCCAATCCAAACGTTCCAATTTAATCCCCACTAATAGGTCTGCCCCACAAGATTGCATCAAAGAATATGGCCTTTTCTGGGGGATACAATACATTCAAACCAGCACAAGTGTCAAAGTCATGCTCCCCACCACAACGTAGTTGCTGGGAGGCAGTTTCTCAGCCACAGATGGCCTTTCCAACCCCATTTGCAGCTACGTGGGGTAATGCTAACCAAAAGAATGGGGAAGAGTGATGTACATTTCTTCCTGGGCCATATAAACCTCCTGCATAATCCTCCTTGCTCTTTCTCTTTTCCCCTCCATTGTCTGAACGTCAATGCCTAGGTTAACTGTGGGATCCACAATTGAAGGTGGCAGAGCCTCTGTTACAGCGTGGGTCCCTCAATCACTCTAGGGAGCAGACAGTCTGCCCTCACTCCCTGCATTACCTCCCCACCATCACTGATTAGACTTTACACTAGTGAAAAAATAAACTTGTATTCTGTTAAGACACTGAGATTGGAAAGTTTCTGTTACCAATGCTAACATTCTACTAACTACAACATAACAGCTGCAAGTTCGTTCATGGGTGGGGAGAAAACTGACAGACAAATACACAAGATAATTCAAATTGCAATAATGCTATGAAGGAAACGCAAGCATTACCATGATGGGAAGTAATTGGGAAGCATCTCTGAGTAGATGGCAAATTGGCCCAAGACCTGAGGGATATAAAGGATAGTTGCGCAGATAGTTGGGGGAAGAGGATTGCAAATTGTGGGAACAGCAAATGCAAAGACCTGCATCGGGAAATGACTGAGCATATTCCAGGAACCAACCAAAGGGGTGTGTGCTATATGAGCTACACCAGGATATGAGGCATAAACCAAGACAGCCCCTGGCAAACCGGAATGTGTGGGTCACCCTGCCCAACACCTTCCCAACCACTGTTCCAAGTTCTGGCACAGGGTCCCTGAAACCCCAGAGCCTTACCCCCTTCCCAGAGCCCCACACTTCTGGCCGTGGCTGCCCTTGGTGTAGACTAACTGACCACTGAAGGAAGTTTTTTCAACAGCTGCAGCTGTTAGTATGATTTTAGAACCCTGCTTGGAATCATCTGTTTCAATCGGTGAAAATCTTAAAATTCTATTTTTTTAAAACTGGGAAAATTGCGGGTGACTTGAGTGTTCCCAAGAATCTTGACCTGAGGGCTTTTCAAATTCAAGAAACCAATAACACGCAAGTTGCTAAGTATTTCTTTAGCAAATAAATAAATAAGAGGCAGAGCAATAGCAATAACCTCACTATAGAGTATTTTCTCTAGTAGGGAATAGGAAATTGTTATTGTTGCAATTCGGGACCTGGAGACCACATTTCATATGAACTCTCCTGCCCTTACATGAAATATTGAATTAATTTCTGTTATCAATTGGAATATGTTGCTGTCTTATTCACTGTGAGTTAACCTGGGTGAAAATATTTGCTATTTTTCCTCCTTCAGATTCTCCAGTGTCAATAGCCTGGGGGATAAAATGTCTGATTTAGTTATAGAGAAAATCACTGTCTTTATTTGATGTCTGTTTTTTTCCAAGGGGACAAGAAAAACATTCTCACCACTATCAACTTGTTTCAAAGAAATGAAGAAGATACCATTTCACTAAAATTGTATCACACAGTCCAATAAATGAGATTGCTCTATATTAGGATGGGAAAAGCTCCAGGAGTTGACACAAATAGAAAGCAAGAGGTGAGGCTAAAGTAAAAGAGAAGTTTCAGTAGTTCCAAGTGTGACCTCAGCCCTGGGGTCAAAGAACTTTTGATTTTCAAAGGCCCCTTGGGGGTAAGAAGAGTGGAGAAGAGTTGAGAGGGAAAGAGGTCAATGGAATCAGGGAACTAGGTTCCAGTGCTGACTCCATCCTGGGTGACATTGCTTATGTTACTATCTCACAGGGCCTCAGCATCTCCATCAGCAAAATGGCTTTGGTTTGGTTTCTGCAGTCCTCATAGTCTATGCTATATTTCAACAATGTTTACTGAGCATCTACTACATGCCTGGCACCATCCTCAACGCTTCACATTTATGATGGCGCAAAAGAAGCAATGATCCCTGCCCAACTGGAGCTGATGATCTTGTGTGTGTGTGTGGAGGGGGGTCGTATCACGGTTCTCACCCTCATTTCCTAACTCAACTCTCAGGAGTCACCACTGACCATGAGCAAAATGAGAATCAAAGACATGTTGAGGTGTTCAGAAAATAAACAGATAACTAAATAAAATAAAACATAAATCCTAGTGTGTTCATGAGCTGCAATAGAAGACAGGGATGTCTTCTTGTTCCACCCTGTTCCTTAAACCATTACTAGAATGTGCCCCACTGAAATCATTTCTGAGAACCTTGCATATGACTAGTAAACCATTGGCACCACACTGGTAAACTAGAGTGCATCCAGGTGAGAGGCTCTAGATTGGTGAAGTTGGCCAAAACCATGCTCTCTAGGAAACAGTGGGAAAAATCAGAGATGTTTCATTTGAGCAGGGATTCTCCTCAAGGAGTGATTTTGCCTAACCCCTGCCTCTTCCTCAGGGAACATTTGGCAATGTCTGGAGACATTTTTGATTGTCACACTCAGGGGTGGGTGCTACTGGCATCTATTGAGTAGCTACCAGGGATGCTGGTAAGCATCCTACAATGCACAGGACAGTCGACCACAACAAAGAATGTTCTGGTCCAAAACAGTGATAGTGCCGACTTCAAGAAACCCTGAGTCAAGGCCAAGGAAGGTGGAGATCCACTTGATGATATGAATAAGATTCTTTGAGAACTATGAAGACATGGAATCAAATGCTCCATAAGGAAGGAGTCTCTGTTATAGGATATATACAGACAGAAAATGTATAACAGTTGTCAGGGATATTATGGAAGGGACCCAAACCCTGAACAAAAAAGGATTCCTGAATGTGTACAGGAAGCCACATGGAGTGGTGCACGAGTTTTCATCCAGTTTAAGGATGAAGAAACATCAAGAAGTCAAATGACTTAAGGGGAAACTGTGGGACTCTGGGAGCAAAATTAGAATTAGAACTCATGGTAACTGAGCAAATACATCTATGATTTCTCTCTTTTGGCAGATATAAGAATTTATCTGAATGGGAAGCAATAAAATTAATGCCATCGCTATTTATTATTATTGCTTCTAACATTTTTGAGCACTTGCTATGTACCCACCTCTGTACTGATCTGTCTGCAGGTCTCATTGTGTTTAATCTTCTCAATAACCCTGTGAGCACAAACCAGAATCAAACACTGTGAGCACAAAAACTTCTGCAACAGCTGCTATTATCTGTGTTTCTCAGATGAGGTCACTAAGGCTTAGTGACAATAAATAATTCGCCTGGGATCGCATGACGAGAAAGCAGCAGAACTGGGATATGAGCCTGCTCTGCCTGCTAACCTAATCCATGTTCTCCTGCGTGCTCCAGTTAGACATAAGAAAAGGAACATCTGGAAGGCCTTGTTATCGATGACCATGCAAAGCAGTAATGACACTGGTTGGACAGTGCAGTATGTTTAAATGCTAGAGACGACCTTTCCTGGAAACGAAACCTCACTATCTGCCATCCACCTGTTGGTGCAACCCAGAAGAATCAGTAGAAGTTACAATATCAGTCTCCCTGTGTGCTGGTTTGGATGTATTATGTCCCCCAAAACACCATGTTCTTTGATGCAGTCTTTGTGGGAGCAGACATATTAGTGCTGATTAGGTTGGAACCTTTGGATTAGGTTGTTTCCATGGAGATGTGACCCACCCAACTGTAGGTGGTAACTCTGATTAGATAATTTCTATGGAGGTGTGGCCCTGCCCATTCAGCACGGGCCTTGATTAGTTTAATAATCAAGCTGCAGCTGAGAGACCTGTTTTGCAGAGCGCCATTTTGAAACTCAACCTAGGAGCAAGCAGATGCCAGCCACATGCCGTCTGAGCTAACAGAGGTTTTCCAGACGCCATCAGTGTTCTCCAGTGAAGGTACTCTACTATTGATGCCTTTGTTTGGACGTTTTCATGGCCTTCAGACTGTAAACTTTGTAACCAAATAAACCCACTTTATAAAAGCCAATTCATTTCTGGTGTTTTGCAAAATGGCAGCATTAGCAAACCAGAATACCCTGGGTCTAAATTTCTTGACTTGTAAAATGACGGTAATGACCTGTCAATAGGGGCAGTCTCTGGCAAGTACTAAATAAGACAATGTTTTTCCATCAGGATTCTGAAGGAAACAGATGCAACACTCCAGGACAATTCAGGAAGGGCGTCTTTACAAAGGGATTCATTAAAACCTCAAGGGATAGTGCAGGCCCCTGGGCTCAAGAACGTGGCATTGCCCTGATGACTAGGAAGGATGGGGCTAAAGCAGGGACTGGGTCCAGGGACATGGAGGGAGAGGGAGTTGTGCCTCGGGCAGAGGGAGCCACCTTGGGAGGTACCCTGTGCCACAGGTGACCACATGGAGGGAGTTAGTTAGGGGAGCAAACACCTGACCACACTCTCCTCCCTCCCGACTTCCCATCTCCCCCTGGGGCTCCCCATTGGCCGAGCCCAACCAGAAGCCCCAGGCGTGGGAACCCAACCCATGTACTTCCCTCCCACAGGTTGCCTTCCAGGGCCGAGAGAAGAGAGAAGCTCAGAGGGTGAACTTGGAGGGACAAAGGCAAGATGCCAGGCATGGGAAAACAGGCACCCTCCCTGGGATCAGAAGGAAGAAATATTTTTAAAAGATAGTATTTTTCACATCAAATTGGGAAAAAGTATTTTTAAGATAGTATCAAGTATAAGGGTCAGTTTTGATGAAATACTCATGTTCTGGCTGATTGAGGTAAAGTCACTCAGTGTTTTCAGAAGGCAGTTTGGAGTAAGGAGCAGGAGGTGTTAAAATGTCCTTGTTCTTTGACTCTATTTCCATGAATATACCTACCGATGTTTCTACACTGGAATAGTCACTGAAGCATTATTTATGATAGTGAAGAGCTGGAAAATTAAATATCCACCAATATGGTCTTGCTTAGATAAATTATGGTATATCCACATGAACGAAAACTCCACTACCATTGAAAATCATATTTTTGAAAATACGTAGTGATATAATAAAATGCTCAAGATATAATATTAAGGGTAAAAAAACTTTATAAAATATGAATATACCATGAAACCCAATCCCATTAAAATATTGTGCATGTGTACCTGGGAATATATCTGAGTAAAGTCAGGAAGGAAGTACATTAAACTATTAGCTGTGACTACTTCTAGGAGATGGGGTGATTCTTTTTATTCTCTGTTAGCCAAAGGAACATGAATGAGAGGCAAGGAAAAATAAATGCCAGACATTAGTATGCCTCAAATCAGCAAGGAAATCAAGGCTTTAAATTTCAGATGAAAACTCTGCTCAATTTCCTAACGCCCTTAAGTCAGATCAGAGGACCTCAAGCAGGGAAGGGACTTTGGGAAGTTATCATAGTCCTCTTCCCGAAATGGGAATCTTGAGATTCTAAAAACTAATAAAAGTATAAGTCAAGTATCTATTATTTCTTAATGTGGTGATTTAAAGTCAAGCTTTAGTTACTTTAAACAATAAACCCTCATGTGAATGGCTCTATCAAAATGCACGCCTCCCCGTTCTCATTACTGGCACCTTTTATTGTTTGCTGGTCCCCAAAGCTGAGACAAAAGTTTCCTATGATGAGGAGGATGATATGTGTAAGAGCCCTAAACTGGGCATACTCTTCGGTTCTGCTTTTCTTTCCTGAAACTTTATCCCATGGGAATCACCAGAGAGGCACACAACTCTTTATGTGCTGATAGTTATTACACAGATATTTATAATAGCAAATTAGCAGGAAATAATCTGTATGTCCAACAAAAAAAGAATGTTGAACTAAGGGACAGTTTCACCATACAATGGAATACTACATAGTCACTTACAATGCTTTCTAAGAATATCTAGTGGCATAAGATGAACACTTACTCATAATATAAAGCTGAACAAAAAAAATAGCTTGACAAATTATAATCCACAATATTTAATAATGAAGACTGCTTGGAAAAATGACTGCTCCTTGCAAATACATAAAACAAGCTCTAAATAAATACTTGCTTAGTGGGTTTTTTCTTTTTTTAAATAAAACAATCCAGACTCGTGAAAAATCCTTTCTTCTGACCGCTCTATGCAAAGTACTGCTATCAAAACTACATTTACAAAACTACATTTATTTTGGTAATAACTTTGTTCCTGATCACAATTGTAATACATGCACAAAGCAGAAAACTTGAGGAAAATAGAAAAATGAAAAGGCAACAAAACACTAATACATTTCATATTTACCCCACCCAACTTATGCCCCCAAAATAGCCAGTCAACATTTTTGCCCATAACCCTCCAGTTTCTCTCCTAAGCTACAGTCTCTCTTGACCAAGTTTTTACATTCTGTATTTGCTATGTATATAGTTGTATGAACACAAAGCAAAATAATCCTTAACTCTACAAGCATATTTTTTTGCATCCTCTTCTATTTTTTTTTGCTCAAAAATGAATTAAAATTAAAAAACTAAATAACCCTACCAACCCACCAATACTTTTGACCAGCCTTCCCTTCCCCAAGTAGTATGTAGGTAACTCTTTTTATTCAATGAATGAATAAATGAACAGATAGAAGAAATAAGTTTGAATTAATGAAAACATGGCTGAATAAATGTTTCCTGGCCTGGAGGAGTGAGTATGAATGAGGCTGTCTGCAGAGCTGTTTTCTGGCCAAGAAACAATTAACAGCAAAGCAACACAAGGCAGCTTTACCATGGGAATATCTGAACTACCGTTTACATCCCACAGTTTCATAAGCACAATTCACTCCTTGCAGCATTTTATTTTTTTCTTTTGCCTGATGGGTTTTAAAATATTTGGCTTCTAAGTGCACATGTTGAATGAGGCAGCAGGGAGGAGAAAATCTGTGAACAAAGCCTAAATGTCTTCAGCTCGATGGAGGCACCCTGGCCAGGGCTTTCTCTATGACATCTTGCTGCCTCCCAGAGGTAAGCACCACTGTCTACAGACAGCGTTATCCCCCTTTCAGCCTTTCCACTCCACTGACACCAGTCATTCTGGTCCCACTCTTAAAGATGGATGTCTTAGGAACCCAGATTTTTGGTATTATTTTGTTCATGGTCTTACCTAATGATAAATGGCGGACTGATTGAGCAAAGACATGATCTGTGATTTGCAAGCTCAACATTCCTTTAAGAGACTGTCATTCCTTGATCACCAACATATACATTATAATTAAACATTCATTATTCATTCATTTATTCATTCCTTTAAATGTATATTAAATAGCAGGATGGTTAATTTTATGCGTCAACTTGGCTGGGTTATGGTGTCTGTTTGGTCAAACACTGCCCTCATTGCAGCTGAGAAGGTATTTTGTAGATGGGACTAGCATCTACAATCATTTGACTATGAGTAAAGGCGATTACTGTTCATCATGTGGGTGGGCCTCATCCCATCTCATCCCATCAGCTTGAGGTCTTAAATGCAAAGAACCTGAGGACTACAAGACTACTACTGCCTCAAGACTACACCCTTCACTCCTTCCTGAGTTTCAGCCTAAGGAATTCAGACTCAAGACTTCAGCATCACTTTTACTGTCATTTCCAGCCAATTGCTGCCCTAAAGTTTGTACTTGCCAAGCCCCACAATTGCCTGAGCCAATTCCTTATAATAAATCTCTTTATATACAAATTTCCTGTTGTTGTTTTTTTAACTCTGGAGGAACTGAGGCATAAATCACTATTCCAGCTGTTCCTTACATACATTTGGACCGACAGAAATTTTTTAAGATTTGTTCCAAAGGTAACTTTATAAAGCAAGAGGAGGGAAAATGGAATCTAATGAGCACCTACTACGAACTGGCCCTAAAAATCTTTCAGTTTAGGCTTGACTATCTTCATGTAGCAGAAATAACAACGAGCGCCAAGTAACAAGCGCCAAGAGAAAGCAAGGAAGTGGCCCAAATTCCCACAAATAGTTAAACAAAGATCTGGAATAGAAATCCAGGTTTCCTGGCACCCCCTCCAAGACCCTCCAAGATATTCTATTCATTGTAAAGCCACTGATGATCAGAGGTATTTCAATAACCAATCACCACCCTTCTATATAATCCCCCAATCTATCAAACATTCTGAACTTGTA